>NW_027266266.1:18122232-19322232 GCF_022045235.1 Haliotis cracherodii
TCTGCTTATGTCAACTGTTGTTTGCTGCTTATGTCAACTGTTGTTTGCTGCTTATGTCAACTGTTGTTTACTGCTTATGTCAACTGCTGTTTGCTGCTGATGTCAACTGTTTTTTACTGCTTATGTCAACCGTTGTTTGCTGCTTATGTCAACTGTTGTTTACTGCTTATGTCAACTGTTGTTTGCTGCTTATGTCAACTGTTGTTTGCTGCTTATGTCAACTGTTGTTTACTGCTTATGTCAACCGTTGTTTACTGCTTATGACAACTGTTGTTTGCTGCTTATGTCAACTGTTGTTTACTGCTTATGTCAACTGTTGTTTGCTGCTTATGTCAACTGTTGTTTGCTGCTTATGTCAACTGTTGTTTGCTGCTTATGTCAACCGTTGTTTGCTGCTTATGTCAACCGTTGTTTACTGCTTATGTCAACTGTTGTTTGCTGCTTATGTCAACTGTTGTTTGCTGCTTATGTCAACCGTTGTTTGCTGCTTATGTCAACTGTTGTTTGCTGCTTATGTCAACCGTTGTTTACTGCTTATGTCAACCGTTGTTTACTGCTTATGTCAACCGTTGTTTGCTGCTTATGTCAACTGTTGTTTGCTGCTTATGTCAACCGTTGTTTGCTGCTTATGTCAACCGTTGTTTACTGCTTATGTCAACCGTTGTTTACTGCTTATGTCAACTGTTGTTTGCTGCTTATGTCAACCGTTGTTTACTGCTTATGTCAACTGTTGTTTGCTGCTTATGTCAACTGTTGTTTGCTGCTTATGTCAACCGTTGTTTGCTGCTTATGTCAACTGTTGTTTGCTGCTTATGTCAACCGTTGTTTACTGCTTATGTCAACCGTTGTTTACTGCTTATGTCAACCGTTGTTTACTGCTTATGTCAACTGTTGTTTGCTGCTTATGTCAACCGTTGTTTGCTGCTTATGTCAACTGTTGTTTGCTGCTTATGTCAACCGTTGTTTGCTGCTTATGTCAACCGTTGTTTACTGCTTATGTCAACCGTTGTTTGCTGCTTATGTCAACTGTTGTTTGCTGCTTATGTCAACTGTTGTTTGCTGCTTATGTCAACTGTTGTTTGCTGCTTATGTCAACCGTTGTTTGCTGCTTATGTCAACTGTTGTTTGCTGCTTATGTCAACCGTTGTTTGCTGCTTATGTCAACTGTTGTTTGCTGCTTATGTCAACCGTTGTTTGCTGCTTATGTCAACCGTTGTTTACTGCTTATGTCAACCGTTGTTTGCTGCTTATGTCAACTGTTGTTTGCTGCTTATGTCAACTGTTGTTTGCTGCTTATGTCAACTGTTGTTTACTGCTTATGTCAACTGTTGTTTGCTGCTTATGTCAACTGTTGTTTGCTGCTTATGTCAACTGTTGTTTGCTGCTTATGTCAACCGTTGTTTGCTGCTTATGTCAACCGTTGTTTACTGCTTATGTCAACCGTTGTTTGCTGCTTATGTCAACTGTTGTTTGCTGCTTATGTCAACTGTTGTTTGCTGCTTATGTCAACTGTTGTTTACTGCTTATGTCAACTGTTGTTTGCTGCTTATGTCAACTGTTGTTTGCTGCTTATGTCAACTGATGTTTGTTGTTTATATCAAGTGTTGATTGCTGTCACCCATATTTTGACTGTTTCGTTGGATAATCGAGTGATCGAGACGGATTATACGTTGTCATTTTATATTCAGTAACTGATTTACCGAGCACAACCTTTACAGGCCGCGGAGATATAGCTAAACTGTTGATGACTGCGGCATAAAACAACGAAACAAACACCCCCACCTCCCTGCCTCCCCTAAAACCACATCTTCTTCTTCCGCTTCCTTTGTTTTTAGAGTAAGTATGACACTTTTATCATTGTCTTACAACAAGTTAAACGCCTGTCAGCATCTGCCACGGGAACATCTCCTTGTCCATGAGAACGTCAAACATGGCGGTGCCAGCTTAGCGGTGTAGCTGAAAACTACACACGCTGTGTCAATCTCTCAGCATCGAATTCTTTACGAAGATGTCCAAACCAACAATATCCCTTCTGATTAGTTAGATTGTTTAAACGAATGGGTCCCAGCGAAGTAAAACGTCGCGATAGGATGATACACTGAAGAGGTGCATGTAATGTTGCATTCTTTTCTTAAGAAATGACAATACCGTCGAACAATGCCTATATTTCCCTAGTTTTATATGGTAATCAGACATTGATGAATTGATTAGACGTTGATGCATTGATTAGACATTGATGTGTTGATTAGACGTTGATGCGTTGATTAGACATTGATGCGTTGATTAAACATTGATATGTTGATGCTTTGGTTATACGTATATGCATTGATTAAACATTGATATGTTGATTAGATGTTAATGCGTTGATTAGATGTTGATGCGTTGGTTAGACGTTGATGCATCGATTAAACATTGAAGCATTCATTAGACGTTGATGCGTTGATTAGATGTTGAAACATTGATTAGACGTTGATTCGTTGATTGGATGTTGATACCTTGACTAGACGTTGATGCGTTGATTAAACATTGATGTATTGATTAAACATTGATGCATTGATTAGACGTTGGTGCATTTGTTAGACGTTGATGCATTGATTAAACACGGTTACGTTGATTAGACGTTGATGCATGGATTAAACATTGATGCGTTGATTAAACATTGATGTATTGATTAGACGTTGGTGCATTGATTAGACGTTGGTGCATTGATTAGACGTTGATGTGTTGATAAGACGTTGATGCCTTGATTAGACGTTGATGTGTTGATTAGACGTTGATGCATTGATTAGACGTTGATGCATTGATTAGACGTTGATGCGTCGATAGGCGTTGATGCATTGATTAGACGTTGATTAGACGTTGATGCCCTGATTAGACGTTGATGTATTGATAAGACGTTGATGCGTTGATTAGACGTTGATGCCTAGATAAGACGTTGATGTGTTGATTAGACGTTGATGCATTGATTAGACGTTGATGCATTGATTAAACATTGAAGCATTCATTAGACGTTGATCCATTGATTAAACATTGATATGTTGATTCGATGTTGATACGTTGATTAGGCGCTGATGCGTTGATTAGACGTTTATGCATTGATTTAACATTGAAGCATCAATTAGACGTTGATTCGTTGATTAGATGTTGAAACATTGATTAGACGTTGATGCATTGGTTAGACATTGATGCATTGATTAGACGTTGCTGTGTTGATTAGACGTCTGTGCATTGATTAGACAATGATGCATTTGGAAGACACCATTTATAATTTGATAAACCATTGGCTCTCGCTTCAAGTTTTATAAGTGCATGTCAGCCATATCATATTTACGCAGATATTCTAAGCTGATTAGAAATTGTGTTATACACACCATATGAACTCTGATATCCACGACAAAGCCCCGTGTAACAACGCGGAGCTAATCCATCGGACCAGGCAATGAAGCACTTTGACATTCTAGATCCCTGCTTCATTACAACACACGAACCACGGAGTGCACACGACATCTCGACAATCTGTAAGTCGGTGCCGTTGTCCCATCTATATACAATGGCTCCACACCTGTACACAATGGTACAATACCTGCATACCATAGTTTCATACCTGAATTACATAGTTTCATACCTGCATACCACAGTTTCATACCTGAATTACATAGTTTCATACCTGCATACCATAGTTTTATACCTGAATTACATAGTTTCATACCTGCATACCATGAGTTCATACCTGCACACCATAATTTCATACCTGTATACCGTAGTTCCTCAACTGTATTCCATTGTTCTATGGGTGTATACAACAGTCCATAATTCGTTCACCCGAATATGAACAAACAATTGTATCAAACCTACAAGGGTTGGATCGCGAAGTGGGCGTACTACATAGTTTGAATACGCGTCATACATGCGAGTAAGGCAAATACGTATATTGGTTTAAAAACAGGTTTTAAATACATACAGCCACCACATTTGTTCAAATTCAATTATCGGTGAATCCTTAATTAAAAAAGTCGCCCAACACAAAACACTGGCGTCAACCTATGCCGCCTCACTCAATATCTTTCTTTACATAAAAGAGCTGTTTTCTGTCATGGCAGAAAAGAGATGAACCTCCTGTGTTTTCAATGTAGATCGAGCTGTGGAACTTGTGGATTGGAAGGCGCTGAACTGAATTTGGAACAGAACGCTACAGCTACCTTATACACTGAAAACACAGTATGTTTATTCTAAATTAACATATTCTATGATTTGCTTGGGAATCTAGCCGTGGTGTAAACGGCCTCGAACCCGTCACACACTTCGAGTTCTTCGGGCGTGGCCAAATGAGGACAGGTGATACATGAGAATGAGTGTTTACTTGAATAGATTTGTAACCTTCTAAAGAAAGATGAGAAACATATCTTATCTGAAAGATGTGAGATGAGAATTGATGTTTGTGTCCGCGAGAATTGGACCAAATCTCGCACTCTCGACAGATTCCAAAGGTCGAGATCGCGAGAACTCCCTTGCAGTATTCCATACCTATCCACCTACATTAACAACACAAGAAACCATGGCAACAAGGCGTAAACCGGGTGTCAACCGGTTTGGTATTGATTCACCCACCCGACCGAAAGTCACTGGCATGCGCTATACATATATTTATAGGCCGCTTCTTTCAGTGGCGTTTGCGCGCGTACTAAAACGAAGCAGAGTCGGACTTGCTTTGCTGTGTTTGACGATAAGTTCTTTCTTATAAATGTGTAAATGTGTGAATCGTCAGGGTACAACAGCAACAAAGCAGTGATTTTCTCCCCTCGACATGAATCAATTCAATTCAATATAAACCTTCAAAGAATCGATAAGACCAGACCTGTAAGAAGGAATTTCAATTTGGGGAGACCGCCTCCGTGGTCTAGTGGTAGAGCGTCCGCCCGGACAGCGGAAGATCCGGGGTTCGATCCCCGGCCGCGTCATACCAAAAGACGTTAAAAGATAGTACTTGCTGTTACCCTGTCTGGCGCTCGGCATTAAAGGGCTAAAACAAGGACTGGTCGGCTCGGAGTCGGTATACTGTGTTTGAGTGGGGTATTCATGTTAAAGGGCAAGTTCACACGGAAATGAACCATTTTTTCTTGTACTTTTTCCACATTAAAAGTGTTAACATAGAAGTGTCATAGACAAAAATATAAAAACATCATATTTAATTAACATATTTTTTGCACTAAAACGATTCATATTTTTCACATTTACCAAGTGTTCTATTTCCATAACAAAAACACCATGGCTTATGCCCCTTGCAATATGACGTCATTGGTGCCAATTGATAAACATTATGACGTCATCATGCTTTGTTAGAGCCGCTTCACGTGGTGTAGGTACAGATTTGTGATTCTAGCATCTCAGATGCCAGCCAGAATTGTGTTATGCTGAGACACCACTGCGCCGGAGTGTGTCGTAGACCATGTTGTTTTACCGCAAACTGGTCCTTGATATCTTTTGCGTTGAGAATAGAAAGGGACCCAGTTGAATTGGCACCAATTACGTCATAATCTAAGGGGGATAACTCAGGCCTATTTCGCTCGTAAAACGAAGGCCTCATAACGGCATATCACTTTCACACTATTGTGAGCTTCCTACTTTCACTGTGAAAAAAAATGAGTGTATATTTTCAAACACAGATACTAACTAATTCTAAAATTGCGTTTTGTTTAGAAAAAGAAAGAAAGTGATTTTTGCGTGTACACTTCCCCTTTAAACTGCGGCACTATAAATCGTCATCAGTCCGGACTAGTACAAGCAGCCAAACAAACACACACACATACATGCACCGTCGCTATATAAGTGCAATAATCTTGGACGCGACGTTAAACCCCATTTCACCTCACCTCACCTTCAATGAGGAGCAGCCTGGTTCCCTGGGTATGCTGCGCTGGCGCTACACTGTAGCGCAGCATACCCAGGGAACCAGGCTGCGATGAGTGGGCGCTAATCCTGAGCGGGATGATTGAAAGGGAAGGACGCACGACAGCCTACTGGATATCCTGTCAGAATTCCTCGTCACGATTCATGTCGCTTACACATCTCTCCTACCACTCTATGAAAACTTGTCTTTGTGTTTCACATTGCCGTGGCGTTTTTAAGGCAGATGTCTCTCCCTTTAACGTAGTTCTACCGTTCACCATCCATCACCACTCGCCCCTTTCCGTAACCTACAAGAAGTCTCGTCCCCCTATCGACAAACCAATCAAAATGCGCGTATGACTTCAAGTTCTTCGGTCAAAGAATCCCTCGGGAATAATTTTTGATTTTACATATGTCTTGCATCTAAAAATATACCTAAGTTTCAATCATACCGACCTGCTTTAAATTGCATCCGGAATTATATAATATATGGGGAAATATACGTGAATCAATACCCAACGAGTTGACAATTCTTTTAGCTTTGCCCCTTTACGCTTAGACAGAACCCGGTCGCTAAAATGGCCACGAAAGGGGCACGAGTCGCTATTCGGCTTTTATTAGCTATTCTAACACGAGCTGGTGACGAATGACCGTTTACGACTGAGCACACACAGTGTGTATAAGATATATTGGTAGGAATTTTTCTAATGTTGGACTAATGTATTTGTTAGACTTGAACTGTTATATTTGTTGGACTTCTTGATCTGATGTATATTTATAGGACAGGGTGTAATGAGGTGAGGTGAAATTGGGTTTAACGTCGCGTCTTTGATTATTGCACTTATATAGCGACGTGCATGCACGTGTGTGTGTGTGTGTGTGTGTGTGTGTGTTAGTGTGTTAGTGTTAGTGTTATGCCTAGCGCCAGACAGGTGGACGCTCTCCTGGGTGTATTTTGGTAGGTATACATAGTCGAAACACTAACGAAGTGAAAAATGAAAACAATACGAAATCTCTAATGTTCTTAATAACATATATTGTTTTTATTACAACACCCTAACAACGATGCCCCAATTCCCCGTGAAAAAGATAGTTGCCACACATAGGTTTGTCCAATACCACATACCACATACCACGGGCCACAGGCCACAGGTCACAGTGAATACTGTGCAGTGACGTTTTGTAGATAGCGAGTTAATAACACAACAGCTTCAATTCCTGACTAGTTTCACGTCTCCACTCCTCAGATCACAACCATACAGTCGCCAGCCACTGACACAACTCACTGTCTTAGGTGTGATTCTTTTTTCCAGGGGGGCACGGGTGGCCCAGTCGTCTAAGGCGCCGCGATTCGCTGTGCAGAGTTGCGTCCCTTGGGCACGCCAGAAACCTATGATTGTGGGTTCGAATCCCGGTTCGCCCCAATTATGTTTCTAGGTTTGTCAGCACCATACCCGTGCTCGTGGGTTTCACCGAAGTGGTAAACGTCTGAGACCTGCATCACTTCGGGCTTTCCTCCCACATTAAGCTGACACGCCGGGATATAACTGGAATAATGTTAAAAGCGGCGTTAAAACCAACTCACTCACTCACTCTTTTTTCCAATTTCGAATTATACCAATCTAAAATGTTTTGTCCTGTTCCTGATCCTACATGTTCGTAACCCTGCAAAATCATGACCTCATTTGTGATAATTGATCTTAATAAGCTTGACCGTCACCCTATTCATGATATTCACATATGTCACGTTGTCTGAAGCATAGACATGACCTTATTCGTGCCGTGGGAGTACATGAGCTTGACCCTGTTCGTTAACCCCACGTCAAACGTGACCTAATGTGTGAATCGCGACCTTGGACGTTAATGACCTTGACCGTAACCCTGTACATGATCTTGTCCGTACACCTATTCATGACCTTGTACCAGTTCAGTCACACAAGAACCTCCATGATCAGTTTCTGACTTTCCCCCTCTGATGCAGTCCTTCTCTGCTCCCCCATCCCCGGGGTTGCCTCCCTTTTCCGGAACACACTATCAACGGACTGTGACCGGCGGGCCCTAGGGGGTAAAGGTGGGGGGTCGGAACTCTCTCTTGACATAGGTAGGGTTTTCCTTCCAACCCATGACTTTGGGGGTCTCTCCGGTGGTTTGTCAGTCGGTTGTCTGGGTGGTCTACCCCTGGGGGGCAGAGCTGGCGGCTCGTCACTACAGGCATTTGGCTGCTTTGCGTTATTCGTGAAGGATATTCCGTCGGGGGAACTACTATGGCTGGGAGATTGAAGCTTAAGGGGTTTGGGTGGACGCGCTGGAGGTTTGTCCGGGGAGTTCTTTGGAGGGGGTTTAGGGGGACGGCTGCAGAGTGGGGTTGAAGAGGTTTCAGGCAGAAATGATTGTTCATATGTGGATTTACTTATTGTCAAATGTGATGGGCGTGATGGTGCTGACAGAGAACTTGTGCGAGGACGATGCTCGGAGAGAGAAGCCTCCAGTGACTGGTCATTCCTGACACTTGGAATGGGTTCTACTGGACAGGGTTGTGCTCTGATTGGAGACGATGTCCGTTGCAGGTGATACCTCTTGGCTGGCGGTGTGTTAAGTATTAATGACTGTTCTTCTGTGTGGCTATGTTCTTGGCCGTGGTTAACGGCGCATTCCATTGCACGAGGCTGTGCTGATGGAGAAGGGGTTCGATGAGGATGGTACGGCTGCGTGTTTCTCTCCAGCCAGTGTTCATTTGATGGGGTGATGATGCAGAGTTCTGTTCGAGGCAACGATGCTGCGGCTGGAGCAGGTGTCCCCTGATGAGTATTTTCCTTCACCTTTCCTCCTGGCAAATACATAGAATTGGGATGTTTTGCGACACTTTGCCATTGTAGTGATCTATCTGACGATCCTGACTTCCACGGAGACTGCTCGCGTACTGTTCGAGAAAGGTTCGTTGAATGTTCTGTAAAGCCTGGCTTGCGAGGAGGTCTTGACGACCATTGGCTACCTTCACTTGCGTAATCACGTGCCTGTTTTAAGAACACGTCTTTTGGCCTATCCTGTGGCCTCTCGTGATTGTCAACAGCGATTTTAAATGAAACACCTCGTTCAAAATGTGATCGGTTTATGGCAGGATCACACTCATTCGGTCGCCTGCGACTCCTGGATCGTTCTTCCGGAATGTAGCTTGGCATTAATTCTATGGGAATATCAGTGTCATTAGCGCTGTGGGGTTCATTCGCCAACTGATCTTGTGTCCAACACGGGGAGTGAGCGGGACGTTCCTGCTCATCAGGTCCATGACTAGAAGTTAGGATGGAATCCGGAACAACGTTTGAAGGATTATGTGCGTCAGGGTATTGTTGGACTTGGACGCAGGGATTTCTTTCTTTCTGCAAAACCTGCGGCATGACATCGGCAACGGTGAGGGGAGAGGGTTCCTGTTGACGATGTGCATGGCTCAGTTGTGGCTTATGACGTCGTTGTGAGGACGTTTGTGGTGCAGGAGGTGGTCGACCCGGATGACGTGTCTGTCGTCGTCCTCGCCATCGTCGATCTCCGTCGCTGACAACATCTGAAGCAGGAAAACAAACTCGTAGGTGTGTGTGATCAGTAATGAAATAATATCCCTACGTGTCAACATCACATTGGAGTTAAAGTAAATTTCAAAGGACGCGGACACGATCTCTCTCTCTCTCTCTCTCTGTCTCTCTCTCTGTCTCTCTCTCTCTCTCTCACACACATACAAACACACACACACAAACACTATTACTAACACACACTAACGCTAACACACACTAACACTAACACACACGTGGAACGTCATTAAGTGCATTAATTGTGAAGGCGACGTTAAACCACATTTCACCTCGCTTAGGCGAAAACTACCACCACCATTACTGATCATAATCGTGTTTTCATCGGGATTTCATCTCACGGTCAGGGGATCCTGCCACGGCAAAGGGGCATAATTATGCTCTGCGCATTGTGGTCCATTAGATAATGTATCAAATTGATACTGTTTTATGGATCCCGTAATTCTGGACATGATTTTGTTTATGATTATATGGCATTAGTGATATTTGGATGATTGGAACACAATCCAACAAAACAAAACACGGCAGTCGATACAGCCGATGATAGTGGGTTCGAATCCCAGATTTGCTCTGATTATGTTTCTAGTCTTGTCAGCACCATACCCATACTCATGGGCTTCACCAAAGTGGTAAACGCCTTAGTCCCGCATCACTCCGAGTTCTACTCTAACGTCGTGATATAACTCGAATACTGTTCAAAGAAGCGTTAAATCCAACTCAGACAAGTTGAATTTGAGTTTTGTTGGTCTGGCAACACGGCACATTTTGATTTGTTTCTCTTCAAAATAATTATTTCGATTAGAAACCGCCTCGCGTTGGAATGTTTATAAGGAGCAACTGCACCAAATATTGCAAAGTCAAATCGCCAATGATGAAAAACCCCAAGTTGGTAAACAGATAATCGACATATTATGAGTCAACATATCGCACGTATGAAGCTGCGCAGCCGAGGATCATAACCATCACATTGTCAATTGTACGGCATTATTGGTCAAACGAAAAGTGAATTAATTCCTAGTTCAATACAGATTGTGCATTGTTTAACAGCATGAGAGTAGCGCCGTAAACTTGGCTCCTGTCTAGTATACACTGTTAACAGGGTGGGTGTCCTCAGGTGTGAATTTGACACGGAAGATAACGAGTGCGCTCAGCGCTATAGATTGAACACTAACCTCTTTCTTGATTTGAAAGTTCGATAAAAAAACTGAGATTTTGAAAAGGAATCTTAGAAAAAGTTCAATACAGACCAAAAGACATCCTTAAGGGCGATATAAACTATTCGCGAGATATGAATTCATTTTTATGTATTTACCTTGTAGGGATAAGGTAAACACCACGCATACGTTACTCTATTGATAACGATCACTATAGTTTATTGAATTCAACGCCTCTGACCCACGTACAATTGTATATTACCTATATGTGTCAAAATGAGGTCAACAGTGCTTTTTACCTCAACAGTAGACATTGAAAAATGTACATTGGAAAGTTCAACTTAAATAAATGAAGTATCTGACGATAGAAATCTCACCAAACAATACTTTCGTAAGTGTGAAAAAAGTAAGCAGGCGGTTACTTTTGCTAAAGTTATCAAAGGATCCACACACAGAACAAGCAGAATATGATATTCATCTTCTACAAATGACACACACAGAAGGGATATATTAAATTTACTCTGTTAGGGGTGGTCGGGTAGCCTAGTGGTTCAAGCGTTGGCTCATCACGCCGAAGACCCGGTTTCGATTCCCTACATGGGTACAATGAAGCCCATTTTCCGGTGTCCCCCGCTGTGATATTGCTGGAATATTGCTAAAAGCGGCGTAAAACCATACTCACTCACTTACTTATTTCTGTTAACCTAGTCGAAACCTAACCATTGTATTTCTTATTTTTTTTACTATTCAAGTTTGACAGATATGTCTTTTAAATGATGATGCGGTGCATATCTTCAACTACTGAATCGGGCAGACTTCCAATTTTAGGGAATGACATATTGTAACTGCTTGCCATACCTTTGAAAGAGTCGACTAACATGTGACTCGGTTGTTCATCATTTGTTTGTTTGTTTATTGTTTAACGCCGCAATATTCCAGCTTTATGAAGGCGTTCTGTTTGTTTTTCGGACCAGACAATCCAATGGTGGACATCATGAGCATCGATCTACGCAACTGGAATACGATGACATGCATCACCCAAGTCAGCGAACCTGACCACCCGATTACGTTAGTCACCTCTTACTGGTCAGTCTGACTCACATAACACGATGCCATATATAAACGTATGTCTTACCTTCATATCTAGGGAGGGCAGATGTTTGTCTCCGTGCCAAGAACTCAGTGTCGGAAACCGTATGTCCGGGTTTTATCACAGCTTGAAAATTATCCCTATTTCTAATACTCGGATCACACGATCCGGACCGTCGTGGTATAATTTTAGTTTCACATCCTCTGGGTAATTTTGGATTTTCTTTTTCCTCAGGTGTGTCGTCATCGCCGACGTCATCCGAAAACGACACCTTCGCCTTTTTCAATAATCCACAACATCTACAATGTATGTACTCCGGTTTTCCAGCGTGCCCCCTGGTGTCACACGAGCTGCTTCGGAAGCGGTCACGTGATTTAGGAATGAACATCCTATCTGTTGAACTCCTTCCATCACTTGAGGAGCTCTCATGCCGTCGACGATGCTCGGCGATAATTGGGGAACGTAGTTTCGAGATGGCAACGTCGTCGATTTCCGATTCCGAATCCGACAGAAGGTTTCGGTGAAGGGTTTGCAAAGTTGAACACAAGTTCGTCATTATGATAAAAAATGAAAAATGAGACACACAAACAATCTATATCAACTTATAAGACTTCTATTAAAGGAGTAATGCAGGCATCAAATTCTGAATAGGTCAACACACGCTCAGAACATGTCTCCGTAACGCATCCAGATTGTTTACGAGCCATTCCATAGTATTGTCCCGCAACCTAACAACGACAAAACATCCACACTTCATAATCCGACGAAGATAAGCGAATTCCTTGAACTCAACACCCATCATTTGACAAATACACGTTCATAACAAAATATCACGTCCTTCCTGCGTTTACATTCGGGGTCAGTGGCGTATTTCGTGTGCCAAGTCAACCACAAATCTTAACAACGGGCTGGGTGATCAGCGTGGTTCATGTCGGCCGTATACCTGCATTCAATCAATTGTGATTAGGTCGATCGTGTCTAAATCGTTGAAATACGTATCTGAAGCGATTTGGAATAAATCAGACTGGACAAAGACGGATTAACATTAAGCGCTATATACAGGGCATCGTATGTATGAATGCTCCGATACTTGGTAAGAATTAGTGTTAAGCCGATTTAAAATGTTGTTCGTAACCGCCATTATGAAGTTGGATAGGACTTCTGTTGTTAAATGGCACTCATTCCAACTTGTTATTAGACGCTAGATTCAGAACAATTTGCCGGCCCTTCCCGGATCTCCGTATATCCAGCTCGCATTGTAGTGTTTAATGTATTAATGTGCGTTCTGGTGGTTATAGGTATACGGTGGCGGTATCAACAGCAACAGCGGCAATAGTAGTAGTTGCAGCCGGTGAAGTAGTAGTTTTAGTAGTAGCAACAACGTAGTATTAGTAGTAATGGTGATAATTGTGGCAATAGTAGTTGTAGATATAGTTGCAGCAACACTCGCAATAGTGGTAGTAGTTGTTGCAGTTGCGGCAATGGTAGTAGTTGTAGTAGTAGCAGCCGCCGTAATAGTAGTGGCAATTGCGACAACAGTAGTAGTAGATGTAGTTGCAGCAATAGTAGTAGTAGATGTAGTTGCAGCAACACTCGCAATAGTGGACGTAGAAGTTGTTGCAGTTGCGGCAATAGCAGTAATTGCAGTAGTAGCAGCCGCCGTAATAGTAGTGGCAATTGCGACAATAGTAGTAGTAGATGTAGTTGCAGCAACACTCGCAATAGTGGTAGTAGTTGTAGTAGTAGCAGCCGCCGCAATAGTAGTAGTAGATGTAGCAACAATCGCGATAGTGGTTGTAGCAGTTGTAGCAGTAGAAGTAGTAGTAGTAGTAGTAGTAGTGGCAATTGCGGCAATAGTAGTAGTAGTAGTTTTGTTTGTTTGCTTGTTGTTTAATGTCGCACTCAGCAATATTCCAGCTATATGGCGGCGGTCAAGTCTGGACCAGACAATCCAGGGATTGCACTAGTAGTAATAGTAGTAGTGGTAGTAGTGGTGGTAGTAGTAGTAGTAATAGTCGTAGTAGCAGTAGCAATAACAGAAGTAGTAGTGTTAGTACTAGTAGCAGTAGTAATGGTAGTGGTAGTAGAGGCATTTGTGGCAATAGTAGTAGTAGTAGTAGTAGTAGTAGTAGTAGTAGTAGCAGTAGCAGTAGTAGTAGTAGCAGCAGCAATAGTAGTAGTTATAAAAGTAGTAATGGCAATTGCGCCAATAGTAATAGCAGCAGCCGCAATGGTAGCAGTAGTTGTTGCAATTGCGGCAATAGTAATAGCAGCAGCAGCAGCAGCAGCAGGAGCAGCAGCAGCAGCAGCAGCAGCAGTAGTAGTAGTAGTAGTAGTAGTAGTAGTAGTAGTAGTAGTAGTAGTAGTAGTGTACTACTACTACTACCTGCTCTACAGGACGATATCCTCCCCCATTCACTACTGAGATGATCGCTTGTAAGAGGTGACTGCAGGGGTCGGGTGGTCAGGCTCGGAGGTTTGATTGACGAATATCATCGTACCTATGATGTGGGGCGTTATTCATAATAACAATCATTAGTTCTGTTTTGTATGACCAGACTCCATTACTTACAGATCGCCGACATCTTCTGGATTATCGCTGAGTGTTGTTAAACAACAAACAAAGCTAAAAAAACGTATTGTCGATTAAGGGAAAACGTATATGTTTTACTTCGCTTTCTTTACCCTATTTTTCCTACTTTGTTGTATTTTTGTAGATCGACAGTGTCGGTGAGTACATAAGAGTTATATATATAGTGTTCGGGGTGTATCGTATGGAATACTGTACGGGACATTCTTGCATTGCGTTCAGGCATTCTCGCGATTTCGACCTTTGGAAACAAGCTAAATATGCAAAAGAATGGGAGAATGTGATATTTTAATCTTGTCTAAATGTCACATTCCTTCGTTTTTTACTTTCGAAAAATATTACTACGTACAAAAAACACAAGATTGTGAGAACGCGATATCTCGCCATATCTCGTGTTCACGCGATCTCGCATGCTCGCACTTTTCACAACTTCAGAATGTCCCATATTGCTCAATACTCTCTTACAGCTTTGCTTTGGGAGCCTGGCGCCTTTTCTCCTTGTATCCACTCATCCTTTCCATTCATTGTGATGCTCATCCCTACCCTGAGGTCACCCTGGATGTAGGCCCATACAATTTCAGTGACAGTAGAGCTACCATATAGTCTTTGAGTATACATTAACACTACTATTTCTTAATTGCAATAGACCGCCTCCGTGGTCTAGTGGTAGAGCGTCCGCCCGGAGAGCAAAAGGCCCGGGGTTCGATCCCCGGCCGCGTCATACCAAAAGACGTTGAAAGATGGTACTTGTTGTTACCCTGTCTTGCGCTCGGCATCAAGGGGCTAAAATAAGGGCTGGTCGGGTTGAAGTCTTCTGCAGTATTCTGTGTCTGGGTGGGGTATATATGTTAAACTGCGGCATGGTATCTCAGTGAGCTAGCACTCTAAATCGGCATCAGTCCGGACTAGTACAAGCAGCCACACATGCACGTCGCTATATAAGTGCAATAATCTTGGATGCGACGGTAAACCTCATTTCAACTCACCTTAATTGCATTACATGTAAAACGAACATTCCCTACAGCCAGTTGACGCCGGACGTTCAAACGATAGCGAAAGCCACCATATAGTCTAATACAGTCATTGACAGAGTGTTCAGATTGTTCAGAAGCAGTTGGGGCGGTCGGGTAGCCGAAGACCCGGGTTCGAATCCCGACATGGGTACATTGTGTGAAGCCCATTTCCGGTGTCCCCCGCCGTGATATTGCTGGAATATTGCTAAAAGCGGCGTAAAACCAAACTCACCCAGAAGCAGTTCTTTTATCTTTTGTGCAGTGAGATGTTTGAATGTAATGAATATTGAACCAGTGTTAACAGTCTGAGAACCTGTGATCACAAAACAATTTTTTTTACTGTGAGATAAAGCTGTATGAACAATCAGTTTCGGTAGTCTTATCTACTGTAAAATGTTTTAATGACATGCCTGGACAGTCTATTTTTGACATAGGGGTGTGCCCAATCGCCTACATAAAATATGTAGGCGTATCGAAGCGTAGGCGAATTGGCGTGTAAGCGATTTGGGAGTAACCCAACAATGAGTGAGTGAGTGAGTTGGGTTTAAAGCCGCTTTAAACGGTATTCCAGTTATATCACGGCGTGTCAGCTTAATGTGGGAGGAAAGACCGAGGTGATGCAGATCCCAGACGTTTTAGAAGTAAAAGAAAATATGTCAAGAATGATTTTTTTATGCAATTGAAACTTGAAATCCCAGTTATATTTGATTATATCTATTTCATCATCGCTCATTCCTGCTCATTTTGTGTAAAAATAAATTGGTTCAATGACGACTGGGGTATAAAATGAATTTGCAACCACATGACCCCTACTATGTTGAAAATTTGTGCCGAAAAAAGTACATTTACTGATTTGCAAAGACAAGAAGTCTAAGTTACCCACAAGCAGTTGTGCATTATTTGTTTTTTCTCCATTTTGTAAAGAAATTATATATTTTAAAATAAAACCATGTAGAAGTATTCTGTGAGTGCTGTTTTATAAATATATCGCCAAATTAGGTTACTTTCGATTGAAAATTAAAACATATGATAAAAACACATGTACGTCTCAGTAAATTAACTGGGGATTTAAATTACGATCAATTTGATGTCGCGCAGCACAACGGGGGCAGTTAGGAGGCTTTATGGTTAAAGCTTTCGCTCGTCACGCCGAAGACCCGGGTTCGATTCCCCCGTGAGTACAGTGTCCCTCACTGTGATATTACTGGATTATTGCCAAGAGCGCCGTAAAACCATATTCAATCGCGTGACCCAATTGACATGATTCACTGAAACGGACATAAAATATTCATGAATTGCTCTTAAACCAATAGAGTATGTCAATTTTGTCCCCTTCAGTTGAGGATGTGGAACATTGTGTCGTAACCCGCCTTTTCTATGACGAACAACGACATTACTTTCTCAGTTTTATTAAAATAATGTGTAACAATTGAATAATTTAATAAAAAACCGGTTTTATTATGAAAAACTGTGCCATGTTTATATTTTACTCTGATTTGATTGTGTATCGGCCAATATACCCATGTTTACGGTCAAGTAAGGCCTTAGGTCGTCTAAAGCACCGCAATTCGCTGTGAAGAAGGTTTGTTTGTTGGTTTGTTGTTTAACCCCGCACTCAGCAATATTACAGCTATATGACGGCGGTCTATAAATCATCGAGTCTGGACCAGACAATCCAGTGATTGACATCATGAACATCGATCCACGCAATTGGGATCGATGACATTCATCAACCAAGTCAGCGAGTCTGACCACCCGATCCCGTTAGTCGCCTTTTACGACAAGCATAGTCGCCTTTTACGACAAGCATGGGTTGCTGCAGACCTATTCTACCCCGGATCTTCGCGGGTCTCGCCGTGAAGAACCGCGTCCATCACCCGTGCCAAAAACCTACGATCGTTGGCTGGAATGCTAGATTTCCCTGATTATTATTTCTATGTGTTTCCGCACCATACCCATGCTTGTGGGTTTCACCGAAGTGGTAAACGTCTGAGACCTGCATCACTTCGGGCTTTCCCCCCACATTAAGCTGACACGCCGAGATATAACTGGAATACTTTAAAAGCGGCGTTAAACCAAACTCACTCACTCACTCTCCATTTCTGCTATTTTGGTTTACTACAAAGTATTTGTTTGAATTTATAAAGATTAGGCCATAAAGAACATTTTTCGGGTATATATCTTCTTCTTCTTCTTCTTTTCTTTTGTTTGTTGTTTAACGCCGCGCTCAGCAATAATCCAGCTATATGACGGCGGTCTGTAAATATTGGAGTCTGGACCAGACAATCCAGTACTACATACTGAGCATCTATCCACGCAATTGGGATACGATGACATGCATCAACCAAGTCAGCGAGTCTGACCACCCGATCCGGTTAGTCGCCTTTAACGACAAGCATAGTCGCCTTTTACGGCAAGCATGGGTTGCTGAAGACCAATTCTAACCCGGATCGTTACGGGTCTTGCAGGTTGTGGAAAGGGGCGATTTTGACCTTTGAATTTGACACATTGGTCAAAAATAACAAAAATAACTCATCTCCATATTTTTTTTATAAACCCTGAGCTTATTAGTTGGGTATAACGCCGCTTTTTAACAGTATTCCAGTTATATCACGGCGTGTCAGCTTAATGTGGGAGGTAAGCCCGAAGTGATGCAGGCCTCAGACGTTTACCACTTTGGTGAAACCCACGAGCACGGGTATGGTGCTCACAAACCTAGAAACATAATCGAGGCGAACCGGGACTCGAACCCACAATCATAGGTTTCTGGCGTGCCCAAGGGACGCAACTCTGCACAGCGAATCGCGATTGGGCCACCCGTGCCCCCGCAGAAATGAAGAATTTGTCAAAGGTTATTTCCAATGTCTAGAAATGATACTTAAATGTACTCTTCCTGTCTGAATCATCACTTTTGTTGAACTTATATATATGTTTGTAAAACACGCTTTGGTACAACCGTGGGTAGTTCCATGAGCATAAAAAGGACTGAAAACAAAGAATTGAGGAATCGAGAAAGTTACTGTTGGTGTAAACGAAAGACGTGCTCCACGGCTCTAGGCTAATAATAAATCGCTGAAGACCCAGTTTAGGTCATAATTTCCGAAAAGTACTGACACGTCTGTTGTCAACATGTGTCCACTCTCATTGGGATTGGCGAGTTATAGCATAACCTCGATCTGGGCCGTGCAGTCCAGCATACCAGCCCGTATCAAGCGTAATCCTGGCCAGTTATGAATATCCCATGCCCTCCAGTTGTTTTAGACAGTCTGTTACTGTTTAGGAAAACGTAGAACACGTAGGATGAAGCTGCTACTGCTTGCCGTTACTGTCGCTGTCGTGGTTTGTGTGCGGGGTAAGACGTTGATGTCGTTGCTGTAGCATTTAGATTATGTTATCGCCCTTGCTCATACGATTTTGTTTTTTTTGTTCAATTATGACGCCGCCTTCGGGTGGTAAGGCTCGCTGACTTGACTGATGCATGTCATCGTGTCCCATTTGCGTGGATCGATGCTCATGGTGTCAATCACTACACTGTCTGGTCCAGACTCGATTATTAAGACACCGCCGTCATATAGCTGGAATATTGCTGAGTGCAACGTTAAACAAGAAACAAACAAATAAACAATTTGAGCTGGATCAAGGCGGTCTGGAGAAGACGAACCAGTGATTGATATCATGAGCAACGATCAACGTTGAAGGCGCTAGGGGTACGATGAAACGCAGTCGCCTCATACGACCAGAATCGGTTGCTGGGGACCTATCGGAAACCGAAATCAGACATAGAACCAATCGGAAACCGAAATCAGACATAGAACCAATCGGAAACCGAAATCAGACATAGAACCAATGTTCACACGTACGACCCCACGAAGATGCGGGTTTGACTTTGTCTTCAGCAATCCATGGTTGTCGTAAGAGGCGACTAAAGGGGTCGGGAGGTCAAACTCGCTGACTTTGTTAATCCATGTCATCGTATCCCCTTTGCGTAGATTGATGCTCATGATGTCAATCACTAGTTTATCATGTCTAGACTCGATTAGTTACAGACCGCTGTGAATGCGGCGTTAAACAACAAACAAACAAATATTTTGTCTTATAACGTATTTATGAATCTAGGCTAATAGAGGAAATCCCTTTTTTCTGTCGTCTAATTAATTCTTCAATTTTTTAACCGATTATCAATACTTAAAGAGATGACTAACTTCGTTTCGACTAAAGACCTCCAAAACAATTCAAGTTTTGTTTTTGTTTGTTTGTTTGTTTGTTTAACACCACACTCAGCAGTATTCCAGCTACATGAAGGCGGTCTGTAAATAATCGAGTCTGGACCAGACAATCCAGTGATTGACATCATGAGCATTTCAAGTCTCCATTGGTGCGTGGAAGACCCGAATGGATGAGGATCGCCGATGATTTATTTCATCAAAAGCACTGTGGGTCAGATGAAATAAGCAAAACACGTCCTTGGGTTCCTTTCTCACATTGACCTATTTTTTGAAAAAATAAAAAATATTAATTTCATTTTTGTAACAAGTAATTAAAGTTAAAAAGCCTCACATCTTTTACCATGTCCACAGTTATCTTTGATGTTTTTATGTTGGAACTTTTCTTTTACAGGTGACATAAACCAGATGTGTTTGACATGTTGCGGTGCCCCCCCTTGCTGTAACTACTGCGGCATGAATCCAGGTACGTTGTATCATGAGTACCAGTCAGTACTTTTGAGCTATTGAGCTACTGAGATATTGAAATATACCAGATCTACAAGAGATAGAAAACATGTGTTTTGAACGTTTCAATGAAGTAATGGGCACGACCCAAGCGTCTAAGCCTCCACAATATATACCTTCACCTGAAAATTAAAACGGCGTTAAATGAAGTAAAAGGCGGTTGTTTGCAGATCTGTTCAAGCCATTGACCGCGGTCCGCCGTGACGTGACCAACCCACTCCTTGGGGGACTTGTGAAGTTCTGCCCAGAGTGTTGCGGCCCACCACCCTGCTGTAGTACCTGTGGCATGGACTTCAGCAAACTTAAAGGTGAGTTCAACTCTGCCCGAGTCCTTCCCAAGACGGGTGCTTTTTTATCTTCCCGAGGCAAGAGAGTTAACTGACTTTAAAAGTCCAGTTTCCACCCTTGCCGAACTAGGCTGGAATTCCTGGGCTCGATCGTAGCGCCACCAGTGGCTATTACTGGTTATGTTATGTCCTTTCTATGCCTCTCCTATTGACCAATCAGATTCAACCTCTCGTATCACTTGCATTTGTTTTAAACAAAACGGCGGCGCCCAGTCAAGACGATCTGATCGATAATCAAGATCTATATTGTGATAAAACGAGTCTTACGTCGCGAAGTGCATCACATCACGTGAGCACCTTGATTAAAAACATGAAAAGATTTAGAAATATCTGTTGACAACGAGTTCGCGGTGCACATGCTTTGCAAATCATGCAGTCGACCGAACTCTGCATGACAGTTTACGAACCGGATTTCGATTTCGGTGCGCGATTTTGATTGGACTATGCATAGACTCGTTAGTCCAGCCAAAATGTAACTCCATAATACCAGCCTAGTTCGGCAAGGGTGGAAACTGGACTTTTATAGTCAGTTAACTCACTTGCCTCGGGAAGATGGGTGCTTTTAGGGGCTGGCTCAATTTTAGGCACGGTGGGTCACGGGAAACGAGAACTCCAATGAAACCTTGCAGGCCTCCGTTGTGTAGCTGTAAGATTGATGACTGCGTGGTGAAACAGCATTCACTCACTGTCTACGTATTATATGGGAACGCTTCCGAAAGTGTTCAATGCAGACTGAACTGTATTCGATGCGGACTGAACTGTATTCAATGCGGACCGAACTGTATTCAATGCAGACTGAACTGTATTCAAAGCAGAATGAACTGTATTCAATGCGGACTGAACTGTATTCAATGCAGACTGAACTGTGGGGCAAAAGAAAGTATACCGACTTTGTTTTTTATGTAAAAGAAAATTGAAAGAACTTTTGTTAAATTTGGTTACGTCTATTTAACCACCACTCATTCCTGCGACAGTTTGTCAAGACTAATTTGTGACTTGGTAATTTTGTGTAAAAATAAATTGGTTCAATGAAGTCTGGGGTAGGAAATAAAAATTGCAACCAAATGACGCCTTCCATGTTTGAAATGTAGTTAGTTTGTGCCTAGAAAAGCAAACATATTGATTTTCAAAGATCCGATGTCTAAGATACCCACTGACAGATATGTACATGTATTTATTTTTTAAATTTTTAAAAGATTTGTGCGAACCCTTCCGTTGCCTGACATTGAAGCAATGTGTGGAGTAGATTGTTCCAAGGTTATGGCACATGTTGCGCGAAAACATTATTGACGATGGGATCCTGTAGTTCACTGATGGCATTGTTGGCGTTAGTACATGCACACACGTTTTCGGGAATTTGATCGCCTCCGTGTTCTAGTGGAAGGTTCGGGGTTCGATCCCCGGCCGCTTCATACCAAAAGACGTTAAACTATGGTACTTGTTGTTACCCTGTCTGGCTCTCGGCAGTAAGGGGCTAAAACAAGGACTGGTCGGCTCGGAGTCAGTATACTGTGTCTGAGTGGGGTATTCATGTTAAAATGCGGCATGGTATCTCAGTGAGCTAGCACTATAAATCGTCATCAGTCCGGACTAGTACAAGCAGCCACACACACAGAGACACACACGAGCAGCACGTCGCTAAATAACTGCAATAATGTTGAACGCGACATTAAATCCCATTTCACCTCAACTGTTCAGGAATTTGATCTCCATACCTGGCTCTACGTTTTTAAAGCTTTGAGCCCGTCAGATCAGGATATACTGAGTAATTTGAACTGCAGTTGGGTTTTCCTTCAATTTTTCTCATTTCTTTTTCAGATTTTCTCGCAACGGTCCCCCCAGTCCTGTAGTGGAACTCAGAAAGTGATATTTGAAAATAAAAACGACTTACCGAGTTGGGGTTATGTCATTGATTCATAAGACCGCCTCAGTGGTTTAGTAGTAGAGCGTCCGCCCGGAGAGCGGAAGGTCCGGGGTTCGATCCCCGACCGCGTCATACCAAAAGACGTTAAAAGATGGTACTTGTTGTTACCCTGTCTTGCGCTCGGCATTAAGGGGCTAAAACAAGGACTCGTCGGCTCGGAGTCAGTATACTGTGTCTTAGTGGGGTATTCATGTTAAACTGCGGCATGGTATCTCAGTGTGCTAGCACTATAAATCGGCATAACTCCGGACTAAAGTAAAACCTGTTTTTTTCGATTTCAGATTTTAGATAAATGCAGTTAATATACAAAATATATAAATATTCAAACAACTCAATTAGTACTAATTGGGCCTTGGAACAAATACAGCGTATCAAAGGTTTTTATGTCTTTTTACACGTAAAAGTGTGTAAAAATATGAACAAAACAGACTTTTGTGAAACTGAGCATAACAGGTGTTAGTAGATCAAGGTGAATGTCCATGACCTATGGCACCTTGACGACAGGTGAAAACAGGTGCTTGAAACCCACGTGCCTGTGATTTGTCAGTGGTTAGTGATTTGTGAGTGGCATTGTGGGATATTGAATCATCGTCAAAATATCAGAACGTAAAGTAACATATTCCCTTCTCAAACAACAACTTACATGTCATTATCATTATGTACATAAACATAGCTGTTATTTTTATTGTTGTTTTGATAACTTTTTCCAGGCTAATTTGCATAATGCCTATAGCCTGTTTCTGCCATGTCAATTTGGACTTAGTTTTATTTTTGAATGTTGAAAGTGTCTACAAATTACCTCCTGTAAAGTACATTTTGTATTGAGCACTGAGATAAAACTAGCAAATCCAGGCTAGTACTTTTCCAGTTGTTTTTTTTTTTTCGTATTTACATCTACGTAATGCTTTGTGTCGATTATTAAACAGTTTTTTTTCATTTCCATGAATACTTCAGTACAAGCAGCCACACACACACACACACACACACGCACACACACACACACACACACATACACGTCGCTATATAAGTGCAATAATCTTGGACGCGATGTTAAACCCCATTTCACCTCACCTATTCGGACATTATCGACTACCAGATAGTCGGGCACACTCTGTTGATTATGATACCTGTAAGAAAGACAAGAGTGCTCTGAGAGCACAACATCCCCTGCATGAACTTTTGTAATGAGTCAAATGAAGCTCCGTAAGACAGGGGCAGTAACTCTGTCAAAATTAGTCGAAATGAAACGGGACTGATATGCGTATCATCAACATGTCGACATCTTGTGTTTAGAGTGTCAGGGATATTCTCTGGAAACTGTAGGAGGAGTTGATTTCACAAGCTTAGTACCCTCTCTCACAATTATGCAAAATAATGAAGCTCCGTAAAACAGGGCCAGTAACTCTGTCAAAATTAGTCGAAATGAAACGGGACTGTGATATGCGTATCATCAACATATCGACATCTTGTGTGTAGAGTGTCAGGGATATTCTCTGGAAACTGTAGGAGGAGTTGATTTCACAAGCTTAGTACCCTCTGTGGGACGGACAGACGGACGGACTGCGCCACGACATAATCCCCCTTCGGCCATTCTGGCCCAGCGGGGGATAAAAATGTTTAACGATGCAGTACACGTGAGAGATAGGAATCCAATACAATACCTGTCTTTACAATTTGAAGAGATACGTTCTGTAACTAGTCTTATAAGAGACGACCTTGGGCATCCCGTGTCATATCAACATATTACTGAGGGAAGGCGCCAGGGCTGCTGCGGGCGTGGTCGGCGATGTCGTGACCGGCAGTTCGAATGTGACAGAAAGTATAAGGCGGCGAAGTAAGAGGGCCCTTAAAAGCAATATCGCCGACGGTTTGGGACCATTTCCGAGCGCCGAGCGGTAAACGCAGAAAAATTAGTATTGGAACTTAGGCACCCATAAAAAATATAAGCAGGGAAAAAGAGAGGACTCTGGCAGTTATAAACGGGAGAAGATGTAGCGTGCTACTGAAAAGAAACGTAGGATAAAGCTTAAGAGACGTTTGGTATTTTAGTAGAGACAATATATATTTTTTCATTATGATGTCTTAGGATATGGGTCACATACAATGTGGTAAAAGCGAGTTGGATTTATTTTCGCTACCAGGCATAGTTTCCACAATGACCGATTCACACTGGACCAAGTATAGTGCCGTGACCGGTGTGGGCCAGTTGGACGGAACCATAAGATTTGACATTAACAATCCTATAAACAGTTGATACAGATCTGGCCGAAAGTTATTTAAGAATTGTGTACGAATTTAAGACAGTAGACGGTCACGCCATCATCGCTGAAGACAGTGACCAGACATAGAGGCGTGTGCGCACCCGTGACAAATACTCTACATTCTCTATTTCGGGAAGTAAGGGTGATAGCGGGGTCAAATCAGCTAGAATTATTTGATAGTCTAGGTACCTACCCATACAGAGCGTTCGTCGAAACGTTTTCTCTGTTGGTGAAGTAAATTCAAACATGGACATGTTCTTCAAGATCTCATTTGTTGTGTCCCCGCCGTGATATTGCTGGAATATTGCTAAAAGCGGCGTAAAACCATACTCACTCACTCTACAAGATCCCTTTTCCTTGGATGTTGGATGGATTAGGGAGGAGAAAGACATCAACATGTGGCCGTCAGAGTACATTACAGACATAGCAAGTTACTTGAATGAGAGAATCTCAGAGGATCTTGTAAGACAGATCATCAATGAATACAAAATTGGTAAAGCTTGTAGGTATTATTCATATGACTGGGTGAAAGAGATCTTGTACCACAACATAAGGGACAACAGTTCATGTTGCCATCAATGTCCTTGAGTTCACCTGCATATGCTGTCTGGGCTGCCGTTGCAAAGGACTCTGTAACTCAAGCTGGTGGGAGGGTCCTCAGTGCATACTGTACGTGCACTGCAGGTATGTTGGGTTTATGCAACCACATTGCCGGACTTCTCTTTCGTGTCGATGCAGCAGTTGTCACTGGCGAGAAGACATATACAGGCAAGCAAATTTAAATGGACCATTCCCAAACAGAGGGTCCCTCAACCCTGCGCCTGCTGTCGACCTTTCATGGACGAATGACCATTTCTACAAGCATGGCAAGACAACAAAACTTCCTGTGAAAAAAGACAAGCTTTACTCCATTGAGCAGAAAGCAACAAAATCTTGTCAAGGACAAAGTCCAGATCCGAAACAAGCTGTCAGCAATTGCAGGAAGACGTGCACCAGAAGCCCGGTTCCATCAGCTGATGAAGAAAGAAGCCCCAGCTTCATTGCCTGTATGCGCTTTAAGCTTGCCTGCCATGGTAGAGCATTTTTGTGCCACAGCTCCTGCAACATCAAACAAGACCACTGGAGAATTCTTTAAGCAGCTTAGTTTTTCTGTCAACCAATGTGACCAGCTAACATGGGCTACAGTTTGGTTGGTTGGTTTGTTGTTTAACGCCGCACTCAGCAATATTCCAGCTATATGACGGCGGTCTGTAAAAAAATCGAGTCTGGACCAGACAATCCAGTGATTGATATCATGAGCATCTATCCACGCAATTGGGATCGATGACATGTATCAACCATGTCAGCGAGCCTGACCACCCGATCCCGTTAGTCGCCTTTTACGACAAGCATAGTCGCCTTTTACGGCAAGTATGGGTTGCTGAAGACCTATTCTACCCCGGAATCTTCACTGGTCTCGGCTACAGAGAATCAGGGTGGTGTTGAGTGGAAGATGCAGAGGAAGGGTCGAATAACAAGCAATTTCCGGCGCGTCTATACCAGGATGGATACTCTTGACAGGGACGATTCTGCCGATCCATCAGCACTGATCAGTCATGTCATGGTATAAAGAGAGAGTATATAAAAGAACGGCATGCAACAAAGTGTTTCCTGTGAGCCCCGTGCAAAGTTCCGATATGTACAAGCAATGAAAAAGAGCCACACCAAATTAAATCAAATATTGGTTACACCTACTTGGGTTGTCAGTCCAGATTTGAAGAGGTCATTATGCGCTGATGTATTGGCCATTCGAGATATACCCATGAGTATTTGTTAAAGGGTGAGGATCCTCCGTTTTGTATCCCTTGTGATGAAAGAATCACGGTCAAGCATGTCCTGCTTGACTATTGATGTTTCCATCACAAGGGATAAATATTTCAGTGTACAAACAGTGAAGGACTTTTTTAGTAAAATTATTTCTCATTTAACTACTGTTTTCAAAGAAATAGAACTTATTCATAAATTTTGATGTATTCACTGTAAGGGTAAAACGATACACCGATATTCCGATGCATCGCGATACGATATACGATAAACGTGGGCCCATTTATCGATACGCCACGATACGGAACGCAAAACTCAAGTACAGCTTTTCCTCGCTATTGTACCTTTCGATAAACCGCAAACTTGGTTATAGCGCGCGGTAACGCATGGCTCCCCAAAACGTACTTACATTTTTAATAAGCTGAGGTTTTACACCGACAGATGTTTTTCCCCATCTCATAAAATATCATCAGCTGATCACCGCAAGCACAAAACACCGGTAATACCAGTCAGCAAATCTGAACTGAAGTACGCAATTCAATACCATTATCATACTATCTTGTTATAAAAACGTGTTCATTGTATATCTGGACTTGTGTTTGTAATATATTTTATTAATTTTATTCAAAATTTCATTTAATATTTTTTTCATTAAGTTATGTGAAATCGTGTGTGAAGAGATACGTCAACCACGGTCAGATTACCTGTTTTGACGCATTGAAACGAACTTTAGTTGCTAGAGAATGGATACATATTATATTAGAAATGCCATACTTTGACTCGTTAAAAGTCATATTTGTGGCAATTTAGCTAATATGTGTCAACGTAACGTTTTCACAATCGAAATACGAGTACATGTAGCGCGGGAAGTCCCTACGGTGACTGGTCAAATTGTTAAATACGTAAAAATATCCTGCAACAGCAATCACCAGTACCAAAATGCTACACTTGTGGTTCTTATAATTTTATATATACATATAGTAAAAGCTGCAACTAAGGTAACACGATATTGGAATATATTATTCCTGATAAAACAATAATTTCAGATACGATTTCCTCGTCCATTGTTTTGAAGGAAAGTTAGAGAAAGTTCCACTTTGAAGCTGAACAACTTCAGTAGTCTTGTTATTATAAAATAAAATAATTAAGTCTTGTTTTTTTATCATTGCGTATCGAGATACGTATCGTATCGTGACCAGAATATCGAGATGCGTATCGTATCGTGACCTTCCTGTATCGTTGCAGCCCTAATTTACTGTATTGTTTTAAAAATTGGTAGTGCTAATAAAAAAACTTATATTGTTAGTGGGTGTATCCTCAAGGGGGGGGGGGGGGGGGGGGGGGGGGGGAGGGGTGTGTTGAAGTAGAGTTAAATTATTGTCCCCCTAAGACGGTATGTAAGTCCCACATCATTCGAAGTATTTTTATGCATGCCAGTATTTTAAAACGTAGAATTCTCGTCATTTTGATATATGGCGTAACTGGTAAAATATCGCCAGTGACTGAAGGGATGATATAAATCCAGCCAGAGTCCATGCAGGAAGCAAAGGCACTGTAAGTCCCCATGGTCCCTGGTATGGTGATCTTCCTGTATTTACTGACGTTCTCTAGCCCCTTTTTATATTGTGTTGTTAATTCTTTCTGCTTTTAAATGTTCCTCAACTAGTTTTGAATATACTCTGTGATATTCTAGTTATTGTACTGTCCTTTGATGACAGGTTTGTATAAAGTCTACATATATGTGTTATTAATGTATTAGTTCTCGTCACGATATGGCTAAAATATTGCCGATGTGACGTTAAATATTAACTCACTCACTCACCCATCTATGACATAAAAGCAAAAATGACACTGTGGTGCTTCTGAATGTTGTAGCGAAGGGAACCAGGTCAAAGAGAAAACAGAAGAGGGGTGAGGTTGCAAGTCAGACAAACAGGGCAAAACGTGCCGTGAGGACACCACTGTCCTCTGCCCTGTCTGTGGACAGCAGTGCATCATCGACGAGCCATCCAGTCGACGAGCCATCAAGTCGACTTGAGGAGTCCACCCAGTTGCACTGTGTGGTGCCATTTTAGGTGTGGTGGTGTTGTAGATGTGCCAAAGGATAGTTCCTGGTTTTGCCCAAAGTGTGTGAATTAAATATCACATTGTGAATTTGTATTCTACCATGAATTTGGAATTTACTCGATTCTGATTGGTCAGTCAGAGGCTATTAAATCACAATAAACCCCCTCTGATTGAAATAGCTGGTTTGGCGGCCGCATCACCGCGGAAGCTAAGATTCATAGAATAGTACTATTTTCAGTCATTGTCGGTAGGCATATTTAGATAATTATATCTACAATTACAGGTTACAAAATGCACAGATGCGGTTACTACAATATTCAAAGGATGTGTGGCAATACATTTCGTGCAGAAAAACACGACAGAAATCAACAAAGGGAATGTATTTACGTTTTGGAGACAACAGAGAGCTTGGAATTTAGGCGCTTTTCTATATACGACTGTGACGTCATATCTTTTGCGTCACAATGTGCGATATGACGTCATAATGGTGACGTGCGATGTAGAGCGAAAGCCTTGAAAAGCTCGCTTTGTTTTCTTCAGGGATGCCCACCTCATGCTACCTTACCAAGTTGCCGTCTTTATATGCTTTCAATGCCTGTCATATGTTCGAGTGAAGTATTACGGTGTAAACAAACTGCTTGAGTATTACGTACAGCACCATATTTTGTTCGGTGATTCCGTAATTCAGATCGATTACCCACTCAAAACACTGAACTCAACCCATGCCGCTTCACTCAGTATATTTGCTAACACCAAAGAGTTCGCGTTTTATTTAGTCATGGTAGAATGGAGATGAACATACTGTGTTTTCAATGTAAAGCTAGGTTACCTGTAGATTTAACCGCGCTAAACTTAACATTTGAAACCTCACGCTGCGCGTTCGGTTTCAAATTCAATTTAGCGGGGTTAAATCTACAGGTAACCTAGATTTACATTGAAAACACAGAATGTTTATCTCCTAATTAATTGCATTGTTTGCATTGTAGCCATTGCTATACTATCAGTTAAGGAGTATTTTCAATATATGCTAATAATCAATTTGTTGATTGTATGTTACATGTCTGTTTGTATACGACATTCTACCATGACATTGATGAATGCTTGATTCTGATTGGTTAAAAAGAGGTTTCCTTTTTGCTACTGAAACCCCTTTCAAATATATTAAGCCTTTTCACAAAAAAACGTGCGTATGAATACATAGATAGCCTACATATCGATTCACAGAAAATGGCTGCCGATCGATCACCCCCATATGAAGTATAAAACATATCTATATTTCCTCTAATACACGCTCTGTCTCTAATACCAGACAGGTCTCTAATACACGCCGAGTCAAGGGCTCTCGCGAAATTAATAGACGGCGTATAGTGTCAAATAGAGGAAATACGGTAGTTTGATATCGGATGTTTGGGGCGTTCTAGGCCGCAACCCTGACTGCTTCGATGATGACATTAAAAGATTTAACGAAGGCATATCTTTTGCATACACATGAAATGTTTATGAAACAGTTAGAGAAATGTTCTATGGTGACCAGAATCGGAACAATTTAAGCTATTTCCTCATTGAAACAACCGACAATGAAAGTAAAATATAACATTATAAAAATTGTTTGAAAAAACAACATCACATCAGCAGGTATAGTTAGTCAACGTGTTAATGTTGAACAGCATCACACTCTGCATCAGTACTGGGTTGTCTTCTGGTTTCCTGCAATTTTTTAACAGCACTGTTACTGTTAACAATTTCTTTGGCAGCCATAACTGAGAGTGTAGTGCAGATACAGTGACAACCGGGACACGTTAGGACGGTTCTCATTTCAGGGTGGGGATCGAGGTATATTTCAAAGATTCACACATTCAAAATAAGTGAAAGAGTGATATCTAATAAATTTTGTTGAGAAAATAATAATTGTTCATTTTTTTGGTAACTTTTTCTGAAACCCCAAAACAGGTAATTTCATTATTGAAACAACCGACAATGAAAGTGAAATATAACATAATAAAATGTGTTTGAAGACATTTTATTCATGACAACATGGTGTTTACAAACCTTTTTCTGATCGATATCCATTACCATCTCCGTCAACCACCACTGATCAACAACTGGTTCGTTGGTTGGTTGGTTTGTTGTTTAACGCCGCACTCAGCAATATTCCAGCTATATGACGGCGGTCTGTAAATAATCGAGTCTGGACCAGACAATCCAGTGATTAATATCATGAGCATCGATTCATGCAATTGGGATCGATGACATGTATCAACCAAGTCAGCGAGCCTGACCACCCGATCCCGTTAGTCGCCTAATACGACAAGCATAGTCGCCTTTTACGGCAAGCATGGGTTGCAGAAGACCTATTCAACAACTGATGATAACTTTCCGTTTTTACCCAAGTGGTAGTTTCCTTCAAGTGATCGGCGATACGATGGGAGTGGACAAAAGTGCAGTTTCACGTGTCATAGTAGATGTGACTGATGCCTTGGTTAAAAGAAAGAATGAATTCATAAAATGGCCAACACAAGAATGCTACATACGTCAGGTTCATGATGGATTTTTCGCCCTTGGTGGTTTTCCGAGTGTCCTAGGTTGCATTGATGGTACGCACATACGTATTCAGGCACAGACCACAGACGAACCAGCTTACGTTTATCAGAAACGATACCACAGTATGTGTGTGACTACGAAGGTACGTCTTGTGAGATTAGAGTACTGTCCCTTTTTGCAATTTGAGTAGCTTCCCTTCCAAGGTCTAAACAAATCTGCATTAAAAAGATTCGGAATCAGATAAATAATGGAAGGTTTGCGTAAATTCTCTCATTACTCAATATAAATACAAATGGGATATTCTAGACACCTAACATGGGATCGTAGTAATGTTTTTAAAGTTCTTTTCAGCTCTAAACTGTGTAAAGAGACTGTAATTTTAAGAAAATATAGCTGAAATAAATTTGTAATATATACTACATATGCCTATAATAGAAATACAGTAAACTACGGTTATAACGAACTCATCGGGACAACTAATTTTAGTTCGGTATAACCGTAGTTTGTTATAAGCATATATACAGCCTAACTACAGCAAATAGTCGGGACCAAAAACGTATGTACGTTATATCCGTCAGTTCGTTATAAGCGTACTCGCTATAATCGTAGTTTATTGTGTAATTAACCCAATACGAACATTGCTTAATTTTCTGAATGATTTGTTTGATTTGTAGGTAAATTTACGAATGTGTGTGCTAAATAGCCGGGATCAACTCATGATAGCCACATATTTAGAACCTCCACTTTGTGTGAATACTTAGAGAGATCGCACACTTCAGTATCAGATGGCTTTCTACTGGGAGACAGTGGATATCCTTGCAGACCTTTCCTCCAAACTCCATACATGACTCCACGAGGCAATGCTCAGCACAGATACAATGACAGCTTGTGTGCTACAAGAGTTACAACAGAAAGAACATTTGGTCGATGGAAAAGACGGTTTCATGTACTTCATTCTGAGTTAAATATGCATAGTATACTATGTACTTAATTTGACCAATGTTTTACTTTTCTACATCTAATCTTGATTCTTTTCACCACTTTACCGTTTGGACTCATGGTCTTGTGTGTTCCAATGCTTAACGTTTTACATCGATCACATAGCAGAAACAAATAACATACAAAGAATCCTAACTAACGTATCCAATTACAATTGAAAAAATAAACTCAACATTCTGGAGATAAGCAGTCATTTTTTGACAACGCTTATATACCACAGCAAACGTACTCTCAATACAATTGGTTGAAATTGGTTTATTTAAATACTTTAGGTACATTCATGCTTCAACCTTTACTCGGTTTTAAACCAATTCGGTATTTCCCGGAACAGTGTAAGTATAAGCAAACCTGCTTCTTCACCGATTCAGGTTTCTTAAGAAACAAACCAATCTTAAGTTAATTAATATAATCTTTTACTCAGTTTCCATCAGTCTTTCCAAATGTCAATCCAGCTTATATTTACTTGGTTCATCCTTTACTCTCATGGATTAATTTGTCTTTGGGACTGTTCCATTATAAGTAGGTGATTTTTTGTTTAAACCAAGTGTAGGGGTACTGGGCTGGGTAACTTCTCAGTCTGCCTACATCTCAATCTGCCTACACTTTTTTGGTAGGCAGACTGAGTATAAATTAGTAATTAGTGTAGGCAGACTGAGAGTAGTGAAATGCTACAGTTTGCACAATTAAGATCTATTTATTGTCTTTGGTGGTAATTTATACAGCCCATGCGTGCTAGGTTTGTGAGCACCATACCCGTGCTCGTGGGTTTCACCAAAGTGGTAAACGTCTGTTACCTGCATCACTTTGGGCTTTCCTCCCACATTAAGCTGACATGCCGTGATATAACTGGAATACTGTTAAATGGCGGTAAGCCCAACTCACTCACTCACTCGAAAGTAAAAAACATGATGACTGATATTTCTGTCTATTTCTGGCGGGATGCCATACGAAACACTGAAAATGAGTCATGAGAACTGTCAGCCACATTCCGGACGTTAGAGGGAGCAACCCATGCATGTCAGTTTATGAGGAGTGCAAGCTATTCACCACTGGCTGAGCATTGTGTTTGCTCGTAATTATACGATCATGTTACCAAGTACAAGGACTCTGCCATTCACTATAGCGCTCAAATGAATTCTTTATTTGGATCTTCCTGTGACGCTAATAATTTTAGCAAACAAAATTGTTTTTGCATCCGGTCCAGGGATTTTATAATTACTTTCATAGTTGTTAATATATCCACTTCGTACTGCCATTGATAGGAAGCCTCAGAGCGTTGTCATTTCATTTAGTATCATTATGAAGTTAGGTTGGAGTGGAAGGGATGTCGACTTAAGACCTAATTCATCATTAGATCTACCTCACCAGAGAAGAGAAGGGCTGAGAAAAAAACATTTTTTTATTGTGGCCTTAGACGGCTTTGATTACATGCCATGACTCATGAAATGAACACCTGTCACCGAGTATTGAAACCAAGTTGTCATATGACATAATGATCTATAGAACGCCTAATACATACGTGTATAAAGGCCCGGGCGAGGCGTCAGTCATACAGTCAGTAACGTCGGCGATCTGCTCAGAAGCAAGATGAAATCGGCTACGTTGTTGATGCTGCTGTTCGTCTGTATTGTTCCTATAACAGGTAGGCAAAGGTTCATCAACATCACATTACGAGATCACCACGTTCTTAAGCTTTTGATCGCTGAATGAATAAGAAGAGAGTCATGAAATGTAGTACAACATTTCATAAAGTGAAGCTCTCTCCTCACTAATTGAAGTTTTATTGCATATTTCTGTTATTGCTAAATTATATGACGCTTCTGTATAGACCTCTGTAATTGTATTTTTTTTCTATCTGCATTTTACAAATTTTAATCATATGTACAATTTTATTACCGTTATATAATTGAAAATATCTTCAATCAGTTTCCAAATGTCCACAATTTTTCACCATAGAATATACATGTATTTATCAATAAACAAACAGGGGAACGGTAAAGTCGTTTTCTAATTTGACGATCAATGAGGTTTCAAAGATGTTTACTTGGCGAGCTGGCCAAGGCAAAACTTTGACATTACTGACCTAAAGGGCACCGTCAATACTTCACGAGTTGTATACACTAGGTTCCCCCATCTGCTATAGGGGCACCGTCAATACTTCACGGGTTTTGTACACTAGGTTCCCCCATCTGCTATAGGGGCACCGTCAATACTTCACGAGTTGTATACACTAGGTCCCTTCATCTGCTGTAGGGACACCATCAATACTTCACGGGTTGTGTACAGTAGGTTCCCTCATCTGCTATAGGGGCACCGTCAATACTTCACGGGCTGTGTACACTAGGTCCCTTCATCTGCTGTAGGGACACCGTCAATACTTCACGGGTTGTGTACACTAGGTCCCTTTATCTGCTGTAGGGACACAGTCAATACTTCACGGGTTGTGTACAGTAGGTTCCCCCATCTGCTATAGGGGCACCGTCAATACTTCACGGGTTGTGTACACTAGGTTCCCCCATCTGCTATAGGGGCACCGTCAATACTTCACGGGTTGTGTACACTAGGTCCCTTCATCTGCTGTAGGGACACCATCAATACTTCACGGGTTGTGTACACTAGGCCCCTTCATCTGCTGTAGGGACACCGTCAATACTTCACGGGTTGTGTACACTAGGTTCACCCATCGGTTGTAGGGACACCGTATTGTCATTAATTCACAAGTTGTAAACACAAACTCCCCCCATCTTTGAACTGTAGTGTATACAAACCCGGAAAATATCTACGATGCTATTGGGGAAGCCTTCGGAGATTTAAGATTTATCTTTTATGTCCATTGTTTTCAGCAGGACGAGTCAAGAAAGAATCAGGTAAGTATACATTTCCATTTATAGTGCATTCTGATCGCGCTCGGCTCGAATGGACTCTCGGCGCAGATAGGAACCCATTTTGAAACGTGCACGTGTTGTGCACGATCAGTGCAAGTGACAATCATATGACAAGATCCAAACGTGCTACACAACATTATATAACTTTAAAAAAACGACCGTCATATTTCAAGGTCTCTCCTATTTTGGAAGTAAACAAAACATTAGTAGTAGGAATCTAATTTATATAAGGACATGGCTCCATTATGACAGGCTCCGCTATCATTCAAATTAAGACAAGAGATAGTATTGGATGAAATGGTCGCGGATGTAGAGGTACTGGTGGACTGCAGAAATGAGCTTAACCCCTGTTAAGCGACCCTAACTGCAGCAACCGCTGCCCTGCAACAACCGTTGCCAAGCAACCCATGCTGCTTACCGATGCAGCATCCGCTGCCCCGCAACTACCGTTGCCAAGCAACCCATGTTGCTTACCAATGTAGCGCCCGCTGCCCTGCAACTAACGTTGCCAAGCAACCCATGTTGATATGCAGCTAGTGCTGCCAGGCAAGTACATTGCCAAACCATGAGCGAGGGCAACTATTGTTGCCAAGCTGACCATCCGCTGTAAAGCGGACACTAAGCCATCTGCTGTAAAGCCGAATGGATAAATTGGTTCCTGTTGTAAAGCGGGCAACCCTATCCTAAATAATTTATAATTTTGGATGTATCCCAAGACGCCAAATGTAACTTGTAATGCAGTCCACCAGCACCAGCACCAGCACATTTCATTCATGACAACATCATTATATACAAACATTCTGCTCCAGTAAAGTTCCGCCAAATTGACAACTGCAAAGCTTGAATAACTTGGAATTAAGGATAACGGGATGGGTGGGTGGGTGCAACAAACTATAGATGAATGCCCGAAATTAACTATGTGTTGTACGGCTGAAAGCTGGAGAGCAAGTGCTGCGTGAGCTGATGTCACGCTACAAAAGGTCATAGAAAATATAAACAAACGCTCCTTTACCGGACGTGCCAAGAGCGAATCTAGGCCAGAGACGTTGGCACCATGCAAATCAGCACGTAGCCGCACGGAATGAAGGTATTTAGCGATAATAATATTAGCAACTGTGCCAAGCCTAACATAAAGGCATTTAGTTCTAATCTCTAAATGCTATTAATTTAATGCCCGATGAATATTCATGAGCCTAGTGTTATGCTAATACACATGCATGACGTCACAATGTGAACGGATTCATTATGCATGAATGGTAAGGATGCAAAGAATGCAACCTTTGTTAAAATGGCCCAGACAAGGATTTTTTTAGGAATGCCAGCTATTTGGAGCACGTATCCCTTATTCCACACGACTTCAGAACTTGTCTGACTCGTTGATAGTATGATAAAGTTTACTTCAATTTACTTGCCTCAACCCTATACTGTGATATACCACCGCTAATGGTCTTATAGAAATAACCGCCCCCTTACGGTAACCCACATATAAGTTACAGTACCCTGTTTAGAGATATTAGGTTAGTATGTACTTTGAAAATAAATGTGGGCCCCCGACCGACATCCGGCTGTATGAATGGACGGGTCACTCCTTGTGCTGACTGACCTAGATGGGAGCATTACCTCAGATATCCATTATCCTTGCGTGAATATTGGCTGCCACTTTGTGAGACTTTTTCACGATGCGGGTCACCTGTGTTGAAAAAATGTTTTAACATTTTGAAACTTGTTTCGATGTAAACTATTCACTTCGCTTGAATGAATTGGAATGTCGCTCTGAATAGTTTATCCCAAATTCCAAGTTTTCTCTTTATGTTGAATGGCTGAGCGAAGTGGAATGTCACTCTGAATAGATTATCTGAAACACATTCTCTGAGGGGCTGAGGGGCGGTCAGATAGCCTAGTTGTTAAAGCGTTCGCTCGTCACGCCGAAGACCCGACATGGGTACAATGTGTGAAGATCATTTCTGGTGTCCCCCGCCGTGATATTGCTGGAATATTGCTAAAGGCGGCGTAAAACCATACTCACTCACTCTCTAGATTGAAGTGGTAACCAGCCATGCACGAAGCCGTTTCACCATTTTGTAAATTTTCGTTTCTAAATAGCCCTGCGGCATAGTATTTCACACATTTACAAATTTCTATATAACATATAGACATAACAAACAAACAAATGTGTGTTCCATAACAAAAGTAGTTGTTTTCAAAGCACATGTTTTAAAACTAATATGTGTTAAAGTTGGTTGATGACGTGTTGTCACAAAAGATTGAGAGTACAGTGTGTCAGTCACAACTAATAAAGACTAACAACGTCCAACAATTCAATGTTTTTCTCCTATTGGTAGTCTTGGTCACTCATTTCATCACCAGCTTTATCACATTCAGTGTCACTTTCTTCCTTTGTCATATCGACATGGGATAGAATGTCTTTCATGACTGGCTACATGAGAACTTGAATTTTGTCTTTGATCACTGTTTGATCTGTGGTAGGATTCATGTCACTCAGTCTATCTAGTTTTGAACGAAACAACGGTGCCTCTGAGAAATAGGCAGTAAATTTGAGGATAGATTTCATTGTATTGGAAAACATGTCTTCCCAAGTTTTTTCAATTTCTTATTAGTCTCTGATTTTCCTTGCTCTCGATACTTTTGCCGTTTAAGTTTCATGTCCTCTCGATATATATTATACACACGAGCCCACACACGTTGTAGGCCGACTTCTTGCCATTCATTTCCAGTTGGGTTATGTGCAGTTTGGTCTCTGCCTCCTTTCTGGATAGGTACGTCTTCATTGTCGACGTTGCTGTCCTCGTCATACGTTTTCTTAACGACTTCCATTTCTTCTCGGGGCGCCACATCCTGATATGATGCTGTAGGTCTTGCATGTTGCCTACTAAGACTCCACAATCGGTACAAGCAGTAGCCATGACGTGGGAACAAGTGTCGTCGTCAGAAGAGTCGCTTGTTATGTCATCAAAATTATCACCCTTGAAGTTCTGTCTTGTATGAACGTTTGCCTCACGTGCCGATGTGGTGGTGTTATGTTGGCGAGATTTTCCATACATCTGAGTGCTACTTGGTTGAAAATCAGCGCTTTTACAGCACTGTTGTTGCGGGTGAAATCGGGTTGTGTTGACGGGTTTGTCTCCTTTTTGTTCAGTCATTGTGAAATTATTAGGTTGTAGTCATTCCTTTTCACTAGTGTAAGGTCTTAGGTCTACAGTTAGATTTCCATAAGTGCTTTGCACTGCTTCGTTGTGTACTGACATGAAGTTATCTGAGTTTTGAGGATAAATGCGTCTGGCAAATAAGTTCACCTGTTGTCTATTGACTGGAGAATTGAATAAAGTGACATGAGAGTTCACAGCAATGTCACATGGTTCTTTACCTCTAGGAAACAGGTTTTGCAATAACAGAACATTAATCACATTTTTGTAATGGGAGGTTCGTGTAAACAGTTGAGATTTATCATGTTTTGTTTCGGGTTTCAAGTCATCTAAAACAATCATGTTGTTCCGGGCATAAAAAAAATGTTCATCCTGTAGATTGGAAGGAATGCCTTTGATAAAAGTTACATATGGTATAGTTTTACTAATAGTATTTATGATAAAGAGGGTGCTACTCAGTGTAACGTCATATGATGTTGTTAGGTATTGGTTTGAGGAGTCCTCTTTTCAGTATCTGATAAGGGTTAAACGATACACCGATATTCCGATGCATCGCGATACTTGACCCACGACACAATATACGATAAACGTGGGCCCATTTATTGATACGCCACGATACGGAACGCAAATCTCAAGTACAGGGTTTCCTCGCTATTGTGCCTTTCAATAAACCGCTAACTTGGTTATAGCGCGCTCTATCACATGGCTCCCAAAAACGTACTTACATTTTTAATAAGCTCAGGTTTTACACTGACTGATGTTTTTCCCCATCTTATAAAACATTATCAGCTGATCACCACAAGCACATAGCACCGAAAATACCTGTCAGCAAATCCGAACTGAAGTACGCAATTCAATACCAATTTTATACTATCTTGTTATTAAAACGTGTTCATTGTATATCTGGACTTGTGTTTGTAATATATTTTATTAATTGTATTCAAAATTTCATTTAATATTGTTTTCATTAAGCTATGTGAAATCATGTGCGAAGAACTTCAACAAAGGTAACACGATATTGGAAATATTATTCCTGATAAAACAATAATTTCAGATACAATTTCTTCGACCATTGCATTAAAATTCTTTGAAGTTGTACATTAATTATTTTCTTGTGTTTCAACTTTGAATTGTTTTGAAGGAAAGTTAGAGAAAGTTCAGCTTCAGTAGTCTTGTTATTATAAAATAATTTTGACTGTTCCAAAATCATGAAAGGTTCAATCTTGACATGCTGTAAGTCTTATTTTTTTTATCATTGCGTATCGCGACCTTCCAATATCGTTGCAGCCCTAGTATCTGATAAACAAACATGGTCTTTCTACAACCACTTGGCCCAACCAAGACCACATTAGAAGGAATAGAAACATTGAATGGCATAGCAGTATTATGTATCTGGTGAAGGGGTATGTGAGGGGGGGGGGGGTAGTTAGGGGGGGGGGGGGGGGGTTGAGGAAGAGGAGGAGGAGGGTAAAGGGCCTGATGCATCTGTCTTCTGTGTGTCATCCTATTATCATATCTGGAAAAGTGTTTCCTACATTCTGGACAAGATGTTGACTCCATGGTGACTACTGTGACATTGCGTCGCAATAAGATGTGTCTACTATTTAGGATGGTGCTGGTTGTGGTAGTGGCAGATGAACAGTTGTCTTATGTCTGAGCATGGCATGGGAACTCAAAATTAACTTCTACACGCAGAGCATGGTACCTCCTACTCTTTGTTGCCTTTCAGATGGTTTCCCCCAGTATTATTACGTCTTTTCATCTGATCATTGATCCTCTGAAGGACAGACTGCATCAAAGATTTTACTTTAATTGTAGCTTATTCTCAGGTTGTATTCACTTCTTCTTTGTTTGGTCTTCTTCGTGGTATTTCTATTCTGTTTAACATTTTCATTTGCTTGTCTTTTTAGTTTGGGCGTACACTAGTTGCAAATATATATATCTCGGGGCAGATAACTGCACTTGTCAGCCATGTCAATCTTAAGACGTCCTCCCCTCACAGCATCTTCCGCTGAAAATATTTTGAATTTTGTTTTCCATGTTTTAAAGCCTGTAGTCGTTAGAAAACATGAGTATGTGTAAGCAGATGAAATAGTTTATATCTCAATACATGACAGAAACACAGGAATTTATGCTAACAGTTTATTGAATACAATGGGCATTTGAAATAAGGTGGCGTCTCAAATACGTCCAAACACGATGGTTAAGCTTCCTTAAGTCTTTCTCAGTCTGTACAGACATTATGGATCAACAAATATATGATAAGCAACAATCACAAAACAATCAGACACTGATCAGAAGAGTATTTTATTCATGTAAACATTTGTTCTAATTGCAGCATTTATACAACACACGTCTTTAACTGGTCAATTCATTTTGCTGTCTTAAATTGTTCATTACGATAATCTGTACATTGATATTGACATATGGTGAATATTGACAGGTGTGTTGAAGAGGGGTTGTCTCGAACCAGTTAAATCCAATTTTCAATCACGTGTTTATGATTTACCTCAGACATGCCCATGTTAAAGAACTGATAGACTTTGTCTTGTTCAGACAAGTCATGATAAGTGTGAACTTGTTCTCCTTCTCCGTCAAACATACAACCAACGCAGAATTCAGTAGACAAACGCTTGAGGATTTTACTGAGTTCCAAACTGTAACACAATGTGAGCAAGGATTTAGTATACTGGATCACACAAACAGCTTCCACTTCATCCGCTACAACTTTCTCAGGACGTATTTTCTTGACGATGATCCGCTTGGTTGCTTCCACGTCGTCATGGAACTTGGTCTTCGCATCTAGCACACATTGGTCTCTGTCTTTAAACTATTGGGGGAATTGTACAACAACTGTTTCGTTGAGGTGGTCGGCTGCTCGCAACACATATTTCCACGTAGAAAAGGTGACCTAACACTGTCCCACTTCCATTGGTTAAACTGTCTAACATGTTTACCCTGTCGTTTCTGCTCTGCAGGTGATGAACTTCTTAAAATCTCCTCGGCTGCGTCCCAATCTTCAAATGTCACTGCTTTGCTGTACATGTAAAAATGTTCAGCACAGTTATTTTTTTTATCATCGATATGAATGACAGTAGCGTAGTGTTGACTGAATGGAGATAAGTTAAAACAATACGAACCTATCTGCTATCATTGTTGCCATGATGAGACGTTCACACACACACACACACCATACCACACCACACCACACCACACCACACCGCACCACACCACACACCACACACCACACCACACACACACACACACTCTCTCTCTCTCTCTCTCACACAAACACACACACACACACAGACAGACCTTTTCCCAACTCAACTCGGCAGTTGAAAATGGAAAGACAAACGAATGTACGCATGCATTATATCAAGAAGAAGTTATATATTCATTGGCTGTTGAAAGGGAAAAGTGAGCTGATTGATTAGATAACCTTTTGGCATCATGTCTATAATTGATAGAATGATTGGTTCTGTTTTATTAAGGTGAACAGAGATAGGCTACGCTAAGTAGAGAAGGGTGTTAACACATGTCCACGTTCTTCCATGAAAAGGTGACATTTCATTTGCTGACGACCATTCTAGTATGTATCTGAAGGAATCTACCCCGACTACATTTCAAAAAGCTGGCATTCCTAAAGTATTCCTCCCCTGAGCCATTTTAACAAAGGCCGCATTTTTCACATTCTTAACATGCACGCATGATGACTCCGTTCTCATTGTGACGTCATGCATGTCTATTAGCATAACACTTGGCTCATGAATATTCATAGGGCGCCTTCCACGGAAGGCACTGAAGGTATTAAAATCCTACTACTAACATTTATTTATAAGGAAGCATTATAAATATGTTATAATAACTAACTTATTTCATGATATGGTTTCAACAGAAATCTTATTCTGCATTAAACTTATCACAGAAAGCATCCTCCGTTTACAAAGACTTACCCGTCGCTTTGGCGATGCATCTATTTTCAACGCACCACATGTGCTATCGCGTGGGAAATTCATTTCATGACGTCATACTTTTCACGTAAGGTAAAGTCTTTCCCACGTCCCATGCATGTATGTAAGTTTTCTGGGTGTGTATGTAACTACACTTTCCTCCATGTCAGAATGTTGAGGTCTGATTGGTTCACGTGATCTTGATAAACACTGGGTGAGCCAGAAAATGAATCGATTATACCCCGCCACGAAGAAAACAGGATGCATGTGGCAGCCAGTTCTAAGACTGTGGAGAAGAGGGATAGGTGAGGCAGCGCCCACAGTTATAGCCTATAGTGGAACGGTCCGAATTGGATTGCTCTCGTCACAGGCCGCAGAGATTGCCAGTATTTCATGCGGGACTTAGTAGTTTTCGTACATAACGCAAAAAGCAACGGCTGCACGTTGTTTTCGAGTCAATGAAAGTCACGTGACACAGCAAAAGTTAACATTAGCTAAATCGAAAATTTTCAATCCGTTTCAATTCCCTATAATGACAGATTAAAAGATGTCGGCAAGATAAATTCGTTGTAGCAGTATCACTCGGGACATCTGTGCTTCTAAGCATGCCCCGTGAGGTTCCGGCTCGTGGTAAAAAACCTAACACGGGACGCATAAAACCACAAATACCCAGAGCGATACTGCTGCATCTCATAATGCGTGTACTTGTGCGTTTCTGCGTGATTTTGGTAGCTAGGATTAGTCACTGATTCTAAAAATAATTATGGTAGTCTATTTTCTTCGTGCATCCATTCTCATTGTTACACTGAATTGTATTTTTTAATTTCTTTATTTCTATGACAAAAGTATTTGATGTTTTAAGATATCGATGTTTTTAATATTGTATTTGTTTCGGTCTACCTGTTTATGTCCCGATGTATGCTGCTGCCTCCTCATCTGACGTGTGTTGGAGGAATCGCAGTTTACACTTAAAGAACGTCCGTACATTGAATCCATTGCGCTTTTATCAGCAACAAGAATATTATATGAATACACTATGCTATTTAGAAAGCGGTCAAATGTGACAAATGTTATATTTGGGATAACACTTTCTGAGTAAAGTACAGATTCTAGTACTTTGTTGGGTTGAGTCCAGTCCGGGATTCGAACCCATACTGCAAGAGTGAGGCACCTAATCGTCAGCGATCTAACCCACTCAGCCATCAAGGCTTCAACAAAATGAAAGTTCGACAACTAGTAGTCTAGATCACGTACTTCGTGTACCCTTCTGACAAGTGAAAATTGGCACGGTTCCCATGGCCGAAAGCTGTGAATACACTATGCCATTTAAATGTGACAAATGTGACAAATGTTATATTTGGGATAACACGTTCTGAGTAAAGTACAGATTCTAGTACTTTTTGGGGTTGAGTCCCTTCCGGGATTCGAACGCACATTGCAAGAGTGAGGCACCTAATTACAAATGCGAATGACAAAGCAGCAGTGTTTTGTTATCATTTAGTAATTTAGTAAGTTAAGTAAATAAAGTCTGGTAGAGGACATGGACGATTTCGTTCAAACGAGCTTTTCCTTCAGCAATCAATACGTGGCAAAATTCTTCTTTCTACCGGGGGCACGGGTGGCCCAGTCGCTGTGCCACAGATTCGCTATGCAGAGTTGCGTCCCTTGGGCACGCCAGAAACCTATGATTGTGGGTTCGAATCCCGGTTCGCCCCAATTATGTTTCTTGGTTTGTCAGCACCATACCCGTGCTCGTGGGTTTCATCGAAGTGGTAAACGTCTGAGACCTGCATCACTTCGGGCTTTCCTCCCACATTAAGCTGACACGGCCTAATATAACTGTAATAGTGTTAAAAGCGGCGTTAAATCCAACTCACTCACTCACTCAAACATTGGGTATGTAAATGGTGGTGGAATACACCTATAAGCACCCCTCATACACAGAGGCCGTGGTAAAGTGCTCACGCTATCAACCTCATCGCCACTGACCGCTGTGATGTGGTAAGTGAGTCAGTGACTATGGTTTTATGCCGTCTTTAGCAATACTTCGGCAATATCAGGCTGGACGTATCAAGGGCTTAATCACCTTGTATCCGTGTGGATAATATTCGGCCTGTTGAACCACTAGTCTGTCCCACTTCTCAGCTGTTATAGCGGAATAAATATTTATATTAAAAAATATATATGTATTTTGAATAGGGCGACAATGCTGCAAAATGCATTCTACCAGGTCACATGGATAACCTAGTGGTTAAAGCCTTCGCTCTTCACGCTGAAGGCCCAGGTTCGAATCTTTACATGTATAAAATGTATGAAGCCCATTTGTGGTGCCCCCGCCGTGACACCGAAGGAATATGATTAAAGCGGCGAAAAAACATACTCACTCAGTTCACGGGAAGCCCATTCGCCTAAGGGGCCTCGATTCGCTGTGCAGAGTTGCGTCCCTTGGGTACGCCGGAAACCTATGATTGTGGGTTCGAATCCCGGTTCGCCCCGATTATGTTTCTAGGTTTGTCAGCACCACACCCGTGCTCGTGGGTTTCATCGAAGTGGTAAACGTCTTGCACCTGCATCACTTCCGGCTTTCCTCCCACATTAAGCTGACACGCCCTGATATAATTGTAATAGTGTTAAAAACGGCGTTAAACCCTACTCACTCACTGACTCAGTGTTGGGCCAACTCAGTAGTATGTCTTAATGTGGGAAAAGTATTCAACCAAATACCAAATCAAAATTCAAATCAACATTTAAAACAGTAGTTTCACCGCTGTCACTGTCCAATGTTGAAATGTGTAATGTTCTCCCCAGGACTGTTCTGCGTGAATTGCTGCGGACCGCCGCCATGTTGCAACTACTGCGGTAAGAATTTATGTGCTGTTTATTTACCCATCACATCTACTTACACGCGGGAATCGTGTTGAGGTTATTTGTCTGCTTGACTTCAGATTACCCTATCTGCATAAACATTGTTTCCCGTCACCAAACATATTTGTTCGCTGGATTTCTTAAATGATTATGAGGGAAACAATTGTATGTCTTGAAGCAAAGTCCGAATACATATTCTATTTCGAACAATAATCTCACCAAGTAAGAGTATGAATACAGTGACCACTCCTTGTCTATATGACGGCGGTCTGTAAATAAACGAGTCTGGACCAGACAATCCAGTGATTGACATCATGAGCATCGATCCACGCAATTGGGATAAGATGACATGCATCAACCATGTCAGCGAGTCTGACCACCCGATCCCTTTAGTCGCCTCATACGACAAGCAAAGTCACCTTTTACGGCAAGCACGGGTTGCTGAAGACCTATTCTACCCCGCATCTTCACGGGTCCCAAGTTATGTATGAATACAGAAACCTCTCCTCGTCTGGGGACAGATCCTAAGATACAAACTGAACTGCCGGGCAAAAGAAGGTATACACTGCGTTTGGTGGTGACTAAAAATGAACCAAACAAGAAATGGTTATTCGATGGAGATGTATTTTATACGGGTATCATAGGCGAACTTACATGCATCATATCATTGAGTACCCACAACAGCTGACGAGGACATGACGTCTCAGAGAACACGAGGGATGAAATTTCACAGTCATGGTTGTTTGTTGTGACGCCGCACTCTGCAATATTCAAGCTATACGACGGCTGTAAATAATCTAGTCTGGACCAGGCAATCCAGTGATTGACATCATGAGCATCGATCTACGATCCCGTTGGTCGCCTCTTACGACAAGCACAGTCGCCTTTTACAACAAGCATGGATTGCTGAAGACCTATTCTAATCCAGATCTTCACGTTGTTCACAGTAATGAGAAGAGTGCAGCAAGTATTGTCATGATCAGTTTGGGTTGGTCCACAGACAACATATATCATCAATATATCACCACGAGCACCAGCGCACGCCGTCTCATCGATGTCGTCAGCCGCCTGATGATTGTCCATGGGAATCCGTTGCCACTCGTCCTCCGCGCAGCTTCCAGCTGTTGATGGTTCTGTGGTGGATGAGGGCGCCTCCTGATCCGACGATCCAGATGATGCCACAATTGTTCAATTGGGTTTAAGTCTGACGAGCGAAATGGCCCTGGAAGAACGGCGACGTTGCGCGCAACCAAGATGTCCTGGACGCCCCTTGCATCTTTTGGCCAAGCGGCCAAGGACTGTTTTCTGTTTTTATTGGCGAGGAAATGGTAACATCACGGACGGTGAGGTTGCCACTGATGATGACAAGCCCTGTCCTTTAGTTGAAATAAATCCCTGCCACCATATGAATGCACGTCCTTGTCGCGGCCTAATACCATCCGTTACCCCCTGCGCCTCGAGAACGATTTGAATCGTAATGGAAAAAGCAGTTAAAAGCACTCTCTGTCAGCATTGTATTGTCCTTGCCAAGTGTTGTCTTGTGTGCTTCCAGTACAATCGCCTCACGATGGTTGCATGTGTACGGTTTTACTCTGGGAATGGTTGGCACCTATCTGCCGCATGCCTACGACCGTCTCTCTCTGTTGTGCAGTTTAAACATGGCATATCCTGTGTGATTTTTCATTACCTGTGATGTTTTGGCAACGATCAATTACATGTTATACCATTTCTGCACGTGCATTTGTTCAGAGCCCGAAAATGGATTTTAGCTATTTTTTACTGTTTCGTGTGCATCTGTCAAACTATTTAAAATCCATATTTTTAGTGTATACTTTCTTTTCCTCGGAGGTTTATATTAAATTTACCTACTTTAAAACGTGGTACATCCCGTCACAGTTCAAAGTTGTATTTCTACCTCTTCTTCCTCTCAGGTCGGAAGAAGAGGTCCTCCCAGTCTTTACTGGCTGACGCGCTTTTGGGGAAGAGAGCCAAAGCCTTGCAGCAGCCCGAGGGAATGGACAAATTCTAAGAAAAACCGTAAGTCATCCCAGCTGGAACCTTATCTGAAATATTACAATGAGCGCTTATGCGAATATTTTTTTCGCCAGGCCTTCCAACAAGGCGCTTTTTTCTGAATCTCCATCAAACCCACTTCAATCTCATCATTTGCACAAATCTACATCTATCAACTACCATATCTACCCACTACCACATCCTACCAATCTACCCACTACCACATTCTCCCTATCTACATAAATGTACCCACATCACATCCTCCTCATCTACCCACTACCACATCCTCCCCATCTACCCACTACCACATCCTCCCTATCTACCCACTACCACATACCCCCCATCTACTCACTAACACAATCTCCCAATCTATCCAATACCACAATCTCCCTATATACCCACAATCACAATCTACCCACTTCAATCTCATCGTTTGCACAAATCTACCCACTACAATAATCTCGCTCATCCACCCAAACCCCATTCTCCTCATCTACCAACTACCATATCCTCCTCACCTACCTGCTACCACATCCTCCTCACCTACCTGCTACCACATCCTCCTCACCTACCCACTACCGCATCCTCCTCACCTACCTGCTACCACATCCTCCTCACCTACCCACTACCACATCCTCCTCACCTACCTGCTACCACATCCTCTTCACCTACCTGCTACCACATCCTCCTCACCTACCCACTACCGCATCCTCCTCACCTACCCACTACCACATCCTCCTCACCTACCCACTACCACATCCTCCTCACCTACCCACTACCGCATCCTCCTCACCTACCCACTACCACATCCTCCTCACCTACCTGCTACCACATCCTCCTCATCTACCCACTGCCACATCCTCCTCATCTACCTGCTACCACATCCTCCTCACCTACCTGCTACCACATCCTCCTCACCTACCCACTACCACATCCTCCTCATCTACCCACTGCCACATCCCCCTCACCTACCCACTGCCACATCCTCCTCACCTACCCACTACCACACCCTCCTCACCTACCCACTACCACATCCTCTTCACCTACCTGCTACCACATCATCCTCACCTACCTGCTACCACATCCTCCTCACCTACCCACTACCACATCATCCTCACCTACCTGCTACCACATCTTCCTCACCTACCCACTGCCACATCCTCCTCACCTACCTGCTACCGCATCCTCCTCACTTACCCACTACCACATCCTCCTCACCTACCTGCTACCACATCCTCCTCACCTAACACTACCACATCATCCTCACCTACCTGCTACCACATCCTCCTCACCTACCCACTACCACATCCTCCTCACCTACCTGCTACCACATCCTCCTCACCTACCCGCTACCACATCCTCTTCACCTACCTGCTACCACATCCTCCTCACCTACCCACTACCGCATCCTCCTCACCTACCCACTACCACATCCTCCTCACCTACCTGCTACCACATCCTCCTCACCTACCTGCTACCACATCCTCCCCATCTACCCACCACCACATCCTCTTCACCTACCCACTACCACATCCACCACATCTACCCACTACCACATCCTCCCCACCTACTAACTACCACAATCTTCCCCATCTTCTGACTACCAGATTCTCCCTCATCTACCCACTACTACCACTTCCTCCCCATCTGTCTTTTCTTATTGATTGATAATGTTTCATCGTTATCACTTTTTTATGAATAACAATAACATTACAATAATCGTTACTTCTAAACATTTGTAAAACCATCTTATGGTTACAGTTCGAGATCTTACAAGAAACGTAACTAAATATTTAGCTTTATTTTTTTGTTTTCAGGTCAAGCTGTACACTAAATATGCACGGCCCAGACTCCTGACTGTATCTGTACTGAACATCATCAGATGAAATACACATGGTCAGCATTGTGTACCTCTAGCAGTCATCAAAGGTGTTTCGGTTATTTAGCAAATAATGAGTGAATGAGTGAGCTAGCTTAGTTGGGGGGATGCACTTCAAGGGTATATGCACACGAGGGAGGATATTCTCCCCCATACTCTCCTGGCAATAATTCCACTCAACAGCCAAATGCAGCCAGCCAAGGCAGCCAGCCTGACAGAACCCACCAGAATCCGAACACACTTGGTATGCTATGCTAAAGTATGGTATGGTATATGGGTTTAACGGCGACTTGGACCGTGAAAGGCATATTCGCGCCCAACACATCAATATTGTTTAAACAAGATTGGTTGGTTGGTTTGTTTTTAAACGCCGCACTCAGCAATAGTCGAGCTATATAACGGCGGTCTGTAAATAATCGAATCTGGACCATACAAGCCAGTGATTGTTATCATGAGCATCGATCCACGCAATTGGGATCGATGACATGCATCAACCAAGTCAGCGAGTCTGACCACCCGATTCCGTTACGGTAAGCATGGCTTGCTGAAGACCTATTCTACCCCGGATCTCCACGGGTAGTGGAAAAGAAGTGGAAACTGAGTAGTGGAAAAGAAGAGATGAAATAATCTGCGTCGTGATCTTATTTATATATATTAGCCACATTAAGAAACTGTGCACTGAGAAAATATAGATATAAGGGCACACCGTTCATATATGAAATATAGGTTTGAACACAGCAATTATTGGAGACATTCAAACGCTCATGCACGTGCCATGCGATATGACGTCATTGATGGGGGCCTGTGGACGTGCAATGTGTTACTGCACGTGCATCCAATGCAGCTGTACACAGCATGTGCAACTCAAAATTCGTTGTCACTTTGGAAAGCATGATCTGTGGTCATTCAAAAATTCAAAACTTCTCAGGCGCAGACACAAGCATATCACAAGCAAATCATGCCAAGATTGACAGCTGCACAGCGTCATGAAGCCATTGGAATGATCCGAGCGGTAATGTGTCAACAACAGGTGGCAACACATTTCCAATGCCATCGTAACACGACATCGGCATTGGTGAGGCGTTATCAGAACACAAATGACGTTGCCGACCACCCACGTTCAGGACGTCCCCGAGTAACGACGCCAAGACAGGACAGATGGATTCGAGTTACACATCTCCGACACAGGTTCCAAACGGCAGTAACGACGTCCCAGACAATTCCTTGACTGCGCCGTATCCATCCCAACACTGTCAGGAATCGTTTACGTCAGTACGGGATTCGACCACGACGCCCTGCCATACGTCCCATCCTGACACACCGACATCGAGTCAACCGTCTAAGATGGTGTCGAAATCATGTTCGCCAACCTCGAATATGGTTGAGAAATGTCTTTACAGATGAATCGAGGTTCAACATTTCTCACAGTGACGGGCGCCAACGTGTCTACCGGCGTTTGGGAGAACGTTATGCACGCAACTGTATTGTGGAGAGGAATCGTTTTGGAGGTGGCTCTGTGATGATATGGGGTGGGATAACAGCACGGCACCGAACCCCTTTGGTGGTTGTTCAGGGCAATCTCACCGGTGTTGGCTACAGAGATCAGATTCTGAGGCCTGTGGTCATTCCTTTCCTGCAACGTTATGGCCCGGGATTGACATTTCAACAGGACAACGCTCGTCCTCACACGGCTAGGGTCGCAGTGGATTTCCTTCACCATAACAATGTCATGTTACTGCCATGGCCTGCAATTTGTCCAGGGTGCCGTTTCACGAAAGCCTCTTAGCGCTACGACCTCCTAAGCGCTACGACGCGGTTTACGACCCTCTTTAGGATCTCCTTACGACCGTTTCACGAAAGCATCTTAACAACATCGTAAAGTCAGTCTTACACTAGGACGTCGCAAGACCTTACGACATCGTATTTAACATAGCAACGGGACCCGGAAGTGAAAGGGCACCTGTCAATTTGATCGGCTGATGATCGATCGGCATCGTTTTCACATGGAGACAGTTCCCTATACAGAGATTTAAAAGGTAAGCATGGCCTGAAAGCATACTACTATTCAGAAATTGGTCGTAATCATATATTTCCAGAATAAAAGATCAATATTCGGGAGATTATTTGAAGATTAATCTATTTAACTCTTCTTCCTTGAAAATAAGAACGAAGCATGATTAGAGTTACTCCCCCTTTCGGCCAAGCAGACGTCAATCTTGTCCTGCGAGAATATTTAGCATATTATGGACGCATCAACCAATAGCAAAAAGCGGAAAAGAAATTTTGGACCCGGCGAAATTGAAGTACTCTTAACCGGCGTGGAAGCGAATATTGACACACTAAATTCGTCATTCACGAATTCTGTCACAAATGCCTCTAAGAAGAAAATATGGTCAGACATCAATCAAAAGTAAGTCCATGTTTCTCGTGAGACGTTGACAATTGAGTGTACATAAAGCGTCCCTAAAATGTAAATATCAATACCAATAATTGAAAAAGATTTATGTAATAAAACATTATTTCACAAATAATGAAATAGAAAAAGAATCCCACACGATGCTTAGATTTCAAGTAATGCTATGATGAAGCATCAGACCAGGAAACACATGTAAGAGAAAAAGACACAAATAGGAAAATACTTATTCAGATTTGTTTGTCAAAAAAGGCAAATTTAACTGTTTTAGAATCAATGCAAGTGGCACTGCGGCAAGAAACGAGGAGGAGATACGAAAAAAGTGGACAGATCTTAAGGCAGCAGTTAAAAAGGCAGAAAGTGGAAGGAGGGAAAACCAAAGAAAAACCGGTGGGGGGCCACCCCCTGATGAACTCTCCTCAATGGAAAAAAGGGTAAATAAAATATTTCAGTGATACACTTTTTCAGTACATAATGATATGTACTATCATGAAATCACACAAAAGACATAATTTTCTTAGGAATAAATTATCATTTGCTTTTATTCTAGATCCTACAGTTGATTCCTCGATGTGCAGTGGAGGGGATTCCTGGAGGCATTGAATCACCAGGTAATATTGAATATTCAAATGGAAATTGATTTTTCCTGATATCTCACCCAGATCTTCACGGGTCCCATGATATGTACATTCACAAGTATCACATTTGTAACATTTACATAAAGAAACAAAATATTTATTTTCATACAATACATAGGAATTACAAATCATATTACTCAGCTAAAGTCAATGTGGTTGAAGAAGAAAAATTATTAACTAAACATAAATGTGTTTTCTTCAAATATTTCACACATATTGATACTATTTCCAATCAATAATATATCCTGCAATTGTTTCAGTTCCAGATTTTAGGGAGGAATCCAACTGTACTTTTGGCTCAGGGACACAGGCCAAGGAAATAGGTAAAATAAATCATTCACCTGAAAATTTTAAATTTGCACTTGATATTTTTTCATTTACACAGTGGAATAAATAGAGAATCTCACCCAAGTGTCTTTTGATATCAAATATATCCACACGAGTTGATAAAAGTGGGAAAACTTCGAGGCTCGCCGAGGATTTTTTCCACTGTTATCAATGAGTGTTGATATATTTGATATCAAAAGATACAGTGTAGATATCGCTTGATCTCACCCAAGCGATATCTCCTGTGGGAGCCAGTTTTGGGCCATAAAGGTAACTATAGCATTTCTTCACTAAACATACTGAAAACAAAATAAATAAAGCACGTTGCTTAAATGTATACTCTGTTGCATTATTTACATCCTGAGTTAATTACAACTGAATCTCTATTTCAGAAGTAGATATGTGTCTTGGCATGGCTGTTGATGCCTTCGAAAATGACAGCCAAACTGCCCTAACACCAAACTCAGGTAAAATTTATAAATAATAGTAAAACCTTAAAAAGAACTTGTTGTTTATTCTAGATGTACACATTAACATGAAACTAATATAGAAATTAGTGACAATAAATGTCAGAGTTCTGTCAAGTAGGAAATTTTTAACGAATTGGGTAGAAAGAGTGAGCTCAGATTCCTATAAATGTTTCCATGACTAAAAATTTTATAACAAACAAATGCATTATTATTAACGAAATATTCCTATGCTAACATCAATCCAGAAATCCTCACTATCTTTTAATATGTACTGAATTACATGTAAGCCTATCCAATATATCTTACAGAGGCACAGAGCTGTCTTCCAGAACCAGCTTGTAAGTACACTTAAGTTTCCATATTTCTGAAGAAACTTATAATCACATTTATTACATCATGTTTTTTTTATTGTAATACATCAATTGTTAAATGGCTCAGCGATTACTGTTATCCCAACTCTCAATCAGTTCATAGACCATTTACCAGTCATGTTAAAATGCGAAAATATTCATTCACTGTAATCAGTAACAGGAAGTTGTGTTTTGTGAACAGCACTCTCTTTCAGTCATCCTTTCAATGTATATATACATAATGTATAATTATGTTACAGCAGCATCAAACAACCAAGCCACCCCATCCCATAGAGCTACTTGTGGAAATATAAGGAAGAGATTATCACAATCAGTTCAAGGTAAATAATAATATGAACCTTCACTTAACAATTATATTTTAATTAAATAATTCCTTAAATTTTGATATGAAATATCCTTAAGACATAGCTTTATGGTGTCCAAGAGTGAATGACCCAATTAACAAAGTTGTCACACTGAATGGAATAAATAATCTTTGTTTGACAGATAAAGGGGATGACTACATGAAGACCCTGTCCGGGTATGAAGACAGGAAAGGGCAGCTCCTTGAGGGCATTCTGTGTGAGCTGAAGTCCCTCAGAGAGATTCAGCAGGAGAGGCTCAACCTGGAACGAGAAAAAATTCAGTTCATGCAAACCATGGACAGTAACAGCTTGCTGTCTTCAATCATTAAATTTTAAATACATGAACCATAATAATTATTGAAATAAAAGCAGCTTTAATCATTCTAAATAGATCGTGTGTTTTATGTCATACCTGAAAATCTAGACTGGATGAGAAGTCTCCTGATTTGATTTCCATCATCACTAGGGGCCTGCTGATGAGCTGTGTGGTTCTCATCACCTCCTATACCAGTGTCAGGTGTGTCGTGGGGAACTGGAAGTCTTAGGCTTACTGCCAGGTTGTGAAGCTGCATACATGCAGTGATGACAGCTATGCATTTTTCGGGTTCAAATAACAGGCATCCCGAGGATTTGTGCAAGCACCTGTAAAATAAGTTGTGTCTCAGAATCTGACATCACTGGCTACATTAGTAATTACTGTAAATTAACATTAGTCATTCAAGAATACTTTCTTATAGAACCCCAAAATAACATGTATATACTTACCTAAATCTTGATTTGCATACTCCAAAGGCCCTCTCTATGGTGTTGCGGGTACCAATGTGGGCCTCTCCTCACTGGAGTTAGCTGGGTTCAGTACTGGGGTCAGTAGATGCGGTTTACATGCATATCTGTAACAGCATGATGTATTATTTATTTTCAGAGCATGTTTAATTTTCATATAACAAACCTATTCAGAACCATTGTTTTACTTCTTACATGTCATTGTAAACATATACAGGGGAATGATAGTAATTCTTTGACATCTTTATTTTTTTCCTGTTTTCTCTTGCAGTCACCACTCACATATGTTCTACAAAAAATTCAATTTGATCTACTATATAAGCAAAATGGTTGATTGGAAAGGTTTCAGGGTGAGATAATATGTAAGGAATCAGATTTATGGATTGCTTACTTTGATACAGACAAGTCATTATCCATATATAGGCAAGAGAACTCATGTTGAATATCATCAATGTTTTTACCCTGAATCACCAAGCAGCCATCCGTCTGGTTTTTCTTCCTCCAAAGCTCTCTTTAGTGAACAGTTGTTGTAGATGTGGGCATCATGGGTTGCCCCTGGCCACAAGACAACAACATTGGTGAAACTGGAAAACAAATTTAACAATTATCTCTAGCTACTCTTTGCTTATAATAAGGTTTATCGAGATAAGAAATCCCCTTCCTTAGTTATTATTTTAAAAAAGAACATATTATTCATGTTTATTAATTATTATTTTAAAAAAATAATTCAGAATTAGTTTCTACATTATTTCTTTAAACATTGACATGATTATAGAGTAAACCGTTATAAATTTATTACCAAAGTACATAAGGTATGGATTACATTAAGTAGTTAAACTCTATTATCGAGCGCCGCCAATTATTACTTCATAAAGTCTTGGCAAGGCTATGAACAACATTTCCGGTAAAGGGGTCAAGGACGTGTTATTTATAGTTACCGAAGTTTCGCGTCGCACACTGCCTGAACATTGACAGCGTGGTATCCTTTTCGTGATACATAGGCGACCTCGTCTACTTTAGGCCTCTGTATAGGGATGAGAGTGCAGTCAATACATCCAAGAACCTTTGGGAAACCACAGATTTGGTGGAATTCTTCCATAAGTTGTCTGTGCTTGGCCAGTGCTGGAAAATGTATCAGTCGGACGGTACGGAGAATGGCGGACATGGTATCGGCAAGTACTCTGGAAACGCTTGACTTGCTAACTCCGTGAATGTCGCCGATCTCGCTGTAAAGGCCCCCTTTAGCAAAGTATCTCAAGGTACACAACACTTGGACCTCAGTAGATAGTGCACGTGAACGCTGAGTCGGTCGAGACAGTTGTTCATCAACTCGATTCACCAGTTCAATGATGACATGTCTCGGGAATCGATATCGCGAAATCAAATCAATATCATCTAAAACATCTAGTGCCCGACTTCTGTCCCTGAAAACACGTTCTCTCCTGATACCATTTCTGTTAATAATTTCTAAAAGGAATGCATGTGTCGCCATGATGGTTTGAATTTGCGAGGTCCTAACTACATTAGGAGAGCCCTAGGGCTGTCGTAGATTTAGGGTGAATTTACGACGTGGTGTAAACTAAGAGGTTTTTGTGAAACGGCCTTAAAAGTTATGACATGGTTTACGACGTTGTTTAGGAGGTCGTAGCGCTAAGAGGCTTTTGTGAAACGGCACCCAGATCTCTCCCCAATAGAGCACGTGTGGGATGAAATGGAGCGCCGTCTGCGTCGTCTTCCACATCCTCCAGATAACGTCCGTGACTTGGCACAGGATTTGAGGAGGATATGGCAGGCCATTCCCCAGGCCTTCCATGCCCATTTGGTGGACTCCATGCGTCGCCGATGCACTGCTGTGATTCACGCACAGGGTGGTCATACCCGTTATTGACTTTGTGACTTTGTCGTATGACCCCCTGCTCCATTTTGATCTTCTGACGTCATCGTAGCAGATGTTGTTCAGGTCCCGTTGACATTTTCTTATGGTCCGATCATTCAGCTGCTACAGCGTCTTCATCATTTTGTTCTTGCCGTGTTGTACTTCAATCCAGAATATATTTTCTCCGTGCACAGTTTCTTTATGTGGTTAGTATATATATATATATTAAAACAGCAAGTACTCACTATTTCATTTATGAAAAGTAAGAACTAAGTCCATAAGATAACCAGATCAGACAAAAAAGGAAAACTGTTCAAATGGTTTAAAAGTCAGTACACCGTGTGTACAAACAGGGGAGACATCTTTATTAATGACACTGCGGTTAGCTTGTAACCCACAGTGTCCAAGGTGCAGTCTTATAATAATGACTTTCTCACGTTTCTTTCATCGACGAATTGTCCTATTTGTTTTTACAGAAGGACAAATTGAATTCATATGTTTGCCAGTTGAACTGTTGCCAGCTTGTGGTGAATGATTTTGATAAAAGAAACTCGAAGTCGTTTGGTTGGGGTCTGAACTCTGATATTGTTACCTCAGGAAATTGCAAGCCAGTTTTCGAAAGTTGGTCTGCTGTCGCATTTTTCATGCAGCCAAACATAAACTTGAATCCACACAATATCACACGTAATATACATGGAATTCAACAATGTATTCAACTTTAATATTTCATAAACACTGTTGCTTCGTGAACCATTGATACCAGATTCAGTTGCTTTAACAGACGCCATGGAGTCACAAAATATTACTCATGATCATTTTCATTAACCCACCTTAGAGCTTGAAAAATAGATACAGGTTCAGAAGCAGATACTGAGAGATGGTTATTTAGTCTGAACACACTTGAAATGGAAAAATCCGAAATCCAATATGCCCCAGATGTACGTACCATGGCCGAATCCTTTGAGGCATCGGTAAATATGTCTGTGAAGGTGGCCTAATGTTCAGTTATAAAGTCCTGAGATACGGCTTTTGAGACATTCGGGCTCCTTCGTTTGCTAGTGATTGAATTCAGACAAAAACAAAGCCCTGGTTTCAGAAGTGGGTAGAAGAAGGAAATTCTGGTAGCAGGGAGGTGAGGAGGATGTTGTAGTGGGTAGATGAAGGATATTCTGGTAGCAGGGAGATGAGGAGGATGTGGTAGTGGGTAGATGAAGGATATTCTGGTAGCAGGGAGATGAGGAGGATGTGGTAGTGGGTAGATGGGGAGGATGTTGTAGTGGGTAGATGAAGGAGATTCTGGTAGCAGGGAGATTAGGAGGATGTGGTAGTGGGTAGATAGGGAGGATGTGGTAGTGGGTAGATGAAGGAGATTCTGGTAGCAGGGAGATGAGGAGGATGTGGTAGTGGGTAGATGGGGAGGATGTTGTAGTGGGTAGATGAAGGAGATTCTGGTAGCAGGTAGGTGAGGAGCATGTTGTAGTGGGTAGATGAAGGATATTCTGGTAGCAGGGAGATGAGGAGGATGTGGTAGTGGGTAGATGAAGGATATTCTGGTAGCAGGGAGATGAGGAGGATGTGGTAGTGGGTAGATGGGGAGGATGTTGTAGTGTGTAAATGAAGGAGATTCTGGTAGCAGGGAGGTGAGGAGGATGTGGTAGTGGGTAGAAGGGGAGGATGTTGTAGTGGGTAGATGAAGGATATTCTGGTAGCAGGTAGGTGAGGAGATGCAGATCTGGAGGTGAAGAGGAATCAACTGGGTCGCACTGTATTACTCCATGTTTAGACTCAAGTTTCTGAATGCTCAATCCGATAGAGACCTTGCCATGTGAGTTATCGCAAATCGCATCAGCTGAATTATAGTTGGTTACAGATTTGAGTTTCAGAACATATTTGAGAGACATACGTTCACGACTGAGGCCTAGTGGCATTTCTGCACATTCAACCTGGAGAGCTGACAATGGGGTAGCCGCAAATGCCACAAAGCAAATTCGCAAAGCCTCTGACTGAAAGCGGTCAAATTTAGAAAGATGACACTCTGAGGCCGACAATACCTGGCAGCCAAAGTCAATCCTTGATAGTATTAGTGCTTTATATAGCAACAACACTGAGGATTTATCAGCACCACATTTCGTTTTGGCAATGCACTTAAGCATATTTATAACCTTATTACATTTGTTCACAACATGAGATGTGTGAGAATCCCACGTTAGCCTCTGGTCGAAATAAACACCAAGAAATTTAAACTCACGAACATTTTCTATTTTGTGGTCACAAAGACTTAGCTCTAAATAAGTGAAGGAAATTTACGTCTGGTCATCATCATTGCAACATGTTTGAACTGAGAAACCTTAAAACACCACTAAGAACACCAGAGTAATGATGTCTAAGCATTTCTGAATTGATTCAGTAACACATTTGAAATTACCAAAGCGTCTCCAAAAATGATCGATCAATCACCAGCAAACTGTGCTGTATCTATATGTAATGGAAAGTATGTGCTAAAAGACATTTATCATAATATTGAAACATACAGGGCTTATGACACTACCTTGCTGGGTACCATTTTCAATAAAATGTATACGAGAAACGTCCTGTCCAATGCGAACTTGAATAGACCTTTCAGAAAGAAACGGGTGAATCCATCTGAACATGTTGCCTTTTATCCCCAGCTTCTGTTATTTGAAAAGAAGTCCTTGTCTCCAGATCATATCATATGCTTTCTCAATATCAAGGAAGACGAACAACTTGCACTCTTGAATGTATAACGCTTTTCGCGATTCTGTATGGAGCCGGACATGATGATCTGTACATTAACGTCCCTTTCTAAAGCCTCACTGTATACTTGACAGAAGCCTATTCTTCTCAAGAAAATAATGTAGTCGATTTGTGACTAATGTTTGCATAGATTTGAAGTTAGAGAAATTGGTCTACATGTAGCGGGTATTGCTGGACCCTTCCCTGGATTAGGTACTGGGACAATGATGGCATGTGTCTAGGCTTTAGGAATAGTCCCAGAACTCTAACAAACATTGAGCAGATCCAAGATAATGATTACAGCAGAATTAAGCATATGCTTAAATATATCATAAATAAATCATCTGCTCAGTCCAACATAGACGCAGAAATGGCAGGTAAAAATGCGGTTTCATGGGAGTCTTTGACTTCTCGGACCTCCCTCTGGAATTTATCAAAGCTAGTAACTGTTTTAAGTTTTTCGGCAAGTGCATTATCCTATTGAAAGTCGGTCACTATACTGCCCTTTACACCTAAAACAGGCATAGGTCACCGGAGATACTTTAATTCTGGACCAAATAGAAGAAGATACCTTTATAGGAATAGATCTACTTACACTTGAAATATAGTTACGCCAACTACAGCGTTTTCCAGTACGAACGACTCGTTTAAACTCGGCACGTTTCTTTGCGAACACAGCCAGATCACAAGGAAGAGAAGTAACTCTACTCTAGAATTTTTTCCTTGCATTGTTTGCCTTTTCACATTCATCGTTCTACCACCTTTTAGGAATGAAAGAAGACTGCTTATCTGACAATTTGCCAATGGCAGCCTGGGGTATTTCAATAATGTGTGAAATGATGTTGTCATTTGAAACATCAACATCTTCGTTTATTAGTTCAGAAGTAATATGTTGAGACATCAATCAGGAGATGAGTGTGAGCAGCTGACACAATTCGATCTATTTGATCTTCTTTGCTCTTTGCTTTGAAGCCACCAGCAATGACCTCGAACAAAGGTCATTATTATTTGAGGGGAAGTGCCAAGGATAGAAGTCTGAACCAATGGTGGAGCAGCTTTAGCAGCTAGGGGAGTTGACTGGGATTTTTCACTGTTTGATAGATGTATTTGATAGCTACATGAAAAACCAGGAACAACGGGTGGACCAGCAGACGGAACAGCAGATGGAACCTTAGGTGGGTTGGGTGAACGTGTGGACAGTTTCTCCAATGGAACCTTACTAGGTGGAGGAGTGACAACACTGTTGCCTGCTAAAGTAGATGCGTAAGATGTGGGTTGAGTGACCTTGACAAAACGAGTGGCTTTCAGCATATGATACTTCTTTTGCAACTCAAAGTCGCTGAACAGATACTGACTCCTTATATTTCTCACATCCTCGGTAAGCAGCACTTTGATTACCCCACTGTGATGACATATTGAGACACCGTCAGCCTTACAATTTTCAACGTTATGGTCTCCACTGCACCTTGTACATACTGGTGAGGTGAAATGGGGTTTAACGTCGCGTCCAATATTATTGCACTTATAAAGCGACGTGCATGTACGTGTGTGTGTTTATGTGGCTGCTTGTACTAGTCCGGACTGACGCCGATTTATAGTGCTAGCCCACTGAGATACCATGCCGCAGTTTAACATGAATATCCCACTCACAAAAAGCATACTGACTCCGAGCCGACCAGTCCTTGTTTTAGCCCCTTAATGCTGAGCGCCAGACAGGGTAACAAGTACCATCTTTTTAACGTCTTTTGGTATGACGCGGCCGGGGATCGAACCCCGGACCTTCCGCTCTCCGGGCGGACGCTCTACCACTAGACCCCGGAGGCGGTCTTGTACAAACTGGAGTTTCTTCTGCTGCTAAAGAACACGGAATGATTGGAAATACATTTTGACCGTTCAGGAAAAACAAAACAAATAATCTGTAGTGACATTTTGTTCTTTTCCTCGCAATAAACGCTTGGCATGTATTACCTTTTGATTTCAAAACTGCTCAACTCTTTCATTTACATTAACGTCACAGTCAACGTTATATGTAAGCCCTTTGCTGTGGAACAAAGCCCTTGACACGGATCGTGGATACTATCAAATGATTGACAATGAATCACAAAATCACCTTTTTCAAGTTTTTTTCATGAACTCAACATCTCCAATACTTTTCTGAATACCACGATCTAAGGATATGGGACTTAATTGTTTGAAGTCCAATTCCCGGGCCAAATGCAGTAAATAGAACCACAATTTTGATGGGATGATCCGAAATGGTCGTTTCACTTTGAGTCATGTCTTGATGTTTGCGTTTTTTTAAACCATGGTATAATAATTTTTAGTAGACGTTTCTTTAATGTCAATTGTATTTGAATCATCTTCATGGCCAACCCCGTCATCGCTGCCCATATTGAAGCGATTTAAAACTAACGGCGAGCTTGCCAAAAGACAGTCAACGAAAACTGACACCAGCCGCTTTGGGCGAGAAGTACGTGCTACAACGATAATATATTTCCTGTCTTTCATTCTGACAGTTATATCAACTTACCTTGGTGATATAAAACTCATTTCAAAACCACACACACACACACACACACACACACACACACACACACACGCACACGCACACACACACACACACACACACACACACACACACACACACACAGACACACACACACACACACAGACACACACACACACACACACACACAGACACACACACACACACACACACACACATTTGTCGTGATTGTCTTGACAACTTGCTATTTTTAATTACCGAAAACAAACAGTAAATATGTTCAAGCGCACTTCGCTTTGAACGAAAGCCATTCTGTACTTCATTTAAAATATCAATATGTTCTAGCCATTGCCTCAGCCGCACATTTAAAATATATGAATATATGACTTTACATGGGCCAGACAATAAAGAGATACCCCTGTACCCTATCGGGTCACGTGGATTCCTATCAGGCTTTATAATGGGATTAACAATACATCTCTGCCATAAATCAGAAGCTGTATACATATTGGGTTCTTAAGAGAATCAGCAGGACGTAAATCACGCCGTGATATAACTGGAATACTGTTAAAAGCGGCGTTAAACCCAACTCACCCACCCACCCTGGGGGTGGGGTGGGTGGGTGGTGACGTCAGGTACCGGTGTTGGCTTGAAGGTGACAACTTCCTGACACGTTTTAATAACTATTTACATATCTCGTTAATATATACGAGACTGCATGCTTGTAGTTGGGTATACCTTCTACATGTTACCCGGTATTGCTTGTGGGACAGTTTAAAAAATAAAATGGCAATGAAGTGGCAGCTTAGTTTATCAGTGCACCAATTTGTCACATTATTAAATTGTATCATTAACATGTCTTGTGTGAGAGATTTTATAGCTATGAAGCATATATTTTGAAATATACCTTGCCTTCCCTTTCGATTAATAACGAAAATGTATCACCGAATGTTTTTTAAATGTATCTAATCGCAGACTGACAATGATTTAGGTGAAGGAGCTTCCGGGGAAGACCTAATGATGGGAGCAAGCGAAGACGAGGAGAGTGATACAACGGTATGGAAGACCTTGTTCCTTGTATTCGGTCCTTAGATTTTGCACAGAACCTTGTACTTTATGTCTCTATTACATAAATAAATTGCATGCTTAATCACTGTCCTACTATAATAGTAACGGCTGGTATCTCAAGTAGGTTGCAGAATTCAAATATTTTAGTTAATTTCATTACCTGGAATGGTGCGTAACAGCACCAGCAGGTAATTTGACACCTCTACTTACTACAGTTGATATGTTTATTCTAATGAATGTTACATTTTGACAGTATCTACACGGGACAAGATCACAAGATAATGCAAACCACTACCACACGACAAATCACTGGGCCCGTGAAGATCCGGGGTAGAATAGGTCTTCAGCAACCCATGCTTGCCGTAAAAGGCGACTATGCCAGTCGTAAAAGGTTACTGACGGGATCGGCTGGTCAGACTCGATGACTTGGTTGATGCAAGTCATCGATCCCAAGTGAGTGGATCGATGCTCATGGTATTAATCACTGGATTGTCTGGTCCAGACTCGATTATTTACAGACCGCGGTCGTATAGCTGGAATATTGCTGAGTGCGGCGTTAAACAACAAACCAACCAACCAACCAACAAATCACTGATCCAATATTTCATATTTGTACCAAGCCAATGAAAACATATATATATATATTTAATTTATTTAGGTGTTTTATTAAAGACTCTTGTCTTTTAGGTTCAACCTTTTTTTAGAACCAATTGCAACGAGATAGGGAGGAATTTGGTGCAGTGAGTCTTTGCTTTGTGACTTCATTGAATGGATATAGCGTCGTTCTTCTCATGTGTATGTTGTCACACTCATACAATTATCATTATTTATCCGCTGATGCACATAGGAATACCTGCTCTACCTCCATTATTATAACATTTGGTTTCGTTCAGACTCAACAATCATTCTCAGCTCCCTAGGGAGTATAAACCCCAAGCTGCCTGTTGGGCGTTAGAAGGTTAACCACCACATTGCCGTCTCATCCTACCGGGTACCCATTCACTGCTGGGTGAACAGAGGCACATTTCGAACAGAGCCACTTGCCCAAGGAGACGCCACAGGTGTTATATTTGCTTCAGTGTGAAGCAGGACCGAAGCCCTAAAACAATCTGCCGAATGTGGTTACTCACCCAAGGACTTTCCGCGACCGACGATGTTTAACCTCAACTGATTTGTTACCTGTGCGCTGTGCATAGGACCACGAAATTATTTCCAATTGTCGATTCTGTGATAAAAATTTTTTTGCAAACATAAGACGTATGTAAGTGAGGAGAAAAAGAAACTAAAACTCTCAGTTTATTTTTCATATGTTTGATTTTCATTTGAAATAGCGATATTATATCAATAAAAATGAACTATACTGGCGCTTGTCATTCAGAGAATATTTCCACATGGTTTTACTTTTTAAATAAAATTTGATTTAAAACATTGAAACTGTATCTTTTTGGCATTATACACAACTGCTGATTGAAAAACCATAAATTTGCTTTCTTCGGCATAAATTTACTTCTCAAACACGATAGGTATCATATGGTTGCAAATTAATCCATTACTCCAAAAGTACTCAGCCACAGATTATTTTTTCACAAACTGTTGCAGGAAAAAAGGATGGTTTTAAATAGACATACTCCAATTTATGAACAGTTATTTCAATTTTCAATTACATAAAACACAAACTGGGTATACTTGTTTTTGGACCTCAGAACAGAACTTTATTACGCTCAGGCCGAGATCCTCAGCATATGAGGTACAAAATGACAGCAAAATACACATTATAATAGCGGATATGTGGTTAGCCGGAAGATTTTACAATTTGCATTACATATTTACAGAATTTACTAAGGTTTTTTAATACAGATATCTCTTTACAAGTGAAAAGTCTTTGAAATTTAATCATATTAGGTCTTTTAGAATATGTAGGTGGGATATACAAAATTCTTTCTTTAGTAAAATATGGACATTTAAAAATATAGTGAAATTCATCTCCAATATCATCAATAAAACACAGTTTACATTTTCTTTCACAAATAGGTATCCCATTCCATCTTCCTTTTTCAATTGGTAAGTAGTGGCATGAAGTACGAAATAAAAGTAGAGGGATAGCTTTATTTAGGGGTAGGAACGTCAGATAATTTTCTCAGTTGACACTATTTAACGTGGGCAACGACAACAATGTTGACAACAACAAACAAATCGTTTCCATTATAAACCATTAGGACACATGTACTGAGTCTGTGTGAAGTATCCATGATAAACTGCGGCACGGTATCTGAGGGGGCTGGCACAATAAAACCGGCATAATGTCCGTAGTAGAAGCAGCCACGCACGCACCCACGCACAGACACACGCACGCACGCACGCACGCACACAGAGTATAAGCGCAAAAACCGTGAACCCGACTTTAAACTCCATTTTATCTCCTCTCCTCACCTCGACTTACCTTATCCTCGACCGACCCCACCAAACGGCCCCACCCTTAACTTTTTACCAAAGATGGTTTGCATTCTGGTATCTTATAATTATTTTTTTCAATTGTTTATTTATACCACCCACCTCCCCAAAACTCACATCCCCCATCTACCAACCACATCCCGTACTATCATTGTTAGGATGCATCAGAGTGGTGTCCTTCCATTTAGAGGGGCGGTCGGGTAGCCTAGTGGTTAAAGCGTTCGATCGTCACGGCGAAGACCCGAGTTCGATTTCCGACATGGGTACGTTATGTGAAGCCAGTTTGTGGTGTCCCCGCCGTGATATTGACGGAATATTGCTGAAAGCGGCGTAAAACCATCTGCTTAACTAATATAATCATTGTGGCCTTGGACGGCGGTACATCAAGCGGCTAGGACAAGGTGACGAGTCATAAATCATGAACTGCACATCTGTCCTTGATTAGTTACACCAAGTTGTCATGTAACATAATGATCGATAGAACACTTGCTACATATGATAAATAGACCCGGGCGAGGCCTCAGTCATAAATAGACAATAACATCTGCGATTTGCTCAGACGCAAGATGAGGTCGGCGACGTTGTTGATGCTGCTGTTCGCCTGTATTGTTCCTACAGCAGGTAAGTAAAAGTTTATAAACATCGGATTACAAGATGCTCACTTTCTTTAGCTTTTGACTGCTGAATATATTTGAAGAGAGTAATGAAACAGCACAGTTCCCTTCTAACGGATTGATTTTTAAAAAAATATTTCTGAAATCATATGATGCTTCTGTAATTCCGAAATTCCTAATTTATATTATGCTACTGTATAATTAAAATGTTTCTAAACCTATTAGCATTTTACAAATTTGAATTATATTTAATTCTTTTCACAGTTCTCGCTTTTACAGCCTTTCCTAAAAATCGTTTAACATTTGAAAAGATATTAAATCACATTACAAATGTCCACAATTTTTCACCTTTCACGAGACCTTTTAAAAAATAAAAAATGAAATACGACTGTCAAGAAAATACGACGGGGGAATATATATCCAAATAAGATCAATTGAATTATGTTCTGCGCAAATGGACTTTTAAGAGATTATCAAACATACCAGAAAACAGATAGAAATGGCGTGTCAAGTAAAAACAGTGCATCCCCAACAAAATGAAGATACCTGAAAACGTAAGTACACTGATGAGTGAAAGATACCAACTATGACATCATTGAAATGCACAAGGTAACGAGCGATGCTATCGTATGTGTTCTTCCGTTCCCAAGTTAAAACAAGATATGTGAGTTCTGTTGTAGGTTCCCAATCTCATGTCGGGGTACCTTGAATACTTCACGGGTTGTGTACACTAGGTTCCCCCATCTGCTGTAGGGACACCGTCAATACTTCACGGGTTGTGTACACTAGGTTCCCCCATCTGCTGTAGGGACACCGTCAATACTTCACGGGTTGTGTACACTAGGTTCCCCCATCTGCTATAGGGACACCGTCAATACTTCACGGGTTGTGTACACTAGGTTCCCCCATCTGCTGTAGGGACACCGTCAATATTTCACGGGTTGTGTACACTAGGTTCCCCCATCTGCTGTAGGGGCACCATCAATACTTCAGGGGTTGTCTATACTAGGTTCCCCCATCTGCTGTAGGGACACCCACAATACTTCACGGGTTGTGTACACTAGGTTCCCCCATCTGCTGTAGGGACACCCTCAATACTTCACGGGTTGTCTATACTAGGTTCCCCCATCTGCTGTAGGGACACCCTCAATACTTCACGGGTTGTGTACACTAGGTTCCCCCATCTGCTTTAGGGACACCATCAATGCTTCACGGGTTGTGTACACTAGGTTCCCCCATCTGCTGTAGGGGCACCGTCAATACTTCACGGGTTGTGTACACTAGGTTCTCCAATCTGCCTTAAGGGACCGTCAATACTTGTATAAACTAAAACCTGGACTTTAGTCTATACCACCCCTCGACGTATTGACGATGCTGTAGGGGAAGCATTCGGAGATATCAGATATGATTAACCTTGGTTGGATAAGTTTAACGCTCCCAAACAATATGTCATCTTTAATGTCCATTGTTTTCAGGACGAATCGCATTCAAGCGAAAATCATGTAAGTATACATTTACGTTAATAGTGCATTCTGATCGTGCTCCGCTCGGCTCGGCTCGGCTCGGCTCGGCTCGGCTCGACCAGCACTGGTTGGGATCCATTTTGAAACGTCCATTTCGTGCATGTGCACGTGACTATCACATGACACGATCCAAACTTGCAGCAGAACTTTGTATACCTTTAAAAAAACGACCGTTGTGTTATAAGACGGATGGTCACTCCTATTTTGGAAGCATACTAAACATTTATTTATTGGGAAGCATGAACGTTGAGATCTGATTGGTTCACGTGATCTTGATAAAATACTGCGTATCCCACATGAGCCAGGGAATGAATCCCTTATACCCCGTCACGAAGAAATCAGGCTGCATTTGGATTTCTGAGCGAGACAATGAATCTCTTGCAGGTTCTCTCCCATTTGCTACACAGACAGTTCTAAGACTGTGGAGAAGGGGGTAGGTAAGACAGCACCCGCAGTTACAACCTGTAGCGGGACAAACCTAATTGTATTGCTCTAGTGAGAGGAGAGATTGCCAGTAATTGATGCGGGACTTAGGAGTTTTCGTACATAACGCAAAAAGCAACAGCTGCACGTTGTTTACGAGTCAGTGAAAGTCACGTCACACAGCAAAAGTTATCATCAGCTCAATCGAACAGCTGTTTTCTATCAATTTTCAATTTCTTTTAATTCTTTTACAATGGTAGATTGAAACATGTCGGCAAAATAAATTCGTTATAGCAGTATCACTCGGGACATCTGTGCTTCTAGGCATCCCCCGTGAAGTTTTATACCATGAGCCGGAACCTAACGCGGGACGCATCTAACCACAAATACCCCGAGAGACACTGCTACGACATATAATTTGTGAATTTTGTGCGTTTGTACGTGATATCGGTAGCTATTAATTGCCACTGATTCTAAAAATAATTATGTAAGTGTATTTTCTTCGTGCACCCATTCTTATTGTTGCTTAATTGTTTATTTATTATTTCCATGAAAAAGTATTTGATGTTTTCAGATGTTTTTAGTGTTGTATTTCTCTCGGTCTGCCTTTTTATGTCATGTTTATCGTTAATGTATTCTGTAGCTTACAGTGTGTTGGGTAAAGTAAGTGAGTGAGTTGGGTTTAACGCCGCTTTTAACAGTATTCCAGTTATATCGCGGCGTGTCAGCTTAATGTGAGAGGGAAGCCCGAAGTGATGTAGGTCTCAGACGGTTACCACTTCGATGAAACCCACGAGCACGGGTGTGGTGCTGACAAACCTAGAAACATAATCGGCGCGAACCGGGATTCGAACCCACAATCATAGGTTTCCGGCGTGCCCAAGGGCCGCAACTCTGCACAGCGAATCGCAGCGCCTTAGACGACTGGGCCACCCTTGCCCCCTCCATAAAGTGAATGCATTACAGTGAAATAAGCAAGAAGAATATTACACCCCTTAAAGTAATCAACATTTAAAATAAAAACGATCTATATATCACAGTCAATGAGATGAAAGTTAGTCCCTAAAGCGATCCATACAATCAGCCAATCGGAAGCTGCCACCACACTCGGTATCCAATTACAATAAAGAAAAATAGATTTCCTTCTGGAGTTATACACCTCCTGTGAAAACAGCGTTGGGTGATAAAGATAAGGAAAATACAATTAACAATGTATTATTGCCAGAGTGGGTCCGGCTGATATATGTCCTACTGCTACCAGGATCTGTCGCCGTGAGTGGTGTGATTCTACGAGGTGTTGAGCTGTGGTAGGGTGTGAACACGAGGTGTTGTCGACATATGGCACTCTTTTGTCATTCACGAAAGTCAAAAGTGACACAAATGACAAATCAGCAGTGTTTTGTTATCATTTAGTAATTTAAGTTCTTAAATAAAGTCTGATAGAGATATTGACGATTTTGTTTAAACGGGAAGTTTTTCCTTCATCCAATTAAAATGTGATAAAATTCTTCCTTCCGGTATTCGGTCTGTTTCAACACTAGCTTCCCTTCCCTCTCAGCCGCTATAACGGAAGAAATATTTATATTAAAAACATACATATATGTATTTTGAAAAGTGCGACAATAGTGCGACAATAGTGCGACAATCCCCATTCTGCCAGGTCAGTGGGGTAACCTAGTGGTTAAAGCGTTCGATCTTCACGCCAGAGACCCAGGTTCGAATTCTCATATGGATCAAATGTGTGAAGCCCATTTGTGGTGCCCCCGCCGTGATATTGAAGGAATATGATTACAACGGCGTAAAACCATACTCACTCATTTCATTCTGCTATGGGGTTCACAGGGGCTCAGTCGTTTAAGGCGGCGCATTTTCCAAAGGCAACGGGTATAACCGGCTATAGTTAGTGTTGTATCAAGTGTCATGACAACAATTAACTGCCGTGCCTGTGTTTGATCAGTGCATGGCGAATGTTGGAACAACGTTGGGTCAGTTTTTGACAAGCGCTTGGATAGTGTTGTTATCGTATTGGACCAGTGTTGGACTTACGTTGGACCACTGTGGACTTGCGTTGATCAAGCGTTGGACCAGCGGTGGACCAGCGCTGGCTAGTGCTTCTCTAGTGTTGGACTAGTGTTGGATCATGCCTTGGACCAACGGTGGCTAGTGTTTCTCTAGTGTTGGATCATGCGTTGGGCCAACGCTGGCTAGTGTTTCTCTAGTGCTGGACTAGTGTTGGATCATGCGTTGGACCAACGCTGGCTAGTGTTTCTCTAGTGTTGGACTAGTGTTGGATCATGCGTTGGACCAACGCTGGCTAGTGTTTCTCTAAAGTTGGACTAGTGTCAGATCATGCGTTGGACCAACGCTGCCTAGTGTTTCTCTAGTGTTGGACTAGTGTCAGATCATGCGTTGGACCAACGCTGCCTAGTGTTTCTCTAGTGTTGGACTAGTGTTGGATCATGCGTTGGACCAGCGCTGGGCAGAAATTAGTCAAGTGTTGGACCACTGTTGGACAAGTCTCAGTTTCAGTGTTGGGCCAACTCACTGGTGTATCTTAATGGGGAAAAATTATTCAACCAAAATCCAAATCATATTTCAAATCTACATTTAAAACAGTAGCTTCACATCCGACGTCAACTGTAAAGCAGAACCGCTGTCGCTGTTAAATCTGAAATGTCCAATGTTGAAATGTGTAATGTTCTCCCCAGTACCGTACTGCCTATATTGCTGCGGACCGCCGCCATGTTGCAACTACTGCGGGATGAATCCAGGTGATGTATATTTACACTTCATTATAGACGACTTCAGATTTTGCCCTAGCTTGGTAAACATTGTTTCCTGTCACAAAAACATATTTGTTCGCTGGTTGTCTTAAAAAATATAAGAGAAACAATTGTATGTCTTGAAGCAAAGTCCGATTAGATATTCTGTTTCGAACAATAATTCAACCCAAGTTATGTCGATGTTGATGTTGATGTTGATGTTGATGTTTGTTGTTTAACGCTGCACCCGGCAATATTCTAGCTATATGACGGCGGTCTGTAAATAATCGAGTCTGGACCAGACAGTCCAGTGATTGACATCATGAGCATCGATCCACGCAATTGGGATACGATGACATGCATCAACCAAGTCAGCGAGCCTGACCACCCGATCCCGTTAGTCGCCTTTTACGACAAGCATAGTCGCCTTTTACGGCAAGCCAGGATTGCTGAAGACCTATTCTACCCCGGATCTTCACGGGTCCCAAGTTATGTATGAAGAGTACGAATACAGTGACACCTCCTCGTCTGGGGACAGATCCTAAGATACAAACTGAACTGCCGGGCAAAAGAAGGTATACACTGTGTTTGATCGTGACTAAAAATGAACCACACAAATATAATATAAGGCGGCAGAAGAAGTACTCTACACCTAACGTATTGATAACGTATGCGTAACTTCTAACGTATGTCTAACGTATACATCCAAAGTATATGGCGTATTAGACGTATGTCTGACGACAAAATAACTTAGTAAACGTGTTTCTAACGTTTAGCTTGGGTATTTGCTCAGTAGTACCAGCGTTTTGGGGGGTTTCTGTACATATTGGGTCCCGGTCAGTACCTCCTCATCACATCGGATGGAGACATCATAGAAGATGGAGGTGAAGGACCCTGAGAGGCTGCACCAAGAAGAAGCCATTCTCCAACATCAGCATGACATCCTCCAACTGACACTTTACCAGATCCTGCTCAGCCCCTGGTAGGTTTCTTCTTGGGAGGCATCTTGATGATGTTGACAGAGCGACTACTGCTTGAATGAAGTTGTTGGTTGGTTGGATTGTTGTTTAACGCCAAATTCTCAGAAATATTCCAGTCATATGACGGTGGTCTGTAAATAATCGAGTCTGGACCAGACAATCCAGTGATTGATACCATGAATATCGATCCACGCAATTGGGATCGATGACATGCATCAACCAAGTCAGCGAGCCTGACCACCCGATCTCGTTAGCCGTCTCCTACGACAAGCAGAGTCACCTTTTACGGCAAGCATTGGTTGCTGAAGACCTATTCTACCCCGGATTCGCTTGAATGAAGTAATTTGATAAATGGTTGTACACTACTAGTTATTATAACGAGGGGCCCGTTTTAGGCACCTTTCCCCTACGCTAAGCGCGCGTCATACGTTACTCATACGTTGGGCATACGCTGACCATACGTTGAACACTCCAGACACAATCCAGACACACACCAGACACAAGCTGGCAATACGCTTTTATACGCTGTCATAAGTTATGTATAAATCAGTGATTCGCTGACATGCGTTACATTTATGGTGAACCCGTTATGTATGCGCTATGGATACACCAAAATCATGGTTTTTCGATGAAAGCTCGACGTATGACAGCGTACTAACCGTCTTTAACACGCTAGGTGCAAGTTACTCTAAACCGTTGACATGGCCATACAGCAAGCATGGATTGCTGAAGACCTATTCTAATCCAGATCTTCACGTTGTTCACATTAATGAGAAGAGTGCAGCAGGTATTGTCATGATCAGTTTGGGTTGGTCCACAGACAACAGATATCATCAATATATCACCACGAGCACCAGCGCACGCCGTCTCATCGATGTCGTCATCTACCTGATAATTGTCCATGGGAATCCGTTGCCACTCGTCCTCCGCGCAGCTTCCAGCTGTTGATGGTTCTGTGGTGGATGAGGGCGCCTCCTGATCCGACGATCCAGATGATGCCACAATTGTTCAATTGGGTTTAAGTCTGACGAGCGAAATGGCCTGGAAGAACGGCGACGTTGTGCGCAACCAAGAAGTCCTGGACGACCCTTGCATATTTTGGCCAAGCGTTGTCGTGCTGCAACAGTGTTGTCTGTTATTGGCGAAGTAATGGTAACACGACGGGTGGTCTGGCAGTTGAGGTTGCCACGGATGATGACAAATCCCGTCCGTTGGTTAAAAAAGAATTCCTTCCCAAACCATCACCCTATCGCCACCATGTTAATGCGAGTCCTGAATACGGCCTCGAGAACGATTAGAATAATTATGGAATAAGCAGCTAAAAGCACGGTCTGTCAGCACTGTACTGTCCTTGCCAAGTGCTGTCTTCGACGTTGATGTCCATGGGTCAAGGAAGGTGGGGTAGGCTCGAATAACAATGTGTCAACTGAATCGGCGTCCTTGACGCTGCTGCTGTCGTTTCCGTCGGTGTGACGAACCTGGTGCATGCCAGCATGTCTGTAACGTTCAAACAGCCTCATCGTATGGTTAGCACCCATCGTGCATTCCTACGACTTTCTCTCTCTATTGTGCAGTTAAACGTGGCATAAATGTGATGTTTTGGCAAAGATCCATTACATTTTACAACATTTCTGCACGTGTATTTGTATGGAGCCTCAAAATGGAGTTTGGCGATTTTTTTAATGCTGCATATGCATCTCTCAAACCATTTGTGGGGGGTAAAATCAAATTTTTAAGTGTATACGTTCTTTTCCTCGGAAGTTTATATTAAATTTACCTACATGTAAAACGTGGAACATCCATCACAGTTCAAAGTTCTATTTCTAATGCTACTTCCCGTTTTAGAGCTGGAGGTCCGCCGGAAGCAGAGTCCGACCCAGTCTTTACTGGTTAGCAAGCTTTTGGGGCCTGATGGTCCTTGCTACAACTGTTATGTTTGTGGGCCAAAGCCCTGCTGCATCCAGTGTCGTAAGTGTCTCCCAGCTGGAACCTATATTACAAAGAACGCCTATGTGAACATTTCTTCCAACAAGGCGCTTTATGAGAATCTCCATCTACTCACAACCTCACCTATTTGTCTAAATATACCCACAACCGCATCCTCCCCATCTACCCACTACCAAAATGTCCCTCATCTACCCACTACCACATCCTCCCCATCAACCCACTACCACATCCTCCTAATCTACCAACTACCAGACCCTACTCATCTACCAACTACAACATCCTCCCCATCAACCCACTTCCACATCCTCCTAATCTGCCTAATACCACATCCTCCTGATCTACCCACTACCACATCCTCCTAATCTGCCTAACACCACATCCCCCTGATCTACCCACTACCACATCCTCCTGATCTACCCACTACCACATCCTCCTAATCTGCCTAATACCACATCCCCCTGATCTACCCACTACCACATCCTCCTGATCTACCCACTACCACATCCTCCTAATCTGCCTAATACCACATCCTCCTGATCTACCCACTACCACATCCTCCTAATCTGCCTAATACCACATCCCCCTTATCTACCCACTACCACATCCTCCTGATCTACCCACTACCACATCCTCCTAATCTGCCTAACACCACATCCCCCTTATCTACCCACCTACCTTTTGGTGTTTTCTTACTGATTGATGTGTTTCATCGTTATCATTTTTTAATGAATAACACTAACATTACAATAATCTTTACCTCTAAACATTTGTAAAACCGTCTTTTGGTTTCAGTTCGAGATCTTGCAAGAAACGTACACTTAATATTTAGCTTTATGTTGTTTTGCTTTTTTCAGCTGAAGCTGCTGCAAGAAAAGTACAGTAAAAATATGCACTGCCCAGACTCTTGACTGTATCTGTACTCAAAATCATCAGATGAAATAAACAAGGTCACCATCGTGTACCTCTTGCAGTCACCAAAGGTGTTCTGTTTATTTCGCAAATAATGAGTGAATGGATGAGCTCCAAAAATAAAAAAAAATTGTCGGGTAGCCTAGTGGTTAAAGCGTTCTCTCGTCACGCCGAAGACCCGGGTTCGATTCCCGACATGGGTACAGTGTGTAAAGCCCATTTGTGTTGTCCCCCGGTTTCTGGAATATTGCTTTTGGCGTTAAACCTCACTCACTCCTTTAATCAGGAGGATGCAATTCAAAGGTGTATGCACACGGGGGAGGATATTCTCTCCCATCCCTCCTGGCAATAATTCCACTCAACAGCCAAATGCAGCCAGGCAAGGGAGACAAGCTGACAGAACCTGAACACACTTGATGTGGTATTTGGGATTAAGGGCGACTTCGACCACAAAAGGTGTATTGTGAAGTAATCTGCTTCATGATCTTATTATATTTCTGAAAAGTAAGAACACATTCCATAAAAAAAAACCAGATCAGAAAAAGAAGAAAACTGGTGAAAGGTACACAATGTATGTATACATTCAATTTGTACAATATTTCAATATTTCTCAAATACTGTATTTCTGAAATTTAATATGAGATGATTGTGGCCAGGGCATTCAATTAAGTAATGCTTCACTGTCTCAGAAGTCTTTTCGTAGGAGTGTGTCCAAACAGAGGAGACCTTCTTCATCAATGGATCGATGTTCATGATATCAATCACTGGATTGTCTGGTCCAGACTCGATTATTTACAGACCGCCGCCATATAGCTGGAATATTGCTTATTGCGGCGTTAAACAACAAACTAACCAAGAAACTAAAAGAAACTCGAAATCTTTTGGTTGGGGTTTGAATTCTGATATCATTACCTCAGGCTATTGCAAGCTAGATTTCGTAAGTTGGTCTGCTGTGTCATTTCCATGCACCTGAAGATGAGTTGGAATGCACACATTGCTACAAGTAATATACTTTGAGTTCAACAATGTGTCCAACATTAATATTTTTAAACACTGTCTCTTCGTGAACCATTCATACCAGATTCGATTGCGTTACTAGCCGCCATGGAGCCAGTAAATATAACCGCCGCATGATCATTTTCATTCACTTAAAAAGCAAAAATTCCCCAAAATCCCACAGCAGTATGTACCATGGGGGAATCCTTTGATGCATCAGTACACGCGTGCGTGAAGTTGACATTAGGTTCAGTTATACGGCTTTTAAGACATTTGGGCTCATTCATTGACTAGTGATTGAATTCAGACCAAAACAAAGCCCTGGTTTCAGAAGCAGCCACAGAGCAGAATCTGGAGGTCAAGAGGAAGGAACTGGGTCGCACTGTATTACTCCATGCTTTGCTGCAAGTTTCTAAATGCTCAATCCGATAGGGACCTTGCCATGTGACCAATCGCAAATCACATATGCAACAGCCATTAACAACATCATAAGCTGAATTATAGTTGGTTTTATATTTGAGTTATGAAAATATTTGAGAGACATTCGTCTTTCCTGCATATTCAACCTGGAGGCTGAAACTGGGATAGTCACAAATGCACCAGTGCAAATTCGCAAAGCCTTTGTTAATTGCGGTTAAATTTAGAAAGATGACATTGTTTAGGCAGACATAAATAGACATAAGTGGCAGCCATAGACAGTCCTTGATAGTATTAATGCTTTGTACAGCAATAACATTGAGGATTTATCAGCACCCCATTTCGTTTTGGCAACGCACTTAAGCAGAGTTATAACCTTACCAATTTGTTCAAACATATGTGAGAACCCCACGCTAGAAATTTAAACTCACGAGCAATTTCTATTTTGGGGTCACAAAGACTTAGCTCTAAATATACTGAACCACAAAAGAAACGTCACCCCAAGTATCATTGCATGAAAAGTTATCTTTAAATATCTGGGTAATTGTTGTCAAAGTTTCTAAAATTTAAAATTACCTTGTCCGGAACAATTTGATGATAAAAAAGAAAGCAGATGACAATAAAACCGATCGCCCAAACGCATCACGGCAACGGCCATGGCAACCCGATGCACGTGAGTTCCATGCAAATTGAAATACACATGCGTTACCCCATTTCTTCCCCTATAAAAATCAATCCAGATCGGATAACATATATTCGTTATTGAATTGCTACCGCATGCCAAGATTGACAAGAAATCAGTGATACCAAGCCCTTGGACGATTGCAAACTGAACAAACCACCCGACGAGTAGCCAATGCATTTCAAGTCCACGTAAGGATCATATACAGGCTACAGCAACGGTACCAGACCACCAAAACTACAGATGACCGACCACATAGTGGAGGGCCAAAGGTGACCACACGGCGTCAGGATCGTCAGATTGTGCGACAACATCATCAAGATTGCTTTGTTACTGCTGCGGAAACTGCTCGACAGACCATGGGGACACACCAGCGACACATTAGTGCGGACACCGTGCGTCGACGATTGACGAGCAGACACTTCATCAAGATATTTTTTTCAAGTTTTTTTCATTAACTAAACATCACCAATACCTTTCTGAATACCACGAGCTGAAAATATGAGACTTAATTGTTGAAGTCCAATCTCACGTTTCACGTTGACTCACGTCTTGATGTTCGCGTTTTTTAAAAATCAAAAACACCTCCAACGAAAACTGATACCAACCACGTGGGGCCAGGAGTCCGTGATGCAACGACAAAACCAAACAATAGTAAATGTTTCAACAAAATAAGCCAATATTTGATTCTGACAAATATATATTTTTACCTTCGTGATATAAAAAACCTATTCAAAAATAAAAACACAATTTTGACCTCATATAACAAAACAGGCAAGACCGTCCGACCTCGCCGACAGTCTAACGCCGTCTCCAACACGGCCTATTCCTTTCTCTACATACGGTGTTTCCTCAAATAAGCGATGGCAATCTAATAGCCGACTCTCTCCAATGGGCGCCGGGCACGGAGCAGCGCCAACACAATAAGCGTCGTGTCTCCAAAAAGCGCTTAATATGTTAGATTTAAATTACTTCTCCCTGGAATAAATAAAAGCTAAGAAATGAAGGGACCCTTTTCAGCGCCGGAGTTAAATTATTGTGAGAGGATAAAAGGTTATTTTGTTTGTTTGTTTGTTGTTTAACGCAATCAGCAATATTCAACCTATCTGACGGAGGTCTGTAAATAATCGATTATGGACCAGACAATAAAGTGATTGACATCATGAGCATCGATCCACGCAATTGGGATACGATGACATGTATCAACCAAGTCAGGGAGCCTAACCACCCGATCCCGTTAGTCGCCTCTTACGACAAGCATAATCGCCTTTTACGGGAAAGCATGGGTTGCTGAAGACCTAATCTACCCCGGATCTTCACGGGATAGGAAATAAGGTAATACCTCTGGCAGCAATGGAGTGGATATATATATTTGTTTTGGAGTGGATATATATATTTGTTTTTTACCGATTGTTTTCCAACCAACTAGTTTGCATGGTTTTGTCAGTGTAAAAATATATAACAAATAAATTGGGTTGTTCAATATTTGTTGATTTTGGGCATGAAGTCGCTTAAGTCGGGTGGTTTAGTTAAAAAATATAAAACCTAAAAATATTTACAGTGCACAATGTTAAATAATGCTACAGTATTATGCACTGTCTTTACTTCCAAGACGGTTTCTTTCTCTTTGTAAGAGGTTTGCAGAGTCCAAAGACGACCTTAAATGTATTAAATCAATTATAAACATTTAGTTGTTAATTTAATTTTTGTAAGAGTTTTGTAGAGATGAAATTAAATTTTGTTATCCATCGTACATGGGGCAGTTGGTCAAGTACAAATATTTTTATTATATTTTCTGATTGTGGATTGTGGCTCTAGAAGGTCGAATCCATAGCTTAAAATTGGCCATTAGCAAGCCACAGATATAACATGATATGTGTCATCTGATTGGCTGTAGCTGTGTGTGAATGCAAGGCAATATGGATTTTAAGTTAATAATGCATTCTATTTTAAAAATAAAGAAATGGAAAAAAAACATCAATTTCAATGGGCGCCCGCCCCTCTCCTAATATACGTAGGAGATACTAAGTCCTTCGTAGGAGATACTAAGTCCTACGTAGAAGATACTAAGTCCTACGTAGGAGATACTTAGACAAAAAAAATCACCGTGGCCCTACAACGCTTCCGTACCACCCGTTTAATGCTCATCCATGAAACAGTCTCTAGATCTGGTCCTGAAATGTCCCATTCATTCTTCACAGCTACAGAGTGTTGCAGGCATTGACGGGTAAACTCTCAGTATGAAGTGATAGGAAAACTATTAAGCTTATGTTGGGAACAGTTAAAATGAGCTGTAGATTGTTCTGATACCTTTTATTCACATATTCCCGAGTGAGGAGTTTCATTATTCTCGAGGGGCGGTCGGGTAGCCTAGTGGTTTAAGCGTTCGCTCTTCACGCCGAAGTCCCAGGTTCGATTCGCGACATGGGTACAATGTGTGAAGCCCATTTCTGGTGTCCCCCGCCGTGATATTGCTGGAATATTGCTAAAAGCGGCGTAAAACCATACTCACTCACTCACTATTCTCGACATAACAATTACAATGTAAATGTGAAGGTCATATAACAGTAGTTAAATGCATATTAAATTCAATAGTTTTGTTTTTAAAGTTAACAAAACAATTCGTGTGTTTCATGAGACACAGCCCTAACAGATATGGTTCTGTTGGTAGGTTGTTGTTTTAGTTAACAGTCATATTAATAATGTTGATTAGAACTGATATTATTTGCATAATTATGATAATATGCGGAAATATCCAATCCCTTTACAAATTTAAAATATGGGTTTATTGACGGCTGGATCACATGTCACGGGTAATAATGGGTCGGTCTGATTACCTGAAACACAAGTACGAGGGCTGCTCTAATGGTCTAAGCTTTCAACTATGGGCCATAAACAAAGTGAACTAGTCAATGTAGTACATTGTTTGAGTAGTTCATTGCAGGTGTATTTGGTCTGTGGAGGACTTTTGTACAGTAGTGGCAGCCAGTTGAAAGTGATAGGGGTTCAAACTGACACAGAAATGGAAAAGAACGAGTACCGAGCAGTCATCAAGCTGATGACTATAGATAAAAGTACTCCCCAAGAAATCATGACCGCATGTCACAAGTGTATGGGGATAAGTGCCCTAGCTATTCCACTGTTAAACGTTGGGCAGATATGTTTAAGGCTGAGAGAACAAGCCTTGATGATGACCCTAGGTCATCAAGGTCAGTGAAGAAAGTTATGTCAACTGTATTCAGGGATGCAAGGGTGTGATCCTTGTTGATTTCTTAGGAAGTCAAAAGACGATTACCGGTGCCGACTATGCTGATTTGCTTCAACGACTGAGATATTCTATCAAAAGAAAAGCTGCGAGGAAAGCTGACTGCTGGAGTTCTACTTTTTCATGACAATGCCTCTTCTCATGCCTCTCGACTTGCAAAAGCTGTTGTGCGACAATGTAGATTCGAGAAGCTTCCCCTACCTCCAAACCCGCCAGACCTGGCATCAACTGATTTCCACCTGTTTCCTAAATTGAAAGAACACCTTCGTGGAAAGCGCTTCTCATTGACTGGAATTGAAAAGCTTCACTATCGATATGGGAAGTGTTTTGAAACGCAGGGAGGTTATGTTGAAAAAATTAAAGTAAAAACATTTTGACAATTGTTGGTTCTGTTTGTTTGGCTTAGAACATTTTGACACGCCCTCGTATGGTTGGCTTTAGCGTAAAAGTAAGTTTTTAAAATCGGTAACAGCTGCAAGAAAAGAAATAAAATTGAGCCAAAAGGCTCTGAAGCTAGAACTGGTGGGCTGATCATTAATACCGAAATACACATCTGTCACTGAGTAATTAAACTAAGTTGTTATGTGGCATAACCAGCCACAACACACTCGCTACTTATGACGAACTGACCCGGACGAAGCCTCAGTGATAAACAGTCCGAAAGATCTGTGATTCGCTCAGACGCAAGATGAAGACGGCTACGTTGTTGATACTGCTGTTCACCTGCATTGTTTTTATAGCAGGTAGGTAAATGTTCAGCAGCATCGCTTAACAAGATGCTATCTTTCTTTAGCCTTATACTGTTGAATTAATTTGAAGCATTATCAAAAATATTTTTTGTAATTATTAAATTCATTATGTTTTGTATGGACCTGTATAATTGTATATGTTTTTGTATATCTGAATTTTACAAATTTGTATTCAATGGACAACCTTTTACAACCTTTCTGAATAACGTTATATATTTGAAAATACATTTCCATTCATCTTAAAACGTTTAAAAATAGGTTAAAAAAGGTCCACAAATTGTTCTTTTGAAGTTACAACATCTAATGTACATATATTTATCAATAAACAAAATATACATACGACGGGAGTTTTACATCTCAAAAAGTGGAATGAATTATTTTCGTCGTGACCAGAGACTATCAACCAAACCTGAAAACAGAAAATCACGTGTCACATAAACAAATGCATCCAATGAAGTGAGTGAGTGAATATGGTTTTACGCCGCTTTTAGCAATATTCTAGCAATATCACGGCGGGGGACACCACAAATGGGCTTCACACATTGTACCCATGTCGGGAATCGAACCCGGGTCTTCGGCGTGACGAGCGAACGCTTTAACCACTAGGCTACCCGACCGCATCCAATGAAAATGATGGTACCTTAAAACGTAAACCGACTGGCAAGTAAAAGAAACTATACCACACTTTATGTACGGCTTGCCAAGATAATATGTATATAAAACAATGTTTAATTTGTAATTGTGAAATGCACTGGCAACAATGAGTTAAAATGCACCCGAAGCGGAAATATGGGGATTAGGTACCCCATTCAGACACTGTGGGTTCGAATCCCGGATGGGGGTCAACCCCCAATAGTACTAGAATCTGTACTTTAGGAAGAAAGAGTTGTCCCAAATATAACATTTTTTTACATTTGACCGCTTTTTATATGGCTTTGTGTATACAGAAACACATAAGGCTGTCCTTGGTAGTTATTCGAGGAATACGCTGTTATTAATTTTAAAAAATCGAAAATACATTGAGACAAAGATTCAAATATCAGTTCCGAGGAAACAATTGTATGATTCATTTCTATTCAAACGACTTTAATTTGTAGCTCGTGGGTGTCCTCAAGTCCTCTTCCAAATCTTGATTTGCTCCTCACTTGGAGACTGAAGTGAAGGCAGAAAACACGTGTTTTCCTATAGGTATCCCGTTTACAAAGGGCAAGCAGATATGACGGAAGTCAGTTCGTAGAAGGAGGCCATCGTTTCACTCTGATGTAGGCTCATCCTGCTTTCTACGAACTGCGACCCCGAAGCGTCTGGAATCTTGTTGTTTGTCCCGGACGTTGATAACTGTAAACAACCTCCGAACGGCAAAGCTTTCTATACCAAGGAGTTCAAAGAAGATGCCTAGCGCTTTGGTTTCAATCGTTAAGACTATAAATAACTACAAGTTCAAGGTCACTCTGATCATGGGGCTGTCGTTGGAGGATCGCCATAGGTCATCAGACCACTTAACAGTTTAGGAACGCCTCTTTCACGAAGGTTTCAACTAGCTGCCACTGACAAAAGTAACACTAATCAGAAAATAAACAAAAACACAACAATATTTCAACAAAACATCCACTCAAAAACGGGTATCTTATTGTAGTTTTTTGTCTTCTCTCTTGAGGACATTTGATTCACATTGTCTTGTCACCTAGGCAACCGTAATTTGCAGTGTTAAGCTGTTTTGACAAACATCCTGACAAATTTCCTAAATGGAGAGAATGCATTCAGTAACCACTCCTCGTTTGGGAATTGCGTGTTAGAATAGATCCTTCAATACGAACATTTTCAAATTTACCAACACGTTTGGGGCAGCATTTCACAGTACAATGTTCTAGTTCATCCCTTTTCTACCTACAGCGGCATTAGAGACAGAAAGAAACAGTTCCGACACGAGGGAGGTTCGCCTGAAGCAGAGGTCATTCTGGTATCGGCCGAACGGTGGGTGCGTCAGATGTTTTGCGTGTGGGCACAAACCATGCTGTCCATGCTCAAGGAGACACCGTAAGTGTCATCCAGCTGGTACCTATCTTAAATATTACAGTGAGCGCCTATGTTGGTATTGCCTGTATCTTTTCAGAATCCACTTTTGCTGACTATCACAATGTATCATTCAACAATGGTCAACAGATCCTTATTGGCGGCTAGGGTAGGATGTGGTACTGGGTATATGAGAAGGTTGTGGCAGTGGGTGGATGTGGATAGATTGGGATTGGCTGTGATAGTGGGCAGATGAAGTATGTTTGTGGTAGATGGGGAGGTTGTGGAAGTGGGTAGATGTCGAGAGATTGGGAGGTTGTGGAAGTGGGTAGATGTAGATAGATGGGGTGGTTGTGGAAGTGGGTAGATGGAGATAGATGGGGAGGAAGTGGGTAGATGTCGATAGATGGGGAGGAAGTGGGTAGATGTCGATAGATGGGGAGGAAGTGGGTAGATGTAGATAGATGGGGAGGAAGTGGGTAGATGTCGATAGATGGGGTGGTAGTGGGTAGATGTCGATAGATGGGGAGGAGTGGGTAGATATCGATAGATGGGGAGGAAGTGGGTAGATGTCGATAGATGGGGAGGAAGTGGGTAGATGTAGATAGATGGGGAGGAAGTGGGTAGATGTCGATAGATGGGGTGGTAGTGGGTAGATGTCGATAGATGGGGAGGAGTGGGTAGATATCGATAGATGGGGAGGAAGTGGGTAGATGTCGATAGATGGGGATTGGCTGTGGTAGTGGGTAGATGTCGATAGATGGGGAGGAAGTGGGTAGATGTTGATAGATGGGGAGGAAGTGGGTAGATGTTGATAGATGGGGATTGGCTGTGGTAGTGGGTAGATGTCGATAGATGGGGAGGAAGTGGGTAGATGTCGATAGATGGGGATTGGCTGTGGTAGTGGGTAGATTAAGGATGTTTGTGGAAGTGGGTAGGCGTCGAGAAATTTGGAGGTTGTGGAAGTGGGTAGATATCGATAGATGGGGAGGAAGTGGGTAGATGTCGATAGATTGGGAGGTTGTGGAAGTGGGTAGATATCGATAGATGGGGAGGAAGTGGGTAGATGTCGATAGATTGGGAGGAAGTGGGTAGATGTCGATAGATGGGGAGGAGTGGGTAGATGTTGATAGATGGGGAGGAAGGTGGTAGATGTTGATAGATGGGGAGGAAGTGGGTAGATGTTGATAGATGGGGATTGGCTGTGGTAGTGGGTAGATGTCGATAGATGGGGAGGAAGTGGGTAGATGTCGATAGATGGGGAGGAAGTGGGTAGATGTTGATAGATGGGGAGGAAGTGGGTAGATGTTGATAGATGGGGATTGGCTGTGGTAGTGGGTAGATGTCGATAGATGGGGAGGAAGTGGGTAGATGTTGATAGATGGGGAGGAAGTGGGTAAATGTTGATAGATGGGGATTGGCTGTGGTAGTGGGTAGATGCCGATAGATGGGGAGGAAGTGGGTAGATGTCGATAGATGGGGAGGAAGTGGGTAAATGTAGATAGATAGGGAGGAAGTGGGTAGATGTCGATAGATGGGGAGGAAGTGGGTTGATGTCGATAGATGGGGAGGAAGTGGGTTGATGTCGATAGATGGGGAGGAGTGGGTAGATGTCGATAGATGGGGAGGAAGTGGGTAAATGTAGATAGATGGGGAGGAGTGTGTAGATGTCGATAGATGGGGAGGAGTGGGTAGATGTCGATAGATGGGGAGGAAATGGGTAGATGTCGATAGATGGGGAGGAAGTGGGTAGATGTTGATAGATGGGGAGGAAGTGGGTAGATGTCGATAGATCTGGATTGGCTGTGGTAGTGGGTAGATGAAGTATGTTTGTGGTAGTGGGTAGATGTCGATAGATGGGGAGGAAGTGGGTAGATGTCGATAGATGGGGAGAAATGGGTAGATGTCGATGAATGGGGAGGAAGTGGGTAGATGTCGATAGATGAGGAGGAAGTGGGTAGATGTTGATAGATGGGGAGGAAGTGGGTAGATGTCGATAGATGGGGATTGGCTGTGGTAGTGGGTAGATGAAGTATGTTTGTGGTAGTGGGTAGATGTCGATAGATGGGGAGGAAGTGGGTAGATGTCGATAGATGGGGAGTTTGTGGAAGTGGGTAAATGTCGATAGATGGGGAGGAAGTGGGTAGATGTCGATAGATGGGGAGGAAGTGGGTAGATGTCGATAGATGGGGAGGAGTGTGTAGATGTCGATAGATGGGGAGGTTGTGGTATTGGGTAGATGTGGGTAAATGGGGAGGGTGTTGGAGTGGATAGATGGGGAGGTTGTGGTAGTGGGTAGATGTGGGTAAATGGGGAGGGTGTTGGAGTGGGTAGATGGGGAGGTTGTGGTAGTGGATAGATGGGGAGACTGTGGTAGTGGGTAGATTAAGGATGTTTGTGGTAGTTTGTAGATGTGGGTAAATGGGGAGGGTGTTGGAGTGGGTAGATGGGGAGGTTGTGGTAGTGGGTAGATGGGGAGACTGTGGCAGTTGGTGGATGTAGGTTGGCGAGGAGGATGTGGTAGATGATGGGTTGGATTTGATGTAAAAGGGAATTGGTGTTTTTGTATTGATATCTATGTTGCATAGTAACCACTTCTTTACATATAAGAATAACTTTCCATTTATGTTTACTTCTTTACATTTGTAAAAAAATATATTGTTTTCAGATCGAGATCTTGCAAGAAACGTACACTAAACATTCACTCCCTTGGGGTTTGGCTGTATCTGTACTCAACATCAGAAGAAGAAATAAACATGGTCCATATCGTGTACCTCTTGCAATCATGAAAGGCGTTTTATTTATTTACCTCTGAGTGAATGCGTGAGCTCCATTTATTGGGATGTACTGTAGGGGTGTGTTCACATAAGGGAGGACATTCTCCCCTCCCCCGCCTCTCTATAACACCAAACACGCCCTATGCAGCCGACCAAAGGAGACAACCTTGCAGGACCCGAATTCAATGGGGCCCACGCGGCTTATTCCGTCCCATACACAGCGTATTGTCTCTAATAAGCACCGTGAATCTAATAAGTGCATGTCTCCAATAAGATGCGAGTCCGAAGCAGCGCACAACAAAATAAACACAAAGTCCCTAATGTTAGATTATACTACTTCTCCCTGGAAGCTTAGAAACGAGGGGTTCCGTCATTTTTAGCACCACAGCTGAAATATTAGGCGCCGAGGTTACATAAAATGTAATATAAAAGTAGAAAAAAAGTATGAAAACAAAACCAGTAACATGTTTTCAAAACAATGACGTCCTGAAACATTTGTTATAATTATTTTCAAGGAATGGGGTATTAAGTTGACACGATCATAGTGGTATATCTACAGCGGTAAAGTTCTAATATTTTTTCATAAGTTATCTTTTCAAAGTAATAGCTTCATTGTTGTAATGTTATTTTATTAAGAAGTAAATCTGTGGAGACATGCAGATACTGTTTAACTTGAAACCCCCAACGTTGTGAGCGCGTTTGTTATACTTCTCTATAAGATTTACCTCCCAAATTGTAATATATTTACTCCTGTGGCGTGACACGTCAATTATTCATACTGTCCAAAAGTGCTCATATCTCGCTACACGGAAACTGGGTAAACGTTTCCCGCATAGCGATATACTTTAGGTCTGTCCCCGTCCCTCTCGACAGTCACACACGCGCCACGGTAATGGGTCAACGTATCCGCATAGTGATATATTGAAGGCATGTCTCCGTCCCTCTCGACAGACAGACCCGCTTCACGGAAATAGGTCGGATAGAGTTAGGCTGATATCCTGCACATGGCCTCCCAGCGGCTGCAGGCGAGGAGCGCAAACGCTCTAAGGCAGGTAAACCAGTCTAGAACAGGGGTGCCTTCCTCTCATAATTGTTGCCGAATAATATGTTTAGTGTAATATTTTACAGTAAGGAATGTTTAAAAAAATATTTTCATACTTATTTACTTGTGTTGTAAAAAAACAAATGAGGCAATCACAGGGTCTTAATTACAGACCTGGTTGGGAAACTTGTTCAAAGAATGGCGCTTATTAGAGGAAATACGGTGATACCTCTCGCAGCAACTGAGTAGTGATTCTGCATTAATTCTCTATAAACAATGTGACGACAGACCCTTCGCACAAAGACATGTTGTTCTGTGCTAACCAGAAATTAAGCGTACATTTAAGAATTATCTTTCACTTTGGGTGTGTTCATTGGAGTATGAACCTTCATAGAGTGAGGGTCAAACTGTATGAACGTACGTTCATACCTCAGTATGTCTGTCACAATGACAGCGCGTCGTAATACATTTACATCAAATACAAGACGTCAACATGGCCGACACGATAAACGTGATGCAAGGATTTCCGAAGTTGTTGATGAGCCTGTGGCTATTACAGGTGTTAGTCCTCATTAGTCATCATTGTAAAGATGTGTCTCATAAATACTAAGGTAAATTTATAGATTGCCGAAGACTGTCACTGTAGTCTAGTCACGGATCGAGTCGATGTTACGATAGTTTGGATGTGCTTTTCATCGTTTTGTTTAGGGTTATCCTTGAACAAGCATGCAGTCAAACTCAATGACATACCCCAATGTATGCTAAAAGGCTAAGTTCAAGATTAAAAGGTCTAAAGTGAGAAACAACCCTTTTGTATTTTTTCGAACTAAGGAATTCCCATGGGTTTCCCCAGGAATGTGGAAGTAGTCCGTCAGTGTTTACGTCATTTCAAGAATACAGTCTCGTGAAAAACGTATGAACGTCAAAATGTGTCGTTCATAGAGGATGTTAAATGAGTGTTCATGTCATACTATGTTTACGACGCGAGTGTCTAACTTCCGGTATATCCCGAGGTAAAGCGAGGAAAATACCGGAATTTAGGCACCAGTGTCGTAAACATAGTATGACATGAACGCGAATATAATGTTATATTTATTACCAAAGAAGATGTCTACATACAGAGACATTTAGTGTTTTTAGTGTTTTTAGAATTTTAGTGTTTACTATAAGGACAGCAAGTCGCAACAGCAGAGGAGCCACAATTTGTCGAATGACGTCAACAGTCTTCAGCTATGATGTCGTTTCTAGTGCGACGTCGTCATTCCGACCACACGTCATAATAAGATTCGAATGACGTCAACAATGCCGTCCGGATGAAGGAAACAAAACACTGTTGTCTCGTGACGTGATATGACCCTAAGACACATATGATTTGTTTGCCCTCGTAGGTAATAAATACACGTATCATGTGACCGACCTCTCGTCCAATGGAAAAGAGAAATATCATGTAAACTTGAAATCACAAATTTTGAACTGTTAGGTACATGACAACTGTTGGCCATGTGGCAGTCATGTACTCGAAACCAGTATCAATATCGATTCATGCCAGTAGTGGATGACATCAGTTCTCAAACGTTGAACTAGTTGCAATATGGATTCCTGCCAGTAGTGGCTGACATCAGTTCTCAAACGTTGAACTAGTTGCAATATGGATTCCTGCCAGTAGTGGATGACATCAGTTCTCAAGCGTTGAACTAGTTGCAATATGGATTCATGCCAGCAGTGGATGACATCAGTTCTCAAACGTTGAACTAGTTGCAATATGAATTCCTGCCAGTAGTGGCTGACATCAGTTCTCAAACGTTGAACTAGTTGCAATATGGATTCCTGCCAGCAGTGGGTGACATCAGTTCTCAAACATTGAACTAGTTGCAATATGGATTCCTGCCAGTAGTGGATGACATCAGTTCTCAAACGTTAAACTAGTTGCAAAATGGATTCCTGCCAGTTGTGGATGACATCAGTTCTCAATTATTGAACTCGTTGCAATATGGATTCCAACCGGTAGTGGTGACATCAGTTCTCAAACGTTAAACTAGTTGCAATATGGATTCCAACCAGTAGTTCTCAAACATTGAACTATTGTTATCGTTTAAAGTAATTCAACTGGGTTCACAAAGTAACAGATTAAAGAACAACATTTTATCAAGTGGATATCAAAGGGGATATGAATGTGTAAGATATGCAGAGAATGTAAGCGAGGCAAGGTGAGGTGAAATGGGTTTTAACTCCATATTCAAGATTATTGAACGTATACAGCGACATGCATGCACGTGTGTGTGCTTGGATAAGCCCGGACTAATGCTGTTTTGTTAGTGCTAGTCAACTGAGATACCACACCGCAGTGTAACAAAGACACCCCTCTCAGATACTAATTGCGAGCCGACCAATCCTTGTTTTATCCCCTTAATGCTGAGCAAAAACGTCAAAATATCAGCCCACGCTTAAAAAAGTGGAATATCATGACAGACGCTGCTTTTAGAATTGTTCATGTTGTTTAGAAGAAATACGGTAAACATGCTGGCTGAAACCAAAATATAAAGGTTTCTTTAGGCGTTAGTTATAGGCATTACCATGTTTATCGGTAAGTTTCCAAATATTACTGACAGAGGTGACATGGGCTGGCGCTCAAGATTAAAATAAACAATATGTTGAAGATTTACGCAAGATATATCACAAACTCATATATTATCGGCGGCGTGCGACAACAAGGACACATTTTATGTTGTATGGCTTACAGTCTTAAGATTGCGTACGATGGCCCATACCCGCCACTGGAGAGATCATTTTTCACTGTATGCCTCTATATTACTTCCAATGGTGAGATCTAATTCTCTGCTAATGGCTCATGAAGCAGGTGATACCTACTTTAGAATCAAAGCTCAATCTTCCGGATACAATCTCCAACCTGACGATTGCCAAAGATATGTCGAGAATGAATATCATTTTTTATTAATTTCTAACGCTTATGATGAACTTTGTCTTCAGTATTTACCACAGAAGTATTTTGTACATCCTATTTGCTAAATTCAATATGCTTATGGCGGTAAACAAAGAAACTGTTATTAGAAATGTTGCAACTTTTATACACTATGCTATGAATGATAGACTCCAAACACTAAGCCTATAAATGTTAATGATGGACCAAATATTGTACCATGGGCCGCTGGCCTACACATGTACATGAATAAAGAATTGATTGCCAGGGCACTGATCTGGAAGTAATTCTGGCAAAATATAGAGGCATACAGTGAAAAATGATCTCATCAGTGGAAGTATCTGGCGACCGCCAGAAAAGTGTTTGGAGGCTGCCAGATAAAATATAGAGGCATACAGTGAAAAATGATCTCACCAGGGCGGGTATGGGCCACCGTACGTACGTCAGCGTGCAAATAAATAAAAATCAGATGTGTCGTTCAATATGTGTGCATTATCTTTGGCATGAAGTCGCTATAGTCGGTTCCTTTAGTTGAAAAAAAATGCTTGCAGGACTGTTTAAAAAGCACGATGTTAAATATTGTTACAGTATTGATCATTTATCTCATGTATCTGTCTTTACATTCAAGACTGATTCTTTCTCTTCGAAAGGGGTTTGCAGAGTCCAGAGACGACATTAAATGTATTGAATGAATCGTTATTCAAGAAGTTAATCATTACATTACATTTTGTAGTTGTAAATTGAAATTTTGTTGTCCATCAAAGAGAGAAGAGTTTGGCAATAAAATAAATATTTGCAATTTTTATTTCATTTTCTGATTGTGGATTGTGGCTCTAGAAGCTGGAATCCACAGCTTGGAATTCGTAGAAGTAAGCCAACTGTGAATGTATACATGATATACAGGTCAGCAAAATGGTTGTGAGTGTGACATCTGGGCAATGTGTTTACTATCTGGAAGTTTTTTTATGTTCATTATTGTAATCTTATTACTGGTTACCGGGGCGGTCGGGTAGCCTAGTGGTTAAAGCGTTCGCTCGTCACGTCGAAGACCCGGGTTCGATTCCCGACATGGGTACAATGTGTGAAACCCATTTCTGGTGTCCCCTGCCTGGAATATATATTTGCTGGGATATTGCTAAAAGCGGCGCAAACCCAAACTCACTTACTCACTATTACAGGCCACCATTAAATTCAGGAAAGTGAAAAAACATAAAAATTCCAGTTCCAAGGTTCTTTTATTCGCATGATTAAAGCTGTCTGATAATCATGGAAGTGAAATAAATCACAAATTGGTTCGATGCCCGACTGGGACAAACATGAACAAGTGCTCAATGACTTGTATATATTTAAATTTTGTTCAAATACTATTCATAGCTTCACTGGCACTCCAAACAGTTTGTAGTTTTGTTCCCATATAAACACTATAAATCCCTTTTCCTCGAACACTTCACAAATATTCACCAATAGGGAAATAGTGAATTTGACATTTCACTTCTTCTCATCGTACAGTACCTATATTCTTAAAACCAAAACAATAGTCCGTTTATTCAATAATTTATTTTGACCAGCGACCAATGATTTTGATAAAAACAATATGTAGACCAGCTGATGAAGACAGTAGAACCTAATCATGATAATCATGCTGATATTTAATTACTTTCGATGACACCTCCTGTTTAATGCCCGTCCTTGTAACAGTCTCTGGTCCCGCACATGTTGGATCTGTTCTGTGCTGCTACACAATGGAGCAGGATTTGACGAGTCAGCTCGCACTATGGCGTGATAGGAGAAACATTAATTTGTTGTTTGGAATAGTTGCAACATGTTGTAGATTGTTTTGATACCTTTTATGCATATATTTCAAACGAAATTTCGTAATTCTCGGCACAACAACAGTGATAAAATTTCACATGTTAAAGTGCATTTCAAATTTATATAGTTTTATGTTTCAGGCCAACAGAAAGCAATTTTATGGTTCAGGTATTATGTACGGTGGCCCATAAGGGACATGGAACACGATTTGTCATACAAATATGTGAAAAATCATGTATAAACTGAAAACATGGAAAATGTACTTTCAAGTAGCTATTGAGTCGCTGAAAATGTGAAGCGAAAATGTCAAAAACTAAAATGGAAATGTCAAAAACCAAAACGAAAATGTCAAAAACAAAAGCAAAAATGTCAAAAACTAAAATGAAAATACAGAAAACTATTTCCACCGCGGTGTAAATAGTTTTCACCGCGGTGTAAATATTATCACCGCGGTAGAAATATTATCACCGCGGTAGAAATATTAACACCGCGGTAGAAATATTATCACCGCGGTGTAAATATTATCACCGCGGTAGAAATATTATCACCGCGGTGTAAATAGTTTTCTGTATTTTCATTTTAGTTTTTGACATTTTCGTTTTTGTTTTTTGACATTTTCATTTTAGTTTTTGACATTTTCGTTTCACTTTTCAGCGATTCAATATCTTCTTTACACATGATTTATCACATATTTGTAAGACAAAACGTGTTAATTTGCAAAAGGTAACGATAAAAGTAAGTGAAATATTAAAATATGGAAAAACAGACGCCATGTCCCTTATGGGCCACAGTAATTATGGCCCCGACAGATTAGATCGGTAGCAGGTTGTATTTTTATTTAATATTTTGTATTAACAATGTTTAATGCAGATCGGCATCAAAATAGCTACATCTTAGACAATAAAGATAACACGTGGAAATATCCAATTCCTTTACAACTTGTAAAATGTGGATTTGATGACGACTGGGTCATAAGTACAACAATTGGTCGGTCTGGTTACCTGAAACACAAGTATGGATGGCCTAAGTGTGAAAGTGAGTATTTAAAATGAGTAACAGCTGCATGAAATAAAATAAAATTGAGCCAAATGGCTCTGAAGCTAGGACTGGTTGACTGGTAATAAATCAGGAAATACACATCTGTCACTGAATTATTAAACTAAGTTGTTATGCGACATTATCATCAATAAAACACTTAGCGCTTATGACGAATCGACCCGGACGATTCCTCAGTGATAAATAATCAGTAAGATCGTCGATGAGACCCAAAACAAGATGAAGACCGCTACGTTGTTGATGCTGCTGCTCGCCTGCATTGTTCCTATAGCAGGTAGGTAAAGGCTAATCAACGACGCATAACAAGTTGTTCACTTTCACAAGCTTTTGACAACTGAATTAATTTGAAGAGCGACATGAAATGAACAGTTCAAAAGAATGACATTTTCTCCTCACTATTGAAATTTTATTAAATTTTCTTTGTAATTCCTATATGATATGATGCTTCTGTCAAGACCTGTATAATTCTATTTTTTCCAAAACCTAATCGAATTGGACTTATGTATAAAACATATTCAAAATTTACCTATATTTTACAATATTGTGCAGTTGTCGATTTTATAACTTTTCAAAAATATCGCCTTAAATGTCCACAAATTGTTCTTTAGAATTTACATCTTCTAATATACATTTATGTAGCAATAAACAAAAAATAAATACAACGGGAAATTTTACATTCCCAAAAGATATATTGAAATGTTTTCGTCGTGACCAGAAATTATCAATCACACCAGAAAACAGAAAATCACGTGTCAAAAAAACAAATGCACCCAATGAAAATGAAGGTACCTAAAAATGTTAACGGAGACTGACAAGTAAAAAAGCTATGCCAAACTACATGAACGGCTTGACAAAAAAATATATATAAACTGTACACTGTCGTTATGACATAAGGGGGCACGGGTAGCCCAGTCGTCTAAGGCGCCGCGATTCGCTGTGCAGAGTTGTGTCCCTTGGGCATGCCAGAAACCTATGATTGTGGGTTCGAAACCCGATTATGTTTCTAGGTTTGTCAGCACCATACCCGTGCTCGTGGGTTTCACCGAAGTGGTAAACGTCTGAGACCTGCATCACTTTGGTCTTTCCTCCCACGTTAAGCTGACACGCAGCGATATAACTGGAATACTGTTAAAAGCGGCGTTAAACCCAACTCACTCACTCTCTCATTGTGACATAATCAAATAGACAACAACGATCCAGAATTTAAATCCACTGACAGTAAAAACACAGGACCCACGAGGCCAAAAGGACTGGGGGTGTATTTTGGACTCGCAGTATAATACAATATGGTGGATATTAAAGTCACGCTGTAAAGCATTCGTCACCACTCGCCTCTTTCCGTAACCTGCAAGAAGTAATTCGGCTTGTCACGGAATAACACGAGGTGGTCACGAATGGCTGTAAAGAAGTTGATTTAGACACAGCCGATGTCGCGCGTTTATCACATTGACTTCAAGCCACGCCCTCACACGACGTCTTGCAGTGTTCATCAGACTCTCTTCCGTATTAGGTGTCATTCCATTTTCACGTCTGTTTACTGTTAGGTCGTGTTCTAATCAGACGGTCAAGTTGGTCCCTGATGTGTTCACTTGGCGAACTGGCCAATGCAAACTTTGACCTTAAAGCCCCTAAAACCTAAAAACCAGAACATCTTGTTTCTATGTAACTCCTCCAGCAGTTGTTCAGCAGTAACTGCTCGAGTTGTTCAACGTCTGCAATCACAATGAAACACTGCAGATACAGGCCCTCTATTTATAGGCAGGCTGAGGAGGTACTACAGGTAGCCCAAAGGAGGCAGAAAAGAGGCAGAAGCATTGCCATGGTGTCTCAAGGGTTGTCGTGCTCGCCGAAATGAGGCACGGCGGTCGCCACAGTCATCGTTCAATGCACGCTGTTGGTCGCCCAAAGGAGGCACAAGGGGGGCAAAAGTATCGCCCAGATTGACGGGAAAATATTTCAGCAGAACGCATCTGCTACCTGACGACCATTGGCGACCACTGTCCCTTCATTCTGCAACACCGACAATGCCTCCTTTGAGCCACCTTTGAGCAATCAATCTCCTCGGCGACCTTTGTGCGACTGTTTTGAACATGTTCAAAACTTCACGGCAACCATGGCGTCCGTGGCGATGTCTGAACCTCCCGTGTACCACCTTGGAACGACCTAGGCAACCATTATGCCTCCTTTGAGCCTCCACCGACGACCTGGCAAATTTTATGGTCGCACACTGGAGGCACACAGGTCGCCCTCCTGTGTAATGGCCCCATTTCTTAGCCGCAGAAAGGGACGGAAATGCGTTCTCAAATTGAAATGAGATGCGTGGGCTCTGTTGTAGGAAGGGAAGCACAAATGGTCGCAAAACCTCGTCCATGTAGCGTTTTGCTGTGTGATTAGCTTTCGCACCCTCGCAAATCCTTACCCAAAATCATTAGGCTGACACCCGCACCTCCAAGTGGTACCGACTCCTGTCCACACACACCCGGCGCTACTATCAGCTCTGAAGATCGCGAACCTGCTCTTCTCATAAAGCACATTCCCATTCATCTATCGTTGTACCGTACGCCTAACCTGAGACGTTGCTGTCTTCGTGTGCTGCCCCAGAATTTTTTATAGGCCTGAATACAATGGTGTCGTCTGAACAAAGTGATGACAAAGCGGCTGACAATTATATTATGTCCTGGGAAAGTTGAAGCTGATTACATCCTGAGGTTCCTCAAATAAAGAATACACGAATAGTGGTCTTCGTTGAGTGTCTTGCCACGTGATCTGTCTGTCCTGGTTTTGTCCACTGTCTTCCCTGTCTGTCGGTATCGTGACAGCAGCTTGCCTTGTCTGCCCTGTCTGTCGGTGTCGTGACAGCAGCTTGCACTGTCTGCCCTGTCTGTCGGTATCGTGACAGCAGCTTGCACTGTCTGCCCTGTCTGTCGGTATCGTGACAGCAGCTTGCACTGTCTGCCCTGTCTGTCGGTATCGTGACAGCAGCTTGCCTTGTCTGCCCTGTCTGTCGGTGTCGTGACAGTGGCTTGCACTGTCTGCCTTGTCTGTCGGTATCGTGACAGCAGCTTGCACTATCTGCCCTGTCTGTCAGTATCGTGACAGCAGCTTGCACTGTCTGCCCTGTCTGTCGGTGTCGTGACAGCAGCTTGCACTGTCTGCCGGTATCGTGACAGCAGCTTGCCTTGTCTGCCCTGTCTGTCGGTATCGTGACAGCAGCTTGCACTGTCTGCACTGTCTACCGGTATCGTGACAGCAGCTTGCCTTGTCTGCCCTGTCTGTCGGTATCGTGACAGCAGCTTGCCTTGTCTGCCCTTTCTGTCAGTATCGTGACAGCAGCTTGCCTTGTCTGCCCTGTCTGTCGGTGTCTTGACAGTGGCTTGCACTGTCTACCGGTATCGTGACAGCAGCTTGCCTTGTCTGCCCTGTCTGTCGGTATCGTGACAGCAGCTTGCCTTGTCTGCCCTTTCTGTCGGTATCGTGACAGCAGCTTGCCTTGTCTGCCCTGTCTGTCGGTGTCTTGACAGTGGCTTGCACTGTCTACCGGTATCGTGACAGCAGCTTGCACTGTCTGCCCTGTCTGTCGGTATCGTGACAGCAGCTTGCACTGTCTGCCCTGTCTGTCGGTATCGTGACAGCAGCTTGCACTGTCTGTCGGTGTCGCGACAGCAGCTTGCACTGTCTGCCCTGTCTGTCGGTGTCGTGACAGCAGCTTGCACTGTCTGCCCTGTCTGTCGGTATCGTGACAGCAGCTTGCATTGTCTGCCCTGTCTGTCGGTATCGTGACAGCAGCTTGCACTGTCTGCCCTGTCTGCCGGTATCGTGACAGCAGCTTGCACTGTCTGCCCTGTCTGTCGGTATCGTGACAGCAGCCTGCACTGTCTGCCCTGTCTGTCGGTGTCGTGACAGCAGCTTGCACTGTCTGCCCTGTCTGCCGGTATCGTGACAGCAGCTTGCACTGTCTGCCATGTCTGTCGGTATCGTGACAGCAGCTTGCACTGTCTGCCCTGTCTGTCGGTACCGTGACAGCAACTTGTTGATTGTTGCACGTGTCTGGCAACGGCGTGGTGTGGCGCCAAACTACAGCATACCAATAGCCCTTTCTCTCCGGGTCTGTTGTGCCCATAAACATGGCATATTACTGTTGATTTATGGACCCCTTTTGCATTGACGAACACTATGAGCTAATTTAATACCCTTATTCATGCTGGGATCATGCTGCAGAAGCATAAAGTCATTTTACACAGATTTCAGGCCAGATTTCGGGTGACTTTCGAAAATGTCTGCAATATTGTATTCTGACCTCATCGCACACAGTACATGCCTTTTTATCAATTGACTACGTGCAACATTGTTGATCCTCAGAGGCAAATAGTGTTCACCCACAATGTCAGCAATATCTCCTATTATACAGTATACACGGAAATACACATATATGCGGAAATACACATCGGAATTGACGAAAGCACCTGGTTTCGTGAAACCTCATTTTCGATTGCAAATGATACATTTTGTTGCCAGCAAAGTGTCACGTCATTTACAAACATCCACACTTGATCATATCCATTTGAAACCTAAACACAAACTGTCGAAGACCTAGGAATCTTATTGTAATGGATTGTTGTCTACATGGGTGTATACTTTCTTTTGCCCGGCTATTTATTTACTCTTTAAATATAACATACGGTTTCCATAAATGTAGCTTGATATTTCTATGAATATGGAATATATTTTTAGCAAAAGAGGTGTTAGCATTCAACGGATTTTGATTTTTGTAAACAACTAATTTAGGTTCGGGCGGTGAGAAAGAACTTTTTTTTTATTCGGATTAATCTGTGAGTTATCATCTTCAGTTGTCGGATCCTGAGTAAACATGAACGCGCTAAGTGTCCTGGTACGTGTAGATGTTTACGTGTGATGACGCGGGAGGGGTATAAATTGTGAATGTTTGCAACACTGACTGACAACTGTCATCAAGCTGTCGAAAAAGTCTCAAACATTCGTTCATAGCGGTGTTTAAAGTATTTGAACAGTTCTGTAAACATCGACTAATTCTTTAAGACCTCTATAAATCTCAATAGTCATTTTCCTGAATTAATCCGTGCTTACGTGCCCAACTAACAAACATCGTCATTCATCCAAAAAGCCATTGGGTGGGTGGAGGGTGGAGGGGGGGGGGGGGGGGGCATAATACAAAACCAAAACAATCAACGCCTCTTTTGGTACTTAGGTAAACAAACATTCACGAACGAAACAGACTATTGTAAATGAAGAACATGAGTTCAGGGTATAACTATGTCCCGGTATTTCAAGCTTTTATATGTTATGTCTGTTTCCATTTTTGAAAAATCTCAAAATGGCAAGAGGCAACCCTATTTGAAGATCGGCGACCTCCATCATTCCTTGTTTTAATCATTTATTTGTTTGTTTGTTTAACGCCACACTCAGCAATATGCCAGCTATATGACGGTGGTCTGTAAATAAATGAGTCAAGACCAGACAATCCAGTGATTGACATCATGAGCATCGATCCACGCAATTGGGATCGATGACAGGCATCAACCAACTCAGCGAGCCTGACCACCCGATCCCGTTAGTCACCTCTTATGACAAGCATAGTCGCCTTTTACAGCAAGCATGGGGTGACTAGCCTGGATCTTCACAGGTTTTTAATTATTTAAAGACTATGTGGTTTAACTCTATCCCAACTAAGTTTATCTTTTGCTATTAAAATACAAAAAAATACAGTTAATTAATCCAGACTTAAATTGATTCGGCGATGACATTTCACCTTTCTTCGAGACGCTCATTTTATAAGTATCCGGTGTAATTACTGTTGACGGGCGCCCTGTGAATAATCGAGTCAGGTCAGACAACCCAGTGATTGATATTACGAGCAACGATCCACGCTGTCGGGGTACGATGACACAACCAGACAATTCACCGAGCCTGTCAGATTCCACTAACTCGCCTTTACGACCAGCACGGTTTGCCGGGGATCGATTCTCACCTGGAATCCGGTGAAACTATTTAACCACTGTATTATGGACACCGTTACAGACTATTGGAATACATTGGAATAGTCGGTGGCCCATAAGGGACACGGAGTCTGTTTTTCAATATTTTGATATTTCACTTATTAACAAATTAACACAAGTTGTCTTACAAAATATGTGATAAATCATGTATAAAAGCAACCGAAAACATGGAAAATGTACGTTCAAGTAGGTAATGAATCGCTGAAATGTGAAGCGAAATTGGCAAAAACTAAAATGGAAATGTCCAAAACAAAAACGAGAAGGTCAAAAACTAAAATGAAAATACAGAAAAGTATTTCCACTGCGGTGATAATATTTCCACCGTGGGGAAAACTATTTACACCGCGATGAAAAGTATTTCCAACACGGTGAAATATTTCCACGTCTACTCTAAGGGTAATCCCCTTGAGGAGGGTGGCGGATTTCAGTACCGTCAAGATATTTCCACTTATTAGTGAGTGAGTGAGTTGGGTTTATCGCGGTGTGTCAGTTTAATGTGGGAGGAAAGCCCGAAGTGATGCAGGTCTCAGACGTTTACCACTTCGATGAAACCCACGAGTACCGGTATGGTGCTGATAAACCTAGAAACATAATCGGGGCGAACCGGGATTCGGACCCACAATCATAGGTTTCTGGCGTGCCCAAGTGACGCAACTCTGCACAGCGAATCGCGGCGCCTTAGACGACTGGGCCACCCGTGCCCCAAGGTTTCATTTAAACATCTTTGAAAATCACGTAGACCAACAGTTTGTATACGTTTTGAAACTCACTAGAAGTTTTCAGAGTCACGACATTTTCCAGTCAAACGACTTTAATTAGAAGCAAAATTTGTTTGAAAGTCGGAAGTGCGTTTTGTTTACCAAAGGAGCCTAGTCAATTCTTTGAATAGGAATTCCCAAAATATATGGTTAGATATCACATCAAAATGTCTCTAAATCCATGTCCAATATTTTGACTAATATATTAAATAGTTTTGTGATTCTGTGAACTGGGAAATGCGGTTTGTTCTGTTTTCAAATCAAATGGTAGTTGATACACCCCAGCAGACATGTTCCGGACCACTGAAGGACCAATAGCTGCAACATGTCGTCTAAACTTCAAACTTGGATCCATTGTCTCTACCAGGGCTTCACCTGACTCGTTATTGCAAGCTTAATCATATCAGAACTTCTTTGTCTCTGTCATTTTCATTTATGGAAAGGGATTTTCAGCCAGGATTGACCAGGGGTGGAAAATATATAAAGAAAGCGATAAAACCCTTTCCATATCCAATAGAAATCTTTGCATAACACCCCCTCCCCCAAGTGTATATCATCTTTAATGTTCATTGTTTTCAGGAGGAATACCACGAGCCCATCCAGATGAACGTAAGTGTATTCGACGTACTGGTAGGAATCTATTTTCCTCCATTTAATACACTTGCTGTGGGACGGTCACTCCTATTTTGGTAGCAGACTAAACATTGGTATTTGGTGTATTGGTGATTTGGTTTGGTTTGGTGATATGTTTTCAACACAAATAACACGACTACAGAACAAAGATTGTTTCTGTTAATTTTGAATTAATCTTATCACAAAAAGCATCCCTCCTCTACCAAAGATTCATTTGCTCTGAGGCTGTAATCGCATGTTGAATTCATCTTCCCGAGGAAAAGTGAGTTAACTGACTATAAAAGTCTAGTTTCCACCCTTGTCGAACTAGGTTGGACTAACGAGTCTATGCATAATCCAATCGAAATCGCGCAACGAAATCGAAATCCGGTTCGTAAACCATCGTGCAGATTTCGGTCGATTGCAGGATTTGCAAAGCATGTACACCGCCAACTCGTTGTCAACAAATATTTTCCAAATCTTTTCATGTTTTTAATCAAGGTGCTCCCGTGATTTGATGTATTTCGCGATGTAGACCCGTTTTATCACAATATAGACCTTGGTTATCGATCAGATTGTCTTGACTGGCCGCCGCTGTTTTGTTTGAAGCAAATGCAAGTGATACGAGAGGTGGAATGTGGTTGGTCCATAGGAGAGGCATAGAAGGGACATAACTCGTAATAGCCACTGGTGGCGCTACAATCGAGCCCAGGAATTCCAGCCTGGTTGGGCAAGGGTGGAAACTGGACTTTTAAAGTCAGTTAACTCTCTTGCCTCGGGAAGATGGCTGAATTCCAATCAGGTTAGGTCTTCCTAAGTCCTATGTATTTATTTTATTATGAATATGAATTTATTTTGGAGTGTATGTATCTATATACGTATATATGTGGTAGCCTACCCAACATCCCAGATTACCTGGCAGTTTATCTGACGCTCATCTGAATAACATCAAGGCGATGACGTACAGGAGCTGGTACAATTACTCACAGACTATCAAGGTGTATTTGCAGAAGGTGGCTTGGATTTGGGGAACTTTACTGCCCTTGGGTATTCCACCGATACCAGGGCCCACTTGCACAAAGAGATCTTAGCGCTAAGATTATCGTAACTCCCATACTTTAACATAGGCTTACGGTAGTCGTAGCGCTAAGTGCAAGTGGGCCCAGAAATGTAAATAGGGCTGGGTCAAAATTTACTACCCGGGTACCCACACCCCGAATACCCGACCCTACCCGGGTACCCGCTGTTGGTGTCAAGAGAGGTACAAAATGTCCGATTGGGAATAATTTGACAGTAGTCCTGGCAGAATGTATTTAGATACAAGCATAAAACGATGTGGTCATGCATACACTGACGTTGACTGAAGTTTTAGCTTTGTTCAAACATATATAAGTCAGAAGGAACGTGTTCATAGTCATGAAGAAATGCGAACATTAGAGACTTAAAATTGTCGTGTAACCATGTAGTTATATAGTGACATTTTGTCATGAAACAATATATCACGTGACTAACCACGTGTCCGGGTAGTCTTGTGGGTACCCGGGTCCTACTCAATACCCACCCGACCAGAGTACCCGAGTTACCTGTTCCAGCCCTAAATGTAAAACCAGTTGTTTGAAGAGGGCACCACTTGGATTCGGGGGAAGAGACACATCTTAAAATGCTCTTATGTGCTAGCGTTATTCCACCGTCTGTGTCAGAGTGGGCGGCACCCCTGTGGTTATACGCAAGAATGTCAACACATACGTTGGTGTATAGATTATCGCGGTCTAAATGATGTCACAAAAAGACGATTTCCTGTTACTCCTGTCTTGATACGATTGTTGGTAATCTCCATTATTTAAGCTGGATGCAAACTCGGCATATTGGTGAGGTGAGATGAAATTGGGTCCAATTAACGTCGCGTCCAAGATTAGTGCACTGATAGCGACGTGCATGCACGTGTGTGTGTGTGTGTGTGTGTGTGTGTGTGTGTGTGTGTGTGTGTGTGTGTGTGTGTGTGTGTGTGTGTGTGTGTGTGTGTGTGTATGTGTCTGTGTGTGTGTGTGTGTGTGTATGTGTGTGTCGCTGCTTGTACTAGTCCGGACTGATGCCGATTTATAGTGCTTACCCACTGAGATACCATGCCGCAGTTTAACATTAATACCCCACTCAGACACAGTATACTGACTTCGAGCCGACCAGTCCTTGTTTTATCCCCTTAATGCCGAGCGCCAGCTAGGGTAACAACAAATACAATCCGTTAACGTCTTTTGGTATGACGCGGCCGGGGATCCAATCCCGGACCTTTTGCTCTCCGGGCGGACGCTCTATCACTAGACCACGGAGGTGGTCTTGCCACAGACAAAGAAATGGGGGAGATCAGATCCAGTTGTGAAAGAAAGGGTTGGTTTTATATGACAGTTTTGGTTTAACCACAAAACAAAAGTGTTATTATACAATGAAAAACAATTATTGGCAGAAATCAGATTTACTGGGCACTTTTAACACCATCCGCTGGGAAGGCATGTCGCTGTTAAAACTGATCAGTCTCCAATTGGCTCAAGTTTTGAGCCAGTATGACATGAATTGTTTGATAATCATTACTTAGAAGTTGACGGATGACAAAGAAGACACATTTATGGATAACAACTTCTTTATTTACTGTGTTGGATCAGTGTTTTACAATTGTTTTACCAATGTTTAGATTGTGTCGCTCTAGTGTTGGAAAACTATTGAACCAATATCGGACCACTCTTAAACCAGTGTCAGTGTTGGATCAGTGTTGTGCCAGTGTTGAATACATGTTGCACATTGTTGTGCACTGTCCTTCTGTAAAGTGATGTGACGTCAACGGGAGGTGAGGACCAGTAACCCTGTCATGGTACCCTTAAATTGCTATCGGTTACGACAAGAGGGCCCCTGTGATATGTAGTGATGCCTCCCCACACCGTCAGACTCGCACTACCGAATGCAGTACGTTGAACAACACCAGCCATCCCTGATGTCAAGATGAAACCTGGACTCATCTGTGAGCGAGTGAGTTTGGTTTTACGCCGCTTTTAGCAATATTCCAGCAATATCACGGCGGGGGACACCAGAAATGGGCTTCACACGTTGTCCATGTCGGGAATCGAACCCGGGTCTTCGGCGTGACAAGCAACCGCTTTAACCACTAGGCTACCCGACCGCCCCGACTCACCTCCAGTCCGGGGGCACGGGTGGCCCAGTCGTCTAAGGCGCCGCGATTCGCTATGCAGAGTTGCGTCCCTTGGGCACGCCAAAATCCTATGATTGTGGGTTCGAATCCCGGTTCACCCCGATTATGTTTCTAGGTTTGTCAGCAGCTTACCCGTGCTCGTGGGTTTCACCGAAGTGGTAAACGTCTAAGACCTGCATCACTTCGGGCTTTCCTCCCACATTAAGCTGACACGCCGTGATATAACTGGAATACTGTTAAAAGCGGCGTTAAACCCAACTCACTCACTCCAGTCCTGTAACCTTAACCTAAGATGTCTTGACCACCCAGGGCGTGCAGTTCGATGACGTACAGCTGGACGTTGTGGTCGAATGTCATGCTTTCATAACCGACTGCTCACAGTCCTTGCACTAATCGGCTGTATGCCATGGATGTTGCGGGCTGCCAAGGTTACAATCTGAAACCGGTTAAACAGGTTAACCAGACAGATAGGATTATCTTGCCAACATGGCTATACTCTACAGCAAAACAAGTGTAGGTTGTCAAAATTTGAGGGGTGCATTTTGTTCACCTTAGTGTGAAACACATAAAAAATTATCTTGAAAATACCAAGAAATTTGAAGGTTGCTGAAGGTATCTGGAAGGTTTCCGGAAGGTTTCCGGGCCGGATCTAAAATGGGAAGGTATCCGGAAGGTTTCCGGAAGGTTTCCGGAAGACGGAAACCTACACTTTTTTTGCTGTGCTCGTGGACGTCCAGAAAGTGATCGGTCCCTAGTGTTGCCGGTCTGTTGGTGCCGACACCAGAGTGATTGCATGGTATTACGGTGAACACCAAAACGCCTAGGAACAACGTTTTGCGTATGTACGGTTTAATGCATTCCAGTTGCACATAACAGCTCTTTTCCAGATAGGTGTGACATGACATTTACGAGGTTTGGCCGTCAACAGGTTGTTTTTCACAGTGAAAAACACCTTAATTATTAATAATTTGTTGAAATTGACTTTGTCCCTCTATACTGTGGAAGTGTGACGGATTTCATACTAAAGGCATGTTATGTCTGTAATAAGCGGGATGCACGTGTATTTTCAGGGTCATCATGACAAAGTGTTCGTACATATACAATAATGATCATGCATAAATTCTGAAAAATCCATGGCAATTTCTTTTTTTAACGTATGCACAGGATTTTTGCAGACAATATAAGGTTCTAGTTCTACCATCTTCTTCCTCCTATAACAGCAATGAGGCCAGGAAGGTCCCGTCCTTGCTACTACTGTATTTTGTGTGGGCCAAAACCATGTTGCAGCCAGTGCCCAGGAGAACTTCGTAAGTATAATCCAGGTGGAACCTCCCTTAAATGTTACAATGAACGCCAATGTGGATAATTCCTTCTCGAATACTTCCAACAAGGCACTTTTCTCTAAATTGCCCGTACTGGCTGTCACATTTTCTGATGAAACAGCAATGGTCGATGTAGGATGTAGATGTTGGACGTTGGAGGAGGTTGTGGTAGTGGGTAGATGTACGATGTTGGATGAGGTTGTGGTAGTTGGTAGATGTAGGATGTTGGAATAGGTTGTGGTTGTGGGTAGATGTAGGATGTTGGAGAAGGTTGTAGAAGTGGGTAGATGTAGGCTGTTAGAGGAGGTTGTGGTAGTGGGTAGATGTAGGCTGTTAGAGGAGGTTGTGGTAGTGGGTAGATGTAAGATGTCGGAGGAGGTTGTGGTAGTGGGTAGATGTAGGATGTTGGAGGAGGTTGTGGTAGTGGGTAGATGTAGGATGTTGGAATAGGTTGTGGTTGTGGGTAGATGTAGGCTGTTGGAGGAGGTTGTAGAAGTGGGTAGATGTAGGCTGTTGGAGGAGGTTGTTGTAGTGGGCAAATGTAGGATGTTGGAGGAGGTTGTGGTCGTGGGTAGATGTAGGATGATGGAGGAGGTTGTGGTCGTGGGTAGATGTAAGATTTTGGAGGAGGTTGTGGTAGTGGGTAGATGTAGGATGTTGGAGGAGGTTGTGGTAGTGGGTAGATGTAGGACGTTGGATGAGGTTGTGGTAGTGGGTAGATGTACGATGTTGGATGAGGTTGTGATAGTTGGTAGATGTAGGATGTTGGAATAGGTTGTGGTTGTGGGTAGATGTAGGCTGTTGGAGGAGGTTGTAGAAGTGGGTAGATGTAGGCTGTTGGAGGAGGTTGTTGTAGTGGGCAAATGTAGGATGTTGGAGGAGGTTGTGGTCGTGGGTAGATGTAGGATGTTGGAGGAGGTTGTGGTCGTGGGTAGATGTAGGATGTTGGAGGAGGTTGTGGTAGTGGGTAGATGTAGGATGTTGGAGGAGGTTGTGGTAGTGGGTAGATGTAGGATGTTGGAGGAGGTTGTGGTAGTGGGTAGATGTAGGCTGTTGGAGGAGGTTGTGGTAGTGGGTAGATGTAGGATGTTGGAGGAGGTTGTGGTCGTGGGTAGATGTAGGATGTTTAAGGAGGTTGTGGTAGTGGGTAGATGTAGGATGTTGGAGGAGGTTGTGGTCGTGGGTAGATGTAGGATGTTGGAGGAGGTTGTGGTAGTGGGTAGATGTAGGATGTTGGAGGAGGTTGTGGTCGTGGGTAGATGTAGGATGTTGGAGGAGGTAGTGGTATTGGGTAGATGTAGGATGTTGGATGAGGTTTTGGTAGTTGGTAGATGTAGGATGTTGGAATAGGTTGTGGTAGTGGGTAGATGTACGATGTTGGATGAGGTTGTGATAGTTGGTAGATGTAGGATGTTGGAATAGGTTGTGGTTGTGGGTAGATGTAGGCTGTTGGAGGAGGTTGTAGAAGTGGGTAGATGTAGGCTGTTGGAGGAGGTTGTGGTAGTGGGCAGATGTAGGATGTTGGAGGAGGTTGTGGTAGTGGGTAGATGTAGGATGTTGGAGGAGGTTGTGGTCGTGGGTAGATGTAGGATGTTGGAGGAGGTTGTGGTCGTGGGTAGATGTAGGATGTTGGAGGAGGTTGTGGTAGTGGGTAGATGTAGGATGTTGGAGGAGGTTGTGGTAGTGGGTAGATATAGGATGTTGGAGGAGGTTGTGGTAGTGGGTAGATGTAGGATGTTGGAGGAGGTTGTGGTCGTGGGTAGATGTAGGATGTTGGAGGAGGTTGTGGTAGTGGGTAGATGTAGGATGTTGGAGGAGGTTGTGGTAGTGGGTAGATGTAGGTTGTTGGAGGAGGTTGTGGTTGTGGGTAGATGTAGGTTGTAGATGTAGGCTGTTGGAGGAGGTTGTGGTAGTGGGTAGATGTAGGCTGTTGGAGGAGGTTGTGGTCGTGGGTAGATGTAGGATGTTGTAGGAGGTTGTGGTAGTGGGTAGATGTAGGATGTTGGAGGAGGTTGTGGTAGTGGGTAGATGTAGGATGTTGGAGGAGGTTGTAGAAGTGGGTAGATGTAGGATGTTGGAGGAGGTTGTGGTCGTGGGTAGATGTAGGATGTTGGAGGAGGTAGTGGTATTGGGTAGATGTAGGATGTTGGATGAGGTTTTGGTAGTTGGTAGATGTAGGATGTTGGAATAGGTTGTGGTTGCGGGTAGATGTAGGATGTTGGAGAAGGTTGTAGAAGTGGGTAGATGTAGGCTGTTGGAGGAGGATGTAGAAGTGGGTAGATGTAGGCTGTTGGAGGGGGTTGTGGTAGTGGGCAGATGTAGGCTGTTGGAGGGGGTTGTGGTAGTGGGTAGATGTAGGCTGTTGGAGGGGGTTGTGGTAGTGGGTAGATGTAGGTTGTTGGAGGAGGTTGTGGTAGTGGGTAGATGTAGGCTGTTGGAGGGGGTTGTGGTAGTGGGCAGATGTAGGATGTAGGAGGAGGTTGTGGTAGTGGGTAGATGTAGGCTGTTGGAGGGGGTTGTGGTAGTGGGCAGATGTAGGATGTAGGAGGAGGTTGTGGTAGTTGGTAGATGTAGGATGTTGGAGGAGGTTGTGGTAGTGGGTAGATGTAGGATGTTGGAGGAGGTTGTGGTAGTGGGTAGATGTAGGATGTTGGAAGAGGTTGTGGTCGTGGGTAGATGTAGGATGTTGGAGGAGGTTGTGGTAGTGGGTAGATGTAGGATGTTGGAGGAGGTTGTGGTAGTGGGTAGATGTAGGATGTTGGAAGAGGTTGTGGTAGTGGGTAGATGTAGGATGTTGGAGGAGGTTGTGGTAGTGGGTAGATGTAGGTTGTAGATGTAGGCTGTTGGAGGAGGTTGTGGTAGTGGGTAGATGTAGGATGTTGGAAGAGGTTGTGGTAGTGGGTAGATGTAGGATGTTGGAGGAGGTTGTGGTAGTGGGTAGATGTAGGTTGTTGGAGGGGGTTGTGGTAGTGGGTAGATGAAGGAAGATGGGAAGGTTGTGGTAGTGGGTAGATGAAGGAAGATGGGAAGGTTGTGGTAGTGGGTAGATGAAGGAAGATGGGGAGGTTTGGGTTGTGGGTTGATGTTGGTAGATGGGGAGACTTTGGTAGTGGGTAGATGGGGAGACTTTGGTAGTGGGTAGATGTAGGTAGATTGGGAGGTTGTGCTTGACGGAGGTTGTGGTTGTGGGTAGATGTAGGGAGATGGTTACAATTGGATGTAATAGCGACTGGTTGCGTTTATTGATAGTTTTGTTTCATCGTCACCTCTTCAGGAAAAAGAATTACATTACATTAATCTTTGTTTCTATTTATTCGTAAAACTTTATTTTTCAGCTCAAATACACTAAATATGCACAGCCCAGACTCTTGACTGTATCTGCACTCAACATCATCAGATGAAATAAACATGGTCACCATCGTGTACCTCTTGCAGTCATCAAAGGTGTTTTGGTTATTTAGCACTAAGTAATTAGGAGACTGTACTTCAAGGGTGTGTTCACATGAGGGAGGATATTCTCCCCCTTCCCACACTCGCTCTCTACACCTCAACCAATCGAAATGTATCATACTTGGTTAACAACGCATGCCTAATGGTTGGTTGGTTGGTTTGTTGTTTAACGTCGCACTCAGCAATATTCCAGCTATATGACGGCGGTCTGTAAATAATCGAGTCTGGACCAGACAATCCAGTGATGGATATCATGAGCATAGATCCACGCAATTGGGATCTACAAGCATTATGAGTCGCCTTTTACGGCAAGCATGGGTTGCTGAAGACCTGTTCTCACCCGGAATCTTCACGGGTCCATGCCTAATGAAGCCAACCAAGGGAGACAACTTACCAGGATCAGAACTCACTCAGCTTATTCTGTGACCTGGATACTGTATTGCTTCTAATAAGTGATAGATCTCTGATAAGCGCCTGTCTCCACTAAGGGACGGGGATGAAGCAGTGTACAACCCATCAGACACGGGATCTCTGCTAGGTACCAGCCTCCAATAAGAGGCGAGTACGAAGTAACCCTCAAGGGAATTGTGAATTGGGATATGCAGAGAATGTTAGAGAGGCGATATGACCTGAAATGGGTTTTGATATCAGAGATAATTGCACCTATATAGCGATGCGCATGCACCTGTGCGTGCGGGGTTCATGGGTGGGTGGGTGGCTGCTGTACTAGCCTGACTAGTGCTGGTTTTATATGCTACCCCACTTAGATAACAATTTAACATGGATACCCCACTCAGACACTGTATACGGACTCGGAGCCATTTTATCCCCTTAATGCCGAGCACAAGGCAGGGTAACAACAAATACCATATTTTAACCAACTTTGGTATGATGTGGCCTTGGATCGAACTACCGACTTTCTGCTCTCCAAGCAGATGCTCTATCCACTAGACCAAGGATTGGTTGGTTGGTTGTTGCCTCGCTCAGCAATATTCCAGCTATATGATGGCAGTCTGTAAATAATCGATGACATGCATTAACCAAGTCAGCGACCCCGACCACCAGATCCCGTTAGTCGCCTTTTACGACCAGCATAGTCACCTTTCACGGCAAGCATGGGTTGCTGAAGACCTATTGTACCCCGGAATCTTCACGGGTGCAAGGAAGCGGTAGAATGTAAGAGAGAAAAGATAATCCGTGATAATACATATGTTTTATTGAATATTTTCCTGGGTTAAGGCCACACAACACACACATCCTAATCACGTGCTACATCTTCACTCACATCCATCAAGAAACATATGATGTAATATTGTTTATCTTGGTTACCATGGTTATGGTTCCATCTCCACCATCATTTGCTATGGTTACCTGTATGAGCTTTCATAGTCAGCTGTAGTCATGACAACAATCTTCATGTTGAAATGGTAACTATCTGCCTCAGTTGCCATGGTAACCATTACTGTGAGGGTTGCCATGGTTACCATAACTGGGAGGGCTGCAATGGTAACTGACTAATTTCTGCTCAAGCATTTCCGTCAGGACACAACACACATGCTCTGTTTCTCAGCTTGTGATAATGTTCCTTGTGACGTCTTTGTTTCTTGTATTTTCCCTAGAATGGTGGTCTGGCCAGGCTGTGGAGTCCTGATGACTGGAGAGTTCCAATCCTGCGGCGCCTCCTTCCTGTATTCCCACACATCATTGCCACGGGCATCCGACAGTCTCTCCTCACGCCTCTCGCGCTCATGCTGCAGAATCTTCTCCTGAAAATAGAGAATGAATCAAACCAGAGATTTACATGGGTCTATCTATATACAAGTATAAGTCACTCGTGTGTGTGTGTGAGAGAGAGAGAGAGAGAGAGAGAGAGAGAGAGAGAGAGAGAGAGAGAGAGAGAGAGAGAGAGAGAGAGAATACTATTACATTGGTGTCTTATGAGGCATTATAGCTAAGATGGATAGAATTATCACTAAACCGCCAGCATGTTATCAGAAATGAGCGGGCCACTGTAACATGATAATGCCCTCAGATTGCCTGATGATGGACCATTATCACGCCCGTAGTTAGGTGACGTCACAGGATAGGGATAGGTGACGTCACGTTTAATAGTGACATCATCTGGTTTGATCTATAACGTTTCCATATTTGTAAAAGTGGGTCAGTGACATTCATGTTGATTGCAGTAAATGTTTCAAAACCGATATTGTTGTTTCTTTTTATTTGATAACAAATTCTATCCATTTTAGCTATAATAACAGTAACGCTATTTTTCAGGGCCTTATCATTTGCAGGAGCCCTCGGTCTTTTCAACTGCCCTCCTTCGTCGGGCAGTTAATGGAATACCTCAGGCTTCTGCAAATAATAATGCCCTGAAAAACAGTGTTACCTTTATAGCAGTCTCATATTCCACCAACAGTGCATCATGATGGACAGACACTTAGGAACTGGTTTATTATAGGGCTCCTGAAAAATATGATACAGTCCTAAGACTAGTCTCCCCCTACCCAGAACTTCAAGACCCACTGAATACCTGAGAATCATGTTTGTTTGTTTGTTTGTTTGTTCAATACTGTACTCAGCAATATTCCAGCTATATGATCATGGCCTATAAATAATCTAATCTTGACCAGACAATCCAGTGATTGATATTCTGAGCAATGATCCACACTATCCGGTAGTCAACTAAGTCACATAGCTTGGCCGGCTTGCTTCCTACCAGCATCTTAGGTTGCTGGGGACCTATTCTAACCCAGAATCAACACAGAGTTGACAGTCATGAGCACAAGCTTAGGAGTCAGGCAAGCAATTTTAGCTATTGACATTCAACACAACTGGCACTAAAAAGATTACTAGAAGCCATCATGTTATTTTGTTTGTATTTCAGCCTTGACAAATTAAAAAATACTACCATTTCAAAAACATAAAACAAATTAGCAGATAGACACAATCGCAAATCATACTGAAATTAACTGTAAAATTTAGTTTCTGCTAACATGGTTACAGACCCATGGATGAGAATGGATATTTTCCTTTTCAGCTGAAACTTCTTTGCAATAGAGTGTGGTCCATAATTTTGGGGTGTTTAGGGGAAAGCCATGAGATTTTAAGAAATCTGTGGTCCCTAAAATTCGCAGAAATTCACGAAAGATTCTCATCTCTGCAGACTCTTGGGAATGTAGTTCCAGGGACCAGTACTCATGGCACTGACTGACCAAGATAAGCTGAGCGCCATTCAAAGTTAAGCAGGAAAGTCATGGGGTCCTTATAAAGCAGGGTTTGACAGATCAGGTACTCATGGAACAAACCTCAGGGTACTATAGGACCCAAGTCTTTCCTTAATTTAGAACATATCTGACACATAAAAATATGATTATAGGTCTTTTGGATAAATTGTTTGTTCGTTAAATACGATCACATACATCATGTGGACCTCAGAGGAGATAATGCCGTCATATGGCCATTCCAAGTAATTTATGATATTTTCATCCTCTCTCGACTTTCTCCTGAAACATTCCAGCTCATATTCTACTTTATTACCCACAGGGTTAGGGTGAGTGAGTGAGTAACTAAGGCATTTTACAAGTTTTGGCAACTTTGGAGATATAAATTTTGAAGCAATATTGCGAGGGCACGAGGCCTAGCCAAGCAGGATCTGTAGCCATATCTGTGCTTGTAGATCTCTGCGGCTTGAAACCTCCTCCACAAATTAAAATATTTGGATTTGGCCAAAATATGTGTGAATTGTTACCTTGTTTTGTTTTGTCGCTGTGTGTATATCTGACTACACTTCTTAACGTTATAACAGGACAGACAGAGTGTCAACAACGTCTGAACGTGGCTGTGACGTCTCATAGACTAGGGTTAGAGTAGCTTCCCTTTGACAAAGGGCAGTTACTCTAGCGGACAGACCGATGGATTGCCGCGAAAAGAAATTAAACAACTGTTGTTTTGCGTATATGTTCCTTCACTACTTTATAAGAAACAGATTTCTGTTGGAACTATATTGGCTACTGTCACTGTCCGACTGACACATCACTTACCCTGTGACGTAATATATATTAATGCGCACATTCCAGGAAAACTCGCAATGTTTCAGTAACGTTTGTGAGAGAGGGAAAGCGATTTAACGCACAGAATTAAAGAATGAGATCATATGATAAAGAGGTTTTCCCACTTGTGTGATTGGGGATGGTAAATATCCTGTATTAGGAATAAACACGCTAAATACAAAGTGTTTACTCCTAATACAGGATATTTACCATCCCCAAACACACTCGCGTGATAACCTCTATTGATGTTAAATGTTAAAGTGAATAAAAATGAAAAATATAAAATGCCTCCTGCCTCACATCATGGTTGAAAATCGAAAATATTTAATTCATTGCGACCTACTGTCATAAGCATTAGGGCTGGGATGGGTAACTTGGGTACCTGGGGTGGATGGGTACTAAGTAGGACCTGGGTACCCACAGGTAGGGTCAGGTAATAGGGGTGGGGGTGGGGTGGTTGGGGGTAGCTGGGTAGTAAATTTGGACTCGTCCCAGCTGTAATAAGCATGATGATCAGCTCTGTTTTTCTGCATGCCATCATGCCTTTAGGTTTCATATCCTACCATTTGGAGTTGCCTTAAAGCAAAAATATTGTTTGTCTGTGTTTGCTATTTGACACCAATGAGTGGAATTCCAGCCATATGAAGTCAGCCTGTAAATAACTGAGTCTGGATGGGACAAGCCAGTGATTGATATTATGAGCAACAATCAACATTATTGGGATACAATGACAAACAATAAAAAAGTCACCAGGCCTGATCACCCGGGACACCTCTTACAACAATCATGGGTTCTTGGGGATCAACTCTGACCCGGAATCCCCATGAGTGACCAACAACAACAGCCCTCACCACAACTTCTTCCGATGGAGCCCGGCGAAACGCCATACAGTTCTCATAGTCCTGCTTCCATCTTTGACAGTCCTGCTTCTTGCCGTGTATGTAGTACTGGTGGAATCGTCCCCCTAGACCTGCAATACACACACAGAGATTGACACAACACTCTTCTGGGATATCAATCTCATAACAATCCAAATCTTTTACTGTGTTTACCCTGATACAATAGCTCTGTGTGTGAAGGTCTGAGGACTCCTTAGGAGGACGCTTCAGGGGCCACTTGTACAAAGCGATCTTAGCGCTAAGATGATCTTAACTCCCATACTTAAACATAGGCTTACAATAGTCTTAGCGCAAAAATTGTTTTGTGCAAGTGGGCCCTGGTGCACTTTTTTATCAGCAAACAGGGTGGAGACTTCAAAATTCTCAGTATTATTGAGCAAAGCACTCGGACCAGGTTATCAGATTTCTGTATCTCAAAAACAAACGAATGGGCAGTTCTGAATGGAGAATAATAAAGATGGTACTCCCTGTTTTGAGTAGCTGTAAAGCTGCTCAGAAACAACAGGATGTATAAAATAATGACATAAAAATATTGGCATGGCCTTTAATATTTACATTTGAATCTGGTTGTTTCAGTTCGTTTTCAAGATACAGAAATAAGATATGCTGCTCAGAATGTTTTGCTAACTTGTGGTGCAAAATAAGAAACCTCAGCACTGACTGGCTGATTAGAAAGTTCACCTGACATGACCTCCTATGGACCTGATGGAGGGTCTGTCAGACATTCATGGTGACATGTACTGCATCAGAGTTAAAGATCTGATTTTAACAAAACGTATTCGACGTAATAAGCGCCCCGATCTAATAAGTGCCCACGACGGTATTTGCTAATATATTGGCTAGTGAACAATCGCAATTAGCACCCCTTCCGATTGATCAATGTTCACAAGACTTATTTAATCTCGTATAATACACACTCGTGTGTTATATGCACCATTAATTATGGGCAATTAAATTCTAGAAAAATATATGTGTTGTACATAAACATTTCAGGCTGTCAGCATAATCCACAAAATTTATCTTTCAACTTTTTTTTCACCAAAATAATAATCTAATAAGAGCCCCCTATTTCTAATTTTGAGAGTGCTCTGGGCGCTTATTACGTCGAATACGGTATTTAATAAGATTGTGTGTACTTGCTGAGGCGAATACTTTTATAAGATGAAGACCATACAAGCCAAATCACAAACCATTGCTACCAGCATGATGAGCATGATATCTAAAATCACATGATCAAACCAGACTTAGAAATTAGTTTTTTAGAGACTAGTCCAGAGGACTAGTGTAAACCTTATTTCAATTTCTGTCCTAATGTCTGAATAAGTGTGTTTGTTTACAACATGTACAAATAAGAGAAAAGTCTAGTCACATGATAACCTGATAAGCGCATACCCAGCGTGGTCAGTGCAGCAGAAACTATGTTTCCTTTTTCTATCAGGTAACTCAGTTCCAATTTGTAGCAAAATTGAAGTATTGAGAACTGGTTCAGGTTATAGTCTTCAAATGCCATTGATCAATGACACTACCATCTCTGGATTTGTACTTGTCAGCAGCACAATTTAGCAGTTGCGGACTAGTGACCGAGGCTATACTGACTTACTTTCGCAGTCGGAATATTCTTCTTTGTAGAGTTCACAAGGTCTCAGCTGAAAAACAAATTGAAAATATCTGAAATAATCATAATAAACAGGTTAGTGCAAATCTGTAAATCTTATTGTGGAAAAATAGACATTAGCATAAGATCTAATCAACCTACCCCTTCTATCTAAACGATAAATGTAGATACAAAATGATATATTAAGCAACAAGTATGTTTTGAGGGAAATGACATACATGCTTTCACAGTTTAGGGGGTTGAAAATAGGTAATACTAAAAAGAAACAAGAGAATATAGTAGTTGTAGTTACCCCTCATCCATTCCTGTTTTCTTCATCTCACTACTGCTGAATAGGTTGCTGTTGGCAGGGTACTACAGATATGTACCCCAGATACGTGTCGTTATACAGAAATGTACCCTAACCAGCGTTAGAAATTGGCACTAGTCCCATAGTCCTTGCCAAACTGCCCAATGGTAAAGGCATCATAAGGACTAGTAGAAATTTGCCCTTTTTAAGGGTTTTGCTATATGTTACCATTATAAGGACTAGTGGACAAAAACTGTTAGTTTCTAACCCTGCCTAACCAAATCAAAATACAGAAAGTTACCCTAGGATGCGTCCATTCTGCAGCAGGCCACATTGCGCAATTCACTAAACCAGTTCCTTGAATGTTTATGTACACAACACGTCTTGGATGCCAAACCGTGGTAAAATTCAACATGGCAGTACACATTATATATTTTTCTCGCTGTATTTCCTTTTCTAGAAAGGAATTGTAAATGTTACCATGGTTACACTGTTGTATGAGATACATTCCGGCATGCAAATTAAAAAATGAGCATACTTATTGAGGGTACGTATATTACTCTAATATTTCGCAATATACAGGATTATGTTGCATGCACTTGTGATCAGGCGAACTTGAACTACATGAACCGGTTTCAGTTTGAGGAATATGGACTCATCTGTCGTTTAGGGTACCAGGTACCTTCTGTATTTCGATTTAGGCTAACAACATATCGATTGTACCCGTGCTGACAATGACCCCTTCAGCTGATACTGAATACTGATACTGATCATCCCTTAAAGGGAAACAACACTCCAAGTTTGAAAGTATTGAAATATGGATCACATTTTTTTCCGAGGATTCAAAATTTGCTAATTATGGACTATTATCTCGACTGGTTTAACTTGTGTTCAGCACTGTGCAAAGCAACACCTATTGAAGGATCGAAGAATGAGAAATCGGATATCATAACAGAGGATATATACAATAAAAAGGCTGCAGCAAAACTGACAGTGTTTTTTGTTGTTGATTAGCATGATTTGTGTATGAAAGGGTGACACAATCGGTCAACATCATAATTCATATTATGCACGGGGCGGTCGGGTAGCCTTGTGGTTGAAGCGTTCGCTCGTCACGCCGACGACCCGGGTTCGATTCCCGACATGGGTACAATGTTTGAAGCCCATTTCGGGTGTCCCCTTGCCGTGATATTGCTGGAATATTGCTAAAAGCGGCGTAAAACCATACTCAATCAATCATATTAAGCACAGCACTAGTAAAACACTATACAATTATAAACTAGCCAAGTCTGACAAGGTGCGCTGTAGGATTAAGGTGATACGGTAACCGCAGCTGAAGAATATATATTTCATACCATAGCATATGATGTCCTCACACATGGCTCTTACGCATTAATGCAGATAATCAGAAGGTTTTACTACTATATACTCGGACCCCATGGTACCGCGGCATTCATCGTATCGCGGCATTTGTGATTTCTGATAGTTCACGCGGGACACGCCTCTTAGCGGCTGTCTATAAATGCAAATCGGTAACCAGGAAGTGCTCACTTCGTAAACAATTTCAATTTCCTCGGAATGTTCCGTCTGCTATAAGTAAGGAGTTATTAATCCGTCAATATATATTTCTGGCATCTGTTGTAATATTGCCTTACCCCCATCTATCAATGGCCAACGATATAACCCGCAGTTCCCCAAGTAAACTTTCTCTATCGACCTGAACTAGATCATCTGCATATTCATGGCGACTAATGAGGTAACGGAAGTTACGTAGTCCGCACATTTTTTCCCGCTCTGTGCCCAGAATCTATTGGGAGATCATAAGGGCCATAATGCCAAACTTAGAAATACATTCTTCACTAGTAACCAAAAGATAAATACATACTTTAGGCATACTAGGAGTGCTTTTTATATATTTATTTTTGACTTTTAACATTTTTCCATTTTGTGACAAATTATTGTCATCCAATTTTTTTTAAACAATCTTAAAATATAATTTCTGATATTTTGTTGTTGACTGATAAAAATATTTTTCTCTTACTTTTCGGTAAAAGTGCATTGAATACCTATTGCTGATAACACATTTAGAATTTAACTTGTGCTGTCTTTGCACTTGTCTGGACAATCACTGATGTCTGGCATGATCATACCAAGTGGTTGGTAGAATTATGTCCTCTTTTTGTCCAATTCGGACCTCCATACACAACTTTTCTCTGTACCGCGATACGATGGAGTTCTCTCCCTTGTCAAACAGAGCGCGAGGCCCGGCTTTTACTCGGAGCTACTAATGTAAATAATGAACTTTTATCAGTAAAATATGCATTGTTTGATAAAATAAATGATATCTGATACAGAGAACACGAATAAACATAAAGGTTAGTGAGTGCATTTTGTTCCGTTTAGCGTAAATGACAAGTACCGCGATACCCCGAGGTTGCAGGCTACTAGTGATTAACGGAGCCGGGGGTACTGGTAGGTCATGTCGGACTTCTTTCACCAAATTTCCAAACATGACAACGATGACAGGCGACAGGGTCGCAGTAAACGCAATATTTAAAAATAAATCTTGTAACGTGAACATACCAGCCATATATCTTTTGGCAACGGTTTATCCCAGAAATCCGTGCCTTCCTTGGAAGCTGACATTTTGTTTAACAAAGTTGTGTATTGAAATGCAACCGAAATCTGTTTTACTCTTTCTCACGGATATGTGAAATAACGTAATAAAATACAAATTTGTTGTCAAATATCTATTTACCTAACAATATAAGTACATTTGTTATCTTAGACAAAACATTTTGAAACATAACTTTGGAACGCAATTTACACACACAAAGTTAGTTTCGTTTACAAATTATTACTTTTGATCAACCAGGAAGAGGAGGTAACTCTAATTTGTTTTTGAGAGCGACTTCATGAAGACGTTTTACTCTTGTCGGTGTTTCTACACGAAAAATATTTTTCTGAAACAATTTGGTATCCACATTCAATATGAAAACAAGAAACAGTTCATTTCTCAGTTTGAAAAGGTCTGTTTTAAGTAATGTCATGCCTACCAGATTCAGTAATTATCGATTCAAACTCGATCTAGCTCTTGACCCTGACATATTCCGTGTACAAAGTTGACTGTTACAATAACCTTTTTTTGTGGGGAAACTCTGTGCAAATGCACTTATTTCTGTCCATGGAATAAGATTCATTTGATTTCTGTCATAACGCTACAATAGGGAATCAAAACAGTTGAAATAGAACTTTTCCCTTGACTTACGGTACCGGTCATCGCCATTGTCTTAAAAGCACATTCCACGTGATCATATACATCACTTTAGTTTTACACATTTCAATTTTTAGTATCTTGGGTATTGCACTAAAACATTCCTATGTCAGTCATGAAAGTGTTACAAGTGCGCCAAAGATTTAGCCAACCTTGTCAAACCATTCTCTCAGGGTATATCACTGGATCCTAACAGCATCCTTGGATCGGAATTGCACTGAAAGTTGATTGCACTTCACGAGGAGTTTGAGCACGTGTTTAACCCATCCGTATCGAAATACGATGGCACCAGTGGTGAATTACAGGCAATGGTTAACATGGGCCCTACATTACCTCCACAATGAAAGAGACACCTCATGTATTACAATTGTGCAGCCATGAATGAACTACTTGCTGAGTTTGATGGGTTGTTGGATCAGGGAGTTTTTGCTGAACTGGAACAAATTTAACATTTGAAACCTCACGCTGCGCGTTCGGTTCCAAATTCAATTTAGCGCGGTTAAATCAACAGATAACCTAGCTCTACATTGAAAACACAGTATCTTTATCTCCTAATTCATTATTAAGACAAATCTCCTAAAATCGTACCTTTGTCACACAACTCAATGAAGTTCTGTTGTATGTGGGTCTACACACGCTGCGCAATGGGTATGCCAGGGTCAGAATCTTACCTTAAAGAGTTGATGTGTCCTGGGATTGGTATTGAGAGGTCTATGTTGTCCATTGGTGCAATCTATCATCATTCAGCCTTGTATTAACATCTCTTATCCATATATGTATAACCTTCCTACTTCATATTTCTGTCCATTGCTTTCTTGATAATGGTGTCAGTATCTACACATCTTCCCGAGGCAAGAGAGTTAACTGACTATAAAAGTCCAGTTTCCACCCTTGCCGAACTAGGCTGGTATTATAGAGTTACATTTTGGCTGGACTAACGAGTCTATGCATAGTCCAATCAAAATTGTGTACCGAAATCGAAATCCGGTTCGTAAACTGTCGTGCAGATTTCGGTCAATTGCAGGATTTGTAAAACATGTGCACTGCCAACTCGTTGTCAGCAGATATTTTCCAAATCTTTTCATGTTTTTAGTCAAGGTGCTCATGTGATTTGATGCATTTCGTGATGTAAGACCCGTTTTATCACCATATAGATCTTGATTATCGATCAGATCATCCTGACTGGGTCCCACCATTTTGTGTGAAGCAAACGCAAGTGATACGAGAGGTGGAATCTGATTAGTCCATAGGAGAGGCTTAGAAGGGACATAACTGGTAATAGCCACTGGTTGCGCTACGATTGAGCCCAGTAATTCCAGCCAAGTTCGGCAAGGGTGGAATATAACCAGGGTATTTTGGAAAAAGGGGTTTTTAATATTTACTTAAAATATAGTTTACTAAATGAAGCTTTTGGGTAAAATATGGATGCATATGAGAGAAGTGACCGTACAGGGTCAGGACAACACTCCTGGGGCAAGTGATTATTGGTTTTGCTTCTCTTAAGTGATAGAGTTTACTTTTCATTAGTACAATGAAATTAGTAGAATCCAGTCTTGCAATATAAGTATCAGAGGGGAAATGAATGGATGGAACAAACTGTCAGTCTTGAAATGATCAAATATTTCTCACTACTACTGCTTGATTGGAAGGTCTGATTAACATGATTAAGTATCTTTTAGGCGCCTTCCAGTGTTGGGTTTTTGTCATAAAGAGGTTGAATTATGAGTATGTTATTATGAGTATATCGGTTGACCAATGAGTTAGGAAATTAGCTGAAGGTTTGGTTAAGAAGGGCTTGATAGAAAAACTGATTGGAACGGAAATTGGGGTTCATATGGAGGTGAGCGTTAGGACTCATTTCACATGACGTCAAATACTATTTCGGTGGGAGGAGCAAAAATTATCATGAATAGTATTTAGTGAGTTGTCCGAGAGTGCTGCGAGGAGTCGGGAGCATACAGCTGAACAGAACGGTTCACTGTGGTTTGGGGATCCCGAGTCAGAAAAGAAGTAGAGTTAACGTTCATCAGAAAAACCATCAGGCTCTTCAACCATCATCTAGGTATGTGTTGTATTTATATCAGGCAACAACAAGAATATATCTGAGGACCATGTGTGTGTATTTATGATTAACTCCATCATAAATAAAAAGGACTGGAGCAAACCATCTGACTTGTGATTTTGAAAGAAAGCTACATCATCCCTAGAACCAAGGAGTAGTTGATAAGTAGAAGTGACCATAGGTAGAAGGGTAAAGTACCCGGAACCTAAGGTTACAGGAAACTGGACTTTTAAAGGCAGTTAACTCTCTTGCCTCGGGAAGATGGTATCTACACTGATACGTCACATTTACTATAATAACGACGTTACAAGTGTCACAAGAACTATCTCCCTTGTTCATCATGCCAACTTCTAAACACCACTTAAAGTGAATAATTAATAATAAATAAATTGGGTGTTTTTTAGGTTCTGAGAGACAAAGGTTGCGACACTGAGCAGCAGCTTGAGGATGTCGTCACACAGGTATTGATGTAGAAAGTTTAACAAACTGATGTGGTGTGTCAGTCTGAGCGACTAGATTGTCAAGTTTGTTTGTACACTGCCTGCATGGCTTACAGTATGTGCATACTCCTATTTGCATTAAAATGGGTGAGTGAGTTGGTTTTACGCCGCTTTTAGTAATATTCCAGCAATATCACAGCGGGGGATACCAGAAATGGGCTTCACACATTGGACCCATGTGGGGAATCGATCTCGGGTCTTTGGCGTGAACGCTTTAACCACAAGGCTACCCGACCGCCCCCCATTAAAATAAGTACCAGATTTGTAAGATGTTTTTTTGTTGTTGTTTAATGCTTCACCCACTTATATTCTAGCTATATGATGGTGTATGAATAACCAAGACAATCCAGTGATTGATAATGTGAGCAATAGTCCATGTCGTTGGGGTACAACTACACACAATAAACCAAATCACTGGGCCTGACAATCCGATTCATAAACAGAGGAGGTAACGTGTCTGTGAGAAGGGACCCCCCAATTAGTGGCTGATTAAGTAGGTCACCTCATGCAACAAGCACAGGTTGCTTGGCAGTCATTCTTATCCAGAGTTTCTGAACTTATACCTCAGTCACATATCCACCAATGCCGGGAAAGATTAGTTTACAATGCCCAAAAAGGCTGAAAATTGGCAAAATTGAGAGATATCCGAAGGGGCGCCGGACGATCATCTGTGAGCATTGGCCATGTTTTTGACATCGGGAAGACCCCGGTGGACACATCAGAAGAAAATAACTCCAGAGTTATTTTCTTGCAGCGACTGGTGGTCCACACCCCCATTGGTAAAGGATCAGACTCCCCGAATTTACAAAATCAACTGAAATGCGATACAGCATTTGCAGCAATTTTGACGGCCAACATGAACTATGATCGGCCGGGCACTGAGCGGGCTCCTTTTAAAGCAAGCAGGAAACAGAGGGATTCATCCAGGCACCGCATGATTTGGTTTACATCGGACGGGCACTGTCCGGGTATCGGGAGATTACAGGCCGATTCCCGCCAGATAACCAGTCAGTCACTGGACGGTATAAGCTTACCATTTTTACCAAAATCCTGATGGTGGCTGGAGGGCAAGTGTGGGTTCGAACCCCCCGACAGGACTCAACCCCAAACAGTACGCGAATCTGTACTTTACTAAGAAAGTCTTATCCCAAATATAACATTTGTTACACAGTGACATAAAGTTTGGGAAAACTGCTTTCTGATTGGCTAATGTCAATTTCTTGTTAGCCATTTCATTGGTCGGTCAAAGTTCGCTAGTTGTTGTTCTGACATGACCTGTAATGTCCTCACGTCTTTGTACAGCGCTTGCACTCTGATCTGATTTTAATGAGGTTGTATCTAGCATCACACAATGGAGAGAAATTTCCTTGGGGTAGTTTAGGGTATTAATGCAAGTTTTGGAAATATAAACCTTACTCCATGTTTCAGATCCAAGAGGAGATTGACAGGAGGAGAGGCCTGGGAGGAGCCTCGCTGGCAAGACGGACAGTGATATCTGCAACATACCGACCTCTTCATGCAGATATATACAAACTGAAGGTTTGCTTGCTGGTTGTTGAGTGATGTGTCAGTGTATGTTAGAGAATCATAGCACCACAGATATGAATTCAATTTCCCACATGAGGACAATGTGTGAAGCTCATTTTTGGTGTCCTCTGCAGTCCTATGGCCAATCTCTTTAAAATCAGATCTTAGTTCTCGCTATTGCTAAACAAAGATCTGAGGACAGCCGATTACGGGTCACGTCAGAACAACCTTTCATCTGACCAATCAAAGCGTCGCTTACCTGATCATGAAAGTGACATTCGGAATGTTTTGTCTATTCATGCAACCTTGAAAACGTTAACATGGGGTATTCTGAATGACAGTTACGGCCCTTATTGTCTATCTCTCGCTTCCATGGGATAAACATTTGAACAGAGGAGGTGTTGCACAGTACGTGGGAAGCACTGCCATACAATCTCAACCATATATTAAACATTCTGGAATGTTCGTTTGTTCAGTTTTGAAAATTAATAGAGAACTGTGTCAACATATTTTTCAAGCGTAGTCTGAAATGGAAGTCGCCAGGTTGAAAAAAATGCTGTAAATGGTAAAGCTTGAGAAAGCTGCTTTCTAATTGGCTGATGTCGACTTCATGATAGTCATTTCAGTGGTCGGTCAAAGTTCGCGAAAGGTCGTTCTGACGTGACCCGTAATGAGATGTCCGCTTTGTTTAGCGGCAACGAGAACTTAAACCTGATTTTAATGAGATTATGCTGTGGCTGGAATATTGCAGTATTCAAGCTATATCATGGCTTCAGTGAAGAGAGCTAGTATCCTACATGGGTACAGCATGTGAAGTCCATTCTTGGCTGGAATATTGCCAAATGCAGCATCAAGCCCCCCTGCCCCAGGTTTGCACTGACATACAAACTCACTCATGACTCTGCATCCAAATGTTGGGTATTTAACGAGGAGTTGCCTTGGTTACCACAGGAAGAGTACCTGGCGCCAGAGTTCCTGGATCTTGTGGGGCTGTGCAAGAGTAAGGGTGTCACAGCAGATGTTGTTAGGAAGAGGCTGCACACTCAGGATGGTGAGTTGCCCTTCTTATTTCTGTTCCCAAGGTCCTGGGTCCCGTTCCTCCAAGAGATCTTAGCATTATGACTATTGTAGTGAGTGAGTTGGGTTTAACGCCGCTTTTTAACGGTATTCCAGTTATATCACAGCGTGTCAGCTTAATGTGGGAGGAAAGCCCCAAGTGATGCAGGTCTCAGACGTTTACCACTTCGGTGAAACCCACGAGCACGGGTATGGTACTGACAATCCTAGAAACATAATTGGAGCGAACTGGGATTCGAACCCACAATCATAGGTTTCTGGCGTGCCCAAGGGACGCAACTCTGCATAATGAATCGCGGCACCTGAGAAGATTAGGCCACCCGTGCCTCCCTATTGTAAGCATATGGTAAACTGTTGGGGCTATGATCATCTTAACACGAAGATCACATTGTTGAACAGGTCCCTGGTGAGATGGGAACATCATTGTGCATATTCTTGTATTGTCTGTATGTTCCAGGAACATTGTGGTACATGTTCTAGTATTGTCTGTATGTTCTAGGAACACTGTGGCATATGTTCTGTTATTGTCTGTATGTTCCAGGAACACTGTGGCATATGTTCTGTTATTGTCTGTATGTTCCGGGAACACTGTGGCATATGTTCTGTTATTGTCTGTATGTTCCAGGAACACTGTTGTTCATATTCTGGTATTGTCTGTATGTTCCAGGAACACTGTGGCATATGTTCTGTTATTGTCTGAATGTTCCAGAAACACTGAGGTCCATGTTCTGGTATTGTCTGTATGTTCTAGGAACACTGAGGTACATGTTCTGTTATTGTCTGAATGTTCCAGGAACACTGTGGCATATGTTCTGTTATTGTCTGTATGTTCAAGGAACACTGTAGTTCATATTCTGTTATTGTCTGTATGTTCCAGGAACACTGTGGTTCATATTCTGTTATTGTCTGAATGTTCCAGGAACACTTCGGTACATGTCCAGTTATTGTCTGAATGTTCCATGAATATTGGGGTACATGTAATGTTATTGTCTGTTCTTCCAGGAACATTGGGATTCATGGTTTGGTATCATCTGAATGTTCCAGGAACACTCAGGTATGTGTTCTGTTATTATCTGTATCTTCCAGGAACACTTCGGTACATGTCCTGTTATTGTCTGAATGTTCCAGGAACACTGAGGTACATGTCCTATTATTGTCTTTATCTTCCAGGAACACTGTGGTACATGTTCTGGTATTGTCTGTATGTTCCAGGGAATCAGATGTACATGTTCTGTTATTGTCTGTATGTTCCAGGAACACAAAGGTATATGTTATGTTATTGTCTGTATATTCCGGAAACACCGTGGCATATTTTCTGTAATTGTCTGAATGTGCCAGGAACACTATGGTACATGTTCTGTTATTGTCTGAATGTTCTATGAACACTGAGGTACATGTTCTGTTATTGTCTGTGTGTTCTAGGAACACTGAGGTACATGTTCTGTTATTGTCTGTATGTTCTAGGAACACTGAGGTACATGTTCTGTTATTGTCTGTATGTTCCAGGAACACTGTGGTGCATGTCCTGTTATTGTCTGTATGTTCTAGGAACACTGAGGTCCATGTTCTGTTATTGTCTGTATGTTCCAGGAACACTGAGGTACATGTTCTGTTATTGTCTGTATGTTCCAGGAACACTGTGGTGCATGTTCTGTTATTGTCTGTATGTTCCAGGGAATCAGATGTACATGTTCTGTTATTGTCTGTATGTTCCAGGAACACTGTGGTACATGTTCTGTTATTGTCTGTATATTCTAGGAACACTGAGGTACATGTTCTGTTATTGTCTGTATGTTCCAGGGAATCGGATGTACATGTTCCAAGTGTTCCAACAGAGCTTCTGTGATCTGTTCTTGGAGGAACTGGAACACTTTGAGAACAGTGACTGTCCTAAAGGTCGGCCAAACACCATGAACAAATATGGGGTAAATGGCAAATTCCTCTGATACATTTATTTGAAGAAAAAATATTTGTGAACTGACATGTAAAAATGTATGCATAAAACATGGACTTATTGAGTTTATTGAGTACTTATGATAATCTCAGAATCTCCGGTTCCCATTTTAATTGTTCGACAATAATATTTTTTTCCCATCTTCATCTGCGATTATCCAGGGTATTATATCTCTTAATTCTTTTATGAAAAGGGGCACAGGTGGCCCAGTCGTCTAAGGCGCCGTGATTTCGCTGTGCAGACTTGCATCCCTTGGGCATGCCAGAAACCTCTGATTGTGGGTTCGAATCCCGGTTTGCCCCGATTATGTTTCTAGGTTTGTCAGCACCATACCCGTGCTCGTGGGTTTCACCGATGTGGTAAATTAAGCTGACTCGCCACGATATAACTGGAATACTGTTAAAAGCGGCGTTAAACCCAATTCACTCACTCACTCTTTTATGACAAGTACCCTTGGCACTCCACAGCTTTGTTTGCAGAAGTGACCTTCTCAATCTCCCATATCGCTAACTTAGCACAGAGTAATTGATTGGACGGCTATTTTTAGCTCCTTTCCAGTCTAATCAGGGTCAAAACGATGATTAACGGGTCCAGGATATTCATCATAACTAAATGAACATGATGAACATGTATTCCACTGGATAAGATGAAGACCATGCTTGTCACTTTCAGATTTTACTGAATGAGTTGGGTTTTGACGAGGACTTCATCAATCCCTTGAGAGAAAACTACCTGACCCCAATCACATCCATCCTCTTCCCAGACTGGGGCGGTAACGACCTTGACTCACACAAGGCCTTCATTGTGACCTACAAACTAGGCGATGACCTTGACCTCAGCTATCACTATGACAACGCAGAAATTACATTGAATGTTGCTCTTGGGAAAGTGTTTGATGGAGGGTCTCTGTATTTTGGTGATATGAGAACGGAGAGACGTACAGAGACATATAGACGGTACGACCATGAGCCTCTGTTTGGACTTCTTCATAGGGGGCAGCACCTTCATGGAGCAATGCCTATCGAGGATGGGGAAAGGTATAACTTGATCATTTGGATGCGGTCCTCGTGGGTTCGGAACCAGAGATGTCCAATGTGTGATGATGAACCAGATTTGGTGGGGGCAGTGGGCTTTGGGGATGGTTTTACCAGAGAGGAGCCTGTGGTTGACGTGTGCACAGCTTCATAGAGATTCACTTACCCGGTACAAGGAATGTGATCATGTGATGTTACTGATTGGCCTAGACCTGTGAAGATTCCTGGGTAGGATAGGTCTTCAGCAACCCATGCTTGCCCTAAAAGGTGACTCTGCTTGTCGTAAAAGGCGACTCAAGGGATCAGGTGGTCAGGCTCGCTGACTTGGTTGATGCATGTCATCGATCCCATTTGCGTGGATCTATGCTCATGATATTAATCACTGGATTGTCTGGTCCAGACTCGATTATTTACAGACCGCTGCCATATAGCTGGAATATTGCTGAGTGTGGCGTTAAACAACAAACCAACCAACCAACCAACCAACTGATTGGCCTGACCAATTTGACGACTTCTTTCACAGACTTTTATTCCCAGTCTACCAGAAGGCGGGAGGGAAAACATAAAAGAATAAAGACAGATTTCTAAAAAAGTAATTTATTACTGCATTGTATCTATAACTCTATTGTTTGTAACTGTATTTGACTGTATTGTATAGGGCTGGAACGGGTAACTCGGGTGCCCAGGTCGGGTGGGTACTGAGTAGGACCCGGGTACCCACAGGACCACCCGGACCCGTGGTTACTCATGTGACATATTGTTTAATGACCAAAATTATATAGAACTCTATGGTTACACTACAAGTCACTAATGTTCCCATTTCTTTCTGACTATGCACCCATTCCTTCTGATTTTTCATATGATTGAATAGAGATATAACTTAATTCAACTTCAGTGTTTGAATGACCAGATTGTTTAATACATGTATCTTAATACGTTTTGCCAGGACTATACTAAAAACGTTCCCATTCGGACATTTTGAGACATCTCCTGAGACCTACAGTGGGTGCCCGGGTAGGGTCGGGTAATAGGGGGGTGGGTACCTGGGTAGTAAATTTGGACTTGTCCCAGCCCTAGTATGTTATGATTATACATGAGTATTATCAATTTTTACAAATATTTTTATTGATGATAAATGGCTATATGAAAACAAGAACATAAGGTAAGTGTAGCCTAACTTGACCAAATTGTTAAATTTTAATTCATAAAGATTTTATAACTGTTAAAGAGTTTGTAGTTCTTTTTCAATTGCTTCCAATGTTATATGTTATAGTCATGATTATCCTTTACAACTCGAGTTGTTGGCATGGTAGGGTAAGGATGCGCCCTAACAGCATATCATATATATCATTCTGCAATCTCTTTAAAATCAGAGATCAGGGGATATCCCATTACGGGTCACGTCAGAGGGACCTTTCACAAATTTTGACCAAACAATGAAATGACTGGCAAGAAATCTACATAAGCCAATCAGAAGGCAGCTTTCTCGAGCTTTTACGACACTAGTTTCAAACTGGCGACTACGCTTCGAAACATATTTTGACGTATTCTCGATTAAAAAAATTAAAACTGATAAGAAGATCACTCTGGAATGGCTTATAGATAGCATTGATTGTATGGATATAATCATAAAACCTGTAACTGTCATTCGGAATACATCATGTTAAATATTTCGTGGCTGCATGATTAGAAAACAGATTCAGACTGTCACTTTCATCATCTAGTAAGCGACGCTCTGATTGTTTGGATGAAAGGTCGTTCTGACGTGACCCCTAATGGGATGACCTCAGATCTTTGTTTAGCGGTAGCGAGTACAAAAATTTGATTTTAATGAGATTGTATTATTCTGTTGACTAATTAATGTGTATTGTGCAACTACTGTCTTAATCATGACATCACTGCTATACACCTTCTTCTGTGCTCTCTTACAGATTATAATAGCATCAATGGAATGTGGCTGCCTGTCAAATAAATGTCAAATACCCGCATCAATTGTGACAGACAGTTTATTCAGTAATTTAGGCATCAAGGCCCATAGTACAATGCAGATTGGATATTAACATTTGTCACGTGATGGACATGATTAGAATTTAAATCAAGTTACACATTCCTCATTATACAGACATGTTTTAAGAAACAGAAACAGCATGGATCATATCCGGATTTTCAGAGTTTAGCAGATTTATCATTAACTGACAGTCCTTAAAAATACTTTGCAACATGGGGAGAAATTTATACCTTAAATGGGAATACGTTTCACATATAAGTAAGACATGGTATTCATCCTCTACTTCTCCGGATGAACAGTTTGTACAAATAGGGTTTACAATATCACCGTCTTTGGACCGTCTTAGTTTACAATAAGCTCTGATTAAACTTTTATTATTTAAACAAGTTAAATATCCTTCAGTTTGTAACAATGATTTTACTTTGCTGTACTTGCTAAGATAAAGGGATTCAGAAATACTTTGGTGCCACTGTTGACAAAATATATCCTTCTTTGCTTGAATGTATATAAAAATGTATATAAAATGTATATAAAAATAACTGTGGATCTCCCACATCCTGAAATTATGGTAATCTGGAATTAAGCTTGCCCCAACCCTAGATACATTAATCTGTTTTGAACCTGAGTTGAATCTTGCTTACTCAAGTCTGCCAACAGGCCAGTTTTTGTCCCATTGGTCCTCCACACACTATCGCTCATAAGAATCTACTCGTGTGAATTGGTTGGTCAGGCTTGGTGACATTGTTGATTGTGTGTCATTGTACTTGATGGTATGGGATGGTGCTCATAATGTCAACCTCTGTTTTTGTCTGATCTGGACTAGATTATGTACTTGAGGCTTTGATACACTAGGAACACTGAATGCTGTTTTAAATAACATTCTTTCATTTACCTTGTTGATAGACATGAGTGCTGTCAGTGCCAGACCCTGGTTCTCAATTTTGACCCTGAAACAACTCAATATGTCTTATGAACCTCTAGTGGTATTACAGTATTCGACGTAATAAGCGCCCCGCTCTAATAAGCGCCAAGGCAATATTGGCTAATATATTGGCAAGTGAACAATCCCAATTAGCACCCCTTCCATTTGATCAATGCACACAAGACTTATTTATTCGCGTATAATACGCACTCATGTGTTCTATGCACCCTTAATTATGGGCAATTAAATTATGGAAAAATATATCTGTCGTACATAAACATTTTACGATCAATAGTATCAATTTAAGTTAGGAATATCAATAGTTTCGATTGTATTTACCATATCAATAAAATACATGCACTGCTGTTCAAATTTGTTTTTCTTTTGATCATGAGTGGTAGTAATTTACAAATGTTAATGTGGAAGTTTCTTTTTCTTATTTTTTTAGGGTAAAGAAAAAACAAATCAGTCATATCTCAAACTTTACTTTTTATTTGTTGTTTATTGTTTTCACATTCAAAGGAAACTTCAGTTCCAAGGTTCAGTTCAACTCTTAAATCCATCTAAAATGATACAGGAGCACGAGTGGCCCAGTCGTCTAAGGCGCCGCTATTCGCCGTGCAGAGTTGCGTCCCTTGGACACGCCAGAAACCTATGATTGTGGGTTCAAATACCGCTTCGCCCCGATTATGTTTCTTGATTTGTCAGCACCATACACGTGCTCGTGGGTTTCACCGACGTGGTAAACGTCAGAGACCTGCATCACTTCGGGCTTTCCTCCCACATTAATCTGACACGCTGCGATATAACTGCAATACTGTTAAAGCGGCGTTAAACCCAACACACTGACTCACTCTAAAATGATACACTGAAAACTATTGATTGCTTGCAGTATGAATAGTTATCGCAATAGTTTCTTTCAATATCAATAGCTGTCGCAATAGTGATTTCCAGACCCAATAGTCACCCCTACAACTAGGCTGGAGGTGCACATTCTCTCCACCCCATGTTACTTCCCTAACAAAAGTGAGCTTCTGTACCTTTCTGTTGATTGGCTTCTTCTCTCCAAATGCTATTAGGGGGTTGAAAGGGGGGGGTGCGCATCTCTGTATCCGCCCATGCATAGTGACAGACTTATATTCCTAGAAGGAGAGGGGTTTTGTTTCATACAGATTTGTTTGGTTACTGAATTATTTTTCTGTGTCGAGCAGTATGTTTTGTGAAGTCATGTTTACCATTCAAAATAAAAAAAATTAAGAGCCAGAAGGTAAAATTATCTTTCCAGTATATATCCTGGGACAAATTAATTTTGTGAAAAAATTCCCAGACCCAAAGCCGCTAGACCATCCTGCCATCACATTGCTATTACATTTGCAGCAGGTGTAAATAAACATTTGATATCATCAACTCCCCACAGTAAGTATTTGACAATATATTGCATCCTTTTGAAACTACTTTACAAAACATGGTGATGATATACCTGCATGTTTGTTGTGGTAACAATGAAATAAAAGTACATTTAAACTGTCATCTCAAATCAATCGCATCACATTACAAAGTCAATTAAAAGTCACATTTCACTAAAGATTTAACTACCTTAACAGTCAATCACTTGGCTCTCTTTAAAGTCATATCTTGCCACAAACACAGGGGACCTACTCCTTCCAAGACTATACATGTATAACCTTCAGCAATCCCAATATTCTGTGGCAATGACATCACCTGCCCATATATAGCCATGGTCTAATGTCACTATGGTATTGACAGCACCTACCTATATACACTTTAAACTTTAGTTGTTGCATGATTAGAAAACATATTCGGCTGACAATGTAACGCAACAACATAAATAATTATTTTTTCCTTTTCCTACGTGTTCGTATCGTTATCTATCGTGTAGTTGTCCAATTTTCGATCACGAACGTTTATACTACCTAATTTCGTTTATCCGACATACTTGTTAATCCGACATAATCATATGCAACCAACAATGTCGTATCAACGGGACTTGACTGTATGTCTGTCTATATGTGGGTAGGTGCTGTCACTTAACACAGAGCAATAATGAGATCCATGGAATAGACCCATGATAGTTCCAATAATCCCAAGCGATACCTTCCATTTCAGTGCTAGAATTGACCAAGTTTTTGGCTGGTATTATTGGATAGCATGATTCTTGATCAAAGACTGTTAACGGTCAAGGTCAGAGTGTCAATACAAAAAGTGCATGTTCTTGCACAGCCTAGAATTTGAACCCTTGCTTGATGGGTATCAAATGAAAGCTTGTTAAAACTGCCCTCCAATCATGTTAGCTGTTGGTTGATGGTTATAAAACAAACCTGATTCAATAGGGGCTAGAATCTTACCCTCGCCACTCTAGTCAAAATTAATTAATGGAAAAATTAATGGAGGTCCAACATCACTTCGGGCTTTCCTCCCAGTGTATGGCTGACATGCGTAATATAACTGGAATACTGTTCAAAGCAGCATTAAACCCAACTCGTCTCAATGCTGCAATTCATTGTGCAGAGTTGCCTCCTATAGCCGTGCCAGGATTCGCATGTCGTGGGTTCGAAATAAGATCCCTAAATGATAAAAGTCTGCATCGCTTACCTTCCTTCAAAATTAAACTGATACCTTATGATAACTGAAACAGAACCAGTTCAAGCAGAGCCAAATCCAACTTACTGGCATGTAGTGTTATGCATCCACAGAGCCAAGTCACGTCCTTGTCCCGCTATAGCTGCATTGGGTTCGAATCCCAGATTCGTCCAATGAAGATCCTTGGATGGCAGCGGCATACCCATGCCACCTTGGGTTCCAACAAAGTGGTAAATGTCTGAGACCTGCATCATTTCCAGTTATCTTCCCACATCAGGCTGACACACCTTGTTAAAAAAAAACAGGAAAAAAACCCGAAGTTTGTTTGTTTGTTGTTTAACGCCACACTCAGCAACATTCAAGCTATATGAACGGTCTGTAAATAATCGAGTCTGGACCAAGTCAGCGAGCCAGATTATTCGATCCGTTAGTTGCCTTCTACAGCAAGCATGGGTTGCTGAAGATCTATTCTGCCTGAATCCCAAAGTAATCTGTTGTTAGTACATATACTCACAGACAAAAGAAATACCATACACATAATATATGAAGAATTACTCATATTCAAAAGAGATTAGTTTGGGTTGATGCACAAACGAGCATACTGGTATGTTGTGTGAACTGACGCTCAAGAACGCATTACATGTGATGTCATAGATCCATGACTCCAGATGCATCATTTGTGTAAAGTTTGGAAATCACGTGCAGCATATCGTGATAAGAATAAAGACTCTCTGTGGTAACACTTGACTGATTGTTAGTTTTGACGTGAAGTGGTACACATTGGAAACATCTCTTCTTAACCTACATGTAGCTATACACAGTGATACGTGCACACCCAGGTTGTTAGTATACAACGTAGTTATATATGGAAATGCATGCACACCCAGAATGTCAGTATACAACGTAGCTGTAAATAGTGACATATGCACACCCAAGATGTCAGTATACAACGTAGCTATATATAGTGATACATGTACACCCAGGATGTCAGTTTACAACGTAGCTATATATAGTGACACATGTACACCCAGGATGTCAGTATACAACGTAGCTATATATAGTGACACATGTACACCCAGGATGTCAGTATACAACGTAGCTATATATAGTGACACATGTACACCCAGGATGTCAGTATACAACGTAGCTATACATAGTGACACATGTACATCCAGGATGTCAGTATACAACGTAGCTATATATAGTGACACATGTACACCCAGGATGTCAGTATACAACGTAGCGATACATAGTGACACATGTACACCCAGGATGTCAGTATACAACGTAGCTATATATAGTGACACATGTACACCCAGGATGTCAGTATACAACGTAGCTATATATAGTGACACATGTACACCCAGGATGTCAGTATACAACGTAGCTATATATAGTGACACATGTACACCTAGGATGTAAGTATACAACGTAGCTATATATAGTGACACATGTACATCCAGGATGTCAGTATACAACGTAGCTATATATAGTGACACATGTACACCCTGGATGTCAGTATACAACGTAGCTATATATAGTGACACATGTACACCTAGGATGTCAGTATACAACGTAGCTATATATAGTGACACATGTACACCTAGGATGTAAGTATACAACGTAGCTATATATAGTGACACATGTACATCCAGGATGTCAGTATACAACGTAGCTATATATAGTGACACATGTACACCCTGGATGTCAGTATACAACGTACCTCTATATAGTGACACATGTACACCAAGGATGTTAGTATACAACGTACCTATATTCATTAATGCATGTACACCCAGAATGTCAGGATGCAACATATCTCAATATAGTGGTGCATGTACACACAGGATGTTAGTATACAACGTAGCTATATGTAGTGGTACATGTACGTTTGTATACACAGGATGTTAGTATACAACGTAGCTATATATAGTGACACATGTACACCCAAGGTGTCAGTATGCAACGTAGGTATAAAAAGTGACACATGTACACCCAGGATGTCAGTATCCAACGTAGCTAAATATAGTGACACGTGTACACCCCGGATGTCAGTATACAACGTAGCTATATATAGTGACACGTGTACCAAGGATGTCAGTATACAACGTAGTTAAATATAGTGACACGTGTACCCAGGATGTCAGTATACAACATAGCTATATATATTGGTACATAGGGGATTTCAGTATACAAGGTAGCTATATTTAGTGGTACATGTACGTTTGTATACACAGGATGTCAGTATACAACAAAGCTGTATATAGTGACACATGTTCACACAAGATGTCAGTATATAACGTAGTTATACATTGTGACACTTGTACACCCAGGATGTCAGAATATATTGAAGATATATATAGTGATGCATGTGCACACAAGATGTCAGTTTTGAACGTAGGTATATAAAGTGACACATGTACACACAGGATGTCAGTATGCAACGTAGCTATATATATAGGGACACATGTAGACCCAGGGTGGCATTATACAACGTAGGTATATAAAGTGACACATGTACACACGGGATGTCAGAATATATTGAAGATATATATAGTGATGCATGTGCACCCAAGATGTCAGTATACAACGTAGTTATACATAGTGACACATGTACATACAAGATTTCAATATACAACGTAGCTATATAAAGTGACACATGTAGACCCAGGATGTCAGTATTGAACGAAACTATATATAGTGAGAGATATACACACAGGATGTCAGTATACCACGTTGCTATATATAGTGACACATGTGTACACAGGATGTCAGTGTGCAACGTAGATATAAATAGTGACACATGTGCACACAGGATGTGAATATACAACGTAGCTGTATATAGTGACACATGTAAACCCAGGAATTCAATACACTATAAGGCTATATAAAGTGACACATGTACACACAGGATGTCACTGTGCAACGCAGCTATATATAGTGACACATGTGCACACAGGATGTCACTGTGCAACGCAGCTATATATAGTGACACATGTACACCCAGGATGTCAGTATACAACGGAGCTATATATAGTGGCACAGGTACACCCAGAATGTCAGTATACAACGTATCTATATATAGTGACACACGTACACACAGGATGTCAGTATACAACATAGCTATACATAGTGACACATGTACACCCAGGAAGTCAGTAAGAACGTAGCTGTATGTAGTAGTATATGTACACACAGGATATCAGTATACATCGTAGATATATATAGTGATAAATGTACACCCATGATGTAATTATACAACATAGGTATGTATAGTGACACATGTACACGCAGTATGTCAGTATACAACGTAGCTATATATAGTGACACATGTACGCACAGGATTTCAATATACAATGCATCTATATAAGGTGACACATGTACACACAGGATGTTGCTGTATAACGTAGTTATACATAATGACACATGTACAGCTATGTACAGTGAAACATGTACATCAAAGATGTCAGTATACAACGTAGCTACATATAGTGACACATTTACACACAGGATTTCAATATAGAATGCAGCTATATAAAGTGACACACGTACACCCAGGATGTCAGTATACAACGTAGTTATACATAGTGACACATGTACTCCAAGGATGTCAGTATACAACGTAGCTACATATAGTGATACATTTACACACAGGATTTCAATATAGAATGCAGCTATATAAAGTGACACACGTACACACAGGATGTCAGTATGCAACGTAGCTATATATAGTGACACATGTAGACCCAGGTTGGCATTATACAACGTAGGTATATAAAGTGACACATGTACACACAGGATGTTTGTATACAACGTTGGTATATAAAGTGACACATGTACACCCAGGATGTTTGTATACAACGTAGGTATATAAAGTGACACATGTACACACAGGATGTCAGTATGCAACTTAGCTATATATAGTGACACACGTAGACCCAGGTTGGCATTATACAACGTATGTATATAAAGTACCACATGTACACACGATATGTTTGTATACAACGTAGGTATATAAAGTGACACATGTACACACGGGATGTTTGTATACAACGTAGGTATATAAAGTGACACATGTACACACGGGATGTTTGTATACAACGTAGGTATATAAAGTGACACATGTACACACAGGATGTCAGTTTACAACGTAGCTATATATAGTGACACGTGCACGCCAAGTATGTCAGTATATGAAATAGGTTTACCTGGTGACACCTGCACCACCAGGATGTTAGTATATAATGTAGCTATACATAGAGACACCTGCACACCCAGGATGTTAGAGTATATAATGTAGCTGTTTATAGTGACATATGTACACCCAGGATGGGAGTTCACAACGTAGCTATATATAGTGACACATGTACACCCAGGGTGTCAGTATACAACGTAGCTATATGTAGTGACACATGCACGTCCAGGATGTTAGAGCATATATTCTAGCTGTTTATAGTGACACATGTACACCCAGGATGTTAGTATACAACGTAGGTATATGAAGTGACACATGTACATAGATGATGTCAGTATGCAACGTAGCTATATGTAGTGACACGTGCACGCCAAGTATGTCAGTATATGGAATAGGTTTACCTCGTGACACCTGCAACACCAGGATGTTAGTATATAATGTAGCTATATAAAGTGACACATGTACACCCAGGATGTCATTATACAATGTAGCTATATATAGTGACACATGCACACCCAGGATGTTAGAGTATATAATGTAGTTGTTTATAGTGACATATGTACACCCAGGATGTCATTATACAATGTAGCTATATATAGTGACACATGCACACCCAGGATGTTAGAGTATATAATGTAGCTGTTTATAGTGACATATGTACACCCAGGATGTCATTATACAATGTACCTATATATAGTGACACATGCACACCCAGGATGTTAGAGTATATAATGTAGCTGTTTATAGTGACATATGTACACCCAGGATGTCATTATACAATGTAGCTATATATAGTGACGCATGCACACCCAGGATGTTAGAGTATATAATGTAGCTGTTTATAGTGACGTATGTACACTCAGGATGTCATTATACAATGTAGCTATATATAGTGACACATGCACACCCAGGATGTTAGAGTATATAATGTAGCTGTTTATAGTGACGTATGTACACCCAGGATGTCATTATACAATGTAGCTATATATAGTGACACATGCACACCCAGGATGTTAGAGTATATAATGTAGCTGTTTATAGTGACATATGTACACCCAGGATGTTAGTATACAACGTAGGTATATGAAGTGACACATGTACACAGAGGATGTCAGTATACAACGTAGCTATATGTAGTGACGCATGCACACCCAGAATGTTAGTATATAATGTAGCTGTTTATAGTGACATATGTACACCCAGGATGTCATTATACAATGTAGCTATATATAGTGACACATGAACACACAGGATGTTAGAGTATATAATGTAGCTGTTTATAGTGACACATGTACACCCAGGATGGGAGTACACAACGTAGCTATATATAGTGACACATGTACACCCTGGATGTTAGTATACAATGTAGCTATATATTAATGACACATGTACACCCAGGATGTCAGTATACATCATAGCTATGTAAAGTGTTACATGTACATCCATGATATCAATTTACAACGGAGCTTTATACGGTGGTACATGTACACCCAGGATGCCAGTATACATCGTGGCTATATAAAGTGCTACATGTGCACAGCCCGGTTGTCAACACAGAACATTATTTTTCAGACAATGTGTAAAATCAGTCAGCGTGTCAATGGACAATGAACAGATTTGTCACTTAATTTGTAAAATGACTAAAATGTTTAGACATTTTAGAAATTGCCTAGATGAATCAGATTTAACACATTGAGTGCAACATGTATATTGGTACATATTCACATTGGGTGTTAGTGTAGATCATAGCAGGATGCGCATGCGCCTAAATATATACAAATGTGAAGGCGAATTTACACAAGTACTGTCACGGCTGACTGACCCAGCGTCCAGGCAATCAACAAACAATGGGCAGCCCCAGCAGGGTCATTGAAGCACTGACAAGTTCTCACAGCAAGGAAGATGGCCTACGATATCCAAAGTGTGGAGGATACACGCATTGACATTTTCAAAGCAATACACAGACGGCTTGGACAACGTGATGGAATTTATTTTGAAAATGAACTTTTTGCAACATACACTGATGATAAAGAAAACGGAACGAAGAGAGGAAGACTAGACAAGAATAGTCGACGTGAACCCGCCAAATGGACGTCCATCAAAACGTGTTCACAGAGAGCATTCAAGGAAGTCGGTGATTGAGAAATGTGCGCCTGGTGTATATTGCCTATATGACTTTTTTACAAACACAACCCCCTCCCACATACTGGAAAAAGAAACAAGCACTCTGCAATAGCAAGCCCGCCCCCCGCCCGACCCACATGGAGACAGTTCAATGGACAAACAACGAGGTAAAGATTTTTTTACCCTTATCTATACCACGTCAAATTTTCATTCTTTAAAGATCTGTAGTTCAGAAACTCTAAGCATTGTGGCCGGTTTAACACAGTTGATCGTGTTGTTTCCACGGAGACATTCTAAGGTATGAAAAGCGCATCAATATGCTGTCGAAAAACCACGTGGTGACCAATTTTCCTTTGCACAAGACTGATATTTTTGCAGTCAAGACATATAACTCAACCGATGTCTAATATGATTCAATGTTTAGCGTCATGAAAACATTTGTCCCATGAACCAGCTCGTGTTCCTTCACTCAAAAATCATTTCTTTGTTTTGAAGAAACACAACCGTGTAAATACAAATATCACCAAACGTAAGTTATGCTTTTATTAAATATAATATATTAGACACAGTGATTTTACAAAAAAAATACATGCTGTAAAACAACCGTGTTATAAAACCTGCGCACTACCGTTGGATATTTATGATCAGTCAGATGTGGTGATTGGTAAAAACAATGAGGGTAGGGGTGGGATACTTGTGTGAGGAGGGTCACCTCACCTGTTAGTGATTGATTGGTGTGTCACTTTACCAGAATAAGGGTAGGGAGTTCGGACATTACCGCAACACCAGATGCACTTTACAATATGCGCATGCGCCGCAATGCAACATGTCTGCAGTTTCTAAATACGATGTCTCTACAAATATTGAATGTTTACTGATAAAAGAAGCTGTCATATAACGCCAGAGTAATTTATACGTAATTTAAAGTCTTAATGCCGGAGACAAAAAGGTCTTGCCGTGACCTCGTGAACGGGAAGTAATGAACTATTACTCTGTGAACTCTATGACATAATCTATGGTGTTTTCGCGAGTAGTGTCGGATATGGTCGACACATTAAACTCACTACCCCGAACATAACTCGGTGTCCGTTTGTTGCATAGCATTGGACTGAGATGAGTTGACTGTCAAGCCAGTATTTCTCTTTCAAACATCATATTACTACATTGTATACACCGGTCTAATGCTCATTTAATTGCAGAGTACTCTTTGTTAGCCATTTAGAAGTTGTAGGAACATGGGACATAAAACGGTTATGGAAAGCAACTTTAATGTTTGTAGCGATGTTTCAGGGTTACTCTATCATGCGAATACTGAGTAAGCCTATTCAGTAACATTGTTTCTGTATTTTTACTTGAGCGTAATTTTACTTTGATTATATTTTATACAAAATTCTATTTCGTAGTTCCGTATGGAACGGCTAAATTGTTTATGCATTTCATCTTGTATACTTTTTTATATTAGATGTTAAGATGATACTTTAAAAAACATGTTACCTTACTCTACTCTCTTGCCACATGCCGCATATCACACATTTCCCTTGACACATGACACATGACACACATCACACATATTATATCACACATCACATATAACATATCAACTGACACACTACGTACGACCCATATCACATGATGCACGACACATATCTCATGACACATGAAACACATCACACATATCACATCACACATCACCCATCACATATAACATATCAACTGACACTACGTACGACACATATCACATGATGCACGTCACATATCTCATAACACATATCACATTTATGACATATCACATGATGCACGACATATATCTCATAACACATGTATCCACGAGGAATGACAAATATCAAATATCAAATATCACATGACACATATAGCATAAGGGGCGACGGAGTATCCTTGTGGTTAAAGCGTTCGCTCGACAGGCTTCAGACCCGGGTTCGATTCCCCACATGGACACAATGTGTGAAGCCCATTTCCGGTGTCTCCCGCCGTGATATTGCTGGCATAATGCTAAAAGCTGCGTAAAACAATACTCACTCACTCATTACATAACATTCAATGTGTACCATGATATATTTCGCGTGACGCAACACATGATACATCACACAAATCACATTTCACATGATACGACACACGACACATGAGACGTATATATCACCTATGACATGGCACATGCCAAAACAGGAATGACACTACACACATCATATGCCACATGACAAATACCGGACGCCACATATTACGAAAAAACTTTTCGTGGCTCATAACACAGAATACATGACACAAATCACAGGTAAAATGATACATATCATAAACATATCGCATATCACATGACACAAGACACATCACACATATAAAATTAATCTCAAATCACATAACACATTACAGAACACATATCACACGATACATGATATATATGGCACCTTACTTAATACATGACGCACGACACAGGACACATATAAACGTCACATGACAAACGTCACATGAAACAAATCTCCTGATATATATCGCAAGACACAGGACACATTGCATATACCATCGCATTACACATATCTCATCTCACATATAAAATGACAAAAATGATATATGAAATGAAATATAGCACATATGATATGACGCATATGGCACGCATACATGACATATATGGCACATCACAAATATCAACTGATCACATCACATATTACAACAAAAAAACATTGCATGCTACAGATCACAGGATACATGACACATATGGCACATGACACAACACACATGTACAATTACTCACATAACAAACACCAACACATGACGCATATCACAGGATACATGACAGATATGGCACATGCCACATCATACATATACAATGACTCACATGACATATCACAAACAACACTGCATGGCAGATCACATGATGCATGATATATATAACACATCACATATGTACAGTTACACACATAACATCTCACAAAAAACAACAACATTACATGACATATATCACAGGATACATGACGCATATGGCATATCACACATATACACTTACTCCTATCATATATCACAAACAACATTCCATGACACAGATCACCGGGCCCAACGTTTACGCCTGTTTTATTCCTCAATACTTCCCTGGCAGCCAGAAATTTTTGTACCAGTCTGGTTAAAATTTCAGTTAACAAGCACTACTTTCTGCAAAATGAATTCGCTTTGAACTCTAGCCGTGGAAGAATTGATATAAAAAGAAATATTCGAAGTTAAAAACAAGTAAAGAGTCATATTTTTTTCAGAAAATATACATATCAAAATCAAACATTGCACCAACATTGCACCAACATTGGCCCAACGTACGATCGCCGATCAAAATAACGTTTGGCAAATATTGATAGCCAACGTTGGCCCCCGGTAAGATTACGCCTGTTTTATTCCTCAATACCTCCTAGGCAGCCTGAAATGTTTGTACCAATCTAGTTAACACATCAGGTAACAAGCACTTCATTCTGCAAGCTGAATTCACATTGAACTCTGGCCATGAAAGAGTTGAAATGAAAGGAAATATTCGAAGTTAAAAACATGTAAAGAATCATATGTTTTCCGAAAATAGACACATCATAATCAAACTTTGCACCAACGTTGGCCCAACGTAGGACCGTCGATCAAAATAACGTTGGCCCAACGTTGATAGCCAACGTTTGCCCAACGTTAGATTACGCCTATTTTATTCCTCAATACCTCCTAGGCAGCCTGAAATGTTTGTACCATTCCAATTAAGACATCAGGTAACAAGCACTTCATTCTGCAAGCTGAATTCACTTTGAACTCTGACCATGAAAGAGTTGAAATAAAAAGAAATATTCGAAATTGTAAACACGTAAAGAATCATATGTTTTTCAGAAAATATACACATCAAAATCAAACTTTGCACCGACGTTGGCCCAACGTAGGATCGTCGATCAAAATAACGTTGACCCAATGTTGATAGCCAACGTTTTATTCCTCAATACCTCCCAGGCAGCCTGAAATGTTTGTACCAATCTAATTAAGACATCAGGTAACAAGCACTTCATTCTGCAAGATGAATTCACTTTGAACTCTGGCCATGAAAGAGTTGAAATAAAAAGAAATTTTCGAAGTTAAAAACATGTAAAGAATCATATTTTTGTCAGAAGATAGTCACATCAAAATCAAACTTGGCACTAACCTTGGCCCAACGTAGGATCGTCGATCAATATAACGTTGGCCCAATGTTGATAGCCAACGTTGGCCCACCGTGAGAAGACGCCTGTTTCATTCCTCAATACCTCCCAGGCAGCCTAAAATGTTTGTACCAATCTAATTAAGACATCAGGTAAAAAGCACATCATTCTGCAAGATGAATTCACTTTGAACTCTGGCCATGAAAGAGTTGAAATAAAAAGAAATATTCAACGTTAAAAACATGTAAAGAATCATATGTTTCCAAAAATAGACAAATCAAAATCAAACTTTGCAACGACGTTGGGCCAACGTAGGACCACCGATCAAAATAACGTTGGCCCAACGTTGATAGCCAACGTTTGTCCAACGTTAGATTACGCCTTTTTTATTCCTCAATACCTTCCAGGCAGCCTGACATGTTTGTACCATTCCAATTAAGACATCAGGTAACAAGCACTTCATTCTGCAAGCTGAATTCACTTTGAACTCTGACCATGAAAGAGTTGAAATAAAAAGAAATATTCGATGTTAAAAACATGTTAAGAATCATATTTTTGTCAGAAAATATACATATCAAAATCAAACTTGGCACTAACCTTGGCCCAACGTAGGATCGTCGATCATTATAACGTTGGCCCAATGTTGATAGCTAACGTTGGCCCACCGTAAGATTACGCATGTTTTATTCCTCATTACCGCCCAGTCAACCTGAAATGTTTGTACCAATCAAGTCAAGACATCAGGTAATAAGCACTTCATACTGCAAGTTGAATTCACTTTGAACTTAAACCATGAAAGAGTTGAAATAAACAGAAATATTCGAAGTTAAAAACATGTAAAGTATAATATTGTTCTGAAAATATACACATCAATAATCAAACTTTGCCCTCACAGAAAAAAATTACTTTGGAAGGAAGGACAGACGGATATCCTTGGTATGACTTTATAAACCCGCCCTTTTAAATTGGGGGTATAATTGAATAAGAAACATCTAATTTTCTATTTTTGAAGATTTTTGTTCATATTACTGCAGGGAACATAACGGATTAATCGCATATGTCACATGGCATATCATGCATATACAGATAATCACATCATATATCACCCAACAAAAACCTTACATGACACACAGATCACTGGATACATGATACATATGGTACATGGTACATGACACATCACACATGTAAAATTAATCACATCGCATAAAAAAACACAACAACATTCCATGACACATATCACCGGATACATGACACATATGTCACAGGGCACATCACAAATATACAATTAATCACATATCACAAAAAGAAATACAGACACAGATCACGGGATACATGACACATACGGCATATGGCACATCATAAATGTACAGTTAATCATATATCACGAAAATACGTAACATGACACAGATCACTGGACACATGGCACATATGGTACATTGCACATCACACATTTAAAATCAATCACACCGCATATCACAAACAAAAACATTACATTACACAGATCACTGGATACATGACACACATGGTTCATGGAAAACAAAACACACATCACACATATAAAATTAATCACATTGCATATAAAAAAACAACAAACAGTTTTCCATGACACATATCACAGGATACATGACACATATGTCACATTGCAAATGACGCATATACAAATAATCACATCACATATCACAAACAAAAACATTACATGACACAGATCACAGGATACATGACACACATGGTTCATGGAAAACAAAACACACATCACACATATAAAATTAATCACATTGCATATAAAAAAAAACAGTTTTCCATGACACATATCACAGGATACATGACACATATATCACATTGCAAATGACGCATATACAAATAATCACATCACATATCACAAACAAAACCATTCCATGACACAGATCACTGGATACATGACACAAATGGTACATAACACATCACACATTAAAAAGAAATCACATTGCATATAAAAAATAAAAGATACCAAAAATATTCCATGACACATATCACAGCATACATGACACATATGTCACATGGCAAATCACGCATATGTCACATGGCAAATCACGCATATACAAATAATCACACCACACATCACAAATGAGCAATTAATCACATCATATATTAAAAAAAATATTGCACGACGCAGATCACAGGGTACATGACACATCCCAAAAAGAAGTCAGACGTTGGCCCAACGTTGATAGACAGCATTTGGCCCAACGTTAGATTACGCCCTTTTTAATCCCCAATACATCCCAGGCAGCTTGAAATGTTTGTACCAATCTGGTTTAAATATCAGGTAACAAGCACTTCATTCTGCAAGATGAATTCACTTTAAACTCTGGCCATGAAAGAGTTGAAATAAAAAGAAATATTCGAAGTTAAAAACATGTAAAGAATCATATGTTTTCCGAAAATAGTCACATCATAATCAAACTTTGCACCAACGTTGGCCCAACGTAGGACCGTCGATCAAAATAACGTTGGCCCAATGTTGATAGCCAACGTTTGCCCAACGTTAGATTACGCCTATTTTATTCCTTAATACCTTACAGGCAGCCTGAAATGTTTGTACCAATCTAATTAAGACATCAGGTAACAAGCACTTCATTCTGCAAGATGAATTCACTTTGAACTCTGGCCATGAAGGAGTTGAAAATAAAAGAAATATTCGAAGTTAAAAACATGTAAAGAGTCATAATTTTTCAGAAAATATGCATATCAAAGTCAAACTTGGCACTAACATTGGCCCAACGTAGGATCGTCGATCAAAATAACGTTGGCCCAACGTTGAAAGCAAACGTTGGCCCACCGTAAGATGACGCCTGTATTATTCCTCAATACCTCCCAGCCTGAAATATTTGTACCAATCTAGTTAACTCATCAGATAACAAGCACTTCATTCTGCAAGATGAATTCATTTTGAACTTTGACCATCAAAAGAGTTGAAATAAAAGGAAATATTCGAGGTTAAAAACATGTAAAGAATCATATTTATTCCGAAAATATACACATCAAAATAAACTTGGCACCAACGTTGGCCCAACGTAGGATCGTCGATCAATATAACGTTGGCCCACCGTAAGATGACGCCTGTTTTATTCCTCAATACCTCCCAGGCAGCCTGAAATGTTTGTACCAATCTAGTTAACACATCAGGTAACAAGCACTTCATTCTGCAAGATGAATTCAAAAGAGATGAAATAAAAAGAAATATTCGAAGTTAAAAACATGTAAAGAATCATATTTATTCCGAAAATATACACATCAAAATCAAACTTAGCACCAACGCTGGCCCAACATAGGATCGTGATCAAAATAACGTTGGCCCAATGTTGATAGCCAACGTTGGCCAACCGTAAGATGACGCCTGTTTTATTCCTCAATACCTCCCAGGCAGCCTGAAATGTTTGTACCAATTTAATTAAGACATCGGGTAACAAGCACTTCATTCTGCAAGATGAATTCACTTTGAACTCTGGCCATGAAAGAGTGGAAATAAACAGAAATATTCGAAGTTAAAAACATGTTAAGAATCATATGTTTGTCAGAAAATAGACACATCATAATCAAACTTGGCACCAACGTTGGCCCAATGTTGATAGCCAACGTTGGCCAACGTTAGATTACGCATGTTTTATTCCTCAATACCTCCCAGGCAGCCTGAAATGTTTGTACCAATCTAATTAAGACATCAGGTAACAAGCACTTCATTCTGCAAGCTGAATTCACTTTGAACTCTGGCCATGAAGGAGTTGAAAAAAAAAGAAATATTCGATGTTAAAAACATGTAAAGAGTCATATTTTTTCAGAAAATATGCATATCAAAGTCAAACTTGGAACTAACATTGGCCCAACGTAGGATCGTCGATCAAAATAACGTTGGCCCAATGTTGAAAGCAAACGTTGGCCCACCGTAAGATGACGCCTGTATTATTCCTCAATACCTCCCAGCCTGAAATATTTGTACCAATCTAGTTAACTCATCAGATAACAAGCACTTTATTCTGCAAGATGAATTCATTTTGAACTCTGACCATCAAAAGAGTTGAAATAAAAGGAAATATTCGAGGTTAAAAACATGTAAAAAATCATATTTATTCCGAAAATATACACATCAAAATAAACTTGGCACCAACGTTGGCCCAACGTAGGATCGTCGATCAAAATAACGTTGGCCCACCGTAAGATGACGCCTGTTTTATTCCTCAATACCTCACAGGCAGCCTGAAATGTTTGTACCAATCTAGTTAACACATCAGGTAACAAGCACTTCATTCTGCAAGGTGAATTCACTTTGAACTCTGACCATCAAAAGAGTTGAAATAAAAAGAAATATTCGAGGTTAAAAACATGTAAAGAATCATATTTATTCCGAAAATATACACATCAAAATCAAACTTGGCACCAACGCTGGCCCAACATAGGATCGTGATCAAAATAACGTTGGCCCAATGTTGATAGCCAACGTTGGTCAACCGTAAGATGACGCCTGTTTTATTCCTCAATACCTCCCAGGCAGCCTGAAATGTTTGTACCAATTTAATTAAGACATCGGGTAACAAGCACTTCATTCTGCAAGATGAATTCACTTTGAACTCTGGCCATGAAAGAGTGGAAATAAAAAGAAATATTCGAAGTTAAAAACATGTTAAGAATCATATGTTTGTCAGAAAATAGACACATCATAATCAAACTTGGCACCAACGTTGGCCCAATGTTGATAGCCAACGTTGGCCCAACGTTAGATTACGCCTATTTTATTCCTCAATACCTCCCAGGCAGCCTGAAATGTTTGTACCAATCTAATTAAGACATCAGGTAACAAGCACTTCATTCTGCAAGCTGAATTCACTTTGAACTCTGGCCATGAAGGAGTTGAAAAAAAAAGAAATATTCGATGTTAAAAACATGTAAAGAGTCATATTTTTTCAGAAAATATGCATATCAAAGTCAAACTTGGAACTAACATTGGCCCAACGTAGGATCGTCGATCAAAATAACGTTGGCCCAATGTTGAAAGCAAACGTTGGCCCACCGTAAGATGACGCCTGTATTATTCCTCAATACCTCCCAGCCTGAAATATTTGTACCAATCTAGTTAACTCATCAGATAACAAGCACTTTATTCTGCAAGATGAATTCATTTTGAACTCTGACCATCAAAAGAGTTGAAATAAAAGGAAATATTCGAGGTTAAAAACATGTAAAAAATCATATTTATTCCGAAAATATACACATCAAAATAAACTTGGCACCAACGTTGGCCCAACGTAGGATCGTCGATCAAAATAACGTTGGCCCACCGTAAGATGACGCCTGTTTTATTCCTCAATACCTCACAGGCAGCCTGAAATGTTTGTACCAATCTAGTTAACACATCAGGTAACAAGCACTTCATTCTGCAAGGTGAATTCACTTTGAACTCTGACCATCAAAAGAGTTGAAATAAAAAGAAATATTCGAGGTTAAAAACATGTAAAGAATCATATTTATTCCGAAAATATACACATCAAAATCAAACTTGGCACCAACGTTGGCCCAACGTAGGACCGTCGATCAAAATAACGTTGGCCCAATGTTGATAGCCAACGTTAGATAACGCCTGTTTTATTCCTCAATATTTCCCTGGCAGCCAGAAATGTTTGTACCAATCTGGTTAAAATATCAGGTAACAAGCACTACTTTCTGCAAGCTGTATTCACTTTGAACTCTTGTCGTGAAAAGAATTGATATATAAAGAAATATTCGAAGTTGAAAACAAGTAAAGAGTCATATTTTTGTCAGAAAATATACATATCAAAATCAAACATTGCACCAACATTGGCCCAACGTACGATCGCCGATCAAAATAACGTTGGGCCAATATTGATAGCCAACGTTGGCCCACCGTAAGATTACGCATGTTTTATTCCTCATTACCGCCCAGTCAACCTGAAATGTTTGTACCAATCAAGTCAAGACATCAGGTAATAAGCACTTCATTCTGCAAGTTGAATTCACTTTGAACTCAAACCATGAAAGAGTTGAAATAAAAAGAAATATTCGAAGTTAAAAACATGTAAAGTATAATATTTTTGTCTGAAAATATACACATCCTTAATAAAACTTTGCACTGCACTCACAGAAAAAAATTACTTTGGAAGGAAGGACAGACGGATATCCTTGGTATGATTTTATAAACCCGCCCTTTTAAATTGGGGGTATAATTGAATAAGAAACATCTAATTTTCTATTTTTGAAGATTTTTGTTCATATTACTGCAGGGAACATAACGGATTAATCGCATATGTCACATGGCACATCATGCATATACAGATAATCACATCATATATCACCCAACAAAAACCTTACATGACACACAGATCACTGGATACATGATACATATGGTACATGGTACATGACACATCACACATGTAAAATTAATCACATCGCATAAAAAAACACAACAACATTCCATGACACATATCACAGGATACATGACACATATGTCACAGGGCACATCACAAATATACAATTAATCACATATCACAAAAAGAAATACAGACACAGATCACGGGATACATGACACATACGGCACATGGCACATCATAAATGTACAATTAATCACATATCACGAAAATACATAACATGACACAGATCACTGGACACATGACACATATGGTACATTGCACATCACACATTTAAAATCAATCACACCGCATATCACAAACAAAAACATTACATGATACAGATCACAGGATACATGACACACATGGTTCATGGCACACCACGCATCACACATATAAAATTAATCGCATTGCATATAAAAAAACAACAAACAGTTTTCCATGACACATATCACAGGATACATGACACATATGTCACATTGCAAATGACGCATATACAAATAATCACATCAAATATCACAAACAAAAACATTCCATGACACAGATCACTGGATACATGACACATATGGTACATAACACATCACACATATAAAAAGAAATTACATTGCATATCAAAAATAAAAGATACCAAAAATATTCCATGACACATATCACAGCATACATGACACATATGTCACATGGCAAATCACGCATATACAAATAATCACATCACATATCACCAAAACATTACACGACACAGATCACAGGATACATGACACATATTTTGCCTTGGTAACTGAGTAAAACAATGACACAAATACAATAAAATTACAAGGTAAGGGACATATTTTTGACATAAAAATAGTTGCCTTCCCTCAAATAATAATTTGATGTCTGAAATGTCTCAGCAGTGCTACCCCACCCACCCGCCCAAGTCATTAAACTGTTCAAAACTGCTAAAACTTGGAAGGTGGCATGGACAGAAATATCACGATGCTCTTGGATCATACGTAGGCAGAAAAAAACTTTAAGCACCGAAATGAACAAGGGTAACCTCGACTCATTCATATTTCAAAGTTCAAAACATAAAAAGCATAATTTTCTCAGAAAGTACACATATCAAAATCAAACTTTGCACTGCACTTCACCTATCTGCATAGAAACTACTCTGAATTGGAAAATTATCCATGTATTTCAAAGTTCAAAACATGAAACAAATATTAATTGTTTCGATTTTTATTTAATCAAAATCCACATTTGCACTGCACCTCTTCTATTAGTATAGAAAGTGTTTCTCACATTTGGAAAGAATTCATGAAGCAACTCTCAAGTGAAATGTAGCACAAACATAGAATATAAAACTCGAAAACCTTCTATGTTCAAAATATGCAAAAAATCATATTGTTTCATAAATAAACATATCAAAATCAACCTTTGCACTACATCTCTCCAATCAATATCTCAAATTAAAGGTCGCGCAATGTCAATTAAATAAAACAAAAAAACAGTCAAAGTTAAAAACATGTACAAAATCATATTGTTTCATAAATTGCACATCAAAATCAAACTTTGCACTGCACTACTCCTATTTGCATAAAAAGTGTTCCTTCAATTTGGAAAGAATCCATGGAGTAGTTCTTAAGTTAGAGGTCGAACAATGTTGAATTGAACAAAAACATTCTCAGTTCAAAACATGTAAAAATCATATTGTTTCATAAAATGTACAGATCAAAATCAACATTTGCACTGCACCACTGCTATTAGTTTAGAAAGTTTATCTCACATTTGGAAAGATTGCATGTAGCAGCTCTCAAGTAAAAGGTATCACAAACATAGAATAAAACCCCCAAAACCTTCTATGTTCAAAACATTGACAAATTTCATATTGTTTCATAGAATAAACAGATCAAAATCAACCATTGCACTACATCTCTCCAGTTACTATCTCAAGTTAAAGGTCGCACAATGTTGAATTAAAAACACATTCTAAGTTCAAAACATGTAAAAAATCATATTGTTACATACAATACACATATCAAAATCAACCTTTGCTCAATTTCGTGATATAATATTTACTTTCCAAAACAGTTTTCAAGACTATGTGCAAATTGTTCACAAATGTTTCAACGCTATTAAAAGATATATGATTTTCCCACGAGTTTGTAAATTAAAAACTATTTGACAATAAGCCCAGCACATATTGAAACATTTAATATTCCTTTGCCTTACCCAATACATTCAGCATTGAGAGCAACACTGAAACAGGCAAAATAGTCCATGCATCGGTTGTCCTATAATCCGTTGCCTTGATCCATTAAAAAATATGATGACAGCAACAAAATGGCAATTGAATTCTGATTTAGGTGACCTTTATTTATTTGTTAAATGACAAATCAGAACTTGGACTGAGTGGTTGAGGAGCCTTTTCAGTCCTCAAATGAAGCATCAGACGAACTGATCACAGGGATGATCTTCAACCTTATCCATGGTCACTCCTTTTGCCGTGGTAACTGAGTAAAACAATGACACAAATATAATAAAATAATAAGGTAAGGGACATATTTTTCATATAAAAACAGTTGCCTTCCCCAAAATTATAATTTGATATCTCAAAAAAGTCTCAGCAGTGCTACCTCCACCCGTCCTAGTCATTAAACTGTTCAAAACGGCTAAAACTGGGAAGGTGCCATGACCGTAATACCATAATGCTCTTGGATCATATATTGGCAGAAAACCTTTAACACTAAAATTAACAAGGGTAACTTCGACTCATTGAAGTTCAATAAATTCTTTGTTCAAAACATGTACAAAATCATATTGTTTCATAAAATACACATATCAAAAACAACTTTTGCACTACACCACTCTATTTGTATAGAAAGAATCCACGAAGTAGTTCTTAAGTGAAAGGTCGCACAATGTTGAATTAAAAAAACAAAAACATTCTCAGTTAAAACATGTAAAAAATCATATTGTTTCATAAAATACACATGTCAAAAGCAACATTTGCACTGCACGTCTTCTATTTGAATAGAAAGTGTTTCTCCCATTTGGAAGGAATCCATGCAGAAGTTCTCAAGTAAAAGGTAGCTCAAACATAAAATTAAAGAAAACATTCTAAGTTCAAATCATGGAAAATTTCATATTGTTTCATTTCAAACATATATCAAAATCAACCTTTGCACTGCATCTCTCCAATAAATATAAAAAAGAGTTCCTTAAATTTGAAGAGAATCCATGTAGCAGTTAAGGTCGCACAATGTGGATTAAAAAAACCCATTCAAAACTTATAAAAAAAATAATATTGTTTCATAAAATACACATATCAAAATCAACATTTGGACTGCACCTTTTTTATGAGAATAGAATGTGTTTCTTACATTTCGAAAGAATCCATGTTGCAGCTCTCAATTAAAAGGTAGCACAAACATGGACTTAAAAAAAAAATTCTTGTTTTGAAATGTGAAAAGGAAACCTACAGGAGATATATCCCATCACTCCACGAAATCCAGTTGAAATGTAATGATTTTGTACCCATAATTTCTGTTGATTGTATACCCAGAATTAGTTTCAAAGATAAACGTCAATATTAGTATTATACTTGTTAATTTACAATCATTTCCTATCAAAACATTACAATCAACTAAGGTATAATCAATTTCACTGTCCTATCAGAACCAAACACTCAGTTTGAGTTTTGCCAATTTGATTGCCCTCACTCAAGGATCACAGTCAGTCATAATCATAGTCATGTCATGAAATTGATAATTTGTTTTTTTACATTTACATGTTCTGCTCATTTTTACTAATATTTTACGGAACATCACAAACATCACGTGTATCTTGTTTCATCCGTTCTGAGAGAGGCTATCGAATAGCATAGTAGTGAAAGCGTTCGCTCGTCACGCCGAAGACCCGGGGTAGATTCCCGACATGGGTACAATGTATGAAGCAAATTTCGGGTGTTCACCGTGATATTGCTTTAATATTGAATAAAGCGGCGTAAAAATATACTCACACACCCATCCGTTCTGAGAACGGGAGATTCTCAGAAAAGGTTTGTAAAGGCATTCTTAATTGTCCTTCTTGCAATGATAGACCAATAACACCATTATTTGGCTACAATTATGTCACATCAATATACTATATATCTCTCCCCGCCTCCCTATATCAGAAAATAATTCGAAAATCACTATTTCCGAATTCGGCTTCAAAATTTAGATTTCGATATGGACGATGCTGTATGTGCATCCGTTTTCAGCAAGGAGTCAATAAGTTCAGATTATAAATAAACTTATAAAAGTTTTGATACTTAGAAAGCTACAGGCATACAAGTTTCAAGAGGACAACTCGAGGCATTGATTGCCAAGAATATATTTAGTGGCACTTCTCTGGCACCTTGGAGGCAGAAGAATTCTAAGAGGACATTTAGAAGCATTGATCGCCAAGAGTATACCAAATGACACTTCTCTGCCACGAAGACACCGTACAAGAGGCATTTCGAGGCAATGATTGCTAAGAATATGTTCAATGACACTTCACTGTCACGAAGACATCCTGAAGGCAGAAGATTTCTAAGAGAACATTTCGAGGCATTGACTGCTGTGAAGATATTCAGTGACACGTCACTGGGAGGAAGAATGCCCAGAAGAGATCTAAGAGGACATTTCGAAGCAATAATTGCAAAGAATGTATTAAGTACCTCTCTGTCACGAAGACACCCTGGGGGTTGAGGTGTTCCAATAAGCACCGTAGAGGAGATCTAATAGGACATTTCGAGGCAATGATTGCTACGAATATATTCAATGATACTTCACTGTCACGAAGACACCCTGGGGGCAGAAGAGATCAAAGTGCATATTTCGAGGCATTGATTGCCAAGAATATACCAAGTGACATTTCTCTGTCACGAAGACACTGCAGAAGAGATCTAATAGGACATCTCGAGGCATTGATTGCAAAGAATGTATTAAGTGGTACTTTTCTGACACGAATACACTCTGGGAGCATACGATTTCTAAGAGGACATTGCGAGGCAATGATTGCTAAAATATATTCAATGATACTTTACTGTCACGAAGACACCCTACAGGCAGTAGGTTTCTGAGAAGACATTTCGAAGATAGTCAGTGATATAACACTGCCACGAAGTCACTCTGGAGGCACACAAGATCCAGGAAGACATCTCAAGGCATTGATCGACAAGAATATACCAAGTGACATTTCTCTGTCACGAAGATACTGTAGAAGAGATCTAATAGGACACTTCGAGGCAATGATTGCTAAGAATATATTCAATGATACTTCACTGTCACGAAGACACCCTGGGGGCAGAAGAGATCAAAGTGCATATTTCGAGGCATTGATTGCCAAGAATATACCAAGTGACATTTCTCTGTCACGAAGACACTGCAGAAGAGATCTAATAGGACATTTCGAGGCAAAGATTGCTAAGAATATATTCAATGACACTTCACTGTCACGGTGGCACTTCTCTGTCACGACGACTCCTTGGATGCAGAAGAGTTTTAAGTGGACATTTCGAGGCATTGATTTCTAAGAATATATTCAATGACACTTCACTGTCACGAAGACACCCAGGAAGCAGAAACGTTTCAAGAGGACATGTCCAGGCGTTGATTGCTAAGAAGAAATTTAGTGGAAATTCACTTTCACGAAGACAAACTGAAGGCAGAAATCTGCTGAGAGGACATTCCGAGGCATTGATTGCTGAAAAGATATTCAATGACACTTCACTGTCACGAAGACACCCTAGAGGCAGGGCAGGGCCAATAAGTTATCTATGAGTTATGACTGCCAAGAAAAATTTTCAGGGGAAATTCACCTTAACGACGACGTCGTGCAGCTCATGAAGCAATTATTTCCTAGACGATATTCGGTTAAAATTCGCTGTCAAGAAGACATCCTAGAACTCTTGACCTAATGATTGCCAAGAAGATATTCAGTGGCACTTCACTGCCACGACGACGCCACTGAGGCTGAAAGGTGCCTTGATTTCTTCTGGAAACATTGGTGTCCAAGAGGATAGTCTATTACAAATCACAAAAGAGACACAGACGAGTTGCAAGGAGACGTCTGGAGGCAATGTTTGTCAAGAAGCTGTTCAGTGGGATTTGACTGTCACGAAAAAAACACTGGAACCATTAGAGTGCCAACAAGACTTCTGGGGGCAAAAAATGACCAAGAAGACCTCTTAAGGAATATGTCTGCCAATAAGACATCCTTGAGGCAAAAGGCACCACAAGAAGACTCTCCAGGACCAGGTTCCCCACCTCCCTTTGTGAACTGGGACCCAAATAAGACCTCTGGAGACCTCGATCTAAGTGTCGGGTATGCTTCTGAGGCACGTTAGGTTCAGAGACTTAACACTGCACTAACCTGCACTAACCCGCACTAACAACCTGCACGTAGGCGCATCAATTTACAGAAAGACACTTCCAAATTCTTTAGATTTAGGTTCAAAATCGGGGATTGTTTGGTTGTCAGAGGCAGTGTCAGCCTCTTTGTATCCGCCTGAAGCATGCCTGATCACTGGATAACGACGGTCACACACTGGAGGCAAAAGGGGGTCAAGAAGATTTATGAATGCAGTGATGCTGCTCATAAGATATTCAAAGGAAATTGACTGTCACGAAGGCACTATGGAGGTAGCAGTGCACATTTCGAGGCATTGATTGCCAAGAATTATTAAGTGGCACTTCTCTGGCACGAAGACGCCCTGGAGGGAAAACAGTGACATGAAGCATCTTGAAGCAATGAATGCCAAGAAGATATTCAATGACTCATCACAGTCACGAAGACTCCCTGGAAACAGAAACATTTCAAGAGGAAATTTCGAGGCATTGATTGCTAAAATAATATTCAATGACACCTCACTGTCACGAAGACATCCTGGAGGCAGAAGAATTCCATGAGGACATCTCGAGGCAATGATTGCCAAGAATATATTAAGTGGCACTACTCTGTCACGAAGACTCCCTGGAGGCAAAAGAGTTCCAAGAGGACATTTCGATGTATTGATTGCTAAGAATATATTCAATGACACTTCACTGTCACATCCTAGAGGCAGAAGAGTTCCATTAGGATTGTCACGAAGACATCCTGAAGGCAGAAGATTTCTTAGAGAACTTTTCGAGGCATTGACTGCTGAGAAGATATTCGATGACACTTCACTGTAACGAAGACACCCTGGAAGCAGAAACGTTTCAAGAGGTCATGTAAAGGCGTTTATTGCTAAGAAGATATTCAGTGACATTTCACTGTCACGAAGACACCCTGGAGGCAGAGGATTTCTGAAAAAAACATCCTAAGGCATTTATTGCCGAGAATATATCAAGTGACACTTTGCTGTCACGAAGACAACCCGGAGAGAGGGAAGTCCCAAGAGGACATTTCGAGGCAATGGTTGCGAAGAATGTATTAAGTCGTACTTCTCCTTCACGAAGATTTGTGTCGTCGGTCAAAACAACGTTGGCCCAACGTTAGATTACGCCTGTTTTTTTTCCCCTCAATACATCCCAGGCAGCTTGAAATGTTTGTACAATCTGGTTAAAATATCAGGTAACGAGCAGTAAATTCTGTAATCTGAATTCACTCTGAACTCTATCCGAGGAAGAGCATGTTAATGAAATGCGCTGTCTTCTGGCAGGGTAACTTGGCATACATAGTTTCAAATACGGCCAAGACAAAATTCAAAAGGTTGTTAATTACGTGCACAATTTCGTGATATAATATTTACTTTCCAAAACAACTTTAAAAACTATGTGCAAATTGTTCACAAATGTATCAACACTATTAAAAGATTGATGATTTTCCCACGAGTTTGCAATCAGTTTGCTGAGTCGTTCAGGAGCCTTTTCAGTCCTCAAATGAGGACGAACTTATCACAGGGATGATCTTCAACCTTATCCATGATCACAGCCTTTTAACTGAATAGTAAATAAGTAAGTAAGTATGGTTTTACGCCGCTTTTAGCAATATTCCAGCAATATCACGGAGGGGGGACACCAGAAATGGGCTTCACACATTGTACCCATGTCGGGAATCGAACCCGGGTCTTTAGCGTGGCGAGCGAACGCTTTAACCACTAGACTACCCGACCGCCCCCTTTGAACTGAATAAAACAATGACACAAATATTATAGAATTACAAGGTAAGGGACATATTTTTTACATAAAAGATGTTGTCTTCCCCCAAATAATAATTTGATCCAAGTCAATAAACTGTTCAAAACTGCTAAAACTGGGAAGGTGGCATGGACAGTAATACCATGATGCTCTTGGATCATACATTGGCAGAAAAGCTTTTAACACTAAAATGAACAAGTGTAACCTCGACTCATTCATTTTTAAAAACATGAAAAAATCAGCATTTGGACTGCACCTCTCATATTTTTACAGAAAATGTTTCTCACATTTGGAAAGAATCAATGAAGCAGCTCTTTAGTGAAAGGTAGCACAAACATAGAATTAAAAAACAACTAACCTTCTATATTCAAAATATGCAAAAAATTCATATTGATACATAAAATACATATATCAAACCCAATCTTTGCACTACATCTCTCCAATTAATATCTGAAGTTAGAGGTCGCACAATGTTGAATTAAAAGAAAAACATTCAAAGTTCAAAACCTGTTATAAATCATATTGTTTAAAAATATACACATGTCACAAGCCACCTTTGCACCTTTGCACTACACCTCGCCTACTGTATTTGTGTTTCTTCAATTTGGAAGAATTCCATGTAGTAGTTCTTAAGTTAAAGGTCGCCGATGTTGAATTAAATAAAAAACATTCTCTGTTCAAAATATGTAAAAAAAATCATATTATTTCATAAAATATACATATCAAAATTCACCTTTGCACTACACTACTGCTTTTTGTATAAAAAGTGTTCCTTCAAATTGGAAAGAATCCATGTAGTAGTTCTTAAGTTAAAGGTCGCACAACGTTGAATTAGAAGAAAAAAAATTATCTGTTCAAAACATGTATAAAATCTTTCTTCTTTTTTTAATATAATATACAGATCAAAATCAACCTTTCTCCACTGCACTCACACAAAAAATGTCTTTGGAAAGACGGACAGAGGGATATCCTTGGTATAGCTTTATCAACCCGCCCTTTTAGATTGGGGTTTCATCAAATGAGAAACATCTAATTTTTTATCAATAAAGATATTTGTACATATTATTGCGGGGCACATCACACATTGACACTTAATCACATCACATATCGCCAAAAAACATTACATTACACAGATCAAAGGGTACATAGCACATCACAAATATAAAATTAATCATATATCGCAAAAAAATTAAATGACACATCACAAGATGCATGAAATATATGGCACATCATAAATGTATAATTAATCACATATCACGAAAAAAACATTTCATGACACATATGGCACATGGCACATCACACATCACACATACAATTGATAATTTCTCATGTAAAAAAACAAAACATAACATGACACAGATACAGGATACATGACACATGTGGCACATGGCACATAATGCATATACAAATAATCACATCACATATCACAAAAACATTACATGACACAGATCACTTGATACATGACACAATTGGTACATGGCACATCACACATCACACATATAAAATTAATCGCATTGCATATATAAAACAGAACATTCTGTGACACATATCACAGGATACATGGCACATATGTCACATGGCACATCATGCATATACAAATAATCACATCACATATCACCAAAAGAAAACATTACATGACAAAGATCACATGATACATGACACATATAGTACATTGTACATCACACATACAAATATGCAATTAATCACATCATATATCACAAAAAATATTACACGACACAGATCAGAGGGTACATGACACATACCAGAATGAAGTCAGACGATGTGCCATCGGTCAAAACAACGTTGGTCCAACGCTAGATTACGCCCTTTTATTCCTCAATGCCTCCCAGGCAGCTTGAAATGTTTGTACCAATCTGATAAAAATATCAGGTAACAAGCAGTAAATTCTGCAAGCTGAATTCAATCTGAACACTATCCATGAAAGAGCATGGCAATATCGGGCAGGGTACCTTGGCATACATAGTTTCAAATACGGCCAAGACAAAATTTAAAATGTTGTTGATCGTGTGCACAATTTCGTGATATAATATTTACTTTCCCAAACAATTTTCAAGACTTTGTGCAAATTGTTCACATGTGTTTCAACACTTTTAAAAGATATATGATTTTCCCACGAGTTTGCAAATTAAAAAAACATCAGACAATAAGCCCAGAATATATTGAAACATTTAATTTTTCTTGGCCTAACCCCACACATTCAGCATTGAGAGTAGCACTGAGACAGGCAAAATAGTCCATGCATCGGTTGTCCTATGATCCGTTGCCTTGATCCATTAAAAAATATGATGACAGCAACAAAATAACAATAGAATTTTCGTTAAGATGACCTTTATTTATTGGTTAAATGACAAATCAGAACTTGTGCTGAGTGGTTGAGGAGCCTTTTCAGTCCTCAAATGAAGCATCAGACGAACTGATCACAGGGATGATCTTCAACCTTATCCATGGTCACTCCTTTTGCCTTGGTAACTGAGTAAAACAATGACACAAATATAATAAAATCATAAGGAAAGGGACATATGTTCGACATAAAAATAGTTGCCTTCCCCCAAATAATAATTTGATGCCTGAAAAAGTCCCAGCAGTGCTACCTCCACCCGTCCAAGTCATTAAACTGTTCAAAACTGTTAAAACTGGGAAGGTGGCATGGACAGAAATATCATGATGCTCTTGGATCATACATAGGCAGAAAAACTTTAAGCACCGAAATGAACAAGGGTAACCTCGACTCATTCAGTTTTCAAAGTTCAAAACATAAAAAACATAATTTTCTCAGAAAATACACATATCAAAATCAAACTTTGCACTGCGCTTCTACTATCTGTATAGAAACTACTCCAAATTGGAAAATTATCCATGATAGACAACGTTGGTCCAACGCTCGATGATGCCTTTTTATTCCTCAGTACCTCCCAGGCAGCTTGAAATGTTTGTACCAATCTGATTAAAATATCAGGTAAAAAGCAGTAAATTCTGCAAGCTGTATTCAATCTGAACACTATCCATGAAAGAGCATGGCCGTATCGGGCAGGGTACCTCGGCATACATAGTTTCAAATACGGCCAAGACAAAATTAAAAATGTTGTTGATTGTGAACACAATTTCGTGATATAATATTTACTTTCCCAAACAATTTTCAAGACTTTGTGCAAATTGTTCACATGTGTTTCAACACTTTTAAAAGATATATGATTTTCCCACGAGTTTGCAAATTAAAAAACCATCAGACAATATGCCCAGCACATATTGAAACATTTAATTTTTCTTGGCCTAACCCCACACATTCAGCATTGAGAGTAGCACTGAGACAGGCAAAATAGTCCATGCATCGGTTGTCCTATGATCCGTTGCCTTGATCCATTAAAAAATATGATGACAGCAACAAAATAACAATAGAATTTTCGTTTAAGGTGACCTTTATTTATTGGTTAAATGACAAATCAGAACTTGGGCTGAGTGGTTGAGGAGCCTTTTCAGTCCTCAAATGAAGCATCAGACGAACTGATCACAGGGATGATCTTCAACCTTATCCATGGTCACTCCTTTTGCCTTGGTAACTGAGTAAAACAATGACACAAATATAATAAAATCATAAGGAAAGGGACATATGTTCGACATAAAAATAGTTGAATTGCAAACAAAACATTAAAAACGTGTAAAAAATAATATTGTTTCATAAAATACACATATCAAAATCAACATTTGGACTGCACCTTTTTTATTAGAATAGAATGTGTTTCTTACATTTGGAAAGAATCCATGTTGCAGCTCTCAATCAAAAGGTAGCACAAACATGGAAATAAAAAAAACATTCTTGTTTTAAAATGTGAAAAGGAAACCTACAGGCGATATATCTCCTTTTTGCTATCCCATCACTCCACGAAATCCAGTTGAAATGTAATGATTTTGTACCCATCATTTCTGTTGATTGTATACCCAGAATACGTTTGCATTAGTTTCAAAGATATGCGTTAAAATTAGTATTATACTTGTTAATTTACAATCATTTTCCTATCGAAACAGTACAATCAACTAAGGCATAATCAATTTCACTGTCCTATCAGAACCAAACACCCAGTTTGAGTTTTGCCAATTTGATTGCCCTCACTCAAGGATCACAGTCAGTCATAATCATAGTCATGTCATGAAATTGATAATGATTTTTTACATGTTCTGTTCATTTACTATTGCAATATACATGTAAACAGAAATATAATTATAAAGATCGATTGTTATATATTCATGGGTACAAAATCGCTTAGCATTTTGGGGAGAAAATATTTTTACGGTACATCGCAAACATCACGTTTATCTTGTTTCATCCGTTCTGAGAGGGACTGTCGGATAGCATAGTGGTTAAAGTGTTCGCTCGTCACGCCGAGGACCCGGGGTAGATTCCTGACATGGGCACAATGTGTGAAGCCAATTTCTGGTATTCTCCACCACGATATTGCTATAATATTGTAGAAAGCGACGTAGAACCATACACACTCACCCACCCATCCGTTCTGAGAACGGGAGATTCTCAGAAAAAGTTTGTAAAGACATTCTAAATTGTCCTTCTTGCAATGATAGACCAATAACACCATTATTTGGCTACAATTATGTCACATCAATATGTTATATATATCTCCCCGCCTCCCTGTTTCAGAAAATAATTCAAAAAGCATCGAGCGTAGAATCCATGACTATTTCCGATTTCGGCTTCAAAACGTAGATTTCGATATGTACGATGCTGTATGTGCATCCGATTACAGCAAGGAGTCATAAAATTGCAAAAAGTTTGATTATTTTACATAATTTGCATTATGTTAAACCGTTTTGTTACTATGTCAATAAATTCAGATTATAAATAAACTTATAAAAGTTTTGATACTTAGAAAGCTACAAGAGGATAACTCGAGGCATTGATTGCCAAGAATTTATTTAGTGGCACTTCCCTGGCACGCAGACACCCTTGAGGCAGAAGAATTCTAAGAGGACATTTAGAAGCATTGATTGCCAAGAGTATACCAAATGACACTTCTCTGCCACGAAGACACCATGCAAGAGGCATTTCGAGGCAATAATTGCTAAGAATATGTTCAATGACACTTAATTGTCACGAAGACACCCTGGAGGCAGAAGATTTCTGAGAGGACATTTCGTGCCATTGATTGCTTAGAATATATTCAATGACATTTCATTGTCACGAAGACACCCTAGATGCAGAATAGTCCATTAGGACTGTAACGAAGACATACTGAAGGCAGAAGATTTCTACGAGAACATTTCGAGGCATTGACTGCTGAGAAGATATTCAGTGACACCCCACTGGGAAGTAGAATGCCCAGAAGAGATCTAAGAGGATATTTCGAAGCAATGATTGCAAAGAATGTATTCAGTGGCACTTCTCTGTCACGAAGACACCCTGAAGGCAGAAGATTTCTCAGATAACATTTCGAGGCATTGACTGCTGAGATGATATTCAGCGATACGTGGCACCTCACTGGCACAAATACACCCCAGAAGAGATCCAAGAGGACATTGCGATGCATTGATTCCTAAAAAGATATTCAATGACACTTCACTGTCACGAAGGCACACGAGAGGCAGAAGATATGAAACCGCACATCTCGAGGCATTGATTGCTAAGAATGTACTAAGTGGCACTTTTCTGACACGAATACACTCTGGAAGCATAAGACTTCTAAGAGGACATTTCGAGGCAATGATTGCTAAGAATATATTCAATGATATTTCACTGTCACGAAGACACCCTACAGGCAGTAGGTTTCTGAGAAGACATTTTGAGGCATTGATTGCCAAGAAGATAGTTCACTGCCACGAAGTCACTCTGGAGGCACAAGAGATCCAGGAAAACATCTCAAGGCATTGATTGACAAGAATACCAAGTGACACTTCTCTGTCACGAAGAGGGCGGTCGGGTAGCCTAGTGGTGAAAGCGTTCGTCTGTCACGAAGAGGGCGGTCGGGTAGCCTAGTGGTTAAAGCGTTCGCTCGTCACGCCGAAGACCCGGGTTCGATTCCCGACATGGGTACAATGTGTGAATCCCATTTCTGGTGTCCCCCGCCGTGATATTGCTGGAATATTGCTAAAAGCGGCGTAAAACCATACTCACTCACTCACTCACTGTCACGAAGACACTGTAGAAGAGGTTTAATAGGACACTTCGAGGAAATGATTGCTAAGATTATATTCAGTGATACTTAACTGTCACCGAAGGTCTTCAGCAACCCATGCTTGCCGTAGAAGGTGATTATGCTTGTCGTAAAAAGCGATTAACTGGATCGGGTGGTCAAGCTCGCTGACTTGGTTGATGCATGTCATCGATCCCAATTGCATGTATCGATGCTCATGATATATACCACTGCATTGTCTGGTCCAGACTCGATTATTTACAGACCAACAACAAACCAACCAACCACTGTCACAAAGACACCCTGGAGGCAGACGAATTCTATGACATCTCGAGGCATTGATTGCCACGATTATATTGAGTGGCACTTCACAGTCACAAAGACACCCATAAGACAGAAGAGTCTGAAGAGGATATTTCGAGGCATGAATAGGCACCTTGGATGTAGAAGCGTTCTATGACATCATGAAGAAACACCAGAAGAGATCTAATAGGCCATTTCGAGGCATTGATTACTACGAATATATTCAATGACACTTCACTGTCACGAAGACACTTTACAGGCAGTGGAGGACATTTTGAGGCATTGATTGCTAAGAAGATAATCACTGACATTTCACTGACACGAAGACGCTCTGGAGGCACATAAGATCCAAAAAGACATCTCGAGGCATTGATTGCCAAGAATAGACCAAGTAGCACTTCTCTGTCATGAAGACACCGAAGAAGAGATCGGATAGGCTATTTCGAGGCATTGATTGCTAAGAATATATTTAATGACACTTCACTGTCATGAAGACACTCTGGAAGCAGAAACGTTTCAAGAGGACATGTCCAGGCGTTGATTGCTAAGAAGAAACTCAGTGGTAATTCACTTTCATGAAGACAAACTGAAGGCAGAAGTCTGCTTAGAGGATATTTCGAAGCATTGATTGCTGAAAAGATATTCAGTGACACTTCACTGTCACGAAGGCACCCTGGAGGCAGGGCAGGGCCAATAAGTCATCTATGAGTTATGATTGCTAAGAAGATTTTCAGTGACTTTCACGACGATGTCCTGCAGCTCATGAAGCAATTATTTCTAGAAGATATTCGGTTACAATTCACTGTCAAGAAGACATCCTAGAACTCTTGAACCAATGATTGCCAAGAGATATTAAGTGGCACTTCACTGCCACGACGACACCATAAAGGCTGAAAGGTGCCTTGATTTCTTCTGGAAACATTGATGTCGAAGAGGATAGTCTATAACAAATCACAAAAGAGACACAGACGAGTTGCAAGGATACTTCTGGAGGCAATGTTTGCCAAGAAGCTGTTCAGTGGCCATTGACTGTCACGAAAAAACACTGGAAGCATTAGAGTGCCAACAAGACTTCTGGGGGCAGAAAATGACCAAGAAGAATATGTCTGCCAATAAGACATCCTTGAGGCAAAAGGCATCACAAGGAGACTCCCCAGGACCAGGTTCCCCACCTTTCATGGTCACTGGTACTCAAATAAGACCTCTGGAGACCTCGATCTAAGGGATCGGGTATGCTTCTAAGGCACGTTAGGTTCAGAGACTTAACACTGCACTAACCTGCACTAACCCGCACTAACAACCTGCACGTAGGCGCATCAATTTACAGAAAGACACTTCCAAATTCTTTAGATTTAGGTCCAAAATCGGGGATTGTTTGGTTGTCAGAGGCAGTGTCAGCCTCTTTGTATCCGCCTGCAGAGTGCCTGATCACTGGATAACGACGGTCACACACTGGAGGCAAAAGGGGGTCAAGAAGATTTATGAATGCAGTGATGCTGCTAATAAGATATTCAAAGGAAATTGACTGTCACGAAGGTACTATGGAGGTAGAAGAGATCAAAGTGCACATTTCGAGGCATTGGTTGTCAATAATTATTAAGTGGCATTTCTCTGTCACGAAGACTCCCTTGAAGCAGAAACGTTTCAAGAGGACATTTCGAGGCATTGACTGCTAAGAATATATTCAATGACCCTTCACTGTCACGAAGACATCCTGGAGAGAAACGATGACATAACACATCTTGAGGCAATGAATGCCAAGAAGATATTTAGTGAAACTTCACTGTCACGAAGACACCCTTGAGGTAGAACGATCTAAGAGGACATTTCAAGACATTGATTGCTAAAGGGATATTCAGTGTCACTTCACTGTCACATGGACACTCTGGGGGCACGAAAGTTCAAAGAAGAAATCCCGAGGCATTGATTGACAAGAATATATCAAGTGACACTTATCTGTCACGAAGACACCCTGGGGCGGAAAAGTGCCAAGACTGCACCTCGAGGCAACGACTGCCAAGAATATATTCAGTAGCATTTTTATATCACGAAGGAACCCTGGAGGCAGAAGAGTTTTAAGCGGACAACTGGAGTCATTTACACTTCACTGTGACGAAGACACCCTGGAGGGAGAAGAGTTCTAAGAAGCCATTTCGAGGCATTGATTGATATGATCATGATTACATTCGGTGACACATCACTGTCACGAAGACACATTAGAAACAGAAGCGATCCATGACATCTCCAGGCACTGATTGCTAAGAATATAATAATAATATAAGTGGTATTTTTTGTCACGAAAACACTCTGGAGGCAGGAGAGATGGACGGGGTTCTTTAAGGGCATTGATTGCCAGAATAGAATCAGTGACAACTCATTCTCATAAAGAGACCCTGGAGGCAGAAGAATTCCATCAGGAAACATTCAGTGACACTTCACTGTCACGAATACACCTTGTATACAGGAGAGTTCTATGACGTCTCGAAGCATTAATTGCCAAGATTATATTGAGTGGCACTTCACTGTCATGAAGACACCCTTGAGACAGAAGGGTTTGAAGAGGATCTATTCATTCATTGCTGGGGATACATTCAGTGACACTTCACTGTCAGGAAGACATCCAGGAGGAAGAAGAATTCCATGAGGATATTTCGAGGCATTGATTGCTATGAACACGTCCAGAGACGCTTCACTGTCACGAAGACATCCTTGAGACAAAAGGGTTTGAAGAGGATATTTCTATTCATTCATTGCTGAGGATACTTTCAGTGATACTTCATTGTCACCAAGACACCCTGGATGCAGAGGAGTTCTATGACATCTCGAGGCATTTATTGCCAAGATAATATTGAGTGGCACTTCACTGTCATGAAGACACCTTGGATGCAGAAGAGTTCTATGACATATAGACGCATTAATTGCCAAGATAATATTGAGTGGCACTTCACTGTCACCAAGACACCCTGGAGGCAGAAGAATTCCATCAGGAAACGTTCAGTGACACTTCACTGTCACGAAGACACCTTGGATGCAGAAGAGTTCTATGACATCTCGAGGCATTAATTGCCAAGATTATATTGTGTGGCACTTCACTGTCACGAAGACACCCTTCAGACAGAAGGGTTTGAAGAGGATAGTTCTATTCATTGATTGCTATGAATACATCTAGTGACACTTCATTGTCACGAAGACACCTTGGATGCAAAAGAGTTCTATGACATCTCGGGGCATTAATTGCCAAGATAATATTGAGTGGAACTTCACTGTCATGAAGACACCCTTGAGACAGAAGGGTTTGAAGAGGATAGTTCTATTCATTCATTGCTGAGGATACATTCAGTGACACTTCACTGTCACGAAGACATCCAGGAGGCAGAAGATTTCCATGAGGATATTTCGAGGCAATAATTGCCAAGATTATATTGAGTGGCACTTCACTGTAACGAAGACACCTTACAGACAGAAGGGTTTGAAGAGGATATTTCTATTCATTCATTGCTGAGGATACATTCAGTGACACTTCACTGTCACCAAGACACCCTGGAGGCAGAAGAATTCCATGAGGACATTTCGAGGCATTGATTGCTATGAATGCATTCAGTGACACTTCACTGTCACGAAGACATCCAGGAGGCAGAAGAGTTCTATGACATCTCGAGGCATTAATTGCCAAGATAATATTGAGTGGCACTTCACTGTCATGAAGACACCCTTGAGACAGAAGGGTTTGAAGAGGATATTTCTATTCATTCATTGCTGAGGATACATTCAGTGACACTTCACTGTCACGAAGACATCCAGGAGGCAGAAGAATTCCATGAGGATATTTCGAGGCATTTATTGCTATCAACACGTCCAGTGACACTTCACTGTCACGAAGACACCTTGGATGCAGAAGAGTTCTATGACATCACGAGGCATTAATTGCCAAGATAATATTGACTGGCACTTCACTGTCATGAAGACACCCTTGAGACAAAAGGGTTTGAAGAGGATATTTCTATTCATTCATTGCTGAGGATACGTTCAGTGACACTTCACTGTCACCAAGACACCCTGGAGGCAGCAGAATCCCATCAGGAAACATTCAGTGACACTTCACTTTCACGAAGACACCTTTGATGCAGAAGAGTTCTATGACATCTCGAGGCATTATTGCCAAGATAATATTGAGTGGCACTTCACTGTCATGAAGACACCATTGAGACAGAAGGGTTTGAAGAGGATATTTCTATTCATTCATTGCTGAGGATACGTTCAGTGACACTTCACTGCCATGGAAGACATCCATGAGGCAGAAGATTTCCATGAGGATATTTCGAGGCATTTATTGCTATGAACACGTCCAGTGACGCTTCACGGTCACGAAGACACCCTTGAGACAGAAGAGTGTGAAGAGGATATTTCTATTCATTTATTGCTGAGGATACCTTCAGTGACACTTCACTGTCACCAAGACACCCTGGGGACAGAAGAATTCCATGAAGACATTTCGAGGCATTGATTGCTATGAATACATTAGTGACACTTCACTGTCACGAAGACACCTTGGATGCAGAAGAGTTCTATGACATCTCGAGGCATTAATTGCCAAGATAATATTGAGTGGCACTTCACTGTCATGAAGACACCCTTGAGACAGAAGGGTTTGAAGAGGATATTTCTATTCATTCATTGCTGAGGATACGTTCAGTGACACTTCACTGTCACCAAGACACCCTGGATGCAGAAGAATTCCATCAGGAAACATTCAGTGACACTTCACCTTCACGAAGACACCTTTGATGCAGAAGAGTTCTATGACATCTCGAGGCATTAATTGCCAAGATAATATTGAGAAGCACTTCACTGTCATGAAGACACCCTTGAGACAGAAGGGTTTGAAGAGGATATTTCTATTCATTCATTGCTGAGGATACGTTCAGTGACACTTCACTGTCACCAAGACACCCTGGAGGCAGAAGTATTCCATGAGGACATTTCGAGGCATTGATTGCTATGAATACATTCAGTGACACTTCACTGTCACGAAGACACCTTGGATGCAGAAGAGTTCTATGACATCACGAGGCATTAATTGCCAAGATAATATTGAGTGGCACTTCACTGTCATGAAGACACCTTTGAGACAGAAGGGTTTGAAGAGGATATTTCTATTCATTCATTGCTGAGGATACGTTCAGTGACACTTCACTGTCACCAAGACACCCTGGAGGCAGAAGAATTCCATCAGGAAACATTCAGTGACACTTCACTGTCACGAAGACACCTTGGATGCAGAAGAGTTCTATGACATCTCGAGGCATTAATTGCCAAGATAATATTGAGTGGCACCGTCACGAAGACACCCTGGAAGCAGAATATTTCCATGAGGATATTTCGAGGCATATATTGCTATGAATACTTCCAGTGACGTTTCACTGTCACCAAGACACCCTTTAAACAGAAGGTTTTGAAGAGGATATTTCTATTCATTCATTGCTGAGGATACGTTCACTGACACTTCACTGTCATCAAGACACCCTGGAGGCAGAAGATTTCCATTAGGATATTTCGAGGCATTTATTGCTATCAACACGTCCAGTGACGCTTCACTGTCACGAAGACACCCTTGAGACAGAAGAGTGTGAAGAGATTATTTCTATTCATTCAATGCTGAGGATCCATTCAGTGACACTTACTGCCATGAAGACATCCAGGAGGCAGAAGATTTCCATGAGGATATTTCGAGGCATTTATTGCTATGAACACAGCTATTGACGCTTCACTGTCATGAAGACACCCTTGAGACAGAAGGGTTTGAAGAGGATATTTCTATTCATTCATTGCTGAGGATACGTTCACTGACACTTCACTGTCATCAAGACACCCTGGAGGCAGAAGAATTTAATCAGGAAACATTCAGTGACACCCTGGAGACAGAAGGGTTTGAAGAGGATATTTCTATTCATTCAATGCTGAGGATCCATTCAGTGACACTTACTGTCATGAAGACATCCAGGAGGCAGAAGATTTCCATGAGGATATTTCGAGGCATTTATTGCTATGAACACAGCCATTGACGCTTCACTGTCACGAACACACCCTTGAGACAGAAGGGTTTGAAGAGGATATTTCTATTCATTCATTGCTGAGGATACCTTCAGTGACACTTCACTGTCATCAAGACACCCTGGAGACAGAAGAATTTCATCAGGAAACATTCAGTGACACTTCACTGTCACGAAGACACCTTGGATGCAGAAGAGTTCTATGACATCTCGAGGCATTAATTGCCAAGATTATATTGAGTGCCACTTCATCGTCACGAGGACACCCTGGAGACAGAAGGGTTTGAAGAGGATATTGCTATTCATTCAATGCTGAGGATCCATTCAGTGACACTTCACTGCCATGGAAGACATCCATGAGGCAGAAGATTTCCATGAGGATATTTCGAGGCATTTATTGCTATGAACACGTCCAGTGACGCTTCACGGTCACGAAGACACCCTTGAGACAGAAGAGTGTGAAGAGGATATTTCTATTCATTTATTGCTGAGGATACCTTCAGTGACACTTCACTGTCACCAAGACACCCTGGGGACAGAAGAATTCCATGAGGACATTTCGAGGCATTGATTGCTATGAATACATTAGTGACACTTCACTGTCACGAAGACACCTTGGATGCAGAAGAGTTCTATGACATCTCGAGGCATTAATTGCCAAGATAATATTGAGTGGCACTTCACTGTCATGAAGACACCCTTGAGACAGAAGGGTTTGAAGAGGATATTTCTATTCATTCATTGCTGAGGATACCTTCAGTGACACTTCACTGTCACCAAGACACCCTGGATGCAGAAGAATTCCATCAGGAAACATTCAGTGACACTTCACCTTCACGAAGACATCTTTGATGCAGAAGAGTTCTATGACATCTCGAGGCATTAATTGCCAAGATAATATTGAGAAGCACTTCACTGTCATGAAGACACCCTTGAGACAGAAGGGTTTGAAGAGGATATTTCTATTCATTCATTGCTGAGGATACGTTCAGTGACACTTCACTGTCACCAAGACACCCTGGAGGCAGAAGAATTCCCTCAGGAAACATTCAGTGACACTTCACCTTCACGAAGACATCTTTGATGCAGAAGAGTTCTATGACATCTCGAGGCATTAATTGCCAAGATAATATTGAGAAGCACTTCACTGTCATGAAGACACCCTTGAGACAGAAGGGTTTGAAGAGGATATTTCTATTCATTCATTGCTGAGGATACGTTCAGTGACACTTCACTGTCACCAAGACACCCTGGAGGCAGAAGAAATCCATGAGGACATTTCGAGGCATTGATTGCTATGAATACAATAGTGACACTTCACTGTCACAAAGACACCTTGGATGCTGAAGAGTTCTATGACATATCGAGGCATTAATTGCCAAGATAATATTGAGTGGCACTTCACTGTCATGCAGACACCCTTGAGACAGAAGGGTTTGAAGAGGATATTTCTATTCACTCATTGCTGGGGATACGTTCAGTGACACTTCGCTGTCACCAAGACACCCTTGAGGCAAAAGAATTCCATCAGGAAACATTCAGTGACACTTCACTTTCACGAAGACACCTTTGATGCAGAAGAGTTCTATGACATCTCGAGGCATTAATTGCCAAGATAATATTGAGTGGCACTTAACTGTCATGAAGATACCCTTGAGACAGAAGGGTTTGAAGAGGATATTTCTATTCATTCATTGCTGAGGATACGTTCACTGACACTTCACTGTCATCAAGACACCCTGGAGGCAGAAGAATTTAATCAGGAAACATTCAGTGACACCCTGGAGACAGAAGGGTTTGAAGAGGATATTTCTATTCATTCAATGCTGAGGATCCATTCAGTGACACTTACTGTCATGAAGACATCCAGGAGGCAGAAGATTTCCATGAGGATATTTCGAGGCATTTATTGCTATGAACACAGCCATTGACGCTTCACTGTCACGAAGACACCCTTGAGACAGAAGGGTTTGAAGAGGATATTTCTATTCATTCATTGCTGAGGATACGTTAACTGACACTTCACTGTCATCAAGACACCCTGGAGGCAGAAGAATTTCATCAGGAAACATTCAGTGACACTTCACTGTCACGAAGACACCTTGGATGCAGAAGAGTTCTATGACATCTCGAAGCATTAATTGCCAAGATTATATTGAGTGGCACTTCACTGTCATGAAGACACCCTTGAGACAGAAGGGTTTGAAGAGGATATTTCTATTCATTCAATGCTGAGGATCCATTCAGTGACACTTCACTGCCATGGAAGACATCCATGAGGATATTTCGAGGCATTTATTGCTATGAACACGTCCAGTGACGCTTCACGGTCACGAAGACACCCTTGAGACAGAAGAGTGTGAAGCGGATATTTTTATTCATTCATTGCTGAGGATACCTTCAGTGACACTTCTCTGTCACCAAGACACCCTGGGGACAGAAGAATTCCATGAGGACATTTCGAGGCATTGATTGCTATGAATACATTCAGTGACACTTCATTGTCACGAAGACACCTTGGATGCAGAAGAGTTCTATGACATCTCGAAGCATTAATTGCCAAGATTATATTGAGTGGCACTTCACTGACACGAAGACACCCTTCAGACAGAAGGGTTTGAAAAGGATATTTCTATTGATTCATTGCTAAAGATACCTTCAGTGACACTTCGCTGTCACGAAGACACCTTGGATACAGAAGAGTTCTATGACATCTCGAGGCATTAATTGCCAATGTTATATTGAGTGGCACTTCACTGTCACGAAGACACCTTTCAGACACAAGTGATTGAAGAGGAAATTTTTGTGCATTCAATGCTGAGGATACGTTCAGTGACACTTCACTGTCACGAAGACACCTTGGATACAGAATAGTTCCATGGCATCAAGTTGCACTGATTGCCAAGATTATATTGAGTGGCACTTCATTGTCACAAAGACACCCTTGAGACAGAAGGGTTTGAAGAGGAAATTTCTATTCATTCATTGCTGAGGATAGCTTCAGTGACACTTCATTGTCACGAAGACACACTGGAGGCAAAAGAATTCCATGAGGACATTTCGAGGCATTGATTGCTATGAATACATTCAGTGACACTTCCCTGTCAAGAAGACACCTTCGATCCATCAGAGTTTCATGACATCTCGTGGCCTTAATTGCCAAGATTATATTGAGTGGCACTTCATTGTCACGAAAACACCCTTGAGACAGAAGATTTTGAGGAGGATATTTCTGTGCATTCAATGCTGAGGATACGATCAGTGACACTTCACTGTCACGAAGACACCTTGGATGCAGAAGAGTTCTATGACATCTCGATGCATTAATTGCAAAGGTTATATTGAGTGGCACTTCACTGTCACGAGACACCCTTGAGACAGAAGGGTTTGAAGAAGATATTTTTGTTCATTCGTTGCTGAGGATACCTTCAGTGACACTTCATTGTCACCAAGCCATCCTGGAGGCAAAAGAATTCCATGAGGACATTTCGAGGCAATGATTGCTATGAATACATTCAGTGACACTTCCCTGTCAAGAAGACACCTTCGATCCACCAGAGTTTCATGACATCTCGTGGCCTTAATTGCTAAGATTATATTGAGTGACACTTCATTGTCACGAAAACACCCTTGAGACAGAAGATTTTGAAGAGGATATTTCTGTGCATTCAATGCTGAGGATACGTTCAGTGACACTTCACTGTCACGAAGACACCTTGGATACAGAACAGTTCAATGGCATCAAGATGCACTGATTGCCAAGACTATATTGAATGGCACTTCACTGTCACGAAGACACCCTTTAGACAGAAGGGTTTGAAGAGGATATTTTTATTCATTGATGTCTGAGGATACCTTCAGTGACACTTCATTGTCACCAAGCCATCCTGGAGGCAAAAGAATTCCATGAGGACATTTCGAGGCATTCATTGCTGTGAACACATTCAGTGACAATTCATTGTCACGAAGACACCTTGGATGCAGAAGAGTTCTATGACATCTTGAAGCATTAATTGCCAAGATTATATTGAGTGGCACTTCATTGTCAACAAGACACCCTTCAGACAGAAGGGTTTGAAGAGGATATTTCTATTCATTGATGTCTGAGGATACCTTCAGTGACACTTCATTGTCACCAAGCCATCCTGGAGGCAAAAAATTCCATGAGGATATTTCGAGGCATTGATTGCTATGAATACATTCAGTGACACTTCCCTGTCAAGAAGACACCTTGGATCCATCAGAGTTTCATGACATCTCGTGGCCTTAATTGCCAAGATTATATTGAGTGGCACTTCATTGTCACGAAAACACCCTTGAGACAGAAGATTTTGAAGAGGATATTTCTGTGCATTCAATGCTGAAGATACGTTCAGTGACACATCACTGTCACGAAGACACCTTGGATACAGAACAGTTCAAGGGCATCAAGATGCACTGATTGCCAAGACTATATTGAATGGCACTTCATTGTCACGAAGACACCCTTTAGACAGAAGGGTTTGTAGAGGATATTTTTGTTCATTCGTTGCTGAGGATACCTTCAGTGACACTTCATTGTCACCAAGCCATCCTGGAGGCAAAAGAATTCCATGAGGACATTTCGAGGCATTCATTGCTGTGAACACATTCAGTGACACTTCATTGTCACGAAGACACCTTGGATGCAGAAGAGTTCTATGACATCTCGAAGCATTAATTGCCAAGATTATATTGAGTGGCACTTCATTGTCACCAAGACACACTTCAGACAGAAGGGTTTGAAGAGGATATTTCTATTCATTCATTGCTAAGGATACGTTCAGTGACACTTCACTGTCACGAAGACACCTTGGATACAGAACAGTTCAAGGGCATCAAGATGCACTGATTTCCAAGACTATATTGAATGGCACTTCATTGTCACGAAGACACCCTTTAGACAGAAGGGTTTGAAGAGGATATTTTTATTCATTCATGTCTGAGGATACCTTCAGTGACACTTCATTGTCACCAAGCCATCCTGGAGGCAAAAAATTTCATGAGGATCTTTCGAGGCATTGATTGCTATGAATACATTCAGTGACACTTCCCTGTCAAGAAGACACCTTGGATCCATCAGAGTTTCATGACATCTCGTGGCCTTAATTGCCAAGATTATATTGAGTGGCACTTCATTGTCACGAAAACACCCTTGAGACAGAAGATTTTGAAGATGATATTTCTGTGCATTCAATGCTGAGGATACGTTCAGTGACACTTCACTGTCACGAAGACACCATGGATACAGAACAGTTTCATGGCATCAAGATGCACTGATTGCCAAGACTATATTGAATGGCACTTCATTGTCACGAAGACACCCTTTAGACAGAAGGGTTTGAAGAGGATATTTTTATTCATTCATGTCTGAGGATACCTTCAGTGACACTTCATTGTCACCAAGCCACCCTGGAGGCAAAAGAATTCCATGAGGACATTTCGAGGTATTGATTGCTATGAATACATTCAGTGACACTTCACTGTCACGAAGACACCTAGGATGCAGAAGAGTTCTATGACATCTCGAAGCATTAATTGCCAAGGTTATATTGAGTGGCACTTCACTGTCACGAAGACATCCTTGAGACAGAAGGTTTCAAGAAGATATTTCTATTGATTCATTGCTAAGGATACCTTCAGTGACACTTCATTGTCACCAAGCCACCCTGGAGGCAAAAGAATTCCATGAGGACATTTCGAGGCATTGATTGCTATGAATACATTCAGTGACACTTTATTGTCAGGAAGACACCTTGGATCCCAGAAGAGTTCCATGACATCTCGAACCATTAATTGCCAAGATTATATTGAGTGGAACTTTATTGTCACGAATACACCCTTAAGACACAAGAGATTGAAGAGTATATTTCTGTGCATTCAATGCTGAGGATACGTTCAGTGACACATCACTGTCACGAAGACACCTTGGATACAGAACAGTTCCAGGGCATCAAGATGCACTGATTGCCAAGAGTATATTGAATGGCACTTCATTGTCACGAAGACACCCTTTAGACAGAAGGGTTTGAAGAGGATATTTTTATTCATTGATCTCTGAGGATACCTTCAGTGACACTTCATTGTCACCAAGCCACCCTGGAGGCAAAAGAATTCCATGAGGACATTTCGAGGTATTGATTGCTATGAATACATTCAGTGACACTTCATTGTCACGAAGACACCTAGGATGCAGAAGAGTTCTATGACATCTCGAAGCATTAATTGCCAAGGTTATATTGAGTGGCACTTCACTGTCACGAAGACACCCTTGAGACAGAAGGGTTTGAAGAAGATATTTCTATTGATTCATTGCTGAGGATATCTTCAGTGACACTTCATTGTCACCAAGCCATCCTGGAGGCAAAAGAATTCCATGAGGACATTTCGAGGCATTGATTGCTGTGAATACATTCATTGACACTTCCCTGTCAAGAAGACACCTTGGATCCATCAGAGTTTCATGACATCTCGTGGCCTTAATTGCTAAGATTATATTGAGTGGCACTTCATTGTCACGAAAACACCCTTGAGACAGAAGATTTGGAAGAGGATATTTCTGTGCATTCAATGCTGAGGATACGATCAGTGACACTTCACTGTCACGAAGACAGAACAGAACAGTTCCAGGGCATCAAGATGCACTGATTGCCAAGTCTATATTGAATGGCACTTCATTGTCACGAAGACACCCTTTAGACAGAAGGGTTTGAAGAGGATATTTTTGTTCATTCGTTGCTGAGGATACCTTCAGTGACACTTCATTGTCACCGAGCCACCCTGGAGGCAAACGAATTCCATGAGGACATTTCGAGGCATTGATTGCTATGAATACATTCAGTGACACTTCATTGTCACGAAGACACTTTGGATGCAGAAGAATTCTATGACATATCAAAACATTATTTGCCAAGATTATATTGAGTGGCACTTCACTGTCACGAAGACACCCTTTAGACAGAAGGGTTTGAAGAGGATATTTTTGTTCATTCGTTGCTGAGGATACCTTCAGTGACACTTCATTGTCACCGAGCCACCCTGGAGGCAAAAGAATTCCATGAGGACATTTCGAGGCATTGATTGCTATGAATACATTCAGTGACACTTCATTGTCAAGAAGACACCTTGGATGCAGAAGAATTCTATGACATCTCGAAACATTAATTGCCAAGATTATATTGAGTTGCACTTCACTGTCACGAAGACACCCTTGAGACAGAAGGGTTTGAAAAGGATATTTCTATTCATTCATTGCTGAGGATACGTTCAGTGACACTTCACTGTCACGAAGACACCTTGGATACAGAACAGTTCCAGGGCATCAAGATGCACTGATTGCCAAGACTTTATTGAATGGCACTTTATTGTCACGAAGACACCTTGGATGCAGAAGAGTTCTATGACATCTCGAGGCATTAATTGCCAAGGTTATATTGAGTGGCACTTTATTGTCACGAAGACACCCTTAAGACACAAGAGATTGAAGAGGAAATTTTTGTGCATTCAATGCTGAGGATACGTTCAGTGACACTTCACTGTCACGAAGACACCTTGGATACAGAACAGTTCCATGGCATCAAGATGCACTGATTGCCAAGATTATATTGAGTGGCACTTTATTGTCACGAAGACACTTTTCAGACACAAGAGATTGAAGAGGATATTTCTGTGAATTCAATGCTGAGGATACGTTCAGTGACACTTCACTGTTACGAAGACACCTTGGATGCAGAAGAGTTCTATGACATCTCGAGGCATTAATTGCCAAGGTTATATTGAGTGGCACTTCATTGTCACCAAGACACCCTAGAGGCAGAAGGTTTCAAAGAGGATATTTCTATTCATTCATTGCTAAGGATACATTCAGTGACACTTCACTCTCACGAAGACACCTTGGATGCAGAAGAGTTCCATGACATCAGGGCGCACAGATTACCAAGATTATATTGAGTGGCACTTCACTGTCATAAAGACACCCTGGAGGGAGAGGGTTTCGATTCATTGATTGCTAAAAATACATTCACGGTCACGAAAACATACTGAAGGCAGAAGACTACTTTGAGAACATTTCGAGGCATTGAGTGTTAAGAATATACTCAATGACACTTCATTGTCGCGAAGACAGAAGACCTTGAGACAGAAGAGCTTGAAGAGGATATTTCTATTGATTCATTGCTAAGGATTCGTTCAGTGACACTTCACTGTCACGAAGACAGCTTGGATGCAGGAGAATCCTCTGACATCTCGAGGCATTAATTGCCAAGATTATATTGAGTGGCACTTCATTGTCGCGAAGACACCCTTGAGACAGAAAAGTTTGAAGAGGATATTTCGATTTATTGATTGCTGAGTATACTTTTAGTGACACTTCACTTTCACGACGACACCCAAAGAGGCTGGAGATCTTTAAAAGGACATTGATGGGCCAGAGGATAGTCTGTAATAAATCACAGAAGAGACACAGACGAGTTGCAAGGAAAGTCTGGAGGCAGTGTTTGCCAAGAAGCTGTTCAGCGGCAATTGACTGTCACGAAGAAACACTGGAAGCAGAAGAGTGCCAACAAGACTTCTGGGGGCAGTAAATGACCAAGAAGACCTCTTAAGGAATATGTCTGCCAATAAGACATCCTTGAGGCAAAAGGCATCACGAGGAGACTCTCCAGGACCGGGTTTCCCACCTCCCATGGTCACTGGTACCCAAATAAGACCTCTGGAGACCTCGATCTAAGGGTCCGGTATGCTTCTAAAGCACGTTAGGTTCAGAGACTTAACACTGCACTAACCTGCACTAACCCGCGCTAACAACCTGCACGTAGGCGCATCAATTTACAGAAAGACACTTCCAAATTCTTTAGATTTAGGTTCAAAATCGGGGATTGTTTGGTTGTCAGAGGCAGTGTCAGCCTCTTCGTATCCGCCTGAAGCATGCCTGATCACTGGATAACGACGGTCACACACTGGAGGCAAAAGGGGGTCAAGAAGATTTATGAATGCAGTAATGCTGCTAATAAGATATTCAGTGGAAATTGAATGTCACGAAGGCACTATGGAGGCAGAAGAGTTCCAAGAGGACACTTCGGGGCATCGATTGCTCGGAATATATTCAATGACACTTCACTGTCACCCTAGAGGCAGAGGAGTTCCATAAGGATTGTCACGAAGACATCCTGAAGGCAGAAGATTTCTTAGATAACTTTTCGCGGCACTGACTGCAAAGAAGATATTCAGTGACACTTCAGTGTCTTGAAGACACCCTGGAAGCAGAGGACATTTTTCGAGGCATTGATTGCTAAAATAATTTCAGTGACACTGCCACGAAGACACTCTGGAGGCACAATTGTTCCAAGAAGACATCTCGAGGCATTGATAGCCATGAAAATAATAAGTGACACCTCTCTGTCACGAAGACACCCTAAAGGAGAGCTAAGAGGATATTTCGAGGCATCGATTGCTAAAAATGTATTTAAAGACACTTCACTCTCACGAAGACACACTTGTGGGAGAAGAGTAGATTCTAAGAGGCCATTTCGAGGCATTAATTGCTAAGAATATATTCAATGACACTTCTCTGACCTAAAGACACCCTGGAAGAGAATTTTCTAAGCGGACATTTCGATTCATTGATTGATATGACTGTCACGAAGACACCTTGGAGGCAGATCCATGACATATCGAGGCATTGATTGCTAAGAATGTATGAAGTGACACTTCACTGTCAGAAAGACATACTTGAAGCAGAAGAAATCAATAAGGTCATGTGGAGTCATTGGTTGCCAAGAGTGGATTAAGTGTCACTACTCTGTCAAAAAAACACTCTGGAGACAGAAGAGTTCCATGAGGATATCTCGAGGCATTGATTGCCAAGGTATTAACGAGTGGCACTTCACTGTCACAAAGACACCCTTGTCTAGAGGACATCTCGAGGCATTGATTGCCAAGATTATATTCAACGACATTTCCCTTTCACGAAGACACTATTGATGCAGAAGAGTGCCAATAAGTCCACTAGATGCAATGATTGCCAAACTTATATTCATGAACAATTATCTGTCACGACGACAACTTGCAGGCAGAAGAGTGCCATTTATCATCAGGAGGCGACGACAGCCAATGATATATTCAGTGTCAATACAATGTCATGAAGACAGCCTTCTGGCAGAAAAATTCCACGAGGACATCTCGAGACATTGAATGGAAAGAATGTATTAAGTGGCACTTCCCTGACACGAAGACACCCTGGAGGCAGAAAGGTTTCAAGAGGACACTTTGAGACATTGATTGCTAAGAATAGATTCAATGACACTTCACTGTCACGAAGACATCTTGGAGGCAGATGATTTCTGAGAGGGCATCTCGAGGCGTTGATTGCTAAGATATTAAGTGACACTTCACTGTCACGAAGACACTCTGCAGGTAGAAAGGTTTCAAGAGGACATTTCGAGGCATTGATTGCCAAGAATATATTGAGTGGTACTTCTCTGTCGCAAAGGCCTGGATGCATACGGTTTCTAACAGGACTTTTCGATTGATTGATTGATTGTTAAGAATACATTCACTGACATTTCACTGTCACGAAGACATTCTGGGAGTAGAAGAGATCAAAGTGAACTCGAAGGACTGATTGCCAAGAATGTATTGAGTGGCACTCCACTGTCACAAAGACACCCTGCAGACAGGAATGTTCTGAGAGGACATTTCAGGGCATTGATTGCTAAAAATATATTCAGTAAAACTTCTCCGTCACGAAGACACCCAGGGGGGTGGGGGGTGGGGGGTGGGGGGCAGAAGAAATCCATGAGGCCATCACGAAGTATTGATCGCCAAGAAATCATTCGGTGACGTGACATTTCACTGTCACGAAGACACCCTGGAAGCAGAAGAATTCTATCTCGAGGCATGGATTGCCAAGAATATATTGAGTGGCACTTTACTGTCACAAAGACACCCCGCATTCAGAAGAGATTCATAAGAGGACATTTCGAGGCATTGATTGCTGAGGATATATTCTATAAAACCTCTTCGTCACGAAGACATCTTGGATGCAGAAGAGTTCTAAGAGGCCAATTCCAGGCATTGATGTCATGAAGACACCCAGGTGGTGGAAGATTTCTATGAGGACATATCGAGGCATTCATTGCCAAGAATATATTTAGTGGAACCTCACTTTGACGATGACACCCTGGAGACAGAAGAATTCCAATCGGCCGTTTCGAGGCATTGATTACGAAGAATATTTTCAATGACACTTCACTGTCATGAAGAGGTATGAGAGTTCCAAGTGTTAATCTCGAAACATTGATTGCTAAGAATATTTTCAGTGATAATTCACTGTCACAGTGCCTTTCACTTCAGTGTCTATTTCTGCAGATATTTGTAAGGTCACAGTGACCTATTTTCAATAAAAAGCATTTGCAATATTTTCGTTGTGACATTGGATTCCACCATGAGACTTCATATTTGGTTTTATATACTGGTTAACCCTTGCAAATATTGCAGTTGATATTGTCAAGGTCACGTGTTTTCAATAACAAAAAGCGTCCACTGTAGTTACAATTAATTGAAATGACGAAGACCTACTTGAAGGTCCAAATGACTAGGCAATCAAATACAATTGTCCATAATAATCCCCCAAATGTTTTCAATGTCGAAGGTAAGCATTTATGTTTGTTTTTGTTAAGTGTATTCTAGATTCTCTGGACATGGCACTGAAAAACATTAAAATGATACAAACCAATTAATTCCTAAGATCGATTGGTTGGCAGGTCACTCGTTCAGCAATTATGATTTTACAACCAGTTCTCATCACCAGTTGTGGAAGGACGACCTCCTGAGGGCGGCGCTTTGAAGTGGTGAGGTTTTGGGTGACCTTCTATGAAGATTAAGGTCACTGGATTGGTCTATCTTAAGGTACTTCTGCTCCTTACTGTACTGAGGAAATAATGTGTGTATAACATGTTTGTAAGAGCTTACACCTATGTTTTCAAATAAAAATAATCAAACATGTGATTCTCTTAAATTTAGGTCAAGGTCATTACACCAAAAGTGCTTATAACTTTCTGTTTATTGTAGCTAGTGGGATAGCACTTTCTGTTTTGAAGTTGTCTTCTTTCCAAACGGGAAATGATGTCATTTAACTGGAAGTGTCAACAACTTTCTTAGTAATGTTGGTGCAGAACTGTTTTTAGGTTGTGATGCATTGAGCTTATGTTATGTTTGGCCTTTACTACAATTAAGTCAGTTTGTCTGTTTTCCCATTACAGAGGTGCAGTTATCAAACCAAGAATGCTTACATTGACAGCTCGAGGCACAGGACTAATTTCTACTGCAATTGGCAACATGAGGTATCCGAGATGAACATAAAACATGTATTGCTGAGGTCATCTGTCACTTGAGTAGATGGAAGTTAAAATGGGTCATGATACACGTTTATTGTGGTAAAGTGATGGGACTAGTTCTGTATTGCATGTAATTTAATATATTTATTCATATATGTTTTACATGTTTATCTTTGCATCTGTAGGTAGTTGTAGAATAGCATTACTGTTGTAAATATGTAAGCTTAGTGCCATAAGGTAGAAATGGATCCCATACACCTGGGAATATTGTAACAATTTAAACCTTTAAAATTATGGTCGCGGTTTGTTTGATCAAAAGTCATGGCGAGATAAAGTCTGAAATGCATTGCTTCGATGCTGTCAGTGCCATTAAAATTGATTAGCAGAGACAGAAAGCATTAATTAGGAGAAACAAAAGGCGCAAATCAATGTTACGACAATACTTATTCTACATGTCACCAATTTGTAAGTGCTTTCTTTCTTTTTGTCTTTCTTTTTCATTCAGTATGAATCATTTGATCCACCAAGACTTGAACGAGCTGTGGAGGACAAGTAGTTGGTACGTGACAAAGGCCACTGTGATGGACATTACTTGGACCGGGTACCACCTGGAAAACTCGCAGTTGTGCCCTGAATGATTGTGCACCATCCTCTAATCACTCGAACGTGATGCCACACTTACAACTAATGTGAATACTACCACTGTAGTTTTTCGCTGGGGACTAGGTGCTTTCAGTATCATACTTGTGGGGCTGATTTTCATGAACTATAGTGTCACGCCATTTTTCTGTATCAAACCATGTATAAAGTATGTAAAATCCACAAATTGGTTTTCATTGTAGCTAATCGGGCATTTGAAGCCATGAGAGAGTATGAAATGATTTGTTGAAAATCTTGATATGATTCCCTAGTCTATCAGGCCAAATGATTTTTTCTCACTGCAAAATATATTGATTGACCACAGAGCCTAATATTTCAACACCAACGTGTTGTTTACTACAGAACTGACTGCTGAGCGATATTTTTAAGTACATAATACAAAGTGGTAAATAATAAATTTCTGCAGTACAAAACAAATCAGTCAGAATTTTCCTCAGAAATGCATTTGAGTTCATTCGAGGAACCTAAACTTTCCAATGTTATTAAGTGTGTTCCTGTAGGCTCGATCCCTTAATGGTCATTTTCGGACTGCTGTTGTATCGCCTTTCTTTCATGTAAGTTATATCCCAGCGTGTTACATGTAGGTTCATGCGGAGGAAACGTCTGAAGCGGTAGAGAACGTAGGAGAACTCAAATGTCGGTAAAATGATAAAATATAAAACCTAGCAAATTCGAAAATTAGGCTACAAAAAATACAGTGCTGTCAGTTGGCAATGCATTTGTTTAGAAACTAAAGTCCATTTGTTTGCAAACAACTCTCGCAATGCAATTCTGTGACGCTGTGCTAATTAGCGTCATTAAACTTCCAATTTTCTATGTCAATATTACATGCATTTGTACAGTTTGCAACAGAATTGTATTCTCTACCTTCATATGCATTTGCTTTTATAGTCAATTTTCAACTTTTTATGTAATTCATGATTTTGTGTCACTGAACACATATTTTGCCCATGTGTATTCGCTATTATTGTCCCTACCAATTTAATTTGAATATTTATTGTTGTATATTTTATATCAGTGTATAGAACTTTTTATGACCTGTACGCTCATATGTGTATATACTCATAATATAATTTTAGTTATATTACAAAAACAGTGTTCTAGAAAACACACTCTCATTAACAAGACAGGGTTGTTTAGCCTTAGCCAACGTGAATATGGTTATCTCCCATTGGTTAATTATTTATTTAAGTGACCAATAGTGATGGTCAATTAGGGGCTCTTTCTTTTAAAGGCCGACTCAAATCTTAAGTAAAATCAGTAACGTCTCGGCGGACTCAGGTCACGCTGCTGGCTGCTCACTGCTGTCTTGCTGCTGGACCGACCTAGGACTCTTTGACGGGAGGTGGTGAGATCTTGAACTTTCTCTGAACTGTAAATGTTTGGATAACTTTGTCATACCCACATTTGCTTATCTCACCCCTTATTATACCCTTTTGTAAGTTCGTAGACTATTCTGCTTGCTCTTACATTTTATTATAGGTTATTTGTACTTGTAAGTTCATAGAACTAGCTATTTGTATCTTACAGTACTTTGGGAAGATATTTTGGGTAAAATCCTTATTTACTTCTTAAGCTTTGTAGTTCTTCAAATCCACCTATTACCCCTGAGGGGTAATTGTCCCGTCCTTTTGAGTCCCCGCAAATTGGTCCAATTAAGAGCTTATGTTACTTGGTCACAGCTCAATGTCTCAAGGTGTGAATTCCTGTCAGACGTAGACCTTAGCATATCCATTGTCTTGTCTAGCGTCCGGTGAGATTGATTAGCACAGCCTATTTAGTTGTGAGTTTGTCAATTAGCTCTATACTCAGGTGTTTATCTATCAGGTCCTACATACCTGTTGTTGTAACCCCTACTTGAGTTTGATTGCCTAAATAAATAAACAGTGAGTTTTAGATTACACGCCACTTGTTTGTATTATTTTTTCTATCCTGACACTGCTATTCACTGCCTGACATACGGATCTAAGTCGATCCCCATGGCAGACTAGTGAGGCGATTTTGGTCATCGTGATAATTCAATTTTGAAAACAAAAATGATCACACATATCTCCACACCACGATTAAGTGGTATTCAAGATGAAATATTCAAGTGAAACGTGTGACGCACCACCTGAGAAGGGATGGATCAGGGTGTTTCTGTTCAAATCATATGTTTTCTCATCATCTGACCTGACATAAATGCTCAAACGTGCTCCATTCATTCAATATTTGGCAAGAAATGACATATGTTCTCTTCTAGGGAAACTCATTGAAACACAAAGAAAGTAGTTCCTGCAGCTTCGTTTTATTGAAAATATTTCCACTGACGCGTACAGCAAAACTCAGCGTTCTAAATGAGCAAACACCACAACATGGACAGATCAGAATATTTTAGCGAAGTGACTCACGCTTTAAGGACAAAAGACGCATCAACAGCCACTTTTTTAATTTATTCGACTGTTTAACGTTACAAAAACATCAGTTGAAATAAGAGGAAGTAAGAAATATAAGGAAACAAAAAGTGAAACATGTAGTCCCAGGAACTGGCTATATCACCAATTCTGAGTCACTCGGGTGAATGAGAGAGCTCAGCATTATTCCGGACGTAAAATGTTAAAATTGAAGAATAATCAATCAATGTAGTTTAACTATGTGCTGCTTGTTGATCAGTTCGGGAAACATGCGTCTACAGGTAATTGAAGGGTGATGACACCAGACACCCTGGATCTGCCCATGCCTCTGCTTGCTACACAATAATATAAAATATAATTTCCGCCGCTAGCTTGTCAGCTTTTGCTGACTGTGTCGTTAAACAAAATTCAACATAATATACCACACATCACTTCACGTACAAAAACATCATTGTGGATATCCTATCTTGTGTAAACGGGACAATTAGCATAGCTTTTCGTCACAGGGATCACGTTTTACACATGGTTCTTATTATTGACCATAAGAGAGAAATGTTCAGAGGAGATAATGCCGGACTGCACGTTCCACTCTTGCCTATGTATACATTACATTACCACTTTCACATGGTTGACCAAAACGCCAGACATTAACTCCACAGAACATTTGGGCTAGCTAGGACCCAAAGCCTTCTTCAATCCATGCCGGGACGATGCGGGTCAGTTTTGGAGTCACGTAGAGGTCTCAATAGCTACCGAGAACAAGGCCCATTTGAGAACTGACATCATCACTGCTTGACCTTTTATTGACTTATTTACAATTACTAACATTCATAAAGACGTTGACTTGCCTTTACATGTGTTCGCAATGGATGGGGCAGAAAAATCGAACCTTTTCGCAAATATCTGATGTCATCACTACTTTTCAGAGTTATTCATAAACACTTGATATGGTCGCACTCGTAGAATGGACACGGATGTCACTTTTATTTCCAAGTTCTAATTTTAGCGGTTACACTGTGTGTAACTCTCGTGCACATTAATCTAATTCATCAGGGGCGTTTGCTGTATATTACAATATACATGTGGAATGGAGCAATGCCTTTGATCCCGTTTGTGACATGATGCAGGTTTCAAACGTTTATCACCTTGGTGAAACCCACAAGCACGGGGGTGGTGCTGACAAACCTAGAAAGATAATCGGGGCGAACCGGGGTTCGATCTCACAATCATATGTTTTCAATGGACCGTACTCTGCACAGTGAATTGCTGCGCCTTAGACAACTGGGCCACCCATGGACTCAAAATCAGAATTTTATCAACAACTGTTTATGCAACGTCGCGAGGGCACGTTTTTAAAACCACGTCCAAGCTAATACTTGATTATCTGTTATTCTATGCATTGAACCAATGATTTGCATGCACAAAACATGATAATGATGTATGATGAAACTATTCCATTGTCACAATGGATGTTATGTGTGGATAGTGCTTGAATATGATCAACCCCGTGAAGATCCGGGGTCTTCTGCAACCCATGCTTGTCGTAAGAGGCGACTAACGGGATCGGGTGGTCAGGCTCGCTGACTTGGTTGATGCATGTCATCGTATCCCAATTGCGCGGATCGATGCTCATGATGTCAATCACTGGATTGTCTAGTCCAGACTCGATTATTTACCAACTGCCTTCATATAGCTGGAATATTGCCGAGTGCGGCGTTAAACAACACACAAACTGAATAGGATCCCCAACACACAGTTGTGACCTTAATAATGAGGCGTTGCAAACTAGTCCTGCTTTGATCAACGCCTTCATTGATTGAACATTGGTTCGAGGTCTGCTTATCAGGTCAATTATTAACATGTAGGTCAAAACATATTATGCGTCACTGACATTTCTGGTATTCAATTCACTAGTTTTGCGCTCTTTAAATTGAATTCGTGTTTGACATACATGTACGTGTACATACTTCTCTATGGTTCGCGTTTCTTATGGTGATGAGTATATATACTATTCAAGGTATGTTTCATGATCACGTTAAAGGACAACTTATGGAAATGTTTGTACTGTTGTTTATTTTATATTGAAGCTGAAAATGCATGTCTTATGGCAATATGGAATTCTGTTTGTTCTTGAAACATATCTATGCAATGGTTCAAATGCAGTCCTATGCTGAATTCTTTGAATATCTCTATCATATGGATGAATTATAATCCCAGTGTGATTAAAATATGAAGAATTAACACTATTTAAGTTATTCCTTTTCCTTTAATTGGAAAAAATCAACCGTAGATATTATGGAGTCCATTGCCAAATACGGTCATGGCATCGTTATAGAAGTGGCTCTTGAAACTACCCGCAGCAGGATGACCTCGATAAGGAACCCACAGCTGACAGACGTCAGTCCAGCATTTATTGGCCCATGCCAGGACGTAGGCGAGTCGACGTGTAGTTGACGTGGATTTGAGGATGTCGAGAACGAGGTCGTTCCAGAACTGATGTTGTTGGTTGATGCCGTTATAAAACAAACCCGATTCCGTCAGGGCAGGAATTTTATCCCTGGCCTCTGCAATTTCCACGATGTCTGTAATAATTCTCTTAAACTGGTCCTTAGTGGACCATTTGTCGACGTAGTAGAAATCGGTACCGACGATGTCAACATAGTCGTCACCGGGGTATATTTTAAGGTAATCGTCTTTGCTGGTGAACTTGTCCGGGCTGATGCAATAGAGGAAATTCCTCACGGCTTTGTGATCACGGAGATACGTCACAATGTACTTGAACAGGTCCTTCAAATCCTGGGGCGAGTTATGGGCCTTGTTGTTCAATCCCCACCAGAACCAGCCGCCATTTTGTTCGTGAAGTGGTCGAAAGATGACGGGTATCAGGCGGCCGTGTTTATCCTTCAGGCTGTGCACCCACCCTGCGATCTTGTCCAGGTTCTGTCTGTACACAGCGTTGTGGCTACCCCCGGGAAGGAGTCTCTTGATGGTGTGAAGGACGTTGCCCTGGTCCTGCTCGATCCGTAGCGAGCCCCCAGTGACAGGGTTAGAATTGTGTTGCAAGATAGTCACCACCAGCCCCTTCTCGTGGGCCTTCTTCACCAGGTACGTCATGATCTTCAGTTTATCCGGTTCGAAGTTGGTGAAATCGAATCCTATGACTGCAGGGTACTCACCAGTGACTCTCCTGACGTCCGACAGCTCGTCCTGTGCATGACTGTCCACTTGTCCGGTCTGAAACAAGAGCAGGTGGTTCTTAGTTGGGTCTGTGTACTGGAAAGTGAGGTGTATACTTTGGCCGGGCTTTGGTAGTATTGGCGAGAGGATTGGTTATTTGGCCAACAATTTTGTTGGTGACCTCAAATGAGCTGTCGTTCTTAATAAGGATACACCAGTATTGTATTAGCCACAGTGCCGTGGGACACGTGTGTGTAAAATAATTTGGAACAAATGAGACGCGTAAGAACTACCAAATTAGAAAACAAAACAAAACAGCCCTAAACAAACAAACGAAACGAAACGAAAAGTTAAACATAAACACCAACATCCTACACACAAAAAAACAAAAAAACCGATTAAAATCAATTCACCATGGTGAATGTTAGATTGTTTCAGATAAACTCGCTAAATAATTATGGGAAGAAAGTTTTAAACTAAATAGCCAGGAGGGCGGGAGGGGAGATAATAAATCTAGTCACCGCTTTAGACAGTATTCCAGTTATATCACAGCATGTCAGCTTAATGTGGGAGGAAAGCTCTAAGTCATACAGGTCTCAGACGTTTATCACTTCGGTGAACCCCACGAGCACGGGTATGGTGCTGACAAACCTAGAAACATAATCGGGGCGAACCGGGATTCGAACCCACAATCATAGGTTTCTTGCGTGCCCAAGGGACGCAACTCTGCACAGCGAACTGTGACGCCTTAGACGACTGGGCCACTGGTGTCCCCAGAAGTATTGGCATCAGTGGTCACTGTATGACGCTACTCCGAACGTTGCGAATGCACAGCATTGGCATTACTAAACTTAGTATATTCCTTTCCACAGCATCGATATGTAAAGGTGTAGATGTCAAGCTAGAACAATAAACTTGTCACGTTGATAGCGCAATAGGACACTAGTATGTGTCGATGTGTTATATGGAAACTACGTATAGAATAAACTGCCATTAATACGCATTGTGCTGCAGACGGATCAAATGCATAGGCATTATCTCAAGTAATTTTAAGTGGGATAAATGTCAGACTAGTTTCGTCTCAAAGCCTGGTGACAGTCGGAAAAAGCGTTGCTGAATCCTTCCCGTCAAGGCGTTACGTTTTGCAGCATTCGTGACCAACTCGTGTCCATTCGTAACCAACCCATGCCTTTTCGTTACTAATTCGTGCCCATTCGTGACCTATTCGCGCCATTCCAGGACAACCCGAATGGCGAGCCTTCTTGTAGGTTACGGAAATATGCGAGCGGTGCCGAATAGTTTTGCGTTCAAATACATGTACGTTGGTAGGAGGAGGAATTCATTCGGGTCCACCCTGTCCTACAAAGTAGACACGTTTTATGGACAACAACTTCTTTATTCACTGTAAAGGCGACGTTTCGCTTCTTTTTTTTCTATGAATGGGAGGGCGATGCGGAAAGGTGCTGATTCGGGTTTTGGGGTCGCAGATTTGGGTGTGGGATGAAGTGCAGGGGAGATGACTTTGTCGACGAGTTTGGGTGGATAATTCACTCACCTCAACAATTATCCACCCAACTCGCCCTTTTGAAACGCCCTCACATTCATAGGAAAAGCTTCCCACTTCATCTGCCGGCTCCTCAAACAGCAAGTCAATATCGGCATCTGCCACACCAGCTCCACCTCCCTCAATACCCGACTTAGAGCCAACGGCAGAAACACAACCAAACGCCAATAACCTGAATGTGTAGTTTATGAAATTGACTGTAACTGTGGACAATCCTACTTAAGCGAGACATCCCGCCACAACAACACCAGAATCAAAGAGAAGAAAACCTCAACCATAAAATCAGACATTAACTGCCCCAATCACAACATCAACTGGGAAAACGTCAGAATCCTCTCCGACAACCTCCATGACTTCACTCAAAGAAAACTAACGGAAGCAGTCCACATTCGCCACAATCAACAGATATAAAGGCTGTTTCAACCCATCCACCTACTATGAACTCATTAAGCAATAATCACACCGCCTTTGTATATTTATCGGGCGGTCGGGTAGCCTAATGGATAAAGAGTTCGCTCATCACGCCGACCCGGGTTCGATTCATGGGTACAATGTATGAAGCCCATTTCTGGTGTCCCCCGCCGTGATATTGCTGGAATATTGCTAAAAGCGGCGTAAAACTATACTCACTCATTATTTAGCTTGACAACGGTATAAGGATCTGTACCGAAACGTCGCCTTTACAGTAAATAAAGAAGTTATTATCCATAACGTGCGTCTACTTTGTCGTCCGTCAACTTCTAATAATGCCAGTAATGCCATCAAACAATTCAACACAGCCCTACATCGCACCTAGGGAAGCAGTGGTGTGGGGATTCTGCATTTTACGGAAAGTATGGGTTGCTGGGGACTTAACCCGGAATCCCCTCGGGGACGCAGACCAACGGCTGATATAGGGACCTCAAGCAACGATTTGGGCGCAGTCAGACATTACACATTGTGACAAGCGTATACCCACACTTAACTGTAAACCGTCCCTCATGACTGATCACTCCCGTATAGTTCAGGTTCAGAGGACAAGAAGGTCGCTCGATAAACAAAGGCCATTTGTTGTTATGGAAATGAGGCAATGTAATTTGATAGCAAACAAAATCTACTGTTCAGGTCATGGGTGTTGCCAGATTGTGTTCCAATATAGATTCCTAACAATACTGGCCTAGATTACCTATCTGACTGAGGTGAGCCATCGTGTGTAGCCGTTAAGGGCAACAAAAACGTGCTGCAACACACGAAACAATGGCAACAATGGCTTTCGGGCCTGGGCCCCATGCAATCTCATTAAAATCAGATCTTAGTTTTCGCTACCGCTAAACAATATTTTTCTTGAGGACATCCCATTACGGGTCACGTCAGAACGACCTCTTGCGAACTTTGACCGATCAATGAAATGACTGACAAGAAATCGACATTAGCAAATCAGAAGGCAGCTTTCTCGAGCTTTACGACACCGGTTTCAAACTGGCGACTACGCTTCGAAACATATTTTGACGTATTCTCGGTTAAAAAAAATAAAACTGATAAGAAGAACATTCTGGAATGGCTTCTAGATAGCCTAGATTGTAAAGATATAAATCATAAAACCCCTAACTGCCGTTCGGAATACCCGCTGTTAAATATTTCGAGGTTGCATGATCAGAAAACACATTCCGTCTGTCACTTTCATGATCTGGTAAGCGACGCTCTGATTGTTTGGATGAAGGGTCGTTCTGACGTGACCCGTAATGGGATGTCCTCAGATCTTTGTTTAGCGATAGCGAGAACTAAGTTCTGATTTTAATCAGATTGCGTCCAACAAAGCGATGTTAGCGCTACGGTTGTCGTATAAAGTCCGTGCTAAAGTATGGGATCATCTTAGCGCTAAGATCCCTTTGTGGAATAGGGACCGGACTGCTTGATCCCCTTCAGTCGTCTTTTGCAATAAACAGTGATGGTGACATAGTGGAGCCTAGATCACACAATACTTGTTTTTGTATGTTATACAGTCACGACAAAGCGTAACAATAACTGACAACGAAAACATCTTCATCAAATTGAAAATAAAATTATCAGGCACAACCAATTGCAGAGTTATACCCTAACACAAGCACGCTGTTTCACGTTTCAATGTCGAAAAGTTGTTTGTCTTTTCTGAACTCGGTTAATCACATGCTGGTGTGATATAAGTGGGATATTTCTGACAATTACCTTGAACCACCAACCCTGTATAGAACCATTATGGGAGTAGGTCTGGTAAGGGGCGTGTCCTCCCTCACCCCCAGACCACGTGTCCTCCTGGTGGCCAAATAACACCTTGTTCGGGTCACGGGCAAACGTCTTCAAGCTGTAGTACAGGTTCTTGGTTTCTGATGTGGCGTGCTGGTCCACGGGTCCACAGAACACGGCGCCCGAACACAACCAGAACACGACTGCTAACCTAATTATATATAAGCTATATGAATGAGTGAGTAATTGGGGAGGGTGGGGTTGTATTTGTAAGTGTTTGTTTGTTGTTTAACGCCGCAATCAGCAATATTCCAGCTGTGCATGACGGCGGTCTGTAAATAATCGAGTCTGGACCAGACAATCCAGTGATTAACATCCATTCGTGACCATGTCGTGTTATTCCGGGACAAGCCGAATAGTGACTCGTGCCCATCTCACGGCCATTTTTGCAACCGGGTTCCGTCTTAGCGCAAACGGGCATACCTAAAACAATTGTCAACTCGTTGCGTAATGGTTTACGTGTATTTCCCCATATTTCAGATGCAATTTAAAGCACATCGGGACGTGCGGAATTATACAGTATGATTGAACACATTTAACTGTGTCTTGGGTATATTTTTAGATGCAAGACATATGTAAAATCAAAAATTATTTCTGAGGGATTCTTTGACGAAGAACTTGAAATCTTACGCGCATCCTGATTGGTTTGTCGTATTTTCGCACATAACATTCATCGATAGGGGGACGAGTCTTCTTGCAGGTTACGGAAAGGGGCGAGTTGTGACGAATGGACCAGTAAAAGAGCACGCGCACACGCGCGCACACGCACGCACACGCGCGCACACTCACACACACACATACACATACACACACCATTCAAAATCTGGATTTTCAAATTACTAGATTTGCCCTACTTATGTTGTTTGGTGGGCCAGCAAACATATTCGTAGGTTTCACCAAAAGATCTCTCTCTCTCTCTCTCTCTCTCACACACACACACACACACACACACACACACACACACACACACTACAGACCTACTCACCTCATTATAACGAATGCACGTGTTTGGAATTCTCTTGGACTTGACTGAATGTCAGGGAATGTCGTCTTATCACGGAGACGGCTCTTATCTGCCAGGGTTTGCTGGGGCAATAACAGGCTCTCTCCGATTTCGGTTTAAACTTACACATTAATTAAGATCCCGGGTGTACAGTTTACAGCTCATCACTATTAAATAACATCAAGTATTAAACCATTTATATTACAAGGATATTTCCTCATCAGAGCGAACCATACCAGACAGTATGTATATTCCAACACAACAAGCCACGCATGTATTCAATCATAGCGTGTTTAGTTCAGTGGTTATTTATTGGAGAAAAAACGCTTACGAGGTTTTGGTAGACAGACCATGCCCTGGGGAGAGGGAAAAACCAAGGGGGCGAAGCCAAAACCGAGGGAAAGTGTTTTCCATACTTATAAACCGTCTTAACTGATTAAATGTTATAGCGAACATCTTTAAATGAGGCGCTTCATTATAGCGCCTCCTTGAAGACGTGATATCATAACTTGCACGTGAAATTCGCTGACTTGCCAGGCGTCCAAGAGCACTTGGATTTGTCAACAACAAAACACAACTAAAATACTTACTTTTAAATGAAAGTGAAATCTTCGGTTTCTAAATGTTTGTATTGCAATATTCCACTTTCGTGTTTTGAAACCCCGCTGTCCTTTCACCAGAGACTCTGAAGTGAGGTCACTTTTAAATCTCCACGCGGAACTGTATACCTGACATTCAATTTTAATTGAATTAAAATTTTGAATTGCTACTTTTTTGTCATTTTTTAAGTTACTTGGTTAAACCTGAGATTTGAGGTTTTACATTCAAAGTAAAACCTGCCGAACGAAAATAAAAACCTCACAATAGGTTTTACTTTGAAAGTAAAACCTCACAATAGGTTTTAATGCCTATAGAAAGAACTATCTTACTTAATAGAGATCCCAATGAATAAGTTTATAGATACAGATAAGAAATACATGTATAGCTATAAACAATGACGTGGAAGTGGCTTCAAATTAGAAGACGACTTCGGCGAAGAAAACGGAATTTTTGTGTCCCAAACATTTACAAAGACAAAGTAAGCACCAAGTATCTATATTAGGAATAGTACAGTTCATCTTGAGTGAGTTGATTTAACGCCGCTTTGAACAATATTTCAGTTATATCACAGTGTGTCAGCTGACAAAAGTAAAAACATAATCACTGCTACCTACCCCTGAAAATCAGCAACCCATGCTAGCCATAAAAGGCGACTATGATTGTAATAAGAGGCGACTAACGGGATCGGGTATCTCTTGAATATGAGTTATTCTTCATATATTAACCAACATATATGGTATTCGAGTTTCTTTTGTCGGTGAGTATAAATGCTAATAACTGAATACTTTGGGACCAGTGAAGATCCAGGGTAGAATAGGCCTTCAGCAACCCGTGCTTGTCGTAAGATACGACTAACGGGATCGGGTGGTCAAGCTCGCTGACTTGGTTGATGCATGTCATCGATCCCAATTGCGCGGATCGATGTTCATGATGCCAATCACTGGATTGTCTGGTCCACACTCGATTATTTATAGACCGCCGTCATATAGCTCTAATATTGCTGAGTGTGACCTTAAACAACAAACAAACAAACAAACTTCGGGGTTTTGCCTGTTTTTTGTTATCAAGGCGTGGGAAGATAACCGGAATGATGCAGGTCTCAGACAATTACCACTTTGTTGGAACCCAAGGGGGCATGGGTATGAGGCTGCCATCCAAAGATCTTCATTGGGCGAATCTGGGACTCGAACCCACGATCATAGGTGACGGTTTCCTTGTTGTTTTACTCCACCTATTCTAGCTATATGACGGCGGCCTTTGAGTTATCGATTCTGGACCAGACAACCCAGTTATCGATATTGTGAGCAACGATTCACGACGTCGGTGTACGCTGACACGTCATCAACCAAATATCCGCGGTAAAATGTTAGTGTTCCGTGGATACTTCTTCAGTTCATATATATCTTTTCTTTAAAAGATCCGTGTCTCAATCTGTGTAGTTTAATCGGACAACCTTTTCAAGTAATTCTGGGGGGCACGGGTGGCCCAGTCGTCTGAGGCGCCGCGATTCGCTGTGCAGAGTTGCGTCCCTTGGGCACGCATGCAACCTATGATTGTGGGTTTGAATCCCGGTTCGCCCCGATTATGTTTCTAGGTTTGTCAGCACCATACCCGTCAGCTGACACGCCGTGATATAACTGGAATACTGTTAAAATCGCCGTTAAACTCACTCACTCACTCAAGTACTTCTGTTTCCCATTAGTCACCCGCACTCTTGTTCTCCATAACTGATTCGTTCGTTAACACCTCTCTGGAAATGTAAGTCGAGGCTGAATGCGATCAGTTCTCGTTGTTGATTAAATTAGGAAACAGTGTACATGAACTGTGAGATCAAGGAGTTCAGTGTCGCCGTAAGTACCTGTCGTTATTTGTTGACTGGAGACACTGAGACAGTATTAGATGCATTATTAGAGAAACTTGAAGCATGAAGTAACGGGGATTAAATCTAATGCGTCACCAAATCAATTGGCTGTACAACTTTGGCAGTCCTTTCCAGATTCCAGTGTCGATACCTGCCCGGGGATTCACCTGCACTTTTAAGCATGCTAAGCATGCACAACGTATAAACACATATAACTGCGTCATTTGGTGACGAAATAAACAAAATTAAAACATATTCGACTGATATTTGGCTTACAAACACAAAATGTTGTGCATTAATCTAGCATTTGTTTTTAATATCAGTATATCTTTTTTATAAAAAAAAACAAACAAAAAACAGTCCAAATCCCACCCCACGCCAAACAGCCCACACCCAACAGCTCACGCCCAACGTTTACAAAAAAAGCTGTGCACCCACGCACATCCCGCCCTACACCCCACACCACGCACCCTACACCCCACACCCTACTTTTCAAAGCAGCTGTTCACCAACACCACACCACCCCACCCCCCACCCCAACCCCACACCCTACTTGTCAAAAAAGCTGTTCACCAAGACTCATTGCCCCAGTCGTCTGCAATGCTGCTGTGCAGAGTTGCGTCCCTTAGGCGTGCCAGTTACTCGGTGGGGATTTCAATCTCATTGAAATCAGATCTTAGTTTTCGCTACCGCTAAACAAAGATCTGAGGACATCCCATTACAGGTCACGTCCTTTCGCAAATTTTGACCGACCAATGAAATGACTGATCATGACAAGAAATCGACATTGGCCAATCAGAAGGCAGCTTTCTCGAGCTTTACGACACTAGTTTCAAACTGGCGACTACGCTTCGAAACATATTTTGACGTATTCTCGATTAAAAAAAATTAAACTGATAAGCAGAACATTCTGGAATGGCTTCTAGATGGCATAGATTGTATGGATATAATCATAAAACCTGTAACTGTCGTTCGGAATACCCCATGTTAAATATTTATCGTGGTTGCATGATTAGAAAACACATTCCGACTGTCACTTTCATGATCTGGTAAGCGACGCTCTGATTGGTTGGATAAAAGGCCGTTCTGACGTGACCCGTAATGGTATGTCCTCAGTTCTTTGTTTAGCGATAGCGAGAACTAAGATCTGATTTTAATGAGATTGTTGGGATTTCCAGTTAGAATTTCTGGTTAGAACAGGTCCCCAGTAACCTACACTGGTCATAAGAGGAGATCGGGTGGTCAGGCTCAATGACTTGCATCACACTCAGTATACAGTATAGCAAGTGCAGTTTAATGTATATCACATGCAGTACACAGTGTCTTGCGTGCAGTACGCACCGGGCGGACTTGACGCTGGGCAGTTGCACATATTTCCTACCCCCTCGCCCTTAGGGGGAGTAACGTCACAGATCAGCCGTGCATTCGTCAGCTGTTTGGTCGGTGGCTTGTGAGTGGTGTGTGAGGCCAGACATACTCTTGTAGTTCAGAGACTGCAACTTCATGTTGTTGCCTCATGAGGCCAATAGTAAGATCATCGGACAACCACCGTACTAAAGGCACGTGCAGGACAAGCGGTACCCCCTCTAAGGGGTGGGATATTAATCATATTGACCTTGGGTTGAAGGAGTGAGTGAGTTGGGTTTAACGCCGCTTTTAACAATACTCCAGTTATATCACGGCGTGCCAGCTTAATGTGGGAGGAAAGCCCGAAGTGATGCAGATCTCAGACGTTTACCACTTCGGTCAAACCCACGAGCACGGTAATGGTGGTGACACACCTAGAAACATAATCGGAGCGAACCGGGATTCGAACCCACAATCATAGGTTTCTGGCGTGCCCAAGGGACGCAACTCTGCACAGCGAATCGGGGCGCCTTAGACGACTGGGCCACCCGTGCCCCCTGGGTTGAAGGAAACTGCAGAATTGTTCGCTAAGTGATCTTGCACACACAGGTGATTGACATGTCACGTCCCATCGATATCACTGCTGTTCCCACTGAGGTTTGACAATCATATGATTTACTCATATACACAGGTCGATAACCCCAGCATCTCTGTAACAGGCCCCTCTCTTAGTCATCAATCAATCAATCAATCAATCTTTATTGTATGAAAGGCCATTGGCCCATATACACATACAGATAAACAATATTATTTACAGCTGTACAGCGCATTTTATAATTATTTGATAACTAATATGATACTTGACATATAATAAAGGTATTGTAATAACATTGGTAATAACCACAGTGGCAGCAGTAGTAGAAAAAATACAAAAGGAATACCAAAGGAATGGAATGGAAATATGACGTTTTACGTCGCAAAGGCTTTCAGCCATAGCGCGACATTCAATACAGAAGGATCTATCAGAAATATACTCATCATGTCAGGACAATTAGACAATTAAAATGTATATGCATTTCTAGTAGAAACAAACAGACAAAAATGAAATGTAGATACTCCTGATCTAGATGCGAAAGTTTCAAAACAACTTATTATTTCTGGACATATCGGATTTACTAAGTAGTTTACTACGCACTCGTAGACTTTGATAGATGTATTGTAATATCTTAGTTAATTTTTTACTAGAGATACCATTAAAAGATAATATTTTGTTCATGGAATAGTGGTTCTTAGTTATATCAGGCATATATTTCAATCTTAGGTTGTCGTAAATTGGGCATATAAACAAAAAGTGTAATTCGTTTTCAATATGGTTTTCGCAGAATGGACAGAAACGCATATCCTTAGTCAGAACACGTTCCTTGTTACAAAGACGACATTAGATATTTTGTGATGGAATCAGGAAGCTAAACCGCTACACACATCCTAGGGCTGGGACGAGTCCAAATTTAATACTCGGATACTATTACCCGACCATACCGGGTACCTACTGTAGGTCTCAGGAGATGTCTCAAAATGTTCGAATGGGACCATTTTTAGCATAGCCCTGGCGACACGTATTTAGATACATGTATTAAACAATCTGGTCATTCATACTCTCTAGCTGAATTAAGTTATATCTTTATTCAACCATATGAAAAAAATCAGAAGGAATGGGTGCATAGTCAGAAAGAAATGCGAACATTAGTGGCTTGTAGTGTAACCATAGAGTTTAAGATATTTTTCCTGTGGGGACCCGGGTCCTACTCAGCACCCACCCGACCCGGGTACCCGGGTTACCCGTCCCAGCCCATTTGTTTTATGATTGGCATGGCGACTCGGCAGTTTAAGACGCACAATTTAGCATGCAGAGTTGCGTCCCCTAGACGGGATCCCAAGATGGTGTGTTCGACTCGAGACGTCGACTCACCCTGGTCACTCTTCTTGCTTTATCGGCACCATACCATTGCTCGTGACTTCCACCTAAACCGTAACTTAAATACTTTCAAAGCGCAGTTTAACCCAACTCACTAACTCACTTGTTCGACAATACCCTCATACCCGTGAAGATCCGGGGTGGAATAGGTCTTCAGCAACCCATGCTTGCCGTAAAAGGCGACTTTGCTTGTCGTAAGAGGCGACTTAAGGATCGGGTGGCCAGACTCTCTGATTTGGATGATGGATGTCATCGTATCCTGATTAACAAATAAACAGCAGAAGCATGTGGAATATCGATCAGAAACAGCTAGGGATTGCTTTATCTTGTAGTTGGGTCACCTGACAAGGTGGTGCGGGTTTAACGTCGCGTCCTCCTCCTCCTCCTCATCATCATCATCATCATCATCATCATTATCATCATCGTCGTCGTCGACACTTCAAGATTAGGTAAAACTGCCGTAAAAGACGACAATGCTTCTGAAAGAGGCGACTAACGGGATCGGATGGCCATTACCAGACTCGCTGATTTGGATGATGGATGTCGTCGTATCCTAATAAACGTAGATCGATGATCGTGATGTAAATCACAAGATTGTCTGGTCCAGACTCGATTTTTTACAGACCGCCGCCATGTAGCTGGAATATTGCAGAAAGCGGCGTTAAACAACAAACCAACATTCTTCCTTCGATCAGTACTGTTCCTTACACATCTCTGGTTGAGTGCCCCTTTCTCCTGACGAGCACAGTGACAGAGGAACAGTGATTAATGAAAGTTAATGCAATTGTTCTTCTGCTAATCAAATAAATACATTCGAGAATGGAATAAACTCCGTCCCGTCCTGACCATGTTTGTAGGATCGGTCATGCTGAGCCTTCCCCCCAAGGAAATTAATTTGTCGTTAAGAAGCACTAAACACAGTGTTTCATAGTATTTTTGATCAACGGTTGTCTGTTAAGGTGGGTCGACGCTGCATAAGGCGTACACAGGATGTTATCTCTATGGAAATGAGTTTTTAGTTAGAAATATCTCAATAGCAATTCTAACTGTGTGATATCATGTTAAAGCTGATGTTTCTTGACACGTGCGTGGTGGAATATTGAGTGTGTGTGAAAAGAATGTCAAGTAAGACATAGATGTGTAGAGTGTTTTATTTTCCTCATGTTTTGACTGCTCGTACTACTTTGAGAAATCGCAGATAATTCTTTTCATCCTTACATGGGATATTATTTTAGCCCAAACAAGATGCCAACACAGTGTATGGTTGTGACTTTCACACTAAGGATATATATTCTGGAAGTAATTTCTTAATCTAATGTTTTTGGCACCTTTCAAGGAAAAAGAATGATTCAATGTTTGATGGCGGCTAAAGCTGACGCCAAAAGGAAATGGGTATGGTGGTGTATTTGATACGAGTATCATGGTTGTGTTTTGGACCATTTTGTTTTGTTGTCTTTCAGGACTTTTTGAGGCCTAGTAACGTTTTGATAACGTTTATAATTCGCATGTCTGCAAACCATTTCAGAGGCTATAAAGAAATGAATTGGCGTTACATACTATTATATGTTAATCACATAATATTTTCTAAAACGTTTTTGGAACATTTGAATCACCTCAAGGCAGTATTTCAAAAGATCAAAGAAGCAGAATTCACTTTAAAACCAAGCTACCGCTAAACAAAGCTCTGAGGACATCCCGTCCCATCCTGTCAGAACGACCTTTCGCGAACTTTGACCGACCAATCGACATTAGACAATCAGAAAGCAGCTTTCTCCAGCTTTACGGCACAGGTTTCAACCTGGCGATTTCCTTTTCAGACTAAGCTTGAAAAATATGGTGACAGAGTTCTGGAATAAAAAAATGAAAACTGAAATGTCTAATATATGGTCGAGATTGTATTGCACTACTTCCACAAACTATGCAACGTCTCTTCCGTTCAAATGTTTATCCCATGAAAGCCCAGGATTTTGACGGAATACCGTGTTAACGTTTTCGAGGTTGCATGATTAGAAAACACATTTCGACTGTCACTTTCATGATCTGGTAAGCAACGCTCTGATTGGTCGGATGAGAGGTCGTTCTGATCGACGTGACCCTTAAATGGATGTCCTTAGATCTTTGTTTAGCCTAGCCAGGAATGGGCTTCACACATCATACACCCATGTGGGGAATCGAACTCGGACATTCGGCTTAATGAGCGAACCACCAGATTACCACCCCACCACTCCCTTACTGGTTAACATAAAGAGTTAACAAAGTTTGTTTGCAACATGCAGAAAAGTTCATGTGGTAGGTAAGCATAGTACAAAGCCCTTTAAAACTGTGATAAATTATTTTAATATTTTAACAAGCTTATAAATATCCCCGAGCACCATGATTTCATGATCAACAAATTAGGGCTCCGTTCCACACAGCCATCACGGAGCTACGACCATCGGGGGTCTGTGTTAGACGTAAGATCGCTTATGCAGCCGGACCATGGTGAAGGTACTACTTCACCAAATCAGAACCAGTTTGCGGTTTTCCTTCAGTGCAGATCGTGAGATATCTGCAAGCTGTGATTGGAGGATATTCTGTAAGATTTTTATTTCTTTCAAATGTACATCCATCCAGTTATTAAAACTGACCATGCTTTTCTATATTTAGTATTATCTTTTTCAACATGATGACTTATGCTGAATGTGACCACAGCTATTTTCAAGTAGGTGAGATTTGGTGCGAAACTGGGGGTGGTGTGTTTAGCTTCCTGTCCTCGGAAAAGGAGCTGGCTAAGCTAGTCATTTTTAATATTTTTATTGCTGCTCTAAGGCCAAACTGTACACACACGTACAGGTAATAGCTGTTGAATGCTTAGTTAATTTTAAAAAATATATAACGTTACTATAGAAGTCTATGGGAAAACATTTGGTTGTGTGTAACCTTTACGCCTGTCTTCCTCAGGCGTACTATTGTCACAACAGCGTGACATTCTCAGATGGTTGCCTCTGTACGTGATGCGGTTTTCCGAAGATGTTTAGTCCTTGTCATCTTAATGAAGACACTGTTCGACTGCATTGTACAGTGTAATTACCCAGACTGAGCAGCTGTGTTTGTAACACTGAGACTGTATCTAATGTAGAACTGACATTTATTAATATGAGGTCTTCAGGAAATCAGTGTCAACCATTTGCACAATCTCATTTGACAAGTCGCTGAAACAAATTGAAAACAGGATTGGACATCCGGGTCTTTATATCTTTCATGGCAACGCAGAAAGGTTTACTCGGGTACAGTGGCTGCAGAATAGTTTTACACAAAGTCATCGCAAGTCAGTTTGGTTAAGCACCACTATTCCAGTTCTATCACGGCGTGTCAGCTTAATGTTCGAGGACAAACCGAAGTGATGCATGTCATAGGCTTGTTCCACTTTTTCATGAGCACGGGTATGGTGACGACATACCGAGAAACATAATCATTGTTTGTTGTTTAACGCCGTACTCAGCAATATTCCAGCTATATACCGACGGTCTGTTATTAATCGAGTCTGGACCAGACAATCAGGTGATTGACAACATGAGCATCGATCTACGCAATTTGGATACGATGACATACATTTGTACATCAAATAAGTCAGCGATCCTGCCCCCCCCCCCCCCCCCCCCCCCCAATAATCTTGAAGGAGAGTCTCATTTCAACTCTTATCCGTGAAGCCCATTTCTGGTGTCCCCCACCGTGATATTGCTGGAATATTGCTAAAAGCGGCGTAAAACCTCACTCACTCACTCACTCAACTCTTATCATCCTCACATTTCCTAAACAATATCAACCAGCTCTTCATCACCCCTTCGTGGTCAGGTGACAGAGCATCCGCCCGAAGAGCGGAAGGTTCGGGTTTCGATCCCCGGCCGCGTCATATCAAAAGACGTTAGGAGATGGTTCTTGTTGTTACCCTGCCTAACGCTCACCATTAAGGGGCTAAAACAAGGACTGGTGGGCTCGGAGTCAGTTTACTGTGTCTGAGTGGGGTATTCATGTTAAACTGCGGCATGGTATCTCAGTGGCCTAGACCCATTATATATAAAATCGGCATTAGTCCGGACAAGTACAAGCACCCACCCGGACTAGTACAAGCAGCCACAAACACACACGCGCACGCACACGCATGCATGTCGCTATATAAGTGCAAAAATATCTTGGACGCGACGTGAAACCTTCACTACCTGGTCAGTTTAAAGACCCCACTACAAGATAAAGCAAACCCATGGTGTTTCTGATCGATGATATTCCACATGCTACTGCTGTTGTTTTTTGGTAAATCAGGCAAACGTGTTTCTTTATTCGTTTGTGGTTTAACGCCACACTCGGCAATATTCCAGCTGCATGACGGCGGTCTGTAAATAATCGAGTCTGGACCAGACAATCCAGTGATTGACATCATGAGCATCGATCCGCGCAATTGGGATCAATGACATGCATCAACCAAGTCAGCGAGCTTGACCACCCGATCCCGTTAGTCGCCTCTTACGACAAGAATGGGTTGCTGAAGACCTATTCTACCCCGGAATCTTCACAGGTCATGACATCATGATCATCGATCTACGTTAATTAGGATACGTTGACATCCATTATCCAAGTCAGCGAGTCTGGCCACCCGATCCCGTTAGTCCCCTCTTTCGAGAAGCATTGTCGCCTTTTACGGCAATTTTACCTGATCTTGACGCGTCGACGACGACGACGATGATGATGATGACGATGACGACGACGACGATGATGATGTGTACTCCAGTTGTCGAAGGTCTAATACTGTGACAGAAGTTTCGTTTGATCAATTTGGACAGAAGATTACCATTGACTCAATGTGTCCCCCGCCGGGATATTGCTTGAATATTGCTAAAAGCGGCGTAAAATCAAACTCACTCACACGATGCAGATGACATGCACAAACCAAGTGTGCGAGCCTGATCACCCTGTAAAACCATTGACATCTTTTTTTACGTTAATTGCAACTAATTTGGCCTCAGTTTTGTACAAAATGTAATTATTAAATGTCATTACCGAAATTAATAATGCCTAGCGTTGCGAACAAATGTAAATTAAAAGAAGATAAAATTAAATGACGGTTACTAACATATATGTACAGGAAAAAACAAAGCTTGTCATTTTAAATATTTTCCAGAATGGTACCAACATTCCTATTTGATCCAAGTTCCAAAAGATTCGAGACACTGCGTAGAACAATACATTGCTCAATATAATGGTCAATTTCATTACAATAATCTGTGGTATGGCTAGTGTGTAAGCCTTGGGTTAAATCCTCAGACGAGTTAACAAAGAGCGCAGTGAAAGGAGGATTCAAAGAAACGGAGACCGTGTCTGCCTAATGACCAGTACGCCCACTACTGACCTGTCGACAATGACCACCCGTGAAGATGGCGTGCGCAGCAGCCGCCTCTTTTCGCCGATCTCTAATCAAATAAAAGTCAAATAGCCGTTCAATCGCTACATTTATACATCTCACTCCTTTGTTTAATTTAGACAAGTAAAGACACCCTTCTCTTCTAAAAGAATTATACAAATTATTTATCCATAGTGAGGGCTGGATGTAAATTAACCAAATCTAATCATGAATATACATATACAAGTATCACATAATTCCGCATCCATATTCTATAATATACATTACAGCCCTGATTATGTATAAAGGTTGTTCAAATCAAAATCACAGTTACGTAGGAATAGCCTATCCCCGTTGACGACCACGCCTCCTCAACGTCGCCGGAAAGGTAGCGTTGTCACGTGAAGCGACTCCCCTTGCTGGTATAAAGACGGATGTGTTGAACGAGGCATTGGATTGTTCCCGGAGTAAGATTCTGCAGGTGCCTTCGTCTCCAGGTGCAGATAACAACATGCGCGCACCAATGGACTCCCGAGTTGCAGAGATGGCGGACACGAAAAGAAAGCCAGATATTATCACCAGCTTTATAAGAGGTAGGGGATCAACGATCAGATCTTATTTATACATGTCACTTTGAGACAAGATTGATATTATGTTTCCAATACGACCTGAGGGAGTTGAGAGACGCTGGAACCCCCGCGGTAGGGTTCATATCAAAGGCGTGCTTGTATGGGAGGGGGTTGGGGTTATGGGGAAATGGGAAAGACTTGTTTCAAGTCAAGGAATCAAATTAATTTCCCGAGTTAGTGAGTGAGTGAATGATAGAGTGAGTGAGCTGTCTATTGCCCTGCTTAACCAATGGGAGTTAAGTAAGTTGAATGAGATTTAACGTCGCGTTCAAGATAGCGACGTGCATGTACATGTTTGTGTCCGTGCGTGCGAGCGACCGTGCGCGCGCTTGTGAAAATGTGCCAGGTTGAGGGTGCATGTGAGGTGTGTGTGGCAAGACAGACAGTCAGACAGACAAATAAACACGGATACAGATAAAGACGAAGACACAGAAACGGGGCGGGTGGTGTTGAGTGGGTGTGGGGGTATTAACAGGTAAGACACGTCAACAGCAGATTATGGAAGACAAATATTGTCTGTAATTAGTAAAAAGGTAGTTAGTAATGCCATTTTTACCTTAATTCGTTTCATATCTTAAAAGGCTGACCAAAAATATATAAAAATTGCCAAGTAAATTTCAAGATGGATTTTACAATCTCTCATTGCACCGAGCACAATAATAGATTGCAACATGAACTGAACTACATGATATCTTGATAATTCAACCTTGTATTTTGATTGTTCAACATATTATCTGAGTAACTAGTGAATAGAGCGTCTGCACGGAAAGTGGTAAGTCGGTGGTTCGATCCCCGGCCGCTTCACACCAAAAGACGTTAAAATATGGTATTTGTTGTTACCTTGCCAGGCGCTCGACATTAAGAGACAGAAACAAGGACTGGTCGGCTCGGAGTCGGCATACTGTGTCTGAATCTATGTTTTCATGTTAAACTGCAGCATGGTATCTCAGTGAGGTAGCACTATAAAAGGCCATATATAAGTTTGTTGCTGACACACCAAATAACATAAGTAGGGCAAATCTAGTAACTTGAAAATCCAACATACCAGAGTTGGATCCAGGGTTTTGAAGGGTGTATGTGTGTGTGCGTGCGTGCGTGCGCGCGCATGCATATATACTGAACAACAAAGTTCCTGTGATATTGAATAAGATTTAATGCAAAGTTCTGTTTTTTACCAAATCTGAATCAATTTCGGTTTGCGACAGATGTTCAAATGGTTTAATTTGCCATACTGACTTCAGAAAATGCGTGATTTCATATAAAAAAAACTTGAACATGCCCAAATGTCAATTTACAAATCAATAGCGCGTGTGTCCACCTCTGGTTGCGATGCAAGCAACATCTCTTCGTATCATGGAATGGACCAAGCGTCGCACAAAGTCCTGTGGGATATCTGTCCATATCTGCTGGTGCATGTTTCGAAGTTCCTGGAGTGTCTGTGGAACACGCGATTGCCGTCGACCCATCTCATCCCACATGTGCACGATTGGTGAGAGATCAGGGGAGCGAGCCGGCCAGGGGATAACATTCACGTTGTTTTGTTGAAGAGAATCCTGAACAAGTCGAGCAATATGAGGCCGGGCGTTGTCATGTTGAAAGGTAATGCCTGGGCCATGACGACGCAAAAACGGTAGAACAACAGGGCCGATGATCTCGTCGCGGTAGCGCTGTCCATTGAGATTTCCCTCTACCACTATCAAACGGGTCCTCTGTAATCCCACCCGATACCATAACGCTGCCGCCCCAAAACTGATCTTCTTCCATGACACAATGATTGACGTACCGTTCACCTCGACGTCGGTACACTCGAATCCGTCCATCGCTGAGGTGAAAACGAGACTCGTCAGTGAATAGAACTTGTCCCCACTACATGGCCGTCCAGCGTAGACGCTGTCTCCACCACTGTAGACGTGCTTGACGGTGGTTTCCTGTCAAAATGGGACGTCTGGCGGGTCTTCTGGCGACAATCCCTGCACATCTGTGGCGACGACGTACGGTTTGTGAAGATATTCGTCGAAGGCACAGGGATGCTTCTCGCAGTCACTGTTGCTGGCTGGAATCGATTTCGTAGGTGTTTTGTTCGAATCCAGTTGTCTTGTCGATTATTGGTTACGCTCGGCCTGCCACTTCGAGGATGGTCTCTGACTGCATTCGTCTGTTGCCAACGTTGCCATAAACACCAAATGGTGTTTCTGTGGACGTTAAATTGTCTTAGCATTACGTTGACTCGATCCTGCTTCAAGCATACCAATGGCTCGCAGACGCTCATTTTCGGACATTGTAGAAACTACCTTGTTCTCATCGCGATATGGCTGCAATACTGCCGATGCGATGTAACATTTTAACTCACTCACTCACTCATTTTCGGACAGGCGTGGCATTTCGTAATGTTGAATAATTGCGTAGTTGTTTTTTTTCTGAGTGGTTGTTGTCAGCGGGATGCTAAACAATGCATATGGAATCCCGTTAACGCACATGTTTTTATACCCATTCTTGGGTAGTGAAATGCATGGGGCTTGCATAAAAGTCAACTTTTGCATGGAATGCATGCTTTTCTGTAGCAGTTGCGTTTTGGTGACATGATTCCATACATGTACTACAATATTGAAGACAAAACTTTACTTTTTTGAAAAATACACTAAAATATTGGTGTCACAGGAACTTTTGTTGTTGAGTGTATTATAAGATCCATTCATGAAACTTTACACTTAAACATGTCAGCATGAACTAAGTATCTTGAAAATTCAACTTTTATATAAGAATATACAAACAGACTCCATAAAAGTTGCGCTTGTGACGGTACTACTGGGCTTCCAAGATCGCCAAAATGGTTTCCTGAGGGGGGCACGGGTGGCCCAGTCGTTTAAGGCGCCGCGATTCGCTGTGCAGAGATGCGCCTCTCGGGCACGCCAGAAACCTATGATTGTGGGTTCGAATCCCGGTTCGCCCCGATTATGTTTCCCCACCCGACCACCAACCCCCAAGCTCCACCTCACCAACGCTGCTTTTAACAGTCATATCGCGGCGTGTCAGCTTAATGTGGGAGAAGAGCCTGAAGTGATGCAGGTGCAGAGTTGCGTCCCTTGGGTACGCCAGAAACTTATGATTATGGGTTCGAATCCCGGTTTGCCCCAATTATGTTTCTAGGTTTGTCACCACCATACCCATGCTCGTGGGTTTCACCGAAGTGGTAAACGTCTGAGACCTGCATCACTTCGGGCTTTCCTCCCACATTAAGCTGACACTCCGCGATATAACTGTAATACTGTTAAAAGCGGCGTTAAACCCAACTCACTCACTCACTTCTATGATTCCATATAACAGGGACCTGACTTCCAAATCCACTGGATGTTTTGTGATCTGGAGTATCCAGAGGCCGGGAAGTTTTTGAAACAACTGTTAAGTGCGCCCTTGAAAAGTATTCGCACACGGACACCCACACCCTCCCTCGTCTCCCTTTTTTCAAAATCCTGGATCCGCTCTGTCATGAAACCCATTCTTGACCACCGCAAACTGTTCAAAAACGTTGTTTACTCTAAAAAGCAGAGCATATAATTCCCGTCAAATGCGTGGGAGAGACCTGCATCACTTATGGCTTTCCTCCAACATTAAACTGGCACTCCGTGATATAACTGTAATACTGTTAAAAGCGGCGTTAAAACCCTACCCACTCACCTGTTGGTTGAGAAGGCGAGGACGGAGCACAGTACCATGTGTCAAGGGGTCCTCTAATTAAACATCCCACTGTTACAGGACAAGTAATAGGACACACAGTACACAATGACATCTTTGTAAGGAAACTAACATATCCAATTAAAGAAGAAATATGACTTTTCAGCTCCGTTTCTATTGAAATTTGTTGGGAGGTCACATGGCGAGTCTTGTTGCAAGGATGGAGGCGTTGCAAGGATGGAGGCTCGGGTTCATTAATGAGAAAGGATGATGTTGCCGTTCGTGGAATGTACATAAACCTGTTCAAACTCCATGTTTGGTAACGTGTTTCTGGTGGATATTACGATCGTATTGAAGCCACGGTACCAAATACGATATGTATTTAAAGGGGCCAGAGTTTACAAGTGTCAAAATACAATTTATTACATTGTGTTGTTTGAGGTGGACGGAATTGATATTACCTACCAAAATAGATCTGGATAAGCTTGTTAATAGTTATTACTTGTTATATCATGGTTGAATACAGTATAGATATATATCCGTGTGTGTAAACTCATGTGTGGATGGTGTATATATTTAAAAAATAGACCTCATTATTAACTGAATCACATGCTACTTATTATAGGAGCAGATTGTATACCAATTGTTGGGAAAATAACATTTAACATTGACATAACTCGCACATATGATTATGCAATGTTATCTACGTCACCATATTGCTGGTGATATTGTACCTAAAAACTTAACTTGGTTACAAATAATTGTAACGTTAAGAAAAAAAACGAAAAACCGTCGCAAATAATACTTTCAAAACACTCTTGAAGATCCGGGTCAGAACAGGTCTACACTAATCCATACTTGCCGTAAAATTCGACCATGCTTGTCGTAAGAGGCGACTAACGGGATCGGGTGGTCAGGCTCGCTGACTTGGTTGGTATCATCGTATCCCAATTGCGTGGATCGATGCTCATGCTATCAATCACCAGATTGTCTGGTCCAGACTCGATTATTTATAGACCGCCGTCATGCAGCTGGAATTTTCCTGAGTGCGGCGTTATTCAACCCCTAATTTGGTTTTGGGGAGACCCAAAGTGTTTCCACTCCCTCCTTGAATTCTTGTTTGCTCTCGGGATCATAGTGATGGATCCAGGTCTCACCACCTGTCACTGGCCGAAAATAAAATCCTCTGACTTGCGCTTATACCTGGTTAACAGGGCATCACAGGTGGTGACCGGCGTAGCCTTCGTTTCATCAGATAGCATTCTGGAATCCACCAGGCACAAACCTTTGACTTGGTCATGAAGGGTTGTGACCCGTGAAGATATCCAGGGTAGAATAGATATTCAGCAGCCCATGCCTGCTGTTTAAACGGCAACTATGCTTGTCGTAAGAGGCGACTAACGGGATGCATGTCATCGATCCCAATTGCGCGGATTGATGCTCATGAGATCAATCACTGGGTCAATCAATCACTTGATAGTGTAACTCATAGAGTGTAATGGGCATTAATGCTTTCTTTTGTTGTGCCAGTGCTTGCACACACCCCCCCCCCCCTCCCAACGCTGAAATTCATTCACCATACGTTAAAGAATGTCTTATTATAGAAAGGCTTTTTTCGCTCATGGTTATTGTTAAAATAACGTTTAAGCAGAAAGCCGTATGACGCTCTTTGAAATCTTTGAAGAAAGAGCATGCTCGTTTTACCTCGAAAGTTGTAAAATGTAGACACCAAAGACTGGAGCTGCAGGAATATTGCTCGACATAAAGGGAAAGTTGACAACTGAATTTTTGAAGTCAACTCTATTGTCATGCTATCTCGTGGAGCGTGTTTTGTCACTCTGAATCTTTATGCATAGATCTAAATATGAAACAGACGATGCGATCTCGCTGGTCTCCTTTATTTCTTGTTCAGGTGGGTAAGTCATTGGAAGAGAATTGGTTGTTTGATGGTTATTGAACGATATCAGATCATCGATTGATCATGCCGATCCGAGCAAATACCGACTCGTATGCATGAAGAAAGGTATGGCAAGGAGGAGGGCACAATTGGTGCTCATAGAATTGGATGCCAACTTCTTGCCTTATTAATGTCCTATAGACAGAAATGTTATCTACGATGAAATCCAGCATTTCACATTTTTTTGGTCAGTAATATACAGATGACACTTGCTTTCATTTTTGAAAACTTGTCCTGAACTTACATATGCATTTGTTGGTGACATTTGCCTCATTGATACTATGGTTTTCCACGGTGGGTTTAAAATTTGGATTCCCCATGGAGATTCGAGCAATAATTGGTCCTTACCAAACCCATCTTCCCGAGGCAAGAGAGTTAACTGACTTTAAAAGTGGAAACTGGACTTTTATAGTCAGTTAACTCACTTGCCTCGGGAAGATGTACCAAGCCAAGAGACAAATAAGAGGATCGGGTGGTTAGGCTCGCCGACTTGGTTTATGCATGTCTTCGTATCCCAGTTGCGTATATCGATGCTCATGATGTCAGTCACTGTATTCTCTTGTCCAGACTCGACTATTTACAGACTTCTGTTATGTAACTGAAGTATTGCTGAGTGCGGCGTTAAACAGAATACAAACAAACAAACATACTTAGATCAGTCAAAAAACAAATGACAAATAGGACAATTTCTTCTCTTTTCGTGACATGAGAAAGTTGACATTTTCACTAGTGGCAGTTCAGCAGCGCACAATTACTATTACCGCTGCTGTTGACGATGATGAAAAGTGAGAAAACAATGAGATAACATTAAAGTGAAGACGGCGACCTGAGCTTGAGACGCCTGCAACAGCGTCGGCTCTGAACAACTCTACGACTACTTTAAGATTGTGTTATTAACACTGTCGCAATGCTAAACTTTCATTGTTGGGCCGGGTGCCGGAACCCCAAGTCGATTACTTATGCTCAGATTTAAAGGCTATTTGAAACGCAGTGCATATCGATGCTTTTAAGACAAATTCTTTCATTAAAAAAAGAAAAGATTCAAACCACACACATTCTATGCTCTGGGAAAACCTAATTGCCAAAAAACGATAAAAGCAATTTGGTTTTTGTTAAACAAATCGATTGGGTTTGTTTCATTTCAGCACGAAACTCTTTTTCTCTCCCACGCATTTGACGGGAATTATATGCTCTGCTTTTTAGAGTAAACAACGTTTTTGAACAGTTTGCGGTGGTCAAGAATGGGTTTCATGACAGAGTGAATCCAGGATTTTGAAAAAGGGAGACGAGGGAGGGTGTGGGTGTCCGTGTGCGCATACTTTTCAAGGGCGCAGTTAAGAGTTGTTTCAAAAACTTCCCGGCCTCTGGATACTCCAGATCACAAAACATCCAGTGGATTTGGAAGTCAGGTCCCTGTTATATGGAATCATAGAAGTGAGTGAGTTGGGTTTAACGCCGCTTTTAACAGTATTACAGTTATATCGTGGCGTGTCAGCTTAATGTGGGAGGAAAGCCCAAAGTGATGCAGGTCTCAGACGTTTACCACTTCGGTGAAACCCACGAGCATGGGTATGGTGGTGACAAACCTAGAAACATAATCGGGGCAAACCGGGATTCGAACCCATAATCATAAGTTTCTGGCGTACCCAAGGGACGCAACTCTGCACCTGCATCACTTCAGGCTCTTCTCCCACATTAAGCTGACACGCCACGATATGACTGGAATACTGTTAAAAGCAGCGTTGGTGAGGTGGAGCTGGGGGTTGGTGGTGGGGTGGGGGTTGGTGGTGGGGTGGAGATTGGGGGTTGGTGGTGGGGTGGAGATTAGAAGATGGTGGTGGGATGGAGTTTGGGAGTTGGTGGTGGGGTGGTGGTTGTTGGTGGAGCTTGGGGGTTGGTGGTGGGGTGGAGATTGGAAGATGGTGGTGGGGTGGAGTTTGGGGGTTGGTGGTGGGGTGGGGGTTGGTGGTGGGGTTGAGCTTGGGGGTTGGTGGTGGGGTGGGGGTTGGTGTTGGGGAGGGGATTGAGGGATGGTGGCGGTTTGGGGCTGATTGTGGGATAGGGATTGGGACCACTGTTTTGGGGTGGTGGTGGGTATTGGGAGATGGCGGTGGGAGTGGGATTGGGTACTTCAAAAAGAATGGCGGCGCCCAGTCAAGACGATCTAATCGATAATCAAGATGTATATTTCAATAAAAGGGGTCTTACCTCGCCAAGTGCATCAATTCACTGGATTAAAAACATTAAAAGATTTGGAAAATATCTGTCGACGCCAAATTGACAAGACATATAATTTTTAAATCTTGCAATCGTCTGATATCTGCTGAGCAGTTGCCGTAATGTTTACGAACCGAAAGTACATTTCGATTTGTGATTGTGAAATTCCAGCCTAGTTCGGCAAGGGTGGAAACAGGTTTTTTATAGTCAGTTAACTCCCTTGCTTCTGGAAGATGATGGTGGCGGCCTTCGGATAGTGATGGGGATGGTACTGGTCTAGTGATGGCTATTGTGGGAATATAAAAAAACAATGTTCTTGAATAGAATCGCGCCGGCGTATATATATGTCAAGGGCATCTTGAATATCCTTGTCTGGCTGACAATATCAAGGATGGGGTATTTATTAGAAAAGCCAAATTGCATTCCCCCCTACTGGAGTGTTTTCGTAGTCCCTTCATAACAAACGACCTGAACACTATTTTGATTCTTCATGTGCTTTGTGTCCGTGGCGAACAGGCGCCGTTTTCAGGCTCGCGCCATTCGTGCAGACAGTCATACTGGCAGATCCCCATACTGGCGATATAACCGCTGCTTTACACTAATTAACACTTCACAGTATCACATCTTCTTAAATTATTCTAAATATAAAACGTCAATGCCAGAGAATAAACAGTCTCTATTATCCACGGAAACAGATTCCATTGGACCTAAAAGACAAAAATAGCTGCGAAAAGTATATGAATGGATCACTGAAAATCAGTGATGACCGGCCCCGTTTCATAAAGCGATCGTAGCACTAAGACAATCGTAACTCCCATACTTTAACATAGACTTACGACAATCGTAGCGCTACGATCGATTTGTGGAACGGGACCCAGGTGTCGACCCTTGAATGGGATTTATGTGACTTAATTTATGGGGAATTGACAAATGTGCGGACGGTGGAATACATAATCAGCAATCAAGCAAGAGTGATATATGATTAAATAAAAAGTCCTAAAGTATTAATTTACAGCATGTTGCTGTCGGGCGAATTGTAAATGAAAGTTAAAGGCCGATTTCTGTACCTCAAAACGTTTCCTGAAAGACAGCATGAGACGTTCATGTCATATTACATCAAGATCTCGTCCTACTGTCCTTGTAGATGTACATTGTTTAAATATGTGAGTGAGTGAGTGAGTAAGTTGGGTTTAACCGCCTTTAACAGTATTACAGTTATATCACGGCGTGTCAGCTTAATATAGGAGGAAAGCCCGAAGTGATGCAGGTTTCAGACGTTCACCACTTCGGTGAAACCCACGAGCACGGGTATGGTGCTGACAAACCTAGAAACATAATCGGGGTGAACCGAAGTGGTAAACGTCTGAGACCTGCATCACTTCGGGCTTTCCTCCCACATTAAGCTGACACGCCGTGCTATAACTGGAATACTGTTAAAAGCGGCGTTAAACCCAACTCACTCACTCACTATAAAATAGACAACTAGCCAGTCCCCCAACCCTCCCCTTCCCCCGCCTCCCGCCCACAAACCACCACCTCAACTAGAAATATAAGACCCGTCAAACTTGTTACATGTTAAGACATTTCAATAAAACTTCAGAATGACCAAAAAACTATCGACAAAACTTTACAAGTGGGATGACAACAACTTTCCCGTTATGTCGAGCAATATTCCAGACCTTGGTGTCTACATTTCACAAATTTTGGAGATACAATCGTGCAAGCTTTTTGTTGGAAGCTTTCAAAGACTGTCATACGACTCTCGCTTAAACGTTGTTTAATCAGGGTTTCAACGTTCAGGCACTCAGTAAACCCTTCAACATGTTTTATGGTATATATATGCGGTAATGGCTTTTTAGCAGAGATTTCTTATGAATTAGGAAAGTGTTGTATTTATAGAAACGTTATGTTGCGTAATTGATTGTTGACTTATTTGAGAGTTTCCATTTTTTTGGTCTCTTAGCTTTGAATTTAAAAAAGACAAAAACATATTCCTATTAATATATTATTCTTCCAGGAGGCTATATGGCTGTGCGTAGCTCAGTGGGTAAAGCGCTCGTTCGGAACGTCAAATACCCGGTTCCGATTCCCTCATGGTTAGATTATGTGAAACCCATCCTTGGTGTTAAGGGGCGGTCGGGTAGCCTAGTGGTTAAAGCGTTCGCTCGTCACGCCGAAGACCCGGGTTCCGTTCCCGACATGGGTACAATGTGTGAAGCCCATTTCTGGTGTCCCCCGCATGATATTCCTGGAATATTGCTAAAAGCGGCGTAAAGCAATACTCACTCACTCACTCATTTGGTGTGAACCTTATCTCTCTTATTCAGCGGTCTTTCAATAAATAATGCATTATTGTTTTCATTTCATCCCTTATTGATATTTGAAAATGTTTTATCAAGAAGAATTTCTTCGAGACTTCTAGTTTGAAATAAACGTGCTCTGCCCCAAATCTCGTTAGCAAGACAACATTAAGGGCAGTTCGCCATGTAAGCGGGGGATTTAGAGTGAAGTGTCAGACAGGCAGTTGTGTATTTTCAAGTTGTTGAAACATCTATCGCCACTGGTTGCTAATTGTATCACCAAGGTTTTCAGTCCTGTTACAGATAAAGGGGATTATTATTCACCATGTCGGGATGTTCGATATTAACACCGAGAGACTGGAGAGCTGATCCAGTACAATTACATTCTTCATAATTGACACTGGCTGGAGCTCGGGGAATTCCCAATTGGATTTGAAGCGGACAGTTTGTGCATTCGGACACTTTGTCTGTAAATAGTTATGGCTTTTCTTGCAGTACCAATACCATAATTCTTTTCTCTACGAGGTGCTTTGTATTTGATGAACCCGGTAAATATTATAGGAATTTCGTTCATAGGTGCCATTGAATTTTTGGTTGAGGAACGTCAGCGTGGCGTTTTCGGATAATATCGAGTCCGAATTGATAATATTGTGTACGATCTGATGATACTGTATCCTGTCTGATAATATTGTGTCTGGTCTGGTGATATTGTGTCCAATCTGATGATATTGTGCCCAGTCTGAAAGTATTGTGTACGATCTGATGATATTGTGCCTAATATGATAATATTGCATACGATCTGATAATATTGAGCCCAGTCTGATAATATTGGGTACGATCTTATGATATTGTGCCCAATGTGATAATCTTGTGTTCAGTCTGATTATATTATCTAATGATAGCGTGTCCAGTCTGATGACAGCGTCTCCAGTCTGATAATGGCGTGTCCAGTCTGATGATAGCGTGTCCAGTCTGATGATAGCGTGTCCAGTCTGATGATAGTTTATCCAGTCTGATGATAACGTGTCTAGTCTGATGATAACGTGTCCAGTCTGATGATAGCGTGTCCAGTCTGATAATGGCGTGTCCAGTCTGATGATAGCGTGTCCAGTCTGGTGATAGCGTGTCCAGTCTGATGATAGTTTATCCAGTGTGATGATAACGTGTCTAGTCTGATGATAACGTGTCCAGTCTGATGATAGCGTGTCAAGTCTGATGATAACGTGTCCAGTCTGATGATAGCGTGTCCAGTCTGATGATAACGTGTCCAATCTGATGATAGCGTGTCCAGTCTGATGATAACGTGTCCAGTCTGATGATAGCGTGTCCAGACTGATGATAACGTGCCCAATCTGATGATAACGTGTCCAATCTGATGAGAACGTGTCCAGTCTGATGATAACGTGCCAAATCTGATGATAACGTGTCCAGTCTGATGATAACGTGTCCAGTCTGATGATAACGTGTCCAGTCTGATGATAACGTACCCAATCTGATGATAGCGCGTCCAGTCTGATGATAACGTGTCCAGTTTGATGATAGCGTGTCCAGTCTGATGATAGCGTGTCCAGTCTGATGATAACGTGTCCAGTCTGATGTTAGCGTTTCCAGTCTGATGATAACGTGTCCAGTCTGATGATAACGTGTCCAGTCTGATGATAACGTGTCCAGTTTGATGATAGCGTGTCCAGTCTGATGATAACGTGCCCAATCTGATGATAACGTGTCAAGTCTGATGATAACGTGTCCAGTCTGATGATAACGTGCCCAATCTGATGATAGCGTGTCCAGTCTGATGATAACGTGTCCAGTCTGATGTTAGCGTGTCCAGACTGATGATAACGTGCCCAATCTGATGATAACGTGCCCAGTCTGATGATAGCGTGTCCAGTCTGATGATAACGTGTCCAGTCTGATGATAGCGTGTCCAGTCTGATGATAACGTGCCCAATCTGATGATAACGTGCCCAATCTGATGATAACGTGTCCAGTCAGATGATATTGCGCCCAGTCTGATGATAGCGTGTCCAGTCTGATGACAACGTGTCCAGTCTGATGATAGCGTGTCCAGTCTGATGATAACGTGTCCAGTCTGATGATAGCGTGTACAATCTAACAATATTGTGCCCAATCCTATAATATTGTGTTTAGTGCGATGATTTTGTGTTCAGTCTGATGATATTGTGTCCTCATTTGATATCCCGAAATGGCCAATATATTGGCATCCTTCTTTCGGCTATAAGCGCCCTACAACCCTCGTTCCAAAATATTCGTATATTAGAAATGTGGTCGTAAGACGAGGGGAATTATTTTTTTCAACAATAATACATGTGGAACTTTTGCACCGTCGCGCTCAATAGTGCATGCAATAGCGACCGCAAACATTGTCGTGTCTTCGGGGCGTATCCTTTTCGAAAACATGACGAATTGGAGAGAAACTTACAAATAACATGTCCATGGAGATATGAGAACGTCTAATACTACAAGCGCACGTACAATCTCCAAAACTCGTTGTAGACAAAACACATGCGAGGCTTTGGAAATAGGATCGGAGAGTTGATGGCAAAATATATCCTGTATAGTTTCACCATTACGGGTCACGTCAGACCGACTTTGCGCGAAGTTTGGCCGACCAATGGAATGACCATTCAGAAGGCAGCTTTCTCCAGCTTTACGGCACTAATTTCAAATTGGCGACTACGCTTCGAAACATATTTTGACAAATTCTCCTTTACAAATTTGAAACCTGAACATTCTGGAATGGCTAATAGCTAGATTCGGTCGTTAAACCCGTAACTATCGTCCGAAATACCCTGTGTTAAAGTGTTCGTGGTTGCATGATTAGAAATCACACTCCGACTGTCACTTTCATAATCTGGTGAGTGACGCTCTGATTGGTCGGATGAAAGGTCGTTCTTACGTGACCCCAAATGGGATGTCTTCAGATCTTTGTTTAGCGGTAGTGAGAACTAAGGTCTGATTTTAATGAGATTGGATCATGATAACCATATATTCTACTTCGTGTGACAGAGGATATTTCTCCCAGATAAATGACTCATCCTCGAGGATCCAGTGTCTTATTTCTCCATTTTAATATGCTAAATACCCTGGGCCGATTCGTTACCATGGTTTCGTTTAGGACTCGATTCAAATGACGCTGCGCTACAAATAGCCTCCAATCAAATTACACACATGGAATTATGTGCTAAGTTGGCGATAAGGGAGACTGAGATGATGACGTCACTTCCGAAACGAAACTCTGGTAGCGAATGGGTCCAGGGTATATATTCCATAAGAATGGACATATAATTCTGGAGGACATGAGCGTAAGGACAAGAATCGGAATCACACACCGTTGCCACTTGGGGAATCGTACCCGGGCCTGATCCGTGAAGATCGGGGTAGAATAGGTCTTCGGCAACCCACGCTTGCTGTAAAAGGCGACTATGCTTGTCGTAAGAGGCCACTAAATGGATCGGGTGGTCAGGCCAGCTGACTTGGTTGATGATGCATGTCATCGTACCCAAATTGCGTGGATCGATGCTCATGATATCAATCACTGGATTTACGCGGCGTTAAGCAACAAACAGACAATCAAACGTACCCGAGCTTAGATCGTGGCGAGCAAACACTTTAATCTAGCCGATGCTGTTTCACATTCCGCCTGCGTTGTCTAGTGGGTGGAGCGTCTGCCCGAGAGCGGACGGTGGGCGGTTCGATTACTTGGCCGCAACATACCAAAATACTTAAATGATGGTACTTGTTGTTACCCTGCCTGGGGCTCGGCATAAGGGGATTCAACAAGCAATTGTCGGCTCTTTGAGCGGGGTATCTATGTTAAACTACGGCATGTTATCTCAGTAGGCTAGCACAAAAAACGGTGTAATTCCGGAAAAGTATAAGCATTTCCTTAGACAGACACACGTCGCTACCCCTAGGGGTACGCCACTGATTGAAGTGGATCGTTGTTTGTGGTATCAAACGCAACTGATGCTTCGTTTACTATTATTCCTCGCCAACTCTTGATATAACCACGATGCTGTTGAACTCTACGAGGTGCGACGGGAGTCCTAAATTCGACTTGGCTAATCTTGGCCATACGTATAGACACCGGAGAAAACCGAGTGTACCGGAGTGCCCTACATTCGTCACCTTCCGTATCTCGTACAGTTAGTCACGAATGGAAACGAGACAGACACTCGGATTTTTCCGCATTACACAACGAGTTGACAATTCTTTGAGCTATGCCCGTTTACGCTTAGACGGAACCAAGTCGCTAAAATGGCCACGAGAGTCGCTGTTCGGCTTGTCCCGAAATAACACGAGTTGGTCACGAATGTTTTTTCCGGTATGATAGTAGTTGGTCACCAATACCGAAGTCTTTCGCAGTCAACCGTCTCTCGCATCGTACTTTATACGAAGAGTCTTGTCCTGGAATGGCACGAGTTGGTCACGAATGATTCCGTGTTCAATACTTGTAGAGTCGCACGTAAAATCCCATCTTTACTCCAACACTTTGACCATCGCGATGAAAATCGATTTCAATGCACAAATCTATTTCTCAGCCATAGAAACAGGTGCACTTGTACAGTCCATACAAGTAGATTTGACCCCATTGTCTACCTTTACTGCGTTAAATACGGTAATCAACATATTCATAGCCATAGCCCGAGAACAGACTTAATATAATAATAACAGACAAACATTAGGAGAATTGTGTATTACTTCAACCTCATCCTGCATTCTTTTAATTTCGCGATTTTTTTATTTAATATTCACGCAGGGAATATCATGATATATGTTGCTATACATCTGTGTTTACGACATCAAATTCGGATACGTCCCGAATGATGGCATGGCAATTGCCAGAATTGTTCACAAAAATAATGTCAATATATACTCTCCAAAAATAAAAGCATAGCTGAAACAATCAGCCTTTAATGGGTTTATTTCAAAGAATGATAGGGAATAACCAACTGTTCTGTAAAACATGAAAGTTCACACAATTGGAGCAACAAAGTTTGTCAATATGATGTTCCGCATTTCATAACACGAATCTCGTGCAGCTTGTCAGTGGTGACGTCATGTTCAGTAATTGTTGTGACCACGTGTTTGCATAACCGCGCGGCAACGTCTAGGCATTGACTGTATTAGTCTCTGAATTCTGGCCTGGGGAATCCTTCTCATTCCTCCTGCAGTGTTCGAGCCAGTTCATGAAGTGTTGCAGGCTGGGGTTGGCGATGTCGTAGACGTAGGCCAAGATTATCCCAAAGATGCTCAATTGGGTTCAAATCTGGCGATCTGGATGGCCAATAAATCATTTTTGTTGCTATTGGCTAAGACTCCTCCCGTGACGCGGCCTGGTGTTGTCATGTTGGAACACATCACGTTGGACGTCAATGTTTGGAAGGAGCTGTTTGCTGCAAATTTTGTCCTTTACACCTTTACATCACTTCTTTGAGTGGCATTTAGTTGGAATGTTGGAATGGTAACTAAGACAAAATTGTTATGGATGAGCAACTTCTTTATTACAATTGGGCGACGTTTCGGTGTAGATTCTAACACCGTTATCAAGCAAATGACGTCGCCCAATTGTAATAAAGAAGTTGCTCATCCATAACAATTTTGTCTTAGTTACCTTTACACCAATCTCATTAAAATCAGATCTTAGTTCTCGCTGCCGCTAAACAAAGATCTGAGGACATCCAATTACGGGTCATGTCAGAACGACCTTTCGCAAATTTTGACCGACCAATGAAATGACTGACAAGAAATCGACATTAGCCAATCAGAAGGCAGCTTTCTCGAGCTTAACGACACTAGTTTCAACCTGGCGACTACGTTTCGAAACATATTTTGACTTATTCTCGATTAAAAAAAAAATTAAAACTGATAAGAAGAACGTTCTGGAACGTCTAACAGATGTCCTAGATTGTACGAATATAATCTTAAAACCCGTTACTGTCGTTCGGAATACCCCATGTTAAATATTTATCGTGGTTGCATGATTAGAAAACACATTCCGACTGTCACTTTCATGATCTGGTAAGCGACGCTCTAATTGGTTGGATGAAAGGTCGTTCTGATGTGACCCTTAATGGGATGTCCTCAGATCTTTGTTTAGCGATAGCGAGAGCTAAGATCAGATTTTAATGAGATTGACCTTTACACAGGATGGCGACCTTTGTGCCTCCCGTGTGCGACCATAAACTTTGCCAGATCGTCATTGGAGGCTCAAAGCATTCGTCGCCACTCGCCCCTTTCCGTCACCTGCAAGAAGACTCGTCCCCCTATCGATGAATGTTATGTGCGAAAATACGACAAACCAATCAGAATACGCGTATGATTTCCAGTTCTTCGTCAAAGAATCCCTCAGAAATTATTTTTGATTTTACATATGTCTTGCATTTAAAAATATACCAAAGACCCAGACTAAATTTGTTCAATCATACTGTATAATTCCGCACGTCCCGATGTGCTTTAAATTGCATCTGGAATATATATAATATATGGGCAAAATGTGTGAACAATAACGCAACGAGTTGACGATTGTTTTAGGTATGCCCGTTTGCGCTAAGACGGAACCCGGTCGCAAAAATGGCCACGAGAGGGGCACGAGTCGCTATTCGGCTTGTCCCGGAATAACACGAGTTGGTCACGAATGGGCTCAAGGGAGACACCATGGCAATGTTTCTGCCTCTTTTCTGCCTCCTTTGAGCTACCAATAATGCCTCCTGAGCATGCCTAATATTAGAGGGTTTGTACCTGCAGTGTTTCATTGTGGTTGCAGACGCTGAACAACTCGAGCAGTTACTGTTGAACAACTGCTGGAGCATTTACATAGATACATGATTTTTCTGGGTTTAGGCGACCTTTGAACGTCCTGGCTAGTTTTTGATCTCTCAAAGGTTGCACAAAGGTCGCAGCCCTGTGTAAAGGGGACTTTACGTAAAGCCGTCAGATTATCCTGCACGTGAAAAAGATTCGTACCTTGTGTGTAGGATAATACCTCCCACATCATGACACTTTCTCCACCAAATCTGTCCACTTGACGTACACACTTAGGGGCAAAACGTTCGTTAACAAAGCAAGGTCTCTTGGTTCTCAGTCAAAAATGGGAAAAAGAACGATTCCGTACAGTCTGCCGGGCGGATATCCTTCTATTCCTGGAACGTTGGCAGCTGTGTGTTCGGCCGTAGCAGTCCGATCACGTAAATGCAGCGACCAGATGTACCGATCTTGGGTGTCTCAGACGTTTACCAATTCGGTGAAACCCACGAGCACGGGTATGGTGCTGTCAAATCTGGAAACATAAACTGGGCGAACCGGGATTCGAACCCACAATCATAGGTTTCTGGCGTGCCCAAGGGACGCACCTCTGCACAGCGAATCGCGGCGCCTTAGACGACTGGGCCACCCGTGCCCCCTTTAAAGGAACAAGAAGCATGAAGTTGACACAATCATATCATATACATTTTATACTGTTGACATTGGTAAAGTCAACAGTGGTAAAGGTATGGGTATAGTTTCATAATTAATACTTTCAAAGGAATATTTTATAATTAAGTAGATCAGTAGAGACATGCAGATAATGTTAAAAGTCAAAACCCCAATGTTTTCAGTGCTTTTATTATTTTTAACCATGAACTACCCTTCTATATGAGGGTTACCTCCCATTGAAAATGTTTACTCCTGTAGCCTGGCACGTCGTCAATTACTCACGCTGGCGGAAAAGTGCTTTTACCTCGCGACACTGAAACTGGATCGACGTTTCTAGCATAGTGATATATTGTAGGCCAGTCCCCGTCCCTCTCCACAGAAAGACCCGATACGGGCAAAATGGGTCAACGTTTCATCGGAGCGAAATGTTGTTAGGGAAAATAGGTCGGATAGAGCTAGACTAGTACCCTGCCTTCGCCTCCAGGAGGCTGCAGGCGAGTAGCGCGCTCTAGGGCAGGTAAACCAGTCTTCGACAGCCTGGCTCCCTCTCAAGATTATGAACTCCGAGATAAGTATAACTTATAAGATCCGGGATAGAATAGGTCTTCAGCACCCATGCTTGCCGTAAAAGGCGTCTCTGCTTGTCGTAAGATGCGACTAACGGGATCAGGTGGTCAGGCTCGCTGACTCGGTTGATGCATGTCATCGTATATAAATGGCGTGGATCGATGCTCATGATGTCAATCACTGGATTGTCTGGTCCAGACTCGATTATTTACAGACCGCCGTCATATATCTGGAATCATATGATTGTGCCCGAATAACAGGAACGTATTATTTAGTGTAATAATGTACAGTTAGGAATGTTTTAAACTGTTAAAACTGTTTTCATAATCTTTCGTAAGTACCCATATCAATATACATATGTGAGACAAAGATAAAGTTTCTTTTAAAAGTTGGGTTACATCTTTCCAACTATTACTCATCCGCATGTTTCTTTCTCAAACGTAAAACAAATAAAGCACTGACATTGGTATAAACGTGAAAATAATATTATATCTATTGTCAATTCCTTTGTTTCTCAAGAATCGCAGCAAAACACAGTTAGAGGTTCAGTGACGTCATGATCCAGTGACGACATCGTAATGAATCATCTGACGTCAAAATAAGAACAAAAAATCATAATTTTATAAATTGCACCAAAGATTGAATCGAGCCAATTGACGTCGTCGTCTCAGGCGCCGCGATTTGCTGATGATTGTGGGTTCGCCCCGATTATGTTTCTAGGTTTGTCAGCACCATACCCGTGCTCGTGGGTTTCATCGAAGTGGTAAACGTATGAGACCTGCATCACCTCGGGCTTTCCTCCCACATTAGCTGACACGCCGTGATATAACTGGAATACTGTTAAAAGGTGGCATTAAACCAAACTCACTCACTCACTCACTGACGTCAACAGGGAAATAAATTTGATAATTTGTCAATAAAAATTAACACACCTCCTATCGGAAAAAAAGAAGAAATAAATAAAAAATTATAGGCGGCGACGAACAAATAATTTTTCGTCATGGCTTAATCATTCCATTATGGTCGTATTGTTTTTCAACAATTCTTATCAATAATTCAACGCATGCAATGACGTTGTGATCTGACAGTCAGCACACAGAGACATTAATGTCAGACAAAACACCTCCATCATCAAATCTATCGCGTATGACATGTGTGACTGACTCACCGCGCGGGTCCCCCGGGCACACGCTATCTGCAGCCAAGGTGTGCCCCCGGGAACGTATAATGATTGACAAGTGTGTGCTTGTCGCTAAACCGATGAACCGATGGAAAGGTCAGCGTAGATCGTGCGGGGGCAGGGATGTTCTGGTTCTTAAAGGTCAGTAGTAATATTACTGAAGTAAGCTTTTATTGATATGATCATCTAATCTGGTTATTCTTATTGAATTATATGTAAAAAAAATTACACTTTTTTTAAATGAAATAAGTGTTATTAAAGTGTAATTAATGAAAAATATATACACAGTTCTAAACTCAATGACATTTTGTTGAATGAAGATGAACATTTTGTTGTGGGAAGTATAGTATAAAACGCCTTTAATTCACAGGGTTCTGTTTACAGCGGAATTGTCCAAATCAATAGACTTGACGATTCCCGTACACTGACTTATCTCCCTTTTTATGTATGTGACGTCATCAACACTAACCGGAAGATGGGTTTGGTGGAATACTGGGGTCCGGTGTAACGGGGTTTCGTTGTACAGTCGACATACTGACAGTAAATATTGTCTGATCCAGAGCAGTGGTGGGTAGGCAAAAACAGTGAATATGGCGTTCGCTTCACACGTTGAAGTGAGTGAGTGAGTTAGGTTTAGCGCCGTGCGAACGGTATTTCAGTTACATGTATATCATGGCCTGTCAGCTTGATGTTGCCGAAAACTCATGATCACATGCTGACAAACCTAGAAACATAATTTGGGATTGGAAACCACGATCATTGTTACTGGCCATGGCAAGTCCATGGTGACTGAGTGAGTTGGGTTTAACGCTGGTTTAACAGTATTACAGTTATATCGCGGCGTGTCAGCTTAATGTTGGAGGAAAGCCCGAGGTGATGCAGGTCTCAAACGTTAACCACTTCGGTGAAACCCACGAGCACGGGTATGGTGCTGACAAACCTAGAAACATAATCGGGGTTAACCGGGATTCAAACCCACAATCAAAGGTTTCTGGCGTGCCCAAGGGACGCAACTCTGCACAGCGAATCGCGACGCTTGAGACGACTGGGCCACCCGTGACCCCGATTATGACTTAAAACATTTACAGATTCCGCACTGAACACCATGAATGCAGTATCAGGTAATTGAAGCCGCGTGTTCAGATGTATGGCTGTGCTGCCAATGGCTGGGGAAAGTGGCTGTGCTGCCCAATCTATAATTCGAGAGGAGTACGACAGATCCAGTAATCATATATTTGCTTAATTCAACCCAAGGACGCCTTCTCTGTTTGTAACGTTTGCTTTGACATATCAAGGCGGGCAACCTTTTCTGGGTCTTTAGAAACGATCTTCAGTGGAACGTGTCCCTCGTGTCTCTGTAGACATTTAGTCATTATAAACATCGTGCCCAATAATTCCCCAACCCCTACTCCCCTGAATCCAGAATACTACCTCACACAAATGTCAAAAGCATTGAGAAATGGGTACGATTTGAAGGTTTAATACTGAACAAATATATACTATGTACTGGTTTGTTTTTTTCGTAAATCAATATTTTTTTTAAATGTTGATTCTGCGTACTAAATATGATTATGTTTTCGCGTACGGTCCTGAATACCCTCTCAATAGACCCCGAATCCTACGTACCAAAATGGGGTTGGCAGTCTCATTCCTAGGCACTCAATGATTAGTTAACATGTGATTCTCCATTAGTGTTACTTATTATCATAAATAGGTTATTATTATTATGTATGGTAGTCTAGTGGATGGGTGGTCTGCTCGGAGAGCGAAAGGTTGATGGCTCGATTTCCGAGCTCGTAATGCCATTTGGACTGGTCGGCTCGGAGTCATTATACTGTGTGTGTGTGTGTTGGGGGGTGGGGGGGTGGGGGGTGGGAGGTGGTGTCTATGTTAAACTGGGGTTTGTTTGTTTCTTTATTTTTTAATGCCACACTTAGCAATATTCCACCTATATGACGGCGGTCTGTAAATAGTCGAGTCTGGACCAGACAATCCAGTGACTGCGGTATGTGAATAGGCTAGCGCTATAAAATACACACGTGCATGCACGTTGCTATATACGTGCAATAATCTTGAACGTGACATTTCACCTCACCCCCATCCCCCTCACTCACTCACTCACTGACTCACTGACTCACTGACTTACTGACTGACTCACTGACTCACTGACTCACTCACTGACTCACTGACTGACTGACTCACTCACTCACTCACTCACTCACTGACTTACTGACTGACTCACTGACTCACTGACTCACTCACTGACTCACTGACTCACTCACTCACTCACTCACTCACTGACTCACTGACTTACTCACTCACTCACTGACTTACTCACTCACTCACTCACTCACTCACTCACTCACTCACTGAAAGGTGAGGTTCAGAGTTTGTACTTTATACAATGTATACGATCCAGGCTAGCCTTGTCTACTGATCTATTTCATTCTAGCCCCCTCTCTTCATATCTGTTTTCAAAATAAAAGTATATATTTTATCCAAACATTGAAATGAACATGAAAACAAAAACATTGCTCCACATCCCATATCAGATATTACAGAGGAGGGGGGTACTGAAACATTCAGCTGCACAAAATCAAATGTTTTATTGAAGAATCCTATTAACAGTTAATTCACTATACGCGGAGTAATTTCATCCGTACGTGGTATTTCACAGCTGGCCTCAAGGGACGATGTTTTCGATACTGATCACAGGGGCATAGAAGATATGGCGACACTGGCGGTAATACATCTCAAACCTGGCCTCGTGACCCGTTCATCATTAACTATGTGTGTAAACCGGGAATAGAGAGCACTAATATTTGATCTTAGTACAAAAGTCCGCACTTCTTGAGTCAAATGCCATGGGAAATATTGGTGAAATCATTCGCCTTCGTTTCATTGAAGGCGCACGAACATGCCTAGATCACGAGAAGGGTTAAAGGCAATGCAAATACTGACCACATTTTTCAAAATATATTCTCGACCAATATGTTTGTCACACAATAATGACTTTACGTATCATAGCAAAAGACATGGCAATATATTGATGGGTTTCTGTGAATTGTTGCAATTCTACATGTGGCGGGACGTGGTCCTGTGTAGTGCATATAAGCAGCGTCGGTCGCGAAGAGTGGGTGGATGGGTGATCGTTTTCGGTAGCTTGACTCAGAGTGTCAAGACCGCCTCTGTGGTCTAGTGGTAGAGCGTCCGCCCGGAGACCGCCTCCGTGGTCAAGTGGTGGAGCGTCCGCCCGGAGAGCGGAAGGTCCGGGGTTTGATCCCCGACCGCGTCATACCAAAAGACGTTAAAAGATGGTACTTGTTGTTACCCTGTCTGGCGCTCGGCATTAAGGGGCTAAAACAAGGACTGGTCGGCTCGGTATACTGTGTCTGAGTGGGGTATTCATGTTAAACTGCGGCATGGTATCTCAGTGAGCTAGCACTATGTATCAGCATCAGTCCGTTCTAGTAAAAGCAGCCACACAAACACACACACGTACATGTACGTCGTTATATAAGTGCAATAATCTTGGACGCGACGTTAAACCCCATTTCACCTCACCTCACCTCACCTCACCTCACCTCACCTCAGAGTGTCAAAGGCTTCGGTCCTGCACCACTCTGAAACAAATGTCACATTACGGTTTCCTTATTCAAGAAGAGTTTGTTCGAATTATGCTTCTGTTCACCCAGCAGCGAATGGGTACCCGGTAGGATGAGACGGAAATATGACAGTACACCTTCTCGCTCCTTGGGGTGTATACTTTTCAGGGAGCTGTGAATAAAATTTAAATGCACACCGATCCAAAGTTCGGATAATAATGATGTAGCGCCATTAGTATTCGCTGAGTGAATGGAATCTGGCGCATTGCAAATGGATTTCATATTTATTATTTATATGATACTTACTTCGTACTACAGCTTCAAACCATTTCTGAGGGAGATATTTTGAAAACAAGTCATTGGCGTGGGGGTTTGGGTGGGGGGGGGGGGGGTGGGAGAGAGAGAGGGGTAATAGAAAGCGCGGGGACGGAAACACTACTCAAGTGAGAAAAGAATATAGGGGTTCTGCCACTACGTAAGCTGTCTTAAAAAGGGGGGAGGGGCGCGCCCAAAACTCCCCCTTCTCCGGATCCCCAACCCCGGTCATTCACAAACTCAATCTGTGTACCGACTGATGGACGCTGTATCAGCAATTGAAAAAAAGTGATATGGAGCTCATAATTAATAGTCTTTGTAAGCTTATTCAACCTAAACCTCGTAGAGAATCTATTTATGCTAATCTTGAAACGTAATCTCCAATCCAACCGATTTCACGGCTTCACAAGACAAGCTACCCAGTCAGGTAGGCGACAAATACTGTTTATCTGCAAATTACCAACAGTCCTGATTTAAAGAACGCTGGAGATTGGCGTAACAAAGCGAATTTATTCCCTAATGCTGAATCATGGTCACATAATTGTGTCGACTGTGAGGGACGACTGCTTGCCATAGAAGGTTGGGTCCCAGTGGACGTTTAACTTTCAGTTGCTATACGATATGATGTACCGATTCCAACAGCCAAGCCTTCCGTGAAAACCAAAATATAAAACCAGGATATCAGTGTAATTGTTTAGGGTTGCACACAATAATGTTGACATCGTCTGTGTCGCTTTTTATATGCACCCATTTTCTACTTCGCTTTTTATAATTATATGGTGATATGTATAATAATATTAGGGTGATATGGGGTTTAACGGGGTTCCAAGATGTTTGCACGTGCGTATGTGTGTGTGGCTGCTTGTACTAGTCCGGACTGATGCCGATATATAGCCCTAGCCCACTGAGATACCATGCCGCAGTTTAACATGAATAGCCACTCAAACACAGTAAACTTTCGTCACATCTCGCCTCTTTCCGTAACCTGCAAGAAGACCCGTCCCCCATCGTTGAATGTTATATGCGAAAATACGACAAACCAATCAGATTGCGTGTATGATTTCCAGTTCTTCGTCAAAGAATTCCCCAGAAATATTTTTTTGATTTTACATATGTCTTGCATCTAAAAATATACCCAAGGCATAGTTAAATGTGTTCAATCATACTGTATAATTCCGCATGTCCAGATGTGCTTTAAATTGCATCTGAAATATATATAATATATGGGGAAATATATGTAAACCATAACGCGACGAGTTGACGATTATTTTAGGTATGCCCGTTTGCGCTAAGACGGAACCCGGTCGCAAAAATGGCCATGAGAGGGGCACGAGTCGCTATTCGGCTTGTCCCGGAATAACACGAGTTTGTCACGAATGACACAGTAAACTTACTCCGAGCCGACCAGTCCTTGTTCTAGCCCCTTACTCACGAGCGCCAGACAGGGTAACAACAAGTACCATCTTTTAACGTCTTTTGGAATGACGCGGCCGCTCCCCGGAGGCGGTCTATATGGTTGGAAAGTGTTTGTATTTTTATTATTCAGTAGACGATGATAATTGTTTTACAGAGATGCTGTTTAACTTTTTTATTGCACTTAATGTTTATGTGTAAATTTGGTTGGCTTTGTTTCCTTTTAACGGAAGCAAACGGAAAATGGCGATTAATTCCGGGTGAGCATATCGGTGGGTTGGCGTGTCATCATTCTCAGAACGAGGCTAACTATGTAGGAGTGAATGTATGAATGTATGAATATATATGTCACGAGTGACAGATGAACTTGTAGCAAACATGAAACAGACACATTTTCGTTTCGAGTCTAAGTTTTATAGGTAACATCAGAGTTTGTGTGACGACACATTCTTCATAGTCATTCATATGCCGTTGCCACCGTCCATGTTGTTAGTACTAGGCATGTTTTGTGATGATGTTAGGGGTGTTGTAGGCGTTGGCTTGAGACTTCAAAGGACTATTTTTGACCTCGGAAGTTTATATTCACATTAACAAACGTGACCGATTCACACAGCTGGAAGAATCGATACAGTCACAATGACGAAAATAATTATTTCCGATTTTCTCTCAGGAAGTTAGATTCGAAAATATTTTGGTCATTGTTCCCACTTTTTAGCACGTCTTGGTCCGTGACCGCTATCAATGGGACACAATACGCTCAGGTCGGAAGAGCACGCGTCAAACAAGCGCCATTGCCATGGAAGATATCGTCTTCGCCAGCAGGTAGTGCGCATGCGCTGGGATCGCGTAGAGGCATGCTAAAGCTTAGCTCTCTTGGAAATGAATATGCTTGTCGTTTCCTGAAAACGCTGACATACCATTTATGGTAGATAAGTATGTGTACATATGAGGGACTGTGTTATATTAATCCTACAATGTCCCCTATGTCAGAGCAGGTCGTTGACACGTGGCTGAGGTGTATGGTTGAGTGTGCGTGAAGCAGATTGATGTTAGTTATTACACATGCATTGTGGCCCTGAATTGTGTTATTTTTGTCTTATGATTTGCTCCTCTATACTGTGTCGCCATGAAGTTCAATTGGAGGTTATTGCTATACTTGTAAAGACTCGGTTTTGAAATATGGACCCCGTATAAGCCCAGTCTTCCCAAAATATTACAGTGTGTGTGTGTGTGTGTGTGTGTGTGTGTGTGTGTGTGTGTGTCTCTGTGTGTATATGTGTGTGTGTGTGTCTGTGTCTCTGTACGTGTGTGTGTGTGTGTGTGTGTGTGTGTGTGTGTGTGTGTGTGTGTGTGTGTGTGTGTGTGTGTGTGTGTGAAATGGTGGATGTGATGTATGTCTGTGTGTGTATGCCTGTGTTTGTGTAGTGGTGGAGGTGATGTGTGTGTGTCTATGTCTGTGTGTGTGTATGTAATGGTGGAGGTGATGTGTGTGTGTGTGTGTGTGTGTGTGTGTGTGTGTGTGTGTGTGTGTGTGTGTGTGTGTGTGTGTGTGTGTGTGTGTGTGTGTGTGTGTGTGTGTGTGTCTATGCGTGTGTATGTGGGGGTGGAGGTGATGTGTGTGTGTGTGTGTTTCTTGGCGGAGGTGGTGTGTGTGTGTGTGTGTTATTGGTGGTGGAGGTGATTTGTGTGTCTGTGTCTCTGTGTGTGTGTGTTTGTGTGTCTCTGTGTGTATATGTGTGTGTGTTTGTGTGTCTGTGTGTGTGTATGTGGTGATGGAGGTGATGTGTGTGTATTTCTTTGTGTAGGTTATGTGTGTCTGTGTCTGTGTCTGTGTCTGTGTGTGTGTGGTGGTGGAAGTGATTTGTGTGTCTTTGTCTCTGTGTGTATGTGGTGATGGAGGTGTTTAACGCGACACTCATCAATATTCCAGCTATATGACGGAGGTCTGTAAATAATCGAATCTTGCCCAGACAATCCAGTGATTGACATCATGACTCAGATCTTCACCCGGCGTCTATCTGTGTCTGTGTGAAGGGGTGGTGAGATAGCATATTGGGTTAAGCGTTTGCTTGTCATGCCGAAGACCCGGGTTCCGATTCCTTACATGGGTACAATGCGTATTCCTAAACGAGGCGACAAACCCACACTCACTCTGTTACTACTGTGTGTATATATGAATCAATGTCAGCGATGGTACCTTGTTAGCAGTGGTTTTGAAATGGATATCCCACTATATTCATCCCACGAAAGATTACATGTAAAACTTTTATTAAAAAAATCTTTATATAATATATGTATCATATTAATATATATCTTTATAATACAGATACAACAACATTTGGTTAATATCAAATCCATATCCTAAGGTCATTGTAGTTATTGGATTACACATTCGAAAACCGCCAAGGACGTCTTTGTAAAAAAAAAAGAATTATATTTAATACATGAATATCAGAATAGATTCAGAAATGTATACGTTATCAAGTTGAAATTGTCACAAAGGCAAGACTCATACGCCCTCCAGTTCCCCACTAACTGCAGACTCCTGTCATATTGCATTAAATTCTGTTGGCATCTCGTTCCTGTAATTACTTCAGGGATCATGATAAGTTCTTTCAAGAGATGCCCACATGAATATTTCATGCTCCCATCAACCCGAGGTGCTGTTTCATCCGTATAAATGTCTTGACAAGGGTAACAAACAAACGTGAGTTATGTTTATTACTTTTGATTTCTCATTTATGGAAAGTAATTGTCCATGTTTCATTTTACTAATGCCTTTTATTGTGTCCATGAAAAAGTAAGTTTTGTATTAATTACTTGCATATTAGAGGAAGCCATCGAGCGATACCCAAAGGCTGGAAGATCTAAAGTAACACGTGACCTAAATACGTCACAAGAAATTCTCTTCTGCACAAGTCACGAGTGACGTCTCTAATCTGTTATAGTTTCGATAGGCATTATGATATAACTAAACTAAGCGGCAAAAGAAAGAATAGGTTGGCAATTTGTAATTTTTCCTAAAAACAGCGATAACTATAGGAAAGTGGGTATTGGGAATATGACTGCCCAGGAACAGGTACCAAAAAACACCTCACCCGAACACGCCACCTTTGACGGCGCTCGTGTGGTGACAAAATAATGGGGAAACAGGTTTCCCGTCTATGGCATAAACTGGACGTGCATGTTAGCTGTATAAATGCATTCGTCTGCAGGGTATAACCACACGTGATGAAATCACACAGAAGAAATGCCACGACTGTCACAGGAGCAGAGAGAGAGAGCCATCGGTATGGCCGAAATGGGGGCAACACAGGTCCAAATTGCCAGAAGTTTTGGTTGTACACCATTGACAGTAGCCAGGCTGATTCAACGGTACAGGCAGACAGGGAGGACACAGGACAGGACTAGAACCGGACGACCCCGAGTGACAACACCACTAGAAGACGGTCAGATACAGCTCATTCACCTGCGAAACAGATTCGTAACGGCTACGGCTACGGCGACGGCGACGACAGCAACAGCGTTGGGACATCCCATTAGCCAACGAACAGTACTACGACGACTTCGTTCTGCTAGAATCCGAGCGTATAGTCCTTTCCGAGGAATAGTACTGACTGCTCAACATCGACGCCTGAGACTGTGATGGGCGAGGCAGGTTCGACGCTGGCAAGTGAGAAATTGGCGTCGAGTGCTGTTTACTGATGAAAGTCGGTTTAACTTGTTTCGAAATGACGGCAGAGAACGAGTTTATCGACACAGAGGGGAACGTTTGGCTCCGGTGTGTATTCGAGAGGTCAGAAGAGATCAGAAGACTGATTTGGTGATTATACAGGGAAACCTGAACGCTGTGCAGTACAGAGACCAAGTGTTGCAGCCAGTTATGCTTCCGTTCTTACAAAACCAACAGCAGGGGACATTGTTTCAACACGACAATGCCAGGCCCCATACTGCAAGACTGCCTCTGAACTTTCTAAACCAGCAGAATGTTGACGTTTTGCCCTGGCCTGCCCTGCCATATGAATCCTATTGAACGTCTGTGGGACCATCTTGACAGACAGATTAGAGCACGCCATCAGACTCCCGTCAACAGACAAGAATTGCAGCAGGCCCTGAGAGACGAGTGGCAACGGATTCCAGTCCTCGTCATCAGAAGACTGACGTCATCGATGAGGCGGCGTATCACAGCATGCATTGAGGCAGCTGGACGTCATAAACGCTATTAAAGGCAACTATTTCGACAATGAACTTGTAGTGTGTCTGACAATTTTTTGGAGACATTTCAGACAACTTTTGAAAATGAAATTTCTTACCACACCATTGTTTACCTTGATCTTACATTACCTGTGATGGCACAATTTCATTCAAACTGTGGTTGAGCAATCATTTGTTACCCCTCCCTAGATTATATTATAATTCACAACAATGCCTCTTCTTGTTATTTTTTTAATCGATCATGGAACTCGACCTATACTTTCTTTTGCTGCCAAGTTTAATATAATTGATAACCATGTCCAGTTAAGTGAGTGAAATCCCGGGTCAGAGTTGGTCCCCAGATACCTTTGCTTCTCGTAAGAGGCGACTTAATGGATTGGGTGGTCAGACTCGCTGATTTGTTTGATTGCGTGTCACAGTATCCTAGCGCCATGGGACTTTGTAACCTATTCAAACCACGGATAATATTTAAAGAGATTAATACCTAAACTGTTTTAACTAAAAAAATATTTTAATAAATGTTTTAAGACTGTTAGTCAAGAGCTTCACGTTACAATGTGGAAGCACTATGTGCATTCGACTATTAAAACCCGAGTATATACCTTCGTCAACAAAGGTTACCACAATTCTAGCAACCACAGTGAGTGAGTTGGGTTTAACGCCGCTTTTAACAGTATTCAAGTCATATCGCGGCGTGTCAGCTTATTGTGGGAGTAAAGCACGAAGTGATGCAGGTCTCAGACGTTTACCACTTCGGTGAAACCCACGAGCACGGGTATGGTGCTGACAAACCTAGAAACATAATCGGGGCGAACCGGGATTCCAACCCACAATCATAGGGCAATGGCGTGCCCAAGGGACACAACTCTCCCAGCGAATCGCGGCGCCTTAGACGACTGGGCCACCCGTGCCCCCTCTAGCAACCATAACTAAGGCGGTACCCAAAATATAACGCATAAAATGAAACCTCAGAAAAAATACAAAATGGATACAGAACACAACAGACATGTGCATTACTATAACACACAGGGAAAGCATAACAGGTGTTTCATTGCTTGACAAAGCTGCCATTGTACCATTTCTATTAAAACATATAAAACGACGAGAAAGCTAAAATCAACACCAAGAACTTAAACCTCTGAAGTATCATTATTGAGTAAGGGAGTATGGTTTTATGACGCTTTTAGCAATATTCCAGCAATATCACGGCGGGGACATCAGAAATGAGCTTCACACATTGTACCCATGTCGGGAATCGAACCCGGTATTCGGTGGAACGAGCGAAGAATCATTATTGGTTCCAGCTAATGCATTTATATCAACATTCAAAAGTTACCCTTTCCTGGCGTTTATCAGAATACACACATACTATAAATACATCGTAAATAATCTCCATTAAAATGATTTTATTCATGACTGAATATATAAATGTAGCTTATTTACTTTTAACGATGACGTCAGTTTGAGGCTGCAAACCAGAGCACTACGCACTTGGATAATGAATGCATGGCCCGGGGCAAGTATACATTTCCTATAGGACCACCTCATGCATGTTTATCAATTACCTGAATATTACTTGTCCATGTTCATGGGCCTATTGGGAGCAGACGTCGCCCTGATGAGAAAAAAAATCACGTTTTCTGTCTTGCAATGCATGTATGTTCAGTTTATAGATTACCATACGGAATGAAACGTAAATATCTCACTTTATTGCGGAATTTCGTTAGCCTTCGGTGCAGACTAAACGAGTTTGAATCTCGCTGGCCGCACACGTTTTTCACCAGAGTGTTGTATCATTTATGGTAGATAAAAAGTTTCGTCATTGCCAAGTGGTCTCTGACTAACAATAGAGTTATTCAAAGTCAGGTCAAAGAAACCATTATTTAATTGCAGATCACTGCTGGGGGTTCTTTGTCCAATGAGATAACACCATTTGATCACGTGGTGTATATTTTAATCCAATAAAAGTACGGCAGACACCACATTCAGGGGATTGTGTGCTGCACGTGCATTCCACGCAAAGCGTGATATTTACCTCTGCTGTTATTAAGATAAGGAACCCGACAGAGAACAGTACGATACTAGCATACAGTGCTTCACCTAGCATTGTTTTCTTGATTCAGTACCATTGTATCACGGTGTTGACTTGTCAATGTTCGTCTATCGATTATTAGGGGGCACGGGTGGCCCAGTCGTCTGAGGCGTCGCGATTCGCTGTGCAGAGTTGCGGCCCTTGAGCACGCCATTGCCCAATGATTGTGGGTTCGAATCCCGGTTCACTCCGATTATGTTTCTAGGTTTGTCAGCACCATACCCGTGCTCGTGGGTTTCACCGAAGTGGTGAACGTCTGAGACCTGCATCACTTCGGGCTTTTTTAAAGTTTTGTCGATAGTGTTTTGTTCATTCTGAATTTTTATAGAAATGTCTTAACATGTAACAAGTTTGACGGGTCTTATATTTCTAGTTGAGGTGGTGGTTTGTGGGCGGGAGGCGGGGGAAGGGGAGGGTTGGAGGACTGGCTAGTTGCCTATTTTATAGTGAGTGAGTGAGTTGGGTTTAACGCCGCTTTTAACAGTATTACAGTTATATCACGGCGTGTCAGCTTAATGTGGGAGGAAAGCCCGAAGTGATGCAGGTCTCAGACGTTTACCACTTCCGTTCGCCCCGATTATGATTCTAGGTTTGTCAGAACCATACCCGTGCTCATGGGTTTTACCAAAGTGGTAAACGTCTGAGACCTGAATCACTTACGTCCAAGAACAAGCTGAAATTTATTGTTATTATTCAACGTCATTGTTATCGTCTGTTTTCAATCCACTGTAAAATACGTTTATAACGAACACGCTTATAACGAACTGACTGATATTACGAATTTATTTCTTAGTCGCGGCCATTTGCTGTATATATTCTGCATATATGCCTATAACGAACTACGGTTATAACGAACTAAAATAAGTGGTCCCTTTGAGTTCGTTTTAACCGTAGTTTACTGTATGTGATATTGTGACGGTTTCTAAATAGACTGTAGAAACAATCAATTTCATCTGATGTTTCCAAACGGATGTGTATTTTTGCGGTTACGTTTATTGATTACAAAGAAATAATTATTTACATTGGTCTAATAACGTAATGCCAGATAATAGTTCCATCATAGCCATCATAACTTAACAGAACTTGATATCACTAACGTTGACTAACGAGTTGGTAGGGCTTTCAGCATGACACCTTCATAGTAGATGCACATAATGTGACTCAAGTCCTTATCAACGGGCATACTTGCCGTAAAAGGCGACTATGCTTGTCGTAAAAGGCGACTAACGGGATCGGGCGGTCAGGCTCGCTGACTTGGTTGATACATGTCATCGATCCCAATTGCGTGGTTCGATACTCATGATGTCAATCACTGGATTGTCTGGTCGATTATTTGACAGACCGACGTCATATAGCTGGAATATTGCTGAGTGCGGCGTTTAACAACAAACCAACCAAACAACCAACTTATCAACGGGCAAGAGAAAGTATATACATGACATTTAAAAGAAATAATTCAAATATTAGGCTGGAAATAGTCGCTAAAACACCGCAAACTTCGGGTCCAAAATACAACTAGATCCTCATTGATATGCGTGTAATATCACCTATGATACCCGTATTAAATACAACGCCATGCACCCAAGATGGGTGTGTCATTTTTTATCCCGGTAGTTAATGATGATTTTGTTTCAAACACTTATTCTCTCTAACTAGTATTGCCGTAATGTTTTCTACCTATTCTAGTAATATTTACAATAGCGTCACAACAGTGTTTTAGCTATTGCATTATCATTTCTATATCAACATTGTTCCCAAACCTACCTATAAGATTTCAAATTCATTGATCATTTTGACTGATATGACACATTTAAGCAACTTAATTACCGTGTAGAGATTCTAATTCAGATCTTGCTATGTGGGGCTTTGAATGTAGTCAGTGTGTTCAACAATCGCAGCAGTCACGGGTCGTACATGTCCTCGACGTTGAGGGCGTTGTGAAATGTACTTCGTCATCGGCGCTTCGCGAAGACTTCCAATAATCGTTGGCCGTGTCTTAGATAAGGGAGCAGGAGCCTACCTTCCAGTGGAGTGATAGCTTAATGATTTTACTTCTAACGGGATAAGTATCACAAAGCTGATTGTCATTGAAAATATCTTCCAACGAGAATGGAGGTTTGAATATTTCCAGAACAAAGCGGTATGTATTTTTAAATCAGGCTTCTTTGGACTATACAAACATATGTTAATATCTGATTTGTATGAAACTGTCATATGACAGAAGTACTTTTGTGGGGTTTTCATGAAGGTTTTTAACTACATGTATATGATATATAATATATTGACCAAACAATTTATTTTGAAACTTTATGGTATTTCATTACTAATTTTAATTCTGATTGTATTTGATCCATACACAAGTGTACATATATGTCGGTACATTGAAAAGATTGTTCTAAACATTATTTTGTTTTGTTTCTGTAATAATATTATCTACCTAAACGTAAAAGAGGATGTGGATGGTGATGAAGATGATTTGTTTTATAGTGCATGGTTCGCATGTCAATGACAGAATATGTATATTAATTGATTGACATATGTAATACGTGACGAATTTTATCAAAAAGAGGTGCAGCAAATATGTTTTCCAGTTTTTTCTGTCGGGTGATGTGTTTCTAAACAAACCCAAAACCTGAATCCAAACAAATATTTAGAGTAATAACAATGAGAACATGTTGTGAACTGTGGTTATCACAATGATTTCGTTTGAATAACGTTAAAGTCCGTACAGAGCCCACAGTGTGGGCAACACAGGTGAACACCCGGGTTAGAGGTGAGGTGAAATGGGGTTTAACGTCGCGTCCAAGATTATTGCACATATATAGCGACGTGCATGTACGTGTGTGTGTGTGTTTGTGTGGCTGCTTGTACTAGTCCGGACTGATGCCGATTTATAGTGCTAGCCCACTGAGACACCATGCGCAGTTTAACATGAATACCCCACTCAGACACGGTATACTGACTCCGAGCCGACCAGTCCTTGTTTTAGCCCCTTAATGCCGAGCGCCAGACAGGGTAACAACAAGTACCATCTTTTAACGTCTTTTGGTATGACGCAGCCGGGGATCAAACCCCAGACTTTCCGCTCTCCGGGCGGACGCTCTACCACTAGACCACGGAGGCGGTCCACCCGGGTTAGAACTGTCTAAATAACCCATGCCTAAAAGAGGCGACTTACGGGATCGGGTGGTCAGACTCGGTGACTTGGTTGACGAATGTCATCGTATCCCAATTAAGTAGATCGATGTTCATGATGCCAGTCACTGGATTTTTTGGACCAGAATCGATTACTTCTGACCGCCTTCATATAGCTGGAATATTGCTGAGTACGACGTTAAAAAATTTTTTTTTTTTTAAATAACAGCCTGGATAAACAAGGATCTAGGAGAAAACGAGATTTCCGGTTTATTAAGGGCCAACTGTAGAGTGAATCTAGCACTCTATTAATAAGTGAGCGGAATTGGCTGTACGTTATTGTCAGTAATACTACTGCTAGTTATGAACAACGTCAGTTTGCAATGCTTTGTGAAGCCTCAAAAATATCAGCGGTCGATAGTAAGAGCGAAAATCCTCTTCGTCGGGGTAATTATTAACATTGATAATTATCCATATGCAGAAACCTTTGTGGCAAATTTAATAACCACCTATTGTAATACCAATGATACATCTAACAGACAACTATATACATATATTCCCAAACGTACGAGGGGCACAGGTGGCCTCGTCATCTAAGGCGCCGCATATCGCTGTGACGACTTGCGTCCCTTAGATGTACCAGTAACCTATGGCCGCGCCCTGATTATGTTTCTAGGTTTGCCAGCACCATGTCCGTTCTTCTTTGTTTCGCCAATGTGGTTTAACTAATGCCTGACTAACTTCGGGTATTCCTCCCACATTAAGCTGACACACCGTGATATATCTGAAATACTGTTCAAAGTGGCTTCAAACCAAACCTACTCACTACTTAACGTACATGTTCCTTCTTGTGTGGGTAAGGTGATGGGGTGGCCTACTGGCTAATGTGTTCGCTGGTCATGCCGAAGACCCAGGTTCGATTTCCTACGTATGTACGTATAAAACAATTATTGGTTTGAAGTTGATACATGCCATTGTGTCATTCACATAATAATTCACTGAGTTCCGAGACATATGAGGCAACGTCACGGTGTTTGCCGTTGCCGAAGTAGTTGTCAGTGTTGTCAATGCCACTCTCAACAATATTCCACTTACCGTATTCGACGCAATAAGCCCCCAGGACGCTCTCAAAATTAAAAATATGGGGCTCTTATTAGAATATCATTTTGGTGGAAAAAAACAGAGTTGAAACATAAATTTCGTGGTTTATGCTGACAGACTGAAATGTTTATATGCGACATATATTTTTTCCAGAATTTAATTGCCCATAATTAAGAATGCATATAACACACGAGTGCGTTTTATACGCGAATAAATAAGTCTTGTGAACATTGATCAATCGGAAGGGGTGCTAAATGGGATTGTTCACAAGCCAATATATTAGCAAATATCGCCGTGGGCGCTTATTACGTCGAATACGGTATATGACGGCGATCATCATTCCTGGACCAGACAATGCAGTGGTCGATATTATGAGCAACGATCCCCGACGTCGGGGTAAGATGATACGCAAATCAAGACAGCCCCCGAGCCTTACTACCAGATCCATTAAGCCATTACGACCACCATAGTTTGTTGGGGAATTGTCAATGTAGTCACTGCACTACTGACGCCTACGCCTCTAAACATTTGGTTAAAGGGGGCACGGGTGGCCCAGTCGTCTAAGGCGCCGCGATTCGCTGTGCAGAGTTGCGTCCCCTGGACACGCCAGAAATCTATGATTGTGGGTTCGAATCCCGGTTCGCCCCGATTATGTTTCTAGGTTTGTCAGCACCATACCCGTGCTCGTGGGTTTCACCGAAGTGGTAAACGTCTGAGACCTGCGTCACTTCGGGCTTTCCTCCCACATTAAGCTGACACGCCGCGATATAACTGGAATACTGTTAAAAGCGGCGTTAAACCCAACTCACTCACTCACTCACTCATTTGGTTAAAACTGTTACCCTTCGATTTTTCGTAAAAAAAAAATAGCACTAATTTGACTTAGTTTCGATCTGCAATCTTTGAATGAATCGATTTCCAATTTTATACGTTAATAACTTTAACCTTTATCTTTTACCGTTATACTGAAATAGACAAAGCAGACCCTAGCGCACCTTATCAAACCTAAACTTCAATCACCATTTCATTTTCTCCGATTACGTAGAGTATTGAAAAGTGACAATATCAGGCAGGCGTATCCTAACTTTAAGCCCGGGCGACGAGGCCGACAGCCAAGAGATTTGAAGCCTTCTTGATGAAGTGAGGGCAAGGAATTCTCCGACCTTAGAGCATGGTACACCGACGGGGACATCAACATGGCGGCCTTGGGGATCCTTTGAAAAATCACATAAGGCATTCAAACCAAAAGGCGTTCTTGGTGTTTCTCCCCTGTGAATATTCAATATGCAAGATGCACGCTTTATAATGAGATCGTGGTATTGGAGGAAATCTGCCAGAATGTACGAAATTACGCCGAACATGAGGCTCCGGACTGCGAACCATTCCCACAAAGAAGCCTCGATAACTCAAACTGGTTTGTCTTGATGAATCGTTATAATTAATGTAACTTGACAAAATTATGCTGATGAAAAATGCCTTGCCCATCCCTTCAGAGAAAAAAGTACTGTCTCTAAAATAACCCCAGCGTTGTTGAGGCAGACACCTGTTAACCAACCTATGAAGGACAGCTCTTGTGGTCGACAGAAAAGCCTAGTGAACAATATAAGGATAACCCTTGTGCTTTATAGAGAAGCCTGGTAAACTATATAAGGATTACTCCAGTGGTTGACAGAGAAGCCTGGTAAACTATATCAGGATAACTCTCGTGGTTGACAGAGAAGCCTGGTAAACTATATAAGGATAAGTCCAGTGGCTGACAGAGAAGCCTGGTAAACTATATAAGGATAACTCTCGTGGTTGACAGAGAAGCCTGGTAAACTATATCAGGATTACTCCAGTGGTTGACAGAGAAGCCTGGTAAACTATATAAGGATAACTCCAGTGGTTGACAGAGAAGCCTGGTAAACTATATAAGGATAACTCTAGTGGTTGAAAGAGAAGCCTGGTAAACTATATCAGGATAACTCTAGTGGTTGACAGAGAAGCCTGGTAAACTATATAAGGATAAGTCCAGTGGCTGACAGAGAAGCCTGGTAAACTATATAAGGATAACTCTAGTGGTTGACAGAGAAGCCTGGTAAACTATATAAGGATAACTCTAGTGGTTGAAAGAGAAGCCTGGTAAACTATATCAGGATAACTCTAGTGGTTGACAGAGAAGCCTGGTAAACTATATAAGGATAACTCCAGTGGTTGACAGAGAAGCCTGGTAAACTATATAAGGATAACTCTCGTGGTTGACAGAGAAGCCTGGTAAACTATATAAGGATAACTCTCGTGTCTGACAGAGAAGCCTGGTAAACTATATAAGGATAACTCCAGTGGTTGACAGAGAAGCCTGGTAAACTATATAAGGATAACTCTAGTGGTTTACAGAGAAGCTTGGTAAACTATATAAGGATAGGTCCAGTGGTTGACAGAGAAGCCTGGTAAACTATATAAGGATAACTCCAGTGGTTGACAGAGAAGCCTGGTAAACTATATAAGGATAAATCCAGTGGTTGACAGAGTTAGTAGTAAGTAGGTGTGAAATGTTTGTAACTTTTTGTCGAAAAAAAGGAAATTCATTGATTTTCAAAGATAAGATGTCTAAGATAGTCTAGTATTATGCACTCAAAAATATTTTTAAAAGTGTTTAACGAAACTATGTTTTAAAACTAAAACCATGTCGACGTATTCTTTCAGTTCTGACTAATCGGCGATACAGTTCAGTTTTTGGATATGCTGTCGCTAACTTACGATATCAGAGGTATATAGTTTCTTTTGGACAATTTAGATCTCATAGCTCTAATATTCAAAGCTCTATTGTACATGTAATGTAAGCTAGTGGGGGGATGAATCGACAACGAACTGCTCTGTCTGCCGTGTATTTACTAGTATTTGATGGACTTGTCCTTTGATCTCTCATCTCGCCGTGGCAGTATTTCCAATATGTGTATACTTAGCAGGGGTTCATTAGTGCAACTAGGCATTGCCACCACTACAATTAAAGTAGGACTTGACACTGGCTGTTCTGCTGTTGTATTCCCGACAACAATGGTTCGACGTCCGTCAGGATAATGTTTAAATTATGTGATGAATATACGGTACTCGTCACAAAACAACAACCTTTCATGGGAATTAGCGTGATCCAACAAGAACGAGTCTTGTGAATATGGTTGACTGTTGTGACACCGGTAGAGCGAGTCCTGTGAATATGGTGGCGATGATTGCTATGGCATCACAAGAGTGTGTCTCGTCACTATGGTTGATTACCGTGGCACCACTAGTGTGTCTCGTCACTATGGTTGACTGTTGTGGCACCACTAGTGTGTCTCGTCACTATGGTTGATTACCGTGGCACCACTAGAGTGTGTCTCGTCACTTTGGTTGACTGTTGTGGCACCACTAGAGTGTGTCTCGTCTCTATGGTTGACTGTTGAGACAACACTAGAGTGTCTCGGCACTATGGTTGACTGTTGTGCCACCAGAAGAGTGAGTTTCGTCACTATAGTTGATTACCGTGCACCACTAGTTCGTGTCTCGTCACTATGGTTGATTACCGTGGCACCACTAGTTCGTGTCTCATCACTATGGTTGATTACCGTGGCACCACTAGAGCGTGTCTCGTCACTGTGGTTGATTACCGTGGCACCACTAGAGTGTGCCTCGTCACTTTGGTTGATTGTTCTGACACCACTAGTTCGTGTCTCGTCACTATGGTTGACTGTTGAGATAACACTAGAGTGTCTCGGCACTATGGTTGACTGTTGTGCCACCAGAAGAGTGAGTCTCGTCACTATAGTTGATTACCGTGCACCACTAGTTGTGTCTCGTCACTATGGTTGATTACCGTGGCACCACTAGTTCGTGTCTCGTCACTGTGGTTGATTACCGTGGCACCACTAGCTCGTGTCTCGTTACTATGGTTGATTACCGTGGCACCACTAGAGCGTGTCTCGTCACTGTGGTTGACTGTTGTGGCACCACTAGAGTATGCCTCGTCACTATGGTTGATTGTTATGACACCACTAGTTTGTGTCTCGTCACTATGGTTGATTGTTGTGGCACCACGAGAGTGAGTTTCGTCACCATGGTTGATTGTTGTGACACCACTATAGTGTGTCTCGTCACTATGGTTGACTGTTGTTGCACCACTAGAGTGAGTCTCGTCACTGTGGTTGACTGTTGTGGCACCGCAAGAGTGAGTCTCGTCACTATGGTTGACTGTTGTGACACCACAAGAGTGAGTCTCGTCACTATGGTTGACTGTTGTGACACCACAAGAGTGAGTCTCGTCACTATGGTTGACTGTTGTGACACCACTAGAGTGATTCTCGTCACTATGGTTGACTGTTGTGACACCACTAGAGTGTGTCTCGTCACTATGGTTGACTGTTGTGCTGTTATGATAGTGTGCAGTGTCTCGACATTTATGGTTTCGCGTTCTGTTCCAAATATCGATTCAGGGCGTCAAATCTGCAAGCAACATAGCTAAATATAGACAATATGTGCGTTTATTTCCAGCTTAAAACAGGTTCAAATATCACGCCACCCCCATACTTGTATGCTCTTTGTATGCTTAGCCTCTTTCACTCGCTCGCGCCTAAATACAGAGCATATCTTCAAAACAAAACCTTCCCTGGATCAGCAAACGGAAATTATTGAGAAAATGCACGTGCATAGTTAAGGTTCTTAATTGTGAAGAGTAGTGTAGCTCCAATGGTGACTAAGGCAGATGCTGATATACACAAAGATCGATCAATTAACATCACTTCGAGAATGTATAACCGGAACGTTGTTCATTTAGGAATATATCGCCACAAGGCTTACGCTTCAGAGGCCCTATAGATGGCCGGAATAGTCGGCGTGCGTGCATTGTGTTGTATGACAGGCCTCCCTACAAAAACAAAACACGCCACAATTACAAAGAGCGTGATTTGGGGTGGGGAGGGGGTGGATTGGTCGGCGTAACTGCAATGTTACATCCAATAACATATCGTCTAGTATGTACCCACCCATAACCCATCTATCATATCTTTATCCTTCTGTGATCCATCATCCTTTCATATTCCTGAAACGGACCACTTCCGTTGTCTTGAGGAAGAGATTCTGCCCGGAGAGCGAAAGGTCCGGGGTTCGATCCCCGGCCGCGTCATAGCAAAAGACGTTAAAAGATGGTACTTATTGTTACCCTGTCTGGTGTTCGGTATTAAGGGGCTAAAACAAGGACTGGTCGGCTCGGAGTCAGTATACTGTGTCTGAGAGGGGTATTCATGTTAAAACTGCGGCATGGTATCTCAGTGAGCTGGCACTATAAATCGGCATCAGTCCAGACTAGTACAAGCAGCCACACACGCGTGCATGCACGTCGCTATATAAGTGCAATAATCTTGGACGCGATGTTAAACCCCATTTCACCTCACCTCACCTATTCCTAAAACAATCATCCATCAACCACACACCCATCCATCCTACAAACCCTCTACCCATTCATCAATCATCCACCCTACCCTGTACCCATTCATCAATCACCCATCCAACCCTCTACCTATTCATCAATCATCCACCCAACTTTCTAACCATTCATTCATCAATCATCCACCGAACCCTCCACCAATTCATCAATCATCCACCCAACCCTCTACCCATTCATCAATCATCCACCCAACTTTCTAATCGTTCATTCTTCAATCATTCACCCAACCTTCTAACCATTCATTCATCAATCATCCACAAAAAATCTATCCATTCATAAATCATCCACCCAACCCTCTATCCATTCATCAATCATCCACCCAACCCTCCACCCATTCATCAGTCATCCACCCATCCCTCCACCCATTCATCAGTCATCCACCCATCCCTGCACTCATTCATCGGTTACCCAACCTACTCTCCACCCATTCGTCAAATCATCCACCCTGTACCCTTCCTTCAACCGATCCATCCATCATTCCATACAACTACCCACCATCACATATCCATCAACCATCCATCCACAAACACAACCCTCTACCCATCCATCCATCCATCCATCTACCCATCGATCATACTTCAAACCGATCTTCTCATTTCTCCATCTCAACAACCCTTCCATTCTTCAACCCAGATATCTGCGCCGTTATAGGTTACAGAATCTCTGTTTGCATAAACACAGCTTTTATAGGAGACGTTGTCGCTTGGTGTCCACGCTTAAGCCTCCTCGCGGCCATCCATACCCTGTTATCGCTCTGATAACCCGAAGCTGCCCAGTAAGCCCAAGTTCCCCTTCCCCATGGTCCATCATGCCGAGACGATGTCGTAATAAAGTAAAGCGCAGTTTATTGGTCTGGAGAAACATTTCCGCAGGCCATAACGCTGATTTTAGTTTTTGTAACGACCCTCAGCTACGCATTCAAGTTCGACTTTGAGCTGTGCAAGTGTTGTGGTAAACCTTTATGAATATGAAACCGCTTCGTTCGTCAGCTCTTATGGGGAGGATTAAGTTTGTTTTATATCGACATCATTCATGTCTTCCACGTTTAAAGTCACAGTTTTGTTTTGTGGTGTGTATTTGTTATGAGGAATCTCGGAGAGACTTTTTTGTCATCTGATGTAATGACGTTTTGACCATCACTCTCTTGGGGCAGAGGAGACATTCTACTCAAAAGAGGCAGATATTTTTATTACGTATTATGCGTCCGATGTACTTTAAAACAACGATTTGGTCTAAGTTAAAAACTACATTTCACCAGAGTGAGCCACCAATTCATGCACAATGTATCTCGAAATCGTTGACGATATCTGCAATATCCCAGAATGCACTCGGGACATAAAGGAAGCATTAACTTCCGTTACATCTCGTGAGCCAATCATCCGGGGACTTGTATGCACGGGCTGAAGTCTCGCAGAACGATATGTGAGAATCGAGTAAGATTCTGCCTTGACAGGCTCTATCTAAGTTTCGTTAAGCAGATGTTTACAACGCTCACTTAGGCTGCTTGTTCCCATGGAATGGTCGTCTTGAGAGTTGCTAGGGATATGGTGTAGAGTGTAACAAGGCTTGTAAATATGGATCTGAAGGCACTTGGCTGACAGCTGCAATCTCGTGTGTAGTAAACTTCGTCTTAGTTTAATTTCAAAACATTGACTTGAACTGTATTTAGGGGATGATGGTGTCCACTTTAAAAGTAGAAGTTGTAGTAGTAGTAGTAGTAGTAGTAGTAGTAGTAGTAGTAGTAGTAGCAGTAGTAGTTGGTGGTAGTAGTGGTAGAGGTAGTGGTGGTGAGTGGTGGTGGTGGTGGTGGTGGTAGTGGTAGTGGTAGTAGTAGTGGTAGTGGTGGTTGTAGTAGTGGTGGTGGTAGTGGTAGTAGTTATTGTAATGCTAGCAGTACCGGTGATGGTGATGATGTTGGTGATGGGGTAGTAGTTGTAGTAGTAGCAGTAGCAGTAGTGGTGATGGTGATGGTGTTGGTGATGGAGTAGTAGTTGCAGTAGTAGTAGTAGTAGTAGTAGTAGTAGTAGTAGTAGTAGTAGTAGTAGTAGTTGGTGGTAGTAGTGGTAGTGGTAGTGGTGGTGAGTGGTGGTGGTAGTGGTAGTGGTGGTGGTAGTGGTAGTAGTTATCGTAATGCTAGCGGTAGCGGTGATGGTGATGATGTTGGTGATGGGGTAGTAGTTGTAGTAGTAGCAGTAGCGGTGATGGTGATGGTGTTGGTGTTGGTGATGGAGTAGTAGTTGTAGTAGTAGTGGTAGTAGTAGTAGTAGTAGTAGTAGTAGTAGTAGTAGTAGTAGTAGTAGTAGTAGTTATTGTGGTAGTAGTTGTTGTAGTACTAGTAGTGGTTGTAGTAATAGTAGTGGTAATGATAGTTGTAGTTAATGTAGTAGTAATAGCAGTAGTGGTAGTTATTGTAGTACTGGTGGTGGTAGTGGTTTGTAGTTGTAGTTGTAGTTGTAGTTGTAGCTGTAGTGAGTGAGTGGGGTTAAAGCACCACACTCATGCTCGGGGGTTAAACGAAGTGGTAAATGTCAAGAATATGCACGACGTTGAGCTTTCCTTGCACCCGAAGCTGACACGTAGCGATATAAGTAAACATAACAAGTCAAGGCCAGAGAACAGCCAGTCTCGATTATCTGCCGAAACATATTCCAAATCAAAATAGTGGTGAAAATTATATAGATGTATCACTGCAAAATCCGTGATGGCAGCAGGTGTTCTCGAAAAAGGTAACACAATTTAAAGTGGGGTTAAACCCAGTTCAGTAGTGACTGAGTGAGTATGGTTTTACGCCGCTTTTAGCAATATTCCAGTAATATCACGGCGGGGGACACCAGAAAAGGGCTTCACACAGTGTACCCATATGGGGAATCGAACCCGGGTCTTCGGCGTGACGAGCGAATGCTTTAACCACTAGGCTACCCGACCGTCACTCACAGTACCATATCCACACATAACTTTGTTATTCAATGGTAGATAATTTGAGTTTTTTTGTATACACAAAAATATTCATTTTCTGGTACATATAAATGATTCGCTTCTTAACATCAACTAGGCAATGTTTGTAAAAGTTAATTGATATAGATTGTTTATGGGTAAATACTATATGTAAGGGGGCACGGGTGGCCCAGTTGTCTAATGCGCCGCTGTGCAGAGTTGCGTCCTTTGAGCACGCCAGAAACCTATGATTGTGGGTTCGAATCCCGGTTCGCCCTGATTATGTTTCAAGGTTTGTCAGCACCATACCTGTGCTCGTGGGTTTCACCGAAGTGTTAACCGTCTGAGACCTGCATCACTTCGGGCTTTCCTCCCACATTAAGCTGAATATAACTTGAATACTGTTCAAAGCGGAGTTAAACCCAACTCACTCACTCACTACTATATGTAACCTTTAGTCCGCTGAACTGTTTTAGCATATGGCGCAGTAAAGAGGGTGGATAATTTCAGTCGGTGCATCATTAAACAAGGGACAATTGAAGAAATATTTTGCGCGTATATCCCCGAGACAAAACTACAAATTACTAAATTATCCTGATGTTTACGATTGTACTAAGGGTAAGACCAGGCGAACATTAAATTTGTTAATTTTCTTGAACTTACCTGTGAATTACATTACCGAAGGTGCCGTGAGTTTCGTGTTAGGAACCTGTTTTAATCGTTACATTTGTGCAAATTAATTTCAATAATTATATCTCCGAAAAGAAAAGTCTTTTTTTATCGGCAAATAACAGCGCGACGGTAAATTATGAACCATTTCAGTAAATTTATTATCCTAACCTTAAACAGAATACAATTTTAAGTTTCGAGGTCATCATGTCAGACACAGAAAAAAGAACAAGAAAAGGGATTAATCTAACGTGTAATGTTATAAAATTTGCAGGAAACAATAAATAACTTATAAATATTCACCTATCCTAATTTCAAGTGTTTTGGTTTAATATTCACGACATACGAAAATACTAATCACGTATCGTGATGCAAGCAGACCATTCGTGACCAACTCGTGTTATTCCGGGACAAGCCGAATAGCGACTCGTGCCCTTCTCATGGCCATTTTTGCGACCGGGTTCCGTCTTAGCGCAAACGGGCATACCTAAAATAATTGTCAACTCGTCGCGTTATGGTTCACATATATTTCCCCATATATCATATATTTCAGATGCAATTTAAAGCACATCTGGACATGTGGAATTATACAGTATGATTGAACACATTTAACTATGTCTTGGGTATATTTTTAGATGCAAGACATATGTAAAATCAAAAAATATTTCTGAGGAATTCTTTGACGAAGAACTTGAAATCATACGCGCGTTCTGATTGGTTTGTCGTATTTTCGCACATAACATTCATCGACAGTGGGACGAGTCTTCTTGCAAGTTACGGAAAGAGGCGAGTGGTGACGAATGGCTAGCAGACGTACGAAAATCAAACACGGCGCATTTCGCCGAACCTCAGCCTAACTTATTGCTATTTTAATATCAACAAATATTTACATTGCCTTCATACATATATGCCTTTGCGAAAGTTGACGATCTTCGTAATCGAAAAATGTTTCATTTGTCATTTTCCGTTTCATATGACCAGAGAAAAACAATAATAAAGACCGTGAAAGCTGACTGCAATATTTCAGTGAGTGCAAAGGTCACCGGATGTGATGTCACAGACAGGGGTTGTCTGCTGATGATCTTCTGTTACAAAACAATTAAAGTACATTTTGAAATATTTGACCTGTCACATCCAGAATAAACACAAACCACTACATAGTATCAGTAATCACCACTAATATGAAAAATCAATGTGACCTGGCGATATAATTGGTGCATTATTTAATCTGTTTGACCCTGTATGCTCCCGAGACCCGGAAGCGGTAGACGTTGAATCAACATGCTACATGCGAGTTTCTCGATATCTTTAATTAGAATATATAAGGATCACCATTCGATGTTACGATTATTGATTCATGGGGGGCACTGGTGGCCCAGTCGTCTAAGGTGCCGCAATTCGCTGTGCAGAGTTGCGTCTCTTGGGCACGCCAGAAACCTATGATTGTGGGTTCGAATCCGGGTTCGCCCCGATTATGTTTCTAGGTTTGTCAGCACCATACCCGTGTTCGTGGGTTTCACCGAAGTGGTAAACGCCTGAGACCTGCATCACTTCGGGCTTTCTTCCCACATTAAGCTGACACGCCGTGATATGACTGGAATACTGTTGATAGCGGCGTTAAACCCAACTCACTCACTCATATTATAAAAGGACATCAAATAGTTACGTATACACATATGTCAAGATGAAAGATAATACTTTAAGACTGATCAGGTACACTCTGCATTGACCAATATTTAGTGGCCTTACAAATAATCATTGTGGAAAAAATAACAACTAAATATAAAAACATAACTTAATATGTTAAAAGCTGTGAACAGCTATAAATAATTAAACATTTACAAATCTATCATCAATACGCAATCATGGTGGTCTTATTATTTATGGAATACATTTAAAAATGCTACTTGACATTGTCCCAAAATCATCCTAGAATCTATATATGTATAATAAAACCAAAAATCCTTTAACTATCCCAAATTTAATGTGAATCAAAATCTGAAAATATTTATGTAGTATTTTATTGATATATACATCACGCAGTTGAGTATATTTTATCATATTCAACAATGCATGAATATTATTTTAAAACACATTTTGTCACACCTATTTTCGCGCACCTATGGTGGAGGTGATCATTGCCGATCGACAATATCTGCAGATGTATTGCGTGGGCACAATTATTATAGTGAAAACAAAATCATCAGCGCGTACATCGCGGAAACATGAATCATAGAGTGAGTGAGTTGTGTTTAACGCCGCTTTTAACAGTATTCCAGTTATATCACGGCGTGTCAGCTTAATGTGGGGTATATTCATAAGAGAATGTTATCTTTTGAAAAAGGAATAGGCTGCATATACGAGTATGTACATTGACAATTTTTGCAGTTCTGTTCCGTTGGAGAAATGTACATGGAAAATATTGTTTTCTGGGTTCTCACCAATGAAATAATGTGTAATTAGTCTGGCAGGACTTTCCAGGTTTGTTGCAGTATGCTCGAGGGGTGACAGTGACGCTCCTAAAAGAACCTGAACTGGTGTGAACTGTTGCCACAGATTTTCGTCTATCAGTCAATGTGATGTACAAAAATTCAAAATATGAATTCAAATTCAACAATATGAAACATAAGAGTGAAGACTCTACCCAGGTCAATAAATAGTAAACAGGTGACGATAAATAGTAAATTATGTAATTATTTTTTAATTTGAATCTATTTCGGAATTTTCTTAATGATAGCTGACAACTTTTTGCACTCTTTGTCTCGATGTGTCTCAAGCGGTACGTGCTTTCCGTTTCAGCAATGATAGATAAAATTACAAGCATTTTGATCATATTTCGCAATCTGCATTATTTTGCAATTGATTTGTTTACCTAGAATATATATCAGTGTATTGTGCGTATCTTCGAATATTTTTCATTGTTCGAAGTGTTTGTAGACTTCAACTGAACAAATCGCGAGTTAGGCCACGCCTAACTTTTGTCACTTATCCGCTTGTTATTAGCATGTCAATGTCCGAAAGTTTTTCAAACGAAATCATTTGCAAACACCATAAAAGTAAGATAGTTTTTACAAAGAATTATACACCCATCTTAATAATTCTAGAAAATTAATTTAGATATATTAAAAGGATTATGATAGTATTACGGACCACGATGCATGTGGATTTGTTTGTTTACCACCGTTGCCATGACAGTACAACTTTCATCCAATCGATGATGTTACGATTCAGATTGTTTTTGTTTGTTATTATACCGAATTACACCGAAAGTTGCTAATTTTTTCGAAGTTAAAGCACTTATGTGTTTTCATTTCACCAGGTAATAAAAAACATTGATCGAATGTGAAAAATGATAAAAATATAAAGAAAATATCGGATTGTATGCCGCTCAACGTGAAGTACCAAAAGTCAACATTGGCCGTTTCTTGCAGATGTTTGCCGATAAATTTGGCCTATACTTTCTCAACTCGCAATGTTTTCTTTTTTATGTAGCAAAAACTACTGACAGTTCTGATATTTTGCAAACTGAGTATTTACACATATCACATGTATGAGGTGAAATGGGGTTTACCGTCGCGTCCAAGATTATTGCACTTATATAGCGACCTGCATGTACGTGTGTGTGTGTATGTGGCTGCTTTTACTAGTCCGGACTGATGCCGATATATAGTGCTAGCTCACTGAGATACCATGCCGCAGTTTAACATGAATACCCGACTCAGACACAGTATACTGACTCCGAGCCGACCAGTCCTTGTTTTAGTCCCTTAATGCCGAGGGCCAGACAAGGTAACAACAAGTACCATCTTTTAACGTCTTTTGGTATGACGCAGCCGGGGATCAAACCCCGGACCGTCCGCTCTCCGGGCGGACGCTCTACCACTAGACCACGGAGTCGGTCCCATATCACATGTAACTTAAATGATACACAAAGCCTACTCGTTAAACAGTTTTTGCGAGTTCCATTTGGGGTGTTCTTTGACTATGCGCCTGTCGAATAGGTTCGCCTGCAGCACTGATAGCTATAAAGAATACTAACGTGGTTACTTCACTTTATCAGTCAATAACACACGACACCGAAATAAATTGGAACAGTTCACAGCGGTCGACATACCTATGATACATAAAGATCAATTAGACGATACATCACTTTAGCGACAAAATGACAATTAAACGAAAAGCTTTACTTGGCACTGTGCAGTAGATATGAGCCAGGCATGTCTCAATAGACTGTTTAAAGTGGAAGTATAGAATATGACCAAGTTGACAGAATCTAGATGAGATCTCTGACTTTGTGCTGTGAACCTCCCAGATGCGAATAACGTGATACGAACCACCGACATATATACTATAGGGCATTTGCAATTTATTTAAACGCCCACGCATTGTTTAAAGCAGTTGAACTTTCATTATACAAGTAGCACATCACCTCTGTGAACGATAACGCTGAACCCCAGGGTGTCCCGAGTCTGAAGTAAATTACGTTTTCATAATGTCTCCAGAGAACAGAGTGTCAAAGTGAATCTATGATCAGAAGGTTGTTTGGTGGTAATGACCGAGGGTATAAACTTCTCACGTGTCGTGTTGCGAACGAACGAACAAGCTGAGTTATTTCATCGAGCAGTTTATTATTTCAAAAAGAAACCTAGGAACCCCCCCTCCTTGAAAATTGGAGGCGGTTGGGTAGCTCAGTGGTTAACGCGTTCGCTCGTCACGCCGAAAACCCGGGTTCGATTCTCGATGTCCCCCGCCGTTATATTGCTAGAATATTGTTAAAAGCGGCGTAAAACTATACCCACTCACTCACTCCTCGAAAATTGTATTTGACTAACAAAACTAAACTCGTTCCCGAGTAATACCAATTTTATGAAACTCGTGAATAGTTCTGGTATTTGACTATTCACGAGTTTCATAAAATTGGTATTCCTCGGGAGCGGATTAAGTATTTTATTACTTACTTTCCGGTTATAATAAAAAAAAAAATTTACTGTCGTGTATGAATAGGCGACAGTGAGCTAATTCCAACTGAGTTTAACAGAATAGTACTTCAAACACGTCAAAAGTTTATTCTTGATAATATAATACCATACCACGGCCCACCTTTAGAATTCAGGCGTCCATTCAGCAAAGCTATTGTAAACGCTAAAGTTATTGTAACTGTCAATACTTTAACATAGACTTACGACTGTCGTTGCCCCTCGACCGCCTTGTGGAACGGGCCCCTGCACGTCTATAGGTAATGGGGCCTTTACGCAGGATGGGCGACCACTGGGCCTTCATTCTGCAACAACGGCAATGATTGTGCCTCCCTTCTGCCTCCTTTGAGCCACCTTTGAGCAACCAACCTCCTCGGCGACCTTGTTCAAAAATTCACGGCGACCATGGCATCCATGGCGATGTCTGAACCTCCCGTGTACCACCTTGGAACGACCTAGGCAACCATTATGCCTCCTTTGAGCCTACAACGACGACCTGGCAAATTGTATGGTCCCACACGGGAGGCACAACGGTCGCCATCATGTGTAAAGGCCCATTTAGCGAATCACGTTCCCGCAATACATAACCATGTGTTCTGGTATAACACAATGTGTTAAACAGCTGTATGTTTATTAAACGGGTGGTCTCTTCACGAGCGAGTAGAACTGTTACAATGTCCTCCATCGTTTTGCTTGTTTTGTTCCTGGTTCTTCGTACTTTCTCTCCGCAGTCCATCGTACTCCAGTTATTTCCCATACATAATCGAGTCTAGGTAAGCAAACCAGATAATGATAATAATCATAATCATAATCACAATAAGTTGTCCGACTCCCCATTGTTCTCGGTGACTCAGGTTTGGTACCTCCCAATCTGTTGACTGACATTGGGAGACTACCCGGGTTTGCTACCAGGAATACAACCCTTCTGACAATCTGGGTAATGCAGAAGGCTGCAGTGTTGGGAGTCTTCACATTCACCGAAAAGTTCTGGGATTGTTCTACTAGGCAGCGCTTCCTGGGAGAAGTTCCATTCGCTGTCTGGGCAGCGTGTAGAAGGGACAAGGGGCCTGAGCTATAGTCTAATTTTATGTCATTAGTACAATACATTGTTTCAAATTTTAATATACTACATGTATACACCTGCAACAGACACCAGGTTCGGTGGCCAGGCTCGCTGACTTGGTTGATGCATGTCATCGTATCCATATTGCGTGGATCGATGCTCATGATGTCAATCACTAGATTGTCTGGTCCAGACTCGATTATTTACAGAATGCCGTCATATAGCCGGAATATTGCTGAGTGCGGCGTTAAACTACAAACAACAACAACAACAACAACAACACAAAATGTCTGCCGCGTTTAATCAGTGTGACAGACACATGGAAGTAACAATTTCTAGTTGTGTATTTCCGTGCTTTTATCAAACATGTTTGATCAATCGAATAGTTCAAGCCCAAACCCCAAATTTCGGGTCACATTATGCTGAATGCATGTCATTGTTTCCATGGAAACGACGAAGTTAAATCATCAGAACCATAAACGATGTCATTATCTGGCTTTTCTAGACTTATAGCCAGTATGTATGTCGTTTCACCGTGATGTGGCAGCCCTTCGCAATAAAATGACACCTCGAGACGATTCTGAGATTATACATTTCCCAGAGGATCATCTTTCAGATTGAAATGACGCTTGCAGTGACCCAGTGAATTGTACTTCGGCTTGCCGCACTGCGCGTCTCCAACTCTACAAAATAGTTTTAACAAACAAGTGCTCATCAATTGGGAAATTGGCCATTTTCCATTCACGAAATTGAACATTCAAATTAAGGATTGTTGGTAAATTTCTTGTTTGTTTGTTTGTTTGTTTTTTGTGCGTACTATCTGAGTAATCTCCTATGGATAAATCAGTTCAGGGAAACTTTAAGCAAAGATGTATTTTAACCCTGGGGTGTAGATAGTAGTGAGCTGAAATGATCACTCAATTGTTATTTTACGTTGGGGTAACATAGGGGTAAAAGCGTTCGCTCGTCACGGCGAATGACCGGGTTCGACTCCCAACAATGGTACAATGTATGGAGCTCATTTCTGATTGTCCCCCACCCCGTGCCTCATCCCCCCGTGATATTGGTGGAACGTTGCTTAAACCGGTATATAAGAGAGCCACACGATAAATCGCAAAGGACAATGAAGAACGAAGCGTGGTTTATGACACTATAAAACATTATTCTATCATGGCGTCATTTCCGGAGATTCAAACATGCGCTCACAACATGATGACGTTGTAAATTGGACGTTATTTTGGAGAGGGAAGTGTCTAGTGAGTTGTTCCTCCAAGATGTAGATAAACGCAGTGGCTGAACGATCGCATCCAAAAGTGGGATAGATATGACAATCGGTATTTGGAGAGAAGGTGCAGATAATCGACGTGAGGATTGTGAGATTATGCAGGAAATACCAAACTTAACCCACCTGCTGGTAAAATGGTCTTGTCTGACATTTCCGAGGTCGGACTCAATTGGGGGAGTCATCATAATTAAAATTTGGGTAAATATTTGGTTATATATGTTGATATCTCATATAAGAAATAACGATTCGTGATCGTTGTTTATCGTACAATAATACAACTGCGCCCCTCATGGTTTATTCTCCCTGCAGTGTTTTATTGTACGACAAAGAACTTCCACTCGTCGTTTATTTCTTACATATAAGATAGCTACGCGATAAATCGCAGAGAACAATGAAGAATCGCTGTGATAATTGTGAGAATATGAGGGGGAAAGCAAATCAGACTCCCATGTTCATAAAATGGACTTGTCCGACATTGCCGCGGTTGGATGATCCTTGCGAGGACATGTCACCTGAAACTACAGATTCCGTAACAGAAGAAAGGAACAAGATGAGTGCGTAAGTGAGTAAGTAAGTGATTGTGTAACTGAGTATGGTTGGTAAAACTGTCAGTTGAATGTCATCTTCCAGAGGCAATGACGTTAACTGACTATAAAAGTCCAGTTTCCGCCTAGGCTGGAATTTCCGGGCTCGATCATGGCGCCACCAGTGGTTATTACGAGTTCGTCCCTTCCATATACCTCCTACAGACCAATCAGATTCCACCTCTCATATCACTTACAATTGCTTCAATCAAAATGTCGGCGCCCAGTTAAGACGCATCTGATCGATAAACAAGATCTATATTGTAATAAAACGGGCCTTATCTCACGAAGTTCATTAAATAATTTAAAGGTTTTTAAAATATCTGTAGACGCGGTAAACATGCTTTGCAAATTCTACCGAAATCTGCACGTTGAAATCCATGTTGTTTTCGAACCGGATGTCTAGTTCGAAACGCGATTTTGAATGGACAATGCATAGGCTCGTTAGTCCAGCCAAAATGTAACTCCGGAATTCCAGCTGAGTTCAGACCGCCTCCGTGGTAGAGCGTCCGCCCGGATAGCGGAAGGTCCGGGGTTCGATCCCCGACCGCGTCATACCAAAAGACGTTAAAAGATGGTACTTGTTGTTACCCTGTCTGGCGCTCGGCATTACGGGGCTCAAACAAGGACTGGTCGGCTCGGAGTCAGTATACTGTGTCTGAGTGGGGTATCCATGTTAAACTGCGGCATGGTATCTCAGTGAGCTCGCACAATACAGCCACACAAACACACACACGTACATGCACGTCGCTATATAAGTGGAATAATCTTGGACGCGACGTTAAACCACATTTCACCTCACCTCACCCAGCCTAGTTCGACAAGGGTGGAAACTGGATTTTTATAGTCACTAAGTCTTCACGCCCTTGCCTCGGGAAGATGGCTGAATATAGGAAAAGGCACAGAGTGTGAATTGGGCTTTAATTACTCATTCGTCATATCACCGCGCGTCCGCCTAATGTGGGAGGAAAGCCCAATTTAAAGCAGTGAAAGTGGTAAGCCATCGAGCACCAATTGGCCACCAACACCCCCGTACGTGAAGCATTTGTTGGACACTCTCACAATATCACTGACTTCAAACACCTGGATCATTTTATTGCATTTAACATTACCTGTTCCGCGGAAATGAATATCGCACTTCAACTAAATCGAACATCTACATCAAATATACATGTCTTCTACTTTCAACCTTTTTACAAATCAAAACAGTTAATCTCATGCAGTTTTATGACAGGAAATGGGAAAATTCACTCGCCCAAATCCTTATTTTCACAGCGCTCTCTGATGAGTTAATATAACGGAATATGGTAGGTCTCGTTCCCTTGTTAGTGAGACGGATGTCTGCCAGTGCTCCCTTAGGGTAGGCTTAAAAGCTGAATCGTTTGAATACAACTGGGAAACGAAACGGGAATGTGTGAATTATTTATTCAGGGCTATAATGACTGGAAGTCAAAAGGGACACGAAGAATTCCTCGTTAAAATACAGAAACGAATGCAACGTAAGTATTCCACTGGAATGTATATAGGTCCCAGCATCATAGTTAGTTGTGAAACAGTCAACAAATATAAATTGATATTTCACTATTACTTTTATTGCACTTCAAGCGTTGCTACAAATTCTTTTTTACCGTGTCACGATTTAGCAATGACAATAATAAATAGGTGAGGTGAAATTGGGTTTAACGTCGCGTCCAAGACAATTGCACTTATATAGCGACGTACATGTACGTTTGTGTGTTTGTGCGGCTGCTTGTACTAGTCCAGACTGATGCCGATTTATAGTGCTAGCACACTGAGATACCATGCCGCAGTTTAACATGAATACCCCACTCAGACACAGTATACTGACTCCGAGCCGACCAGTCCTTGTTTGAGACCCTTAATGCCGAGCGCCAGACAGGGTAACAAGTACCATCTTTTAACGTCTTTTGGTATGACGCGGTCGGGGATCGACGCTCTACCACTAGACCACGGAGGCGGTCCCTAAAAAATAACGTCATAGGAGGTAAACATATTTCGAGTAACATTCACTATCTTATGCCGCCAGCTCCAAAGCAATTATTATAGCTCTTTAACGGTGTCCAAGAATTTATAAGAACGCATCCATTCCGCTGTAATCAAATATATTGCACATTTTACCTTTAGAGACGTAGCATGATCTAGACTACCCCATAAACACTGAACAACATTCATATGTTCCTCTCGTAACACAATGGCATATAAATACCATTTACTTTCTGCAGACGCTCTTGGGTTATAACAACCATCTTTGATTTCATAGCTTTTTACACTTTCTGATCACCATCAAAATGGACAAATGGCAAACCGGATTTCTATTTGTCCCGTGTCAACCAACACCTTTAATCGTACGTTGTTTTCCAGAAAGGTAGCCTGCGTTGTTTGGACTAATGCATGTATTGTCCATATTTCCTGTCATTGATTCCAAGTCAATGAAGTCTGTGAGTGCCCGCAGACAGAGGCTGTGGCACCTGTGGTGTGTCACGTGACACATACCGCCGTGAAAGCTACAATGGTCTACATGCGCTTTAGCGGCAGCACTCCTTTATAACTTCCGTTCTGTATGACACAGAAGCCAGTCTTTTATGTTTGATGTCTGACACTGGTGTCTTCTTGAGGGAGAATCATACATGGCATGTCAACAGCCATTTTCTAATGAAGTATTGTAAACAACATTTTTAAGATTAAAACCCATTTTTGAAATGATGCAAGCGTCCAATATTTGAATTCAGTCAGCGATAGTTACCATAATTGTATTTATTAATGCACTGTACAGTAAACTACGGTTATAACGAACTCAAAGGGACCACTAATTTTAGTTCGTTTTAACCGTAGTTCGTTATAAGCATATATACTGCATATATACAGCAAATATACAGCAAATGGGCGGGATCAAAACACATTTCGTTATATCCGTCAGTTCGTTATAAGAATGTTCGTTATAAACGTAGTATACTGTACTTGTTGGTTTTGTTGCCAAGAAAAGTACAGTAAAAAATTGTAAGCAAATTTAATACGCAACTGTAACAAGTGCAATAAATCACTGTAACAATTACAATAAATCACTCTAACAATAACAATGAACCACTGCGACAATTGCAATGAACGACTGTAGAAATAACAATACGCGACTGTATAGCTTATATTACGTGACTGTAACAATTCCAGACACGTAAAGATCCTGGTTAGAAAAGGTCTTCAGCAACCCATGCTTGTCGTCAGAGGCGACTATGCTTGTGGTTAGAGGCGACTAACGGGATCGGTTGGTCAGGCTCGCTGACTTCGTTGGTGCATGTTATCGTATCCCAGTTGCGTGGATCGATGCTCATGATATCAATCACTAGATTGTCTGGTCCAGGTTCGATCCTTTACAGACCGCCGCCATATAGCGGGAATATTGCGACGTTAAACAACAAACAAATAAACACGATAAAAACAATTACAAGAAATCTGTGTAGTAATTACAATACACAAAGGTAATAAATGCAATTGCAATAAACGAATTGTCACAATTACACTGTACTTTGTTCCAGAAAATGATAATCTTTAATCAACATTAGCTATAACATCGTTATTTACATTTGTGAGTTGTGTTAAGTGTAAGTGAGTATAGTTTTACGCCGCTTTTAGCTATATTCCAGTAATATCGCGGCGGGGGACACCAGAAATGGGCTTCACACATTGTACCCATGTCGGGAGTCGACCCCGGGTCTTTGGCTTGTCAAGCGAACGCTTTAACCACTAGGCTACCCGACAGCCCCTGTGTTAAGAAGAGTTGGTAATACCACGGCATGTAAGCTTTATTTGAATGGACAGCCCCAAGTGACCAGTTAATATTTGACTTTAATTTTGTTTTTGCGTGTATTTTATACGGATTTATACAGTGTGCACACGGGTTTTACGTTTTTACCGCAGAAAACGCAAATATATTGAAAAAAAATTCTTGTAAATAAATAAGTCATCAATAATAACTTCACAGGCTTTATTTAATAACCATTAACATAAATAAAACTGAAGACAGCGATACGAAATCAATGACATCGATTAGCTCAATAACAATACAAACCCCACCTATTCTATTGTTGGTTAGCCAATAAAATGCCATGGAATGAATCACTTGCCATTTATTTATTTTGAAATAAACACATTAGTATTGGTTTGGTGCAAACAAAGGATTATAATAGGAACCAATCTGGGATTCGAACCAGCACCAAGCAAATCCTGGTAGATAAGAAGTCAACCTGCATAGTAAGCGGAGACGAATTAGATCGCCTACCTTGGCTTACCTTCTCTTATCTTCGCTGACCTTAGCAAAGGTCATCGAAGGTAAGCGCTCATCTTCGCTTATCTTCGCTGACCTTCGCTTACCTTCGCTTATCTTCGCTGTCCTTCGCTGACCTTCGCGAACACCCGGTATCATCACTATTCGATAGTGATTCATAAACACATGCGCATGAAATAGTGGGAATCGTACAATGGACTCTGCTTTTGACAGAGGTTTCTAATGAATATGGAAAGGGTTTTGTCGTTTTTATTTTCAGGAAAATATATCTCTTGAGCCAATATAAGAATATGTCATTGTCGTGCCTTAGAGATTAACAACAAAAATGTGTTATCGTACCCCGACGCGGTGATCGCTACTCACAGCATCAATCACTGGATCGTCTGGTCCAGATTCGATTATATACAGGCCGCCGTCATGTAGCTGGAAAATAAACAAACAGTAATAGAATTTAGTCTCAAACGAGTAAGGGGATATAATGTATTATGTTACGCTATATAGCTGAATTAATATACACATGTTATGACGTGATATGTTTCGTTATTGATCCGGGGTAGAATAGGTCTTTAGCAACCCATGCTTGCCGTAAAAGGTCGACTATGCTTGTCGTTAGAGGCGAGTAACGGGATCGGGTGGTCAGGCTCGCTGACTTGGTTGATGCAAGTTATATAACTTCATACGTGGATGATAAAACGTCTTATGTGCAGGTGTAAAACTAGGCAATATTCTTATATGGCTTGATAGACCTTCTTATCTGAAGAGATAGAGCTATATACATGGCTTATAAAGTTCTTATATCATGTGACATAATTTATTATATGGCACATTATTACTTGATACATGCCATGATACATGTAACAGCTAACTTCTGGCGTGATAGGTGGCACGGGTGGCCCAGTCGTCTAAGGCGTCGCAATTCCCTGTGCAGAGTTGCGTCCTTTGTGCACACCAGAAACCTATAATTGTTGGTTCGAATTCCGGTTCACCCTGATTATATTTCTAGGTTTGTCAGCACCATACCCGTGCGCGTTGGTTTCACCGAAGAGGTAAACGTCTGAGACCTGCATCACTTCGGGTTTTCCTCCCCTAATAAGCTGACACGCCGTGATATAACGGGAATACTGTTCAAATCGGCGTTAAACTCCCCCCCCCCCCCCCCCACCCCCCACCCCCGCTTAGGAATAAGGAGACAGTAGTGTGCCCTACCCAGTCACTGCACGTAGCGACAGATTCACAAGCACTAGAATGTTTACCAAGTAATAATATTTTAAACTAAATGATTTTTTAATTTATTGAATCATTTAGTTTGTACAGAAAATACCTATAGAATAAAGTGGAATGAAAGGTACCACAGTACACAAACCACCGACATTCATAGTGATGGAATAGCCGTGATAATGTGATTGAAATGTGACGTTCACAGTAGGTGCTTCGAGAACACATATCTATGATTCATAACCTATCCCTCGGATTCAATTACCACTTTAATCTACTTAATTCATTGACAGAACAAGACAAATGAGAACTCCAAACCAGATTTGCCGTATTGCGAGTCGTCACTTTGAATTGCGGGATTGATTCTTTTGTACCCACGTATTATTTCAAAATGAACCCCCCAAGAGGGCCGCAAAATGCCACATAGCCTCAATGCCTATTGGGAAGTAGACGCCCAAGAAAAAACGACGGGTATCGATGTTAGGCCAAGAATTTCATATATTTTGGATGAGTTTACGGATAGTTTGCTGAAACAACAGTTTGGCTTGATCGACATAAGGCCTTTTAGTTTTTATTTGTTGGTTTACAAACATTTTGGCCTAAAATCATTATGAAAGTTAACATGAGTGTGCATGCGATTGAGAATTATATTTTGTTCTTTTCATTTCATGTTTGGGGCATTTAGCACAACTAAATGCACAGGCAAGGGTAATGCGTGTCAATATTATTTTAATATTTTAGAGGTTTTCAATCAGCGTTATTTTCAAATGTAGGCATGAGCAGGTATTTGACCAACGGTGAAAAAACAAATGGTAACAAATTCATCTTGGTAACAAATTCATCTTGGTCACAGATTTGCTCATGCATTTTCCCGTTTAAGTCTATTGGTACTTTTCATTCATTTTAGCTATAGTTATTGGGTCAGTCGATGGAACATACCAAGTTTAACCTCGCCTCCAAGATTATTGCACTTAAATAGCGACGTGCGTGCGTGCGACCAGTCATTGTTTCAGCCCCTTAATGCCGAGCGCCGGGCAGGGTAACAACAAGCACTATCTTTTAACGTCTTTTGGTATGACGCGGTCGGGGATCGAACCCCGGACCTTCCGCTCTCCGGACGGACGCTCTACCACTAGACCACGGTGCCTGTCCCCAAGTTTCATTAACTCCTGTTCGCAAAAAAGAGAGCTCTCCTTCATGCAGCTGATAACGTTTGGAAAAAAAACTTATATTAAACTTTGTTTAGATCGGTCTGTTCAATGAAAACGAAATGCTAATTTTCTGTTTTTCATGTGGGATATATTTTGGTGCATACATTGAGTCAGAGAAGTCTTCCCTTTCTAGGTTTGTCAGCACCATACCCGTGCTCGTGGGTTTCACCGAAGTGGTAAACGTCTGAGGCCTGCATCACTTCGGGCTTTCCTCACACATTAAGCTGACACGCGGAATAGTGTTAAAAGCGGCGTTAAACCCAACTCACTCACTCACTCACTCTTCCCTTTAAAGAGTCTGATGTGGCAGAGATAATGCACAATTCATTTGACCAATTATTTTTTCAAAACTTAAGTTAGATATTTGTTTGATTTTTTTTTGTAATTTGAATCCATTTATTTTGTCATCCATCAAAAATAGAAGATTTTTATATATTTGGAATTGGTGTCTTTTGGCGACAAATTATCAGTGTCGTCTTATCAACGCAACTGAAAAAAATGCAAAGTGTTGCCTTATCAACGCAACCACGAAAGGAACAGCCCTCCTATGATATTCAACACCAAAGAAAAGCAACATTTTAACACCCAATATTCTCAATATGACCGTGTTTCAATAAAGGGTGTGTTGGTATTGTTTGAAACCATCCCACGCATGATAACAATTGTCTTGCAGGCATTTCGCTGACTTCATCGTTCGCATTATTCACTGGCATGGGGGATGGTTTGTGAATACAAAGTAGATATACAGCTCAAAATCGTGATGACAGGAGCTGCAGTACTACTGAACAATCACCACAAATCAATTCAGTCACGCTCCCAGCATATACTTAGCTTGCACGACCAATAATCCTAGACGGCGCCTATTCGTTTGAGGTCGGTGTGGAATAATGACCTGTGTGTCTACATCGTGTGGTTAACACCACCTGCACGTGATGCTCAGTACGCCCCCACTGCGCGGGTTTTGGTTGTAGTGTAAGGCGGAGGTAGAGGCATTATATAGATGTAGAGAGACCCGGCACTATCTAGAAGATGATAGCTGGGAAACAGTCAACTATGATCGGATGACAAGCTTCCGATCGGGCATCAATGGAATCCGTAACGTGTAGATAGCCCTTCTCCGCACAACTCCAGAAACCTTAAAGGTACTTTTTAAATCAGAACTTTTGACATATTGTTTGGACATTTATGTAATTGGTTAACAAACGCATAAATGTTTAGTGAGTTTTTCATTTGATCATATGTTTGTATGAACGTTTCAATTGGTACTTACGCATATGGCTTGTTTTTGTTTGGGTTTTTTTTTTTTTTTTTTTTTTTTTTTGCAGGGGTGGGGTGGGGTTAAGCCTCGTCAACATGTACGATTATGACTGAGATTCGAACGACACATTTGAGTTTAGTTTTATAGTTAAAGGTCTTCAGCTGGTTTAGTCCTTTCCTAAACAACATCCAATGTGGGAAGAAAATCACTAACCGAGTTTCTTTTCAAAACTTTTACATTTAATACCTGCTTGTAAGATCACTTACCATCATGGCATCCATGAACGTGCTATGAAGAATGAGCAGTCGTCAATGGCTTTCATATCCTATTATATATCGAAAGCATCACCATGGACATTCATAAACTATTTCTGGCATGAATGTTAGCGAAGTCAGCGTCATCGGTTTGGTATTCATTGAAACTTTACCGATCGTGATATCTTCCCCGGCGTCATCTTGCTTGTGCTTGCTAGTGCTCTATTGTACATGATATAATACATATCGATAGGGCTTGCAAATATTTCATTCAGTGGCTTGGAAATAAAACTAGGACTGAATGCGACTGGCGATAAGTGGTATTAAAATGTTTTCCCTGACTGAAAATAGAGAGGTTATATCAATGGGGTTTTAAATTGACATAAAAGTGCATGTAACCTGGACGATAGCCATGCATTACATCAATATTAATAAAGTGATAGTTTGTATTCGAAGGAAATGGGTACACATAAACACATTGTTTTAATAAGCATGCTGTAGCTACATGTATATCCTGAAACCTTTTAACCCTTTTGTATAATCATTAACGAACCATATACAATGAAACAACCGTTTTTATCCACGGCTTGATACTCGACAGAGCCACTAGGAAGAGTTTGTTTGAGAGAAAGTTACGGCATTGCCGTTCTATGAATACCTGTAGTTTTATGTAACCGAGGAAGGTCAATATTTCCTTTCTTCTGAAACTAGCTGCATCCGCGTGTCTGATAAAAAAAATCACTCCCTCATCTTTTTGACATTAATGTTCTGAAAAAAAAGAGGACAGCTTAACCTCAAATCTAACATTCTGTTATAGATAATTATTATTAATAATTTAAATCTTTCTCGTGAAACATGTTGAAAGGAACTGCTGTAAAAAATACTGACATCCCATTGGTTTCTGGCTATTCAAGTTGAGATAATCTAAACCAAATATTATATTAACAGCGGTAACATATTTCTATTTTATTATATAGGATAATATCTCAAGAATGTTTCTGGTTTGAAAGATAGCAGATAAGGCTCGTTCCTATTCATTTCGAAAGACTGATGGCTTTCCCAAGTGGACTGAAGGAAATCATGTGTCCATTGAATGCATATTTCTCCTTCTGACAATAAATTGACTGATGGTTTTAACATGTTCTTGAAAATGCTGTCCAGTAACCTGACTAAAGAACGCACACAGGGATACAAGGTTGGTATGTTAGTTGTAAAACAGCGTAAATTGATTGATCAATAATTTGAATGGTTCAACATTGTGTAAAATACTTGATCAGATTGAGGTTGTGTTCTCCATTAATTCCAACGAGAGTGGGTGTGAGTTTACACGGTTTTAAGCACAATTCCAGCAGTATCTGGACAGAATGGGCTTCACACATTGCATCGATTTGAGAATCGAACAGCACCAAGGCAGCCACACCACACCAGTTCCCATAAGGGCCAGTACAGATAAAGCAGTAGTGTAGATGACAAATGTCGCAAGGTGTCGGGGCATGGAGCACTAGTGTACGATTCCGATAACATCATAAGCATCTGTCTACAGGTAGAGCCGAATATGCTTGCCGCTTTAACTGACCTTGGCAGAGATATCGTATGAATATGGAAATCTTTTTGTCGCTTTTTTACCCTTTTGGCAAACACCAAGTCATTCGTCAGTACTCGCCCTTTTCCGTAACCTGCGAGAAGACTCGTCTCCCTATCGATGAATGTTATGTGCGAAAATACGACTACCAATGAGAATGCGCGTATGATTTCGAGTTCTTTGTCAAAGAATCCCTCAGAAATAATTTCTGTTTTTACATATGTCTTGCATCTAAAAATATACCCAAGACACAGTTAAATGTGTTCAATCATACTGTATAATTTCGCATGCCCTGGATGTGCTTTTAATTGCATCTGAAATATATATGATATATGGGGAAATATGTGAACCATTGCGCAACGAGTTGACAATTGTTTTAGGTATGCCCGTTTGCGCTAAGACGGAACCCGGTTGCAAAAATGGCCACGAGAGGCTTGTCCCGGAATAACACGAGTTGGTCACGAATGGCACAAAGTATCATCGTTGATTTTCATTGATCCGTCATCACTATTTTGTCTTTACGCCCAATGGAATCTTTTTCGGCAGTCTTATATTATTTTCCGGCGTTAACGCTATGAATGTTGTTGATACATGGTGCTCGCAAAATGGTGAGCTTGTCATGCATTTTGCGAATAGTTCGAGTGCATTCTGCGTAACTAAATCATGTCCAGTTGCTATTTTTCGGAGTCGATCACTCGAATGGAAATTGGTTCTTTGCGAAATTAGATTTTTGTCTTGTGAATGTGTATTACAGGGTGATGTTCCAAGCGAATAGTCAGTGACTTTTGTACTTATGAGTGTAATAATAGTTGTTTTATGAGTGAGTCCTTTGCAGTTTAATAACGCTTTGAACAGTATTCAGTTCAAGGCGTGTCAGATGCATGTAGTTCTGGAGATAGATGCCGTTCTTACAATCATTGTCTCGCTCTATCAACTACACAACCTGACACCACCTCTTAAGTGAGTTATTTGGTTTCATCAATAAATGTACAATTGGGGATATCGGGAGACTGTTGTTTAAGTTACTAAAGCGACAAAACCCTTTCCATATTTGTATGAAATCTCTGCCAAAAGCAGAGTCGACTGTACGATTCCGACTATATGATGAGCATGTGTTTATGAATCACTATCAGATAGCAACGATACCATTGTGAAGATACCAGATACCGCAATTTGCCATGTACGCTCCTGTTCAAAGAAGTTTGTTTGTTTGTTTGTTTGTTGTTTGACGCCGCACTCAGCAATATTCCAGCTATATGACGGCGCTCAGTAAATAATCGAGTCTGGACCAGGAAATCCAGTGATTGACATCATGAGCATCGATCCACCCGATTGGGACACGCTGACATGTATCAACCAAGTCAGCGAGCCTGACCACCCGACCGTTAGTCGCTTCTTACGACAAGCATAGCCGCCTTTTACGGCAAGCATTGGTTGCTGAAGACCTATTGAATAATTCAACCATGTAGAAATATGGTAAAACCTTTTCCATATTCATGTGAAATCTGTGCCAAAAGTACGACGCCGACTGTATCATGAGCATGTGTGTCAAGGGACAATGTGTATCAAATAGTGATGACACCACGTGCTGCTGAGATTCGAGCATATCCCCACCCCCACCCCCATCCACCCCAACCCCCACCCCACCCCAACCCCACCGTAGGCACCAGTCATCTCCCTGCGTATATGTTTCACACACCACATTTTGTGACCTCCCATTTTGGCATGAAGCTATTTCATAACCAGAAGTCATTTTCCATTCGTCACCACTCGCCCCTTCCCGTAACCTGCAAGAAGGCCCGTCCCCCTATCGATGAATGTTATGTGCGAAAATACGACAAACCAATCAGAATGCGCGTATGATTTCGAGTTCTTTGTCAAATAATCCCTCAGAAATAATTTTTGATTTTACATATGTCTTGAACCTAAAAATATACCCAAGACACAGTTAAATGTGTTCAATCATACTGTATAATTCCGCACGTTCCCATGTGCTTTAAATTGCATCTAAAATATATATAATATATGGGGAAATATATGTGAACCATTACGCAACGAGTTGACAATTGTTTTGGGTATGCCCGTTTGCGCTAAGACGGAACCCAGTCGCAAAAATGGCTATGAGAGGGGCACGAGTCGCTATTCGACTTGTCCCGGAATAACACGAGTTGGTCACGAATGGTCATTTTCAGCCAGCCATCAAGCTTAACACCGATGTAACCCATCAAAGTACAGTCGAACAGTGTTGTGTCAAAATTGAAGGACTTGAGGAATAGACTTATGATTGTTCGAAAACAGTATGCATATATATTGAAATTGAAGTTGTGAAATTTTGTAAATACCAGGGAGAGGGCAATCTAAGTTGGAAGAACTTGTCCCCCAATCCCGTTCATTTCTTGTGAATAAATATGTTTAATACCTAAAAAACCCAGTGAATGTTACTTTTCTATTTTGACATCGAGGCGATTCATTAACTTTATGTGCGTTTAAAAGCGGTGCTTAAATACATGAAGTCGCAATTATATGTAGTAGTTTTTTGGCAATGTTGCGATACGTTGCCTTTTTTCTTTTCATCGGTATCCACTGATATGGTTGGAGTTTATATGAGAAGGATTCATATTTCCTGTTTTCGGTAGGCTTTCCTCGATGTGCGTGGCCGCTTCAATCTGATCCTCATTCAAAAACTGGCCTTCCGTTGTTGCTCTCATAATAGTGGACTAATGATGCCTCTAATGTGCAGCTGGCCAAAGTCCGTCTTTTATCTGACCACTACGTCAGCCTCCTTAAGAAATGTATCCCAAAGGATATGGGATGTGTGGGGAAATGGGGTTTAACGTCATGTGAAAGATTATTGCACTTACATGGCGACGTAAGCGAGTGGATGTCTGTGTGTGGCTGCTTGTACTCGTCCGGACTAATGCTGGTCTTATAGTGCTAGCCCAATGAGACACCATATCGCAGTTTAACATGAATGCCCCTTTAAAGCCGAGCGTCAGGCGGAAAACAAGTACCGTTTTGGAGTTAATGATGCGGGTGGGGATGGAACCGCCGACCTTCCGCTTTCCGAGCTAACACGAAATCCACTAAAGGCTTGGCAGTGTAGAGATTATCAAAGTACATTAAATACTCCACTTATCGTACGTCTCTCTCTCTCTCTCTCTCTCTCTCTCTCTCTCTCTCTCTCTCTCTCTCTCTCTCTCTCTCTCTCTCTCTCTCTCTCTCTCTCTTTGGTGCTGAGAAAGGTACGGCAACGCACACCATTACCATTACCGCGCAATGTGGTGGCCAATGTTGATATTTATATTTTATTAACATTATTAATCAGCAGTCATAAACGACAAAGCAATATTGATTGTTTCCGTGCAAAGCGATACTCAATTTGTCCTTGTCTTCCTGGGATACCTAGTATCCTCTAGAGTATTAACACTTTGACAGTTATAAATCTGAGATGTTACCTTCAGATTATGAGTGTTAATGTTCGTGTTTGTCACTCCTTACTGTCCATACCGGAACCCGTCATTCCGGACAGCCACTCACCAACGAATCCCAAATTTAAAATTATTCTTCCGCAAACATATTTATAAAAAGCTTAAAAGATCCCAAATGACAAATTAACGCCAATCGGTAGTTGTCACGAACGTATACTTTGACCTTGTGACAGACAAGATCCAGAAACGTCACATATTGCTTTTACCAGCAAATACTATTGTCAAAAGGCACACACCTTAAAAATACAATGTAATAAATAAAGCAAAGAGTATTGATTCGAAAAAAAATGAAAAACAAATTCGGTAAAGAGAGACATGTAATTATCGGTTCGCATTGCTTCTGCTAAAATGTGCGTCTTTGTGGTCGGTAATCCTTTTGAAGTAATGGACAACTACTTTCCAGCGACCTTCGAGGGATACTTAACAAATGAATAATGACAAAAAGATATCACTAGCCACAAATACCACAGAAGCTTATTTTCATGATGATAAGGTCAACAGGTCGTTCAGACGCTGATCCAGAGGAACATACTCAGCATGTTGACTGTTATCGTATAAGCATGTAAATAGATCTTTTGCTGATGCGTTTACAACAAAAGTTACATTGAATTGACTAAAGTTTATCTAGCAAACGCAAATTGTTTCCCGAATTGTTTACTAGCATTTCCACGCTTGTCGTTTATTTTTTGTTTTCCTAGTAAACAGTGATTTAAGCAGAATCTGAGCAACAATGCCGTAGACATTCGTGACCAACTCGTGTTTTTCCGGGACAAGCCGAATAGTGACTCGTGCCCCTATCATGGCCATTTTTGCGACCGGGTTCCGTCTTAGCGCAAACGGGCATACTTAAAACAATTGTCAACTCCTTGCGTAATGGTTCACATTTATTTCCCCATATGTTATATATATTTCAGATGCAATTTAAAGCACATCGGGACATGCGGAATTATACGGTATGATTGAACACATTTAACTGTGTCTTGGGTATATTTTTAGATGCAAGACATATGTAAATCAAAAATTATTTCTGAGGGATTCTTTGACGAAGAACTTGAAATCATACGCTCATTCTGATTGGTTTGTCGTATTTTCGCACATAACACTCATCGATAGGGGGACGGGTCTTCTCGCAGGTTACGGAAAGGGGCGATAGGTGCCGAATGTGGCGTAGAGAATAGGCAAAGAAAGATAACTCGTCCTCAACATCCGGACAATCTTTTCATCAACTCATCATTTTCTCGAGAGAAAATAAAACACGGTGGTTACATGAGATACAATTATATACAATACAGGAATAATGAAAATAGAACATGCTTTAAATTTTACAAATTGAATTATGCACGTGATTTAGGAATTTAGAGGGGATGTTTGATCCCGTTTCTTAAATGAATTTGGAAGCTTAAGATATTTTGTATTTTATGAGATTATGTATAGCTGTTGGCGATACGCCGCAGAACTAAATAGGGGGCACGGGTGGCCCAGTCCTCAAGGCGCCGCGATTCGCTGTGCTGAGTTGCGTCCCTTGGGCACGCCAGAAATCTATGATTGTGGGTTCGAATCCCGGTTCGCCCGAAAATGTTTCTAGGTTTGTCAGCACCATACCCGTGCTCGTGGGTTTCACTGAAGTGGTAAACGTCTGAGACCTGCATTACTTCGGGCTTTCCTCCCACATTAAGCTGATACGCTGCGATATAACTGGAATACTGTTAAAAGCGGCGTTAAACCCAACTCACCCACAGAACTAAATAAATTATGAAACTCAGCTCTCACAGTGAATGAATTATAAAATTGACATTGGTAATATTGAGCCATCGACCAGTTTGAACTTTAATATAGGAAAACTATTGATTTTGAGAGTAACGGATGATTTTCAAATGAAGGTTGATTCTTCAGGTACTTGTAATACGATCCATTGTAGCTTAATTCAGAAGCGGATTTACAAATTTTACACAAAGATCAATGCATATATTTTCACCCACTGAAGCCAGTCATGGCGTGGAACACTCCGGTGGGATTTGGAATGCATATGTTAGACCACAGTCTCAAGTTGTTCATGGATAGTAAACATGTATTTGTAAAGTATTTGGGATGGTTACACTATGGTTAATGGGGAAATGGGGTTTAACGTCATGTGAAAGATTATTACACTTACATAGCGACGTAAGCGAGTGGATGTCTGTGTGTGGCTGCTTGTACTCGTTCGGACTAATGCTGGTCTTATAGTGCTAGCCCAATGAGATACCATATCGCAGTTTAACATGAATGCCCCTCTCAGACACATGATACGGAGTCCGAGCCGACCAGTTCTTGTTTCATCCCATTCAAGCCGAGGGTGAGGCGGAAAACAAGTACCGTTTTGGAGTTAATGATGCGGGTGGGGGTCGAACCGACGACCTTCCGCTTTCCGAGCAAACTCTAACTCCACTAAAGACTTGGCAGTGTAGAGATTATGAAAGAACCACAGTCTCAAGTTGTTCATGGATAGTAAACATGTATTTGTAAAGTATTTGGGATGGTTACACTATGGTTAATGGGGAAATGGGGTATTTGTAAAGTGAGGTATTTGGTATCTGTGGTATTTGTAAAGTATTTGGGATGGTTACACTATGGTTAATGTGACTGCACTACATGAAGAGTTGGTAGTGGTTCCTACTGTAAGGATCTCAAATAATATAACCGTTATTTTTAAGCATCACTACATTAACTGTTTGATCAAAGAACTTGATATACTTGGTGTATAAAGTCATGCCACATATAATGAGTGAGTGAGTGAGTTAGGTTTAACGCCGCTTTTAACATTATTCCAGTTATATCACGGCGTGTCAGATTTATGTTAGAGGAAAGCCCGAAGTGATGCAGGTCTCAGACGTTTACCACTTCGGTGAAACCCACAAGCACGGCTATGGTGCTGACAAACCTAGAAACATAATCGGGATGAACCGGGATTCGAACCCACAATCATAGGTTTCTGGCGTGTCCAAGGGACGCAACCCTGCACAGCGAATCGCGGCGCCTTAGACGACTGGGCCACCCGTGCCCCCATGCCACATAAAAGGCCAGTATGTTAACTTAGGAAGAGATCTGCCCAAACCATGCATCAGTACTATCAACTTTTGACTTGCAATTGACCATAAAACCTGCAAAGCTCCATAAAGAGAGATATGTTGCTGGGTCCGGCAAATATACCACCAAATCCCTGTCTCAAACATAACCATTATCCTTAATACTATTATATTCACAGAAGTATTTAAGACAAGGGGAATTAATTCCATGTGGCCATTCAAAAACTCAAAGGATTTACTTGAATGTTTGCAATCTCAGAAAAGAATCATGTTCAATTCTGTCAAAACATTTCATTTATCAACTTTGTAAACCACTATCCCACATAAAAACAAAAAGGAAAACTTCATTCCTTGGTCCGAGGGACATTTGTTACTTCACGTGGTGGCCATAGACACAGTTACATGTCAATTGTCAGAGGTTCACTGAAATTTGTCAAATATAAAAGCAAATGACATCTGAAGTTTACTGAGAAAACAATATCTGAAATAATACTTCCTCATTGATAACATCTATGTACAAGTTGCGGGTCAGACATTTAGGCAAGAAATAGGCATGCCTATGGACCACAATTGTGCTCCACTTCTTGCTAATCTGTTTCTTTATGCGCATGAATCGGAAATTCTGCTCAGTGAAAACAAAGTAATTTGGCCAAGAAGTTTAACTTAAGCTTCTGGTCTGTCGATGATCTGATATCGTTCAATGACCACCAAATAGCCAGTTTCTTCCACTGATGTATCCACCTTAACTAGAAACTTGTTTCATAGCCATGGATAAAGATTCAGAGTGACACACACTCTCCACAAGACAAGAGGTATGACTCCAACTTTACAATGGTCGACTTTCCCTTTATGTCGAGCAATATTCCAGCAGCTTCGGTCTTTTGTTCCAGCCATTTCATAATGTTTTGAGGTACAATCGAGCATGCTCTTTCCACGAAGATTTCAAAGGGCTTGTATGACCCAAATGTTGTTTGATAGGGTTACAAATTTCAAGGTCTTAAAAAACTTTCAAAATATTTTAAGGTACACGTGTGGTGGACGCAAAAAATTAACGCATCATTGGAAAAAAATATGTCCGATGCAATTCTCTGTTTTGACTTGTACCATTTGTTCTCGTGCAATTTTTCAGGTGAACAATTGACTTCCCTTTGCATGTGTTTGTGACCGATGCCACCGGGAGGGCAGGATATGTTCACTTTTTCGCAAACACCCTATCGTCACTGTTTGATAGTGATTCGTTTAATATAGTCAGAATGGTAATGGACTCTGCTTTGAGTAGAGATTTAATATTATGGAAATGGTTTTGTCACTTTAATTGACGAACACATTGTGACATTACAACAAGCAAGTCTAGTCCGCAAATTTCTTTTTTAAAGAACCTTTAGACAGTTGTTTTCTGGTATTTTCTGGAGCAATTATCAAACGGTCGGTCCCTAATAGTGGGTCATTCATGATAGAACAGACGACTCAGATATTTGAGACAAAATAGTTGGCCTATTTCTGTGTTCTTTCCGGAATAAGTGAAAGTATTGAAATGTCAACCCCAGTCCTTCAATGTCGGCCAATCACATGTGATTCTCAATGAATGGCAATCGCTATAACGGCCGCTTCTTTAGCGGATATTCCGCTTAATTGTCCCCGACATAACTCACGATTATGGTCGCTCTAAAATCTATAAACGGCGTATTTCATTTCTTGGGTTGCATCCTGGCTATGCATCCTAGCACAGATGAAAGTGTGACGCCCTTTTTGAAGTATCGCTTTATCATGGGCCGAATTTAACCTTTCACCTTTCCCTTCATTCGCATTCCGGTTTCGCCAGTCACTAAAACCGGTTTGCAAACTTATTTAAATAACATCACGTAAATGTATTTTTACTAAATTTTTTGGCTGATTTGGAAAGAGTCTAATAACCAATCTGCATAATATGCGGTATTAATGTAAGTTTATATTCAAACTGAAGCGTAAAGTGATAATTATGTTCTCAATATCCCATCCAATCAGAAACCGGTTTGACTATTGGTTACAGATAGCCCCATTTACCGTACCTAATGACTTCCGGTAATAAATGGTTATATAAGGTGTCTTCACGACATGATGCGACTACGAAACAAAGCAAGACTCTCCCACACAAGCGATAAAAGTCAGTATATGGTTGTAGGGGGCGGAAAACACGAATTAGGTCTCGTGTCATATCGGAAGACATGAAAGAGACAGCTGCTTTTAATGGCAGCCATTACAATCACCAGAGTGATGTTACGTTATCGTGTTTTGAACTTCGGTGACATGAATCGAGCTAGGTAAACATAAGGGTAAAATGGATATAAATATCAGTAGTTTGTTCCGAAAGTATTCACTCATTATATACAGTGATACCTCGTTAACCCGGCCCTGTTTAACCGGAAACCCCATCTTCACGGGCGATTACTCCTAGGAAGTCGATGTATACTCGGTACATACCAGTGACTCAAGCTTCTTCCAAGCGCGTGACACCTTCGTTACACTCTCGGTAACATCGCTGCCACCAGTGTGGGCGCGGCCATTACAAGAATCTTGAAATTTGCCCTCCAACCCCATATGTAATAACGTTAATACTTTTGTTTATTTCTTTGGGAATGCCATCATATTTCAGTTTGAAAAGGTTTACAACTGACCATGTTTTCCAGATGAATTTACTTTGTTGTTTTGATAATCAGATTGGTATCAATAACACGATAGTTTTAATGAAACAGAAATTCAAATTGACAAACGAAGAAAGCAATTTAGAAGCGATAAGTGTATTCGGCGTCACGACAGCCGTCACTTGTTTGTAAACATAACGGTCATTCAGTTGCGAGTTCAACTCCAAGCATGGTTGTTGCCACCTATTCACAGTGGGGAGTTTTGACTGGTGGCAGCGATAGTATAGAGAGCTCCGGCAACGTACTATCGCTGTGAGGAGCTTGACCAGTGACTCTTCAATCCGGACGCTCGTTTAACCGGACGATTTCCAGGTAGATGTCGGTGGTCAGAAGTAGCTGAGATGTGATCTCCCGTTGTGCCACATCTTTCCTGGATCCGCCTCCTACACATTTCCAGTGTGTGGCAACCTGGCGCTCATCTTCCCGAGGCAAGAGAGTTAACTGACTTTAAAAGTGCAGTTTCCACCCTTGCCGAACTAGGCTAGGTTGGACTAACGAGTCTATGCAAAGTCCAATCAAATTCGTGCTACAGTTTTCTTAAACTGTAATGCAGATTTCGGTCGATTGCAGGATTTGCAAAGAATGTGCACCGCCAACTCGTTGAAAACAGATATTATCCAAATCTTTTCATGTTTTAAAAATCAAGGTGCTCACGTGATTCGATGCACTTCGCGATGTAAGACCCGTTTTATCACACAATATAGATCTTGATTATCGATCAGATCGTCTTGACAGGACGCCGCCATTTTGTTTAAAGCAAATGAAAGTGATGCGAGAGGTGGAATCTGATTGGTCCATAGGAGAGGCTTAGAAGGGACATAACTTGTAATAGTCCCTGGTGGCGGTACGATCGAGACCAGGAATTCCAGCCTAGTTCGGCAAGGGTGGAAACTGGACCTTTATAGTCAGTTAACTCCCTTGCCTCGGGAAAATGCCCGGCACTGTGTGAGTATGGTTTTACGCCGCTTTGAGCAATATCTCAGCAATAACACGGAGGGGGACCCATTGAACCCATGTGGGGAATCGAACCCGCTTCTTCGGTGTGACGAGCAAACACTTTAGCCACTAGGCTACCCCACCGTCCCTGGCAGCCGGAAAGTAAAACCAGTCGACTACCTTTATGTGGGGTGATGAACTTTGCTCTCTGAAGATTCGCCATTTTGATAGAACATTAGCTCCAGTTAATTCCCTCATACATGAGCAGTTCTTGAGTGAATCGAATCCTGGCTTTCGGCGTGACGAGCGAACACTTTGACCACTAGGCTTCCCAACCTCCCCCTTAATCATTTAGGGGCGGTCGGGTAGTCTAGTGGTTAAAGCGTTCGCTCGTCACGCCGAAGACCCGGGTTCGATTCCCGACATGGGTACAATGTGTGAAACCCATTTCTGGTGTCCCCCGCCGTGATATTGTTGGAATATTGCTAAAAGCGGTGTAAAACAATACTCGCTCACTCACCCTTAAACATTTAGAAACTACGGCCACTACTTTAATCCTGCAATCGTTTAAGCCACTCGTATTAAAACATGTTCATTTGCAATAATATTCAACCATAATTACAATAATAACAGTTGTATCGTATTCTACACCGACAACTATGCGGAGGCGTGGTACAACAAGTGTGACACAATAATAGTTATGGGTGAGTGAGTGAGTGAGTGAGTTGGGTTTAACGCCACTTTTAACATTATTTCAGTTATATCGCGGCGTGTCAGCTTGATGTGGGAGGAAAGCCCGAAGTGATGCAGGTCTCGGGCGTTTACCACTTCGGTGAAACCCACGAGCACGGGTATGGTGTTGAAAAACTTAGAAACATAATCGGGGCGAACCGGGATTCGAACCCACAATCATAGGTTTCTGTCGTGTCCAGGGGACGCAACTCTGCACAGCGAATCGCGTCGCCTTAGACATTTGGGCCACCTGTGCCCCCTAATAGTTATTGGCTTATCGTAAGATTCACTCAACGCCCCCTCAGTATATATGATTACCAATGTGTCCCAAATGAATATCCAAACTCTTTCCCATGGTATATTTATTAACTTGATAACACTAATTATCATTCATTTATGCAAATTACAGTGTCATTTACATAAAGCTGCATATATTAAAGTTCTCCCGAGCCTCATCAAGAGGCCAGCCTCCAGGCAGCAATCCGAGGTTGGATCTCCAGGAGATCTAGGATCCAATACGAGCTCCCTTGGGCTACCGCCGTCTGTCAAATAATATTTATTTGATCGCGTTTGTTTGATGAGAAATGAGACAAGAGGTTGGTGTCTAAGATATGTCATGCGATAGTGTATGATGTGCAGGAGGAAATAATGTTCACATATTCTTTGTTTGGCCAATAAAGGACAAGTTGGGATGATGGCTCCCTTTGACCCACCTGATCTGCAGAATTTAAGAAATGAACAACTGTTTTAGAAATTGTTGTGAAAAGTATCAGCTGTTTTCATATGAACGAGAACGTGTCGACATTTGTATGTTTCGGACTTAAATTATCTAATAACAACAGTAAATGTAGAGATGAAGCTAAAATATGTCCAAAATGCTGATTTAAAAGGTCTAAATGGAGCAATTTGTAAAGATTGACTCCCATAGCAAATTTCATTTGGATATTTGGATAGCAGTACATTATGGTACATAATCATCTTGTCTTTGTATTTGCTTAAGTTTTCTCTTGAGGGGGCACTGTGGCGATTCGCTGTGCAGAGTTGCGTCCCTTGGGCACGCCAGAAACCTATGATTGTGGGTTCGAATCCCGGTTCGCCCGGATTATGTTTCTTGGTTTGTCAGCACCATGCCCGTGCTCTTGCGTTTCTCCGAAGTGGTATACGTCTGAGACCTGCATCACTTCGGGCTTTCCTCCCAGATTAAGCTGATATTACTGGAATACTGTTAAATGCGGCGTTAAATCGGCCTTTCTCATTCATTTTAGCCAATCCTATGCCAGAAGTGTCAAATTTGCACTTGTTAATAAAAACGACAAAACCCTTTCCATGCCTATAAAAAATATGTGCTAGTCGATTGTACGATTCTGACTGTATCATGATCAAGTTTTGAACCACTATCAAAAAGTGATGATACCAGGTGTTCGCGAGACGAACATCTGAAAGTGAAGAAAGGCTAATTGTCTATTATTTGAATTCGTCTGATTATGTGAATACCACTATTCAATGTTTAAAATTGTCATTTCCAGAGGGACAAAAACGGCCTTCATCCTTCGTCATCCGGGTCCTTTAAGGAAGAGAGTGTAAATGTGTCACTGTCTGATGAAAGTGGTTTTTCTTTCAGGGCTACTGTCGTATAGAAGAATGGTGAGGAAGAAAGATCTAGGGAAGGTATTCTTCATCTATCTGTGTCTCTTCTCCGTGTGCCCCGCCCACCCATGTGGGGAAAACCCACTTCGAGGATTCATGTCTTTATCCAGAATTACAGGTATGTTTAATCGAGGGCGTTTTGAAAGGTGAGGTGAGGTGAAATGGGGTTTAACGTCGCGTCCAAGATTATTGCACTTACATAGCGACGAGCGTGTGGCTGCTTGTACTAGTCCGGACTGATGCCGTTTTATGGTGCTAGCCCACTGAGATACCATGCCGCAGTTTAACATGAATACCCCACTCAGACACAGTATACTGACTCCGAGCCGACCAGTCCTTGTTTAAGCCCCATAATGCCGAGATACAGACAGGGTCACAACAAGTACCATCTTTTCACGTCTTTCGGTATGACGCGGCCGGGGATCGAACTCCGGACCTTCCGCTCTCCGAGCGGACGCTCTTCCACAAGACCACGGAGGCGGTCGCGTTTTGAAAGACAAAAAAACAAAGAGTGAGTGAATGAGAATGTTTACAAGTAAATATTTACATTTTCATACTTCAGTATCTACATTATGATGAATACGTCAAGAATAAACTGCGACACACATACCTCTTTATCACGGAATACACGTGAAATATTTTATAACAGAGGCTCGATAGACTAATTTCGCCATTTATATAAACTGATATTATTTACATTGAAATATCGCATGCGCAGTAGATGGCACTATTCAGCCGACGATATAACCAGCAACACAGTGGCATACATGCAATAATACGAATAATACATTCATATCTGATTGAAACTAGCCTTAAAGGGGCTCTTGGATCGGAGGAAATGACAATCCCAGCAAGTTTGAATCAAGTCATCCAAAACGTATTTTGTTAATCTTCAAATTGTAAAATGCATTTTAATACATCGGTTAATTTTTTCCCTCATTGTCGGATGTAACAAATCCCCTTTTATGGCGAATATTTCATCCAAATTAAGCTTTGGGTTTAAATACGGAATATTTTACAAACACGACCAAATCTCTTTTCTTACGTGTATGTGTGTGTGTGTGTGTTTGTGTGTCTGTCTCTGTGTGTGTGTCTGTCTGTGTGTGTGTCTGTCTCTGTGTGTGTGTGTGTGAGAGAGAGAGAGAGAGAGAGAGTTGATGATAATGGTACACGACTGCTGCAGAAAGATAGATAGATGGTTGGATGGATGGATGGATGGATGGACAGATAGATTTTCATCATGGTTTTCATCATGATAGACATTTTAAGTATCTGCCGAGCGCCAGACAGGGTAACAACAAGTACCATCTTTTAACATCTTTTGGTATGACGTGGCCGTTCCGGGCGGACGCTCTACCACTAGACCACGGAGGCGGTCTTGAGATGAGATATATTGTTCACTTGACATGCGTGGTGGCTTAAAAATGTGTTGTGAAAAATCTATTAATATACATTAATTATATTAATTGGTGTATATTATTTTTTTCAAGCAAAAGTATTAGTTGTCAAGATTTAACCTGTTCCGGTCTTCGGTCCGCAGAGTAGAGCCTGCAAGGCATATGTTCACTGGCAGGGATTAACATAGAACTATTGTTGTACGTCATTAGTCGGTATGTCATGACTCTATTGTATAGTATATAGAGAAGTGTGCAGCAAACATAGGAACGAGGCCACATCCGGTTCGTGTAAATATAGGATTAATATATTGAGCAAGGATGCACATTGCGGTTGACCGTAAGCATGGAACCATAATTGACGCTTCGCTGGGTCCATATTGACTTCATAGTCGAGGACAATTAGGAAGAGTGTGTCAATATTGTAACTATGTCCGTCTAGGAGGAACATTATGAACACATGGTAGCGGACTGCAATTCTTGTAGACTCTGAGCATTATCATTCAAGGGAAAAAATAACTAATTTAAGATGTTACGGAAGTGTTTGATACTTTTAACTGAGCATGCAATAGATCTTTTGGTGTGATTTTTTTTCATTATTGAATAAATACTAAAGAAACGACAGCTCTAAGAATTTGCTGTTATTTGTTTTTAAAATATCTTTTAATCGCTGTAGGTTACAGTCATGTGGCGGGGGCACGGGTGGCCCAGTCGTCTAAGGCGCCGCGATTCGCTGTGCAGGGTTGCGTCCCTTGGACACGCCAGAAACCTATGATTGTGGGTTCGAATCCCGGTTCGCCCCGATTATGTTTCTAGGTTTGTCAGCACCATACCCGTGCTCGTGGGTTTCACCGAAGTGGTAAACGTCTGAGACCTGCATCACGTCGGGCTTTCCTCCCACATTAAGTTGACACGCCGTGATATGACTGGAATATTGTTAAAAGCGGCGTTAAACCTAACTCACTCACTACAGCCATGTGGCGCTGGAAAGTGTCCACATCGAAGTCGGTGAGGGGTTGAAGGGCATACAGGGTTTTAATACAGTGTTTTAATTGTACCGTGGTATACAACGGACTGTTTTTAGAAGAGATTTCGTATGATTTAGTAAAATGGTTTTGTCGCTTATATTGTAATTTTTAGAAAAAAAACATATGAATTCAAAAAATGATATAAAATGTTAACAACATCGTGACACTTTATCTTATAGTGTTGTATTCGTGAAATGTTTGTCACAAACATTTAACCAAGTATCAGGTGTTCGAAAGCTACGACTATACACCAGAAATTAAAAAAAAGGGTTGCATTGTTTGGTTGGCGAGATAGTCTAGCGGTTCAAGCGGTGGCTCGTTACACTAAATACCAGGGTCCAATTCCCAAGATGAGTTCAATGTGCGAAGTAGTAGACAGAATCTATACAACCTACATAACATATAGAAGTCATTCTATATATGAATGAGTGAGTATGTTTTACGCTGTTTTTGGTAACATTATAGCATTATCACAATATACATACGTAGGCAATTGAACCGGGCTTTCGACGCGAATAGCGAACATTTTGACCATTTGACTACCCTGCCGCCTTTAGAACAAATGAAGTAATTAATTTGCAAGGAGTATTATGTGAAAAAAAAGGATTTTATCATCATGATTTCTAAGAAGACAAAACAGACAGAAGTTTCAATGGAAAATACATCTTTGGAAAGACAACCTCGTTTACTCGAACATAACTGGATATTTTTTAAGACGTTGTAATTGTCCAAGCAAAATCATTATTGTTACAACGCTTATCTCGAACGACGGATAAGTCGATATTTTCGTTGATCTTCATGACTTCGACTTTACAAGGTTTTATAAAGGTTATATTCATTATAGCTCAGTATAGGTAAGTATGTAATTTTCATACATTTACCATGCGTTGTATTAGCAGAGGTTTGAGAGCTAACAGTGTCGGTGTTGTTGATGAGGTCATGAGGTCTGATCTGTCTTGCGTTGTCATAGAGATGTGAGATCATCCTCTTGGGGGTCTTTAGTGAGTAAGTGAGTGATTGGGGTTAACGCCGCTTTTAACAGCATTCCAGTCATATCATGGCGTGTTAGCTTAATGTGGGATGAAAGCCCGAAGTGATGCAGGTCTTAATAAGACGTTTGCCACTTCGGTGAAACCCACGAGCACGGGTATGTTGCTGACATACCTAGAAACATAATCGGGGCCAACCGGGATTCGAACCCACAATCATAGGTTTCTGGCGTGCCCAAGGGACGCAACTCTGCACAGCGAATTGTGGCACCTTAGACGACTGGGCCACCCCGGGCGTCTTTAGACTCAACTGACATAAATCTTAACTGGTCGATCATACAATGTGACTTAATTCAAATCATATTGTCGTACAAGAATGGTGTTTCAATTGCAGATTTGAAGACCATAGGTCATTTGTACATAAAGCCTAATGAGACGTGTCTTTTCCAATTAACACGGTTGGTGGAGTAGTCTGGTGGCTTAAAAGAGTTCACAATCTGTTGAAGATTTCTTATTTTAACAATTTTAGAGTCAATTTTATAAAATAGATAAAATAAAAAAATGACATAGTCGACAACTCGTTTTCAGGTGTCGTTCATGGTTGTTGTTTAGAACCTACAATCCGGGGCATGGGTGGACCAGTCGATAAAGGCGCCGCAATTCGCTCTATGTAGTTGCCTCCCTTAGTCGTGCCAGAATCCTAGATTTGCCGTGATTATGGTTATGAGCTTGCTAACACAATACAAGCCCCACTTGTATCCTCCTATCAATCTGACACGCCGTCGAAAGCGGCATTAAGCCAAACTCATGCATTATACAATACCGTGTTTATACTTTGGTATTTCTTTCTTTCAGGCAAGAACGTTAACCACCTGCTTGGCATTCTACGCTCCGCTAACACAGACCTATACGGGCGGTTGGAGCGAAACTGGCAGTTATACGCCAACTGCGTTGGAATGGTAGATACTGGCTACTTTAAACGATCCGGAAGTGCCGCAAAGAAAGCTGGGATTGCAAATCAAGTGACCCGGATATTGCCCATTCAAGTTCTGTCTCCCGATGACCTTATGTATTACGATAGGTATGAGCCTTTTTTAAATATTTTTTTATATTTTTGTTGTTGCTGATGTTTCGAGTAAAGATGTTTTTGAGTGTACACATTATTAAAATAAATGTGTGATCCTTGTGATGAAGAATACAGTATTTTGCACATGGATATTAACGGGTCTTCAGTATAAATACGTCTCCCATCGTTAACTCGAACGCATTTAAGTCGATATATCGCTTAAGACGATAGAATTTTATAAGCCCGAAAGGAAACTTATAGGCATTTTGGTGCAATATCGGCACTCCTTGTGTCTCGAGTTAGGGATTCCATTGGGTTAAAGAGCTCCGAACAAACGATGTCTCACTGCGCTCGAAATCACCATCATCATTTACAGTAAGTGAATGAGAAGGGTTTTACGCCGCTTTTAGTAATGGTTCATCCCTATCACGTTTGAGGATACCGCAGATGTGCTTCACGCACCGTTCCCATGTGGAGTGAGTGAGTGAGTATGGTTTTACGCCGCTTTAGCATTATTCCAGCAATATCACGGCGAAGAACACCAGAAATGGGCTTCACACATTGTACCCATGTCGGGAATCGAACCCGGGTCTTCGGCGTGACGAGCAAACGCTTTAACCACTAGGCTACCCGACGGCCCCGTTTTTCCCATCTGGAGACACGAACTCTGGTCCTAGGCGTGAGGAGCAGACGCTTTATCCACTAGGCTAATCCAGAGATGTCAGTTTTAGGTTTAAGGGCTTAACAACGCCTTCATAAAAACCGACTTGGAATATCTGAATAAGCCGAAGGTGGTTTTGCATCACATTAACTTCGAGACAACGGACGATTGTTGGAACGTTAACAAAATTCCCATTTTACAGATGATGACCAAATATGTTCATTAGTATCCTAAAAGGGACAAAATCAATAATATTTAGACATTGGTGATGTGGTGGTATTTGATCAGTTTGTACTTATGGTGTAAGTGACACTGCCTGCGTTTGTTAGTTTGATATCAATGTTTAAAATAATTAAATTCATCAGATGTGCATCTGATATATCCATTACCGTCTCTAAAATTATTTGAAAGTCTGTTTTAGATATGTGATATATCCTTCAATGGTGTTATCCACAAGCGAAATATGATAAAAAGCGTTTGACATTTTGAATTGTGTGCAGGGTTAGTGACGCATAAAAAAATATAACGTGAAGATCATAGAACACGAACATAAATCGCCTGGGTGGTAGAATACCAGGTGAAACGACTCTGTAAATGTGTTTATCGTGACTAACACTACTTTTTTCAGTATATCTGTATTTTAGCGATTTCAGCGATGTACAAATTATTACGTACAGTAAACTACGGTTATAACGAACACGCTTATAACGAACTGACGGATATAACGAACTTACTTTTGGGTCCCATACTATTTGCTGTAGTTATGCTGTAGTTATGCTTATAACGAACTACGGGTATAACGAACTAAAATTAGTGGTCCCTTTGAGTTCGTTATAACCGTAGTTTACTGTATCTCATTATTAAGGGTGATTTGTATCCAGCTGTTTGAAATTATCACCAATTAATACAAAGGGGACTAGATTAGAGACAGTGAGTACGTGAGTATGTTTTTTCGCCGCTTTCAGCAATACTCCAACAATATAACGGCGAGGGACACGAGAAATGGGCTTAACATATTGTATCCATGTGCTCCATCAATGGGTATCCATCACGGATTTTACAGTAATCCATTCATTAAATTAAATCACTATCATTCCTTATACGCCCTATGGACTCAGTTTCAGCAGTTAACCAAGACTGATTATTCTCTGGTGTCGGTGTTCTGAATTTGACCCCTTTGAATCAATCTGGCTGGGAATGCCAATACATCCCGAGCCTAGTCTCCTTTAAAAATTTCAATATTGACACATTGAATAATAAGAATTATAAAAGTCGCTATAAAGGCCTTCTTTGCAAGAAGACTCATAATCTTCATGGCTGGTATATGTTTTAGACTATGATTGTACTCATTATCACGTTGAATTAATAAATCAATAGCACCATGGATAAGCCCGGTATGGTCACGTGGTGTATTGACAGCGCGGACACTACGGTCTACGGCTATTGAAACTTCCTGGCTTTGATTGTATATGAACAATGGCGGATGTTATTAACAGAATTATTGATTGCGCTTCTACAATATGTCACAAAGCCGAACGACACCGAATGGAGGAGTGGCATTGTTAGGGCTTCAATAAGTTCCTTATTTGCGTCAAGACGCCGGAAATGGCAAAGTAAATATGTTTGTCTTCGGCGATGGCACCACAGACGCACTATATACAAACTCATGTATTAATGCTTTTTTATTCTTTGAACAAAACATGCATTTACAACTATGAACTAATTTATTTAGTCGCTTTACAAGTTAAATCGTCCGGATAGATGTATATCATATTATCGAATCGTGGAGACGAAACGATGTCCCTCGTGTATATTGCTGTAATTGTCCGATAATCAGAGTGTCCAGACTACTGGTGTACGGACTAATGAGGTGTAAATGTAACTGAAAGAAGTTCTGAAATAAACAGGTGAAAATATTTTTGTAACAATGAATAGCAAACAATGGATGTTACAGTAGGCTCGGTATAAGTACAAACTAAAGGATAAAGGAGGCATCCTTGCTATTAATTATGTATTAGTAATATTCGCTTAAAATATGTTTCCTTCCGTTGCAGAAGCAACACTGATGATGACAGTTTGTTGTAAGCTGCTTTTGGCTGTCAACGTATATCATCATGGCGGAACTGGTGAAGCAGGAAGTGACGTCATACTTCCGGCACAAAGCGCCTGTCAAGAAAGGGGTGTATTGAGGAACATTTTTCTGAGATACTTACAATTTATTTCTTCAGTCATTTTGAGGATGTATCAACAATGCATTGTGGCGTTCCCCAGCATGCTCTTATATTGTATCAAGACAGCCTACTGTAGATATTTCTATGGACTCAGCGGAACCGGAAGTAGCCCAAAGCAGTGGTCGCAGTGAATATGACAGGACCGAAGTGAATGTGTGCCCAACAGGATTTGGATAAAACATTTTACAATATTCTTTACTTCTTCCCTGGTCACGATTAAGATCTATGTTTGTTAACACGTAACTAAGCTGTGTTCTTTCAGTGTCATTGGAAATTGGGGGCTTAAATGAAGTAAAGTATTCGAACATTTTGCAGTGTTATTATATCAGACTTTTTATAATATTCAAATCTACCAGACTCTTCTTTATATATTTATCCTCGTATTATGGGTTTTCGGACGCTTAAGAAACATTCGTAGTTTTCTCGCTAATCACTTGAACAACTGTAAAATATCTCACTCACTTATTAAAGAAAACTTACAAACAAACCATCATTCGTGTCTATACAGCGCCTGCGTGACGCCAGACCCCTCGTTACAGAGTGAGTAATTAGATATAAAACGGTAAACGTATGATGTCCGAAAACATATAATCCGACGATACTATCAGTGAGAACTGTACTAAGAAAATGGAATCACGGCCAATCCCCAACGACAAACAAAGTGCCTGTATGTAGTACAAGCGCTATTTTTAAACAGCAAATTACGCGACAGCGTGGTTCTAGCGATAAGAAACCAACGACTGCTCGGACCGAGAGCTAATATCTCATCGTCAAACTCGTGCAAGATGTGCCATCGCCTTACACTACACATTTCTTCAATATATGCCTCCGGTAGGGTTCGCACAAAATTCATGTACGGAGTACGACGTTAAGATTTATTGTCACATGGGCAATATTTCAGCCATAGTGTAACCAGACAGTTGTTTTCTTGCGTGAGGGGAAAGCCCGAAGTGATGCAGGTCTCAGACGTTTACGACTTTGGTGAAACCCGCGAGCATAGTTGTGATGCTGACAAACCAAGAAACCCAACTGTCCATCCGAACCCGCAATCATAGGTTTCTGGTGTGCTCAACTCTGCACAGCCAATTGCGGCGCCTGAGACGACTGGTACACCCGTGTCTATACGTGAGCGTTACAGGCATCGTCTAGGAGTGAAGCTACTGGGGTGTCGCCATGTAACATCGATGTGAATTCATAGCAAGTTGCTATTTGTACAACGTGTGGTACGGGTGACCCAGTTGTCTTAGGCATCGCAAGTCGCTATGCAAAGTTGGGTTCACATCCCAGAATCGCCATGATAATGACCGTGGGTTTCGTTCATCTGCAATGCTTCGGGCTTTCGTCTCGCATCAAACTGACACGCCTTGATAAAACTGAAATAACGCTCAAAGCGGCGTTAAACACAACTCACTCATTCCCTCGCTCACTGAGTTTTATTATAATGCTATTGTCCTGGTTATACCTACGATGGTCGCAGGTTATTAACTGCATACCAATGACGGGATTTGGGTGTTACGCCGCCGCCACAAATTACGGCTCAAAATGTTCAAAATATAAATACGTGCGAATATTAACTTGTTAGTCTTGATTGTTTAAGTCTCAGGAGGCATCCGTCGTGTCAAGGTCAAAGTATTTGTTTAATTGACCTTGACCTTGATCTCGAGATATTTTTGGTATGTGTGAAAAATTCAGAAACAGTGGAGAGGTCGAGATAAGTTGGGAAACAGTCCAGTTACCCTTGAACGTTACCTAGGCATTTACGTCGACTTTACCAATAGGTGAGGTTAAACGTCGCGTCCAAGATTATTGCACTTATATAGCGAGGTGCATGCACGTGTGTGTGTGTGGCTGCTTGTACTAATCCGAACTGGTGCCGATTTATAGTGCTACGCCACTGAGATACCATGCCGCAGTTTAACATGAATACCCCACTCAGACACAGTATACTGACTCTGAGCCGACCAGTCCTTGTTCTAGCCCCTTAGTGCCGAGCGCCAGACAGGGTAACAACAAGTACCATCTTTTAACGTCTTTTGACTTTACCAATAAGTCATCCCAGGCAGGCAGCGGTGGAATGTACCAATAAGCGTGAGTGAGTGGCTTAAAATTAACATCGCATCGTCCGAACATCGTACCAAAGTGGGATACTGAACAACTGTGAATGAATACTTTACCCCCTAGGCTCCCTGACCGCTTTTAAAGGCGAAAAAGAAACGACATGGATGGAATCACTTTAAACGCTTTGTAGAAGGAAACTCCAACGTAAGTCTCGCATGATTGTTCATATAGCTATATACCTGGTAGTTACACTTGCCGCTTTTAACATATATATACTTGCTTAACTTTGATCACCCCTCTGTTCATTAATCCTGCAGATTGTAACAAATGCAACTCACGAGTCATGATATTCACTGCCCCTTGACTATAATCAGTTGGTTGGTTGGTTTGTTGTTTAACGCCGCATTCAGCAATATTCCAGCTATATGACGGCGGTCTGTGAATAATCGAGCCTGGACCACACAATCCAGTGATTAATATCATGAGCATCGATCCACGCAATTGGGATCGATGATATGCATCAACCAAGTCAGCGAGCCTGACCACCCGATCCCGTTAGTCGCCTTTTACGGCAAGCGTGGTTTGCTGAAGTACCCATTCTACCCCGAATCTTCACGGGACCGATACCCGGTGGGGATCTCAATAGGAATAGGTACCTGATATTTGGCCAAATAAGTGAAAATGGCTACTTGGATTCCAGAAATGTTTTTGTCAGATATCCCTCCCATCGGACTCAATGACCGGTTGTTGTTTTTTGTTTTTTTGTCTGTTGTTTAACGACGTACTCAGCAATATTCCACCCATATGACGGTGGTCTGTAAATAATGGAATCTGGACCAGACAATTCAGTGATTGGCATTATGAACATCAATCTACGATGACATGCATCAACCAAGTCAGCGATCCTGACCACCTGATCCCGTTAGTCGCCTCTTACAACAAGCATAGTTGCCATTTACGGCAAGCATGGGTTGCTGAAGACCTATTCCACCCCGGATCTTCACGGGACCGATACCCGGTGGGAATTCTCAATAGGAATAGGCACCTGATGTTTGGCAAAATATCGAAAATAAAATGTGATGTATGTTTTAGACGTTTTATCACTTTGATGAAAGCCATGAGCACAGGTAAAAGGTAATGAAAAACCTATAGAAACATATAATCAGGGCGAATCTGGAATTCGAACCAACAATGAAAACAACGAGGATGTAGGTTTCTGTAGTGCTTGTATTATTGCTCAACCTCAAGGCACTATTCGCATTCGTTATTGTTGATGATAATTAATCTTTCACAAACATGCAGTACAAACTAACAGAAATACCTACAGGACTGACGGTTAAAAGAAGCTTCACCATAATTTTAAATCACTACATTTTCAAAACCACCAAAGATAGGTGCATGAAGTAAACTGTATTGAAAAGATCAAAATCTCAACAATGTCAACATGTAAAATGACAGTCACACAGCATCCGATATTGGCATGACAGTTGTCCGAATTGAGGTGGGGTACCATACCAAGCTTCAGCATAATGGACAAGGGGCACATGGATCTGGAATTCTGTGACACGTCACATTGATAGCATGTAGGACCACCCCATGATACAGGACACACAAAGCTCTGCGGCGGAGGGCCTGGGTCAGTTCTTGTCGGTTGGCTGGAGGATGTTGTCGCTGTCGAACACGACGATCCATGACTACCCAGAGGTGTTATATGGGGGATTTGTTTGTGAGCGTGCAGGCCAAGTTAACACGTTGTCGTTGTTGGCTGAAGGAAGTTACAGATGCTTTATTTGGGATAACACTTTCTTAGTAAAGTACAGATTCTCGTACTTTTTGGGGTTGAGTCCCGTCCGGGCTGTATGGGGTCTGGCGTTGTCATGTTAATAAAGGACGCCACGTGGCAGCTGTTGTAGAAATGGTAGGTCAATCGGTACGTCATCAATGTAACTTTGAGCTGTCAAATTTCCCATGCCCACAAATTCCTCCCCGTGGCATAACATCCCCTCCACCATACGGCACGACCTGCTGAAAGCAACATGCTGCCGTTCGTTCTCCCCTTCGGCGGTAAACACGCATCTTCCATCAGCTCTGAACAGACAGCACCGGCTTTCAGCAACAAAGACGATCCCTGCCAGTCACGTCGCTGCCAACGACGTAGAAACCCTTGCCCATATCAGTCTGACGACGATGTTGCGCTGTTCGGAATCGACTCCTCAGATGCAAAGTAGGCAAGTACCGGTCGTCAATGGGCGTAGTTACCCTAAATCTGCCTGATCTATGCCTAGGTCAGCAGGTTAGTTACAGCAACACTGGAGCAACCAAACGTCCTAGTAATGTGTGTATGGGTGGCTCCCATCAATATCATACCCAGGACCCGCTCGCGTTGACAGTACACGTGGTGTTAGAGGTGACAAGGTCTGTGTATGTACAAGAACTAGCAAGCGTCGACAAGACACGTGGTGTTGGAGGAGGTGACGAGGCCTGGGTATGTACAAGAACTAGCAAGCTTTGACAAGACACGTGGTGTTAGAGGAGGTGACGAGGCCTGGGTATGTACAAGAACTAGCAAGCGTTGACGGGACACGTGGAGTTAGAGGTGACGAGGCCTGGGTATGTACAAGAACTAGCAAGCGTTTACAAGACACGTGGTGTTAGAGGAGGTGACGAGGCCTGGGTATGTACAAGAACTAGCAAGCGTTGACAAGACACGTGGTGTTAGAGGAGGTGACGAGGCCTGGGTATGTACAAGAACTAGCAAGCGTTGACAAGACACGTGGTGTTGGAGGAGGTGACGAGGCCTGGGTATGTACAAGAACTAGCAAGCGTTGACAGGACACGTGTTGTTAGAGGTGACGAGGCCTGGGTATGTACAAGAACAAGCAAGCGTTGAAAGTACACGTGGTGTTGGAGGAGGTGACGAGGCCTTGGTATGTACAAGAACAAGCAAGCGTTGACAAGACACGTGGTGTTAGAGGAGGTGACGAGGCCTGGGTATGTACAAGAACTAGCAAGCGTTGACAAGACACGTGGTGTTAGAGGAGGTGACGAGGCCTGGGTATGTACAAGAACTAGCAAGCGTTGACGGGACACGTGGTGTTAGAGGAGGTGACGAGGCCTCGGTATGTACAAGAACAAGCAAGCGTTGACAAGACACGTGGTCTTAGAGGAGGTGACGAGAACTGGGTATGTACAAGAACTAGCAAGCGTTGACAGGACACGTGTTGTTAGAGGTGACGAGGCCTGGGTATGTACAAGAACAAGCAAGCGTTGACAGTACACGTGGTGTTGGAGGAGGTGACGAGGCATGGGTATGTACAAGAACTAGCAAGCGTTGACAAGACACGTGGTGTTGGAGGAGGTGACGAGGCCTCGGTATGTACAAGAACAAGCAAGCGTTGACAAGACACGTGGTCTTAGAGGAGGTGACGAGACCTGGGTATGTACAAGAACTAGCAAGCGTTGACAGGACACGTGTTGTTAGAGGTGACGAGGCCTGGGTATGTACAAGAACAAGCAAGCGTTGACAGTACACGTGGTGTTGGAGGAGGTGACGAGGCATGGGTATGTACAAGAACTAGCAAGCGTTGACAAGACACGTGGTGTTAGAGGAGGTGACGAGGCCTGGGTATGTACAAGAACAAGCAAGCGTTGACAGTACACGTGGTGTTGGAGGAGGTGACGAGGCATGGGTATGTACAAGAACTAGCAAGCGTTGACAAGACACGTGGTGTTGGAGGAGGTGACGAGGCCTCGGTATGTACAAGAACAAGCAAGCGTTGACAAGACACGTGGTCTTAGAGGAGGTGACGAGACCTGGGTATGTACAAGAACTAGCAAGCGTTGACAGGACACGTGTTGTTAGAGGTGACGAGGCCTGGGTATGTACAAGAACAAGCAAGCGTTGACAGTACACGTGGTGTTGGAGGAGGTGACGAGGCATGGGTATGTACAAGAACTAGCAAGCGTTGACAAGACACGTGGTGTTAGAGGAGGTGACGAGGCCTGGGTATGTACAAGAACAAGCAAGCGTTGACAGTACACGTGGTGTTGGAGGAGGTGACGAGGCCTGGGTATGTACAAGAACTAGCAAGCGTTGACAGGACACGTGGTGTTAGAGGAGGTGACGAGGCCTGGGTATGTACAAGAACTAGCAAGCGTTGACAAGACACGTGGTGTTAGAGGTGACGAGGCCTGGGTATGTACAAGAACAAGCAAGCGTTGACAGGACACGTGGTGTTAGAGGAGGTGACGAGGCCTGGGTATGTACAAGAACTAGCAAGCGTTGACAAGACACGTGGTGTTAGAGGTGACGAGGCCTGGGTATGTACAAGAACTAGCAAGCGTTGACAAGACACGTGGTGTTGGAGGAGGTGACGAGGCCTCGGTATGTACAAGAACAAGCAAGCGTTGACAAGACACGTGGTCTTAGAGGAGGTGACGAGACCTGGGTATGTACAAGAACTAGCAAGCGTTGACAGGACACGTGTTGTTAGAGGTGACGAGGCCTGGGTATGTACAAGAACAAGCAAGCGTTGACAGTACACGTGGTGTTGGAGGAGGTGACGAGGCATGGGTATGTACAAGAACTAGCAAGCGTTGACAAGACACGTGGTGTTGGAGGAGGTGACGAGGCCTCGGTATGTACAAGAACAAGCAAGCGTTGACAAGACACGTGGTCTTAGAGGAGGTGACGAGACCTGGGTATGTACAAGAACTAGCAAGCGTTGACAGGACACGTGTTGTTAGAGGTGACGAGGCCTGGGTATGTACAAGAACAAGCAAGCGTTGACAGTACACGTGGTGTTGGAGGAGGTGACGAGGCATGGGTATGTACAAGAACTAGCAAGCGTTGACAAGACACGTGGTGTTAGAGGAGGTGACGAGGCCTGGGTATGTACAAGAACAAGCAAGCGTTGACAGTACACGTGGTGTTGGAGGAGGTGACGAGGCCTGGGTATGTACAAGAACTAGCAAGCGTTGACAGGACACGTGGTGTTAGAGGAGGTGACGAGGCCTGGGTATGTACAAGAACTAGCAAGCGTTGACAAGACACGTGGTGTTAGAGGTGACGAGGCCTGGGTATGTACAAGAACAAGCAAGCGTTGACAGGACACGTGGTGTTGGAGGAGGTGACGAGGCCTGGGTATGTACAAGAACTAGCAAGCGTTGACAAGACACGTGGAGTTAGAGGAGGTGACGAGGCCTGGGTATGTACAAGAACTAGCAAGCGTTGACAGGACACGTGGAGTTAGAGGAGGTGACGAGGCCTGGGTATGTACAAGAACTAGCAAGCGTTGACAGGACACGTGGTGTTAGAGGAGGTGACGAGGCATGGGTATGTACAAGAACTAGCAAGCATTGACAAGACACGTGGTGTTAGAGGAGGTGACGAGGCCTGGGTTTTTACAAGGAATCGAAGAATGTTACATTAGATGTTCCACTGGAAGTATTATCACTTATAACATGTGTTCGGGTGTCAGTTGTGGCATTTCTGTGGTGGTTTATGACAGTGTGAGTGTCTGACGTACCATATCATTTTTATACCTTTATTGCACGTGTAGTTTCGGCTGCCGTAGCGGCACGTGTTTTTCACTTTTTCGCATTTTCAAAAAGAAAAACGTGCCATGGACCTGTATCGATTTCTGCACAGAGTCTTGCTGTGGTTGGACGATGTGTTTTGCATTGATTTAGTCAGAAGTTGTGTTTTTAAATTTTTGCAGTTTTATTCTTAAAGTGCAATGTCGATGGATAGAGTAAAACCCCGTTAGTCCTAACGACTAAAACGACCTTGTTTCGAGGTCATGCCCCTAAATTCGTTCATCCTACAGTTGTGTTTGGACGAGTTTGCTGAGAACGATTCTGTCTGGGGTTATCTGTAATCGGAATCAAATTACCCTATGGCGTGTAGCGTGGCCTAGTAGTCTTATTTGGTAGTGTAATTGGTCTCTTAGTCGTGCCAGGATCCGCTGATCTTGGATTCGAATCCCAGTTTAACCAGGATGAGGTGCCTTGGGGTGTCAACCCCATACAAGTGCCCGTGGATTTCAAACATCTTGTCAAGTGGGTTTTCCTTCCACCTGGCGCTGATCGTGAAACCTCAAAGCGACATTTGAAGCAGAAACACTCACTTCTTTTTTCGAACATTTTGGTTAGGTCTATTTCAGATATTTTCGGAGATCGTGGTGCAGTTGACATCAGATTACTGCTATTTGGATGAATCTCTAACATTGATAATCTACGCACTGAAATGTCGTGGTCCCGTTAACGAGTTCGGCGGGATTACATCAATTAAGTCCTCAATTTTTTCACAATTCTTAAAATGTGTACTTCCGTTTGTGTGTTACTCGTGTTTTAAATACTCTTTATTTTGTATAGAAATGTAAATAGTGTTATTTGAAAAAAACACCAGAATATTGCATGAACTTACTATAAGGACTTGATGACATTTTGAAGGTCCGGTCACATGTTACCTGCACTCAGCAGATATTGAAAAAGAACTCGTAGAGGTGTGTGTATGTGTGTGTGTGTGTGCGTGCGTGCGTGCGTGCGTGCGTGCGTGCGTTCGTTCGTGCGTGCGTGCGTGAGAGAGAGAGAGAGAGAGAGAGTTGATGATAATGGTACACGACTTCTGCAGAAAGATAGATGGTTGGATGGATGGATGGATGGATGGATGGACAGATAGATTTTCATCATGGTTTTCATCATGACAGACATTTTGAGTATTGAAAATAGTATGGAAAATAGCCCATTATGAAAGAAACCATGTTCAAGCACATAAAAGTGCTCATCTGTCTCGCCGACTTCATGGCTTTTACCACGTGATTACCAGGGCTACACACACAAAGGCAACGTTATAACCAGCTTGGAACATAAGCGGCAGTGGCACTGGTAGTTCCAGGCGACAGAGGTCATTGGTAATTTGTGTTTTGTTATGAAATTATCACACTTTGATAGAATCCATTATGTAGGGAAAACAAGTATTCCATGCAATTTCAGTAAAAACTCGAACTCTCTTGGGTAAAGTTTTCAATCACATCTGAAAAGCATTTAAGATGAGTATAATAACAACTGAGTCGTGTTCTGAGATTCTGCTGGATGTGAAGGGTCGTGTCCGTTGGCGACTGATAGGAAGGCGTCGGTGGGACTGTTTTGGCGTCTTGATAACCTTGAACGAAAATAGTTTCTATTTGACGTCCTGAACAACATTGTGATTTAACAGAGGGAGATAAAAAAAGGTATCATGGAGAACACTTCGATTACAATATGGTGGTATTATTGTATTTCAAGATGTAAAGAAATGACTGGCCTGACCGTATTGTATTTGAGGTGATGTCACAACGCAGAAGGTACATATTCCCGTCTTGTGTCATGCACTCAGACATAATGGGGTTTTCATTTTCCCCAAACCTGCGTGATGATGTTTTGGATGTTAATTTTCGGTTTAAATGCACGCAAACGGCCTCAGTTTTCAATTACTTGGATAGAGGATTTTATAAAGACAATCCAATAGGGTCGTTTGTCGAAATAGAAACAAAGATTAGCTTTTAAATACTTGCTGGTTTTTTTAATTTAATGTTTTGTCAGTCGAGTGTAATGAATAAAAGAAACGCTTATGACAGTAGTGGTGTAGGTGGTGGTGGGGGGGGGTGGTAGTAGTAGTAGTAGTAGTAGTGTTGGTGTGGTGGTGGTGGCGGTGGTGGTTGTAGTACCAGTAGTGGTGGTGGTGGTGTGGTGGTGGCGGCGTAGGTGGTGGTGGTAGTAGTAGTAGTAGTGTTGGTGTGGTGGTGGTGGCGGTGGTGGTAGTAGTACCAGTAGTGGTGGTGGTGGTGTGGTGGTGGCGGCGTCGGTGGTGGTGGTAGTAGTGGTAGCAGTGGTAGTAGTAGTAGTAGTGTTGGTGTGGTGGTGGTGGCGGTGGTAGTAGTAGTACCGGTAGTGGTGGTGGTGGTGTGGTGGTGGCGGCGTCGGTGGTGGTGGTAGTAGTGGTAGCAGTGGTAGTAGTAGTAGTAGAAGTAGTAGTAGTAGTAGTAGTAGTAGTAGTAGTAGTAGTAGTAGTAAGGAAATCTTGGGCCAAAAGAAGGCCTCCCGCAGGTATAACAAGATATGTGCTTAGAACGGCCCTAACAGTGTCAAACTTCAATATCTCTTACAAAACATAACTTTTTGATGTAAGTGCTCCAGACACAGTGGCATGTAGATATCATTGTTTCATGAGCGTTGTCATTAACCAACTAAACTGGACTATTTCAAAGAATTCAACGTCAGTCCTGAATATCTGCAGGTTCCGAATGGCGAATGAAGCTGATATGATTAATATCGTCAGTGTATCGTTGTTTTATAAAATCCAAGCAACCATTCGACCTGTCGTTCAGAATGTGTAGTTAACAGGGTGATTATTTGTAGCAGGTAATAGCCCAAAGGAGCGAGGTTGGCGACGCAGGGGAGGATGTCAGGACATTGGGCAATTACTGGGGTAGTTCAATAGACCCTGTACATATTCCCAGTACCTAAGATTAGAGTGAGAGACATGCAGAGGTATGTACATCTTCCCGAGACAAGGGAGTTAACTGACTATAAAAGTCCAGTTGCCGGACCAGACTGGAATTTCTGGGCTCGATCGTAGCGCCACCAGTGGTTATTACGAGTTGTGTAACGGCTATGCCTCTCCTATTGACCAATCAGATTCCACCTCTTGTATCACTTGCATTTGCTTCAAACAAAATGGCGGCGCCCAGTCCAGACGATGTGATCAATATTTAAGATCTATATTGTGATAAAACGGGTCTTACAAGGCAAAGTGCATCAAATCACGTGAGCATCTTGATTAAAAACATGAAAAGATTTGGAAAATATCTGACAACGAGTTGGCGGTGCACATCCTTTGCAAATCCTGCAATCGACCGAAATCTGCACGTTAGTCCCAACAAAATCCATAATACCAGCCTAGTTCGGCAAGGGTAGAAAATGGACTTTTAAAGTAAGTTAACTCTCTTGCCTCGGTAAGATGATGTATGTATGAAAACATGTGCCTCACAGTTGAATGTGGAAAGACATGAACGGTTTTTATGCTTCCCATGTAATAGTAAGTTTTGTTTGTTTGTTTGTTGTTTAACGCCGCACTCAGCAATATTCCAGCTATATGACGGCGGTCTGTAAATAATCAAGTCTGGACCAGAAAATCCAGTGATTAATATCATGAGCATCGATCCACGCAATTGGGATCGATGACATGCATGAACCAAGCCAGCAAGCCTGACCACCCGATCCCGTAAGTCGCCTTTTACGACAAGCAGAGTCACCTTTTACGGCAAGCATGGGTTGCTGAAGACCTATTCTTCCCCGGATCTTCACGGGTCTAATAGTAAGTATGAGGGGTGGCTAATAAGTTCTGAGCCAAACTACGAAGGGTGTAGTAGACCCTCAAAAATGTTCTTGTTTAAGTACCATAATGTTCATGCTTACATGCTACATTAGAACCAAATACACAACCAGGTAGCATATGTCTGCAGGAATCAAACTGACTGACTGTTCCCTGTGGTTGCAAATGGACAAAATTGGCTCCTGTGCCGTCATCAAGTCTCTCCAATCGAAATGGCTAACTCCAACAACAGAACAGCCATCTGTGAGGACATGGCGCTGACCTTAGAGGATTGTGTTCCTTGCTGTTATGATGTGGGCAGCGGAGGTGGGGACAGACACGTAACCTCAAGGATCATCAGGATTACCTTCAATATACACGATATTATTGTGGATCTTACACGACTCAGCACACGTGGCGTTGGTGGTGATGGCAATGGTGGTGGTTGTGGTGGTAGTGGTAGAGGTAGTAGTTGTAGTAGTACTAGTAGTAGTGGTCTCAAGGATCCTCAAGGATTACCTTCAATATACACGATATTATTGTGGATCTTACACGACTCAGCACACGTGGCGTTGGTGGTGATGGCAATGGTGGTGGTTGTGGTGGTAGTGGTAGAGGTAGTAGTTGTAGTAGTACTAGTAGTAGTGGTCTCAAGGATCCTCAAGGATTACCTTCAATATACACGATATTATTGTGGATCATACACGACTCAGCACACGTGGCGTTGGTGGTGATGGCAATGGTGGTGGTTGTGGTGGTAGTGGTAGAGGTAGTAGTTGTAGTAGTACTAATAGTAGTGGTCTCAAGGATCCTCAAGGATTACCTTCAAAATACACGATATTATTATGGATCATACACGACTCACCACACGTGGCGTTGGTTGTGATGACAAGGTTGTTGTTGTTGTTGTTGTTGGTGGTGGTGGTGGTAGAGGTAGTAGTTGTAGTAGTACCAGTAGTAGTGGTCTTTAGAATCCTCAAGGATTACCTTCAATATACACGATATTATTATGGATCATACACGACTCACCACACGTAGTGTTGGTGGTGGGGCGGTCGGTTAGCCTAGTGGTTAAAGCGTTAACTCGTCACGCCGAAGACCCGGCTTCGAATCCCGACATGGGTACAATGTGATATTGCTGGAATATTGATATTGCTAAAAGCGGCGTAAAACCATACTCACTCACTCACTCACTAGTGTTGGTGGTGATGGTAGTAGAGGTAGTAGTTGCAGTTGTTGCAGTTGTAGTGGTCTCAAGGATCCTCAAGGATTCCCTTCAATATACACGATATGATTGTGGATCAGACACGACTCACCACACGTAGTGTTGGTGGTGACGACAAGGGTGGTGGTGGTGGTAGAGGTAGTAGTTGCAGTAGTAGTAGTGGTTTCAAGGATCCTCAAGGATTACCTTCAATATACACGAAATGATTGTGGATCAGACACGACTCACCACACGTTACATTCCCAATACAGTAGGCATCTCTCATAAGAGAATTGAGAACATTCTGGGGAATGACCTGGGCACGACAAAGGTTTCAGCACGCTGGGTTCCAAGGCTCGGTCGAATGATTGTGGGTTCGAATCCCGGTTCGCCCTGATTATGTTTCTAGGTTTGTCAGCACCATACACGTGCTCGTGGGTTTCACCGAAGTGGTAAACGTCTGAGACCTGCATCACTTCGGGCTTTCCTCCCACATTAAGCTGACACGCCGCGATATAACTGGAATACTGTTAAAAGCGGCGTTAAACCCAACTCACTCACTCACTCAGATGTAGTGACACAGGGACCGCAGCTTTGAGCTGCATGCCTTCGTTTATCTTATGTGGGATAGGGGTAGAAACGACAGGGCCAGGAACGTTGTTGACGTAGTCGTGAACGCTGTTGTTACAGCGGTAACTGGCCTGTGATATAAAGGAAAATATTGAGAATGTGCCGAATGATATATTACTTAAAATTAAACATATTGGGATTTTGAATTATAAGATATTAACTTTTTAATGTTAATACTTACAATCCTGCATGTTTTATATGTATTAAGTTGACACTGAGGTTTACTATTCACGAATGGATTAGTTTGAAATAAAATTACTGAAAGGACTGCTGAGATTAATTGGTGGAACGGGGCCCACTGGAAATATCTCTCACCTCACGCTGATATACCGTGATAAAAGTGACATGCTATTGAAAAACGCGGAGAAACTTAAAAAAAGACCAATCCGACGTATTAATTATAACGAAGCAATTGGACAAAATACGTGCAAAATCACGTACGAGGGGTCGTACATCGTTGAAAAGTGGCAAAATATCCGTATTATTTCACGTTAAATTAAAAACAAATAAAACTTTTATTTTAAATCTTATCGTTATAACACCTTACCTCAAGCGTCGCCTACGTTCCAATGTGCTGAAATGACAATTATAAGTGCATCGGTGTTTAAATCATATTTCAACCATTCAAGGAGAATAAACAGCTTAGCCAGTGCTGCTTGGTAAACCTCAATCTCAAGTTGAAGCTCAGACGGTTCAACAGACATACCAAATCTCGCGAGACAGCGAGATTTTGACATGTCAAACGAGTGTTGCTTGGAAGTTTCAGCCGATCCCGATCAGAGCTTTTCAGTGGAATCTCAACTCCCTGGGGAGAGTAGCTATGGCGCCCGCCACGGCCTGAAGACTTACTGGGTCTAGAGAGGCGACAGTCATGCGATAGTCATCTCATCAACACCCAAGCGAATTAAGGATGAAAATGGAATATATAATATGGACTTGGCGATTCAGTATTCTAAATATTCCACAATAATATACACAGAATATGGGGTAATTGCAGTCTTAAGAATATCAAAGACTATTCCAGGAGTATGTAACACATTTGTGTAGAAAGGGTTCAGATGATGTTTCCTGAGGCATTTGAAGAATCATATTTTAGAATGATTGCAAAACATCGCACCGGCAGTGATAAAACAAATCTGTTTCGTGGGGTATTCTACTTGACAACGCGACATCATTAACATGGATTCCTTCACAGACCCGGGTTCGATTCCCCACATAAAGTCCATTTCACGTGTTCCCCGCCGTGATATTGCTGGAATATTGCTAAAAGCGGCGTAAAACCATACTCACTCACCCTCACTCATATGATCATGTGTTCAAATCCTAGCTTAACTAATTTTACTTTGTTGTTAGTTTTGTTAGCACCATACCCGAGACCGTTGGTTTCGCAAAGTCGTAAACGTCTGAGGCCTGCATCACTTTGGGCTTTCCTATCACAGCAGCTGGCACACCGTGATATGACTGACATGCTGTTCACAGAGGCATGAAAGCTAGCTCACTCACTCACTCACTCACTCGCCTACCCGCCCACTCACTCACTCGCCCACCCGCCCACTGGCCTAACCGCTCGCCACCCGTTTACTCACTCACTCGACCTACCCACCCGTTCACTCATTCACTCGCCCACCCGCCCACAAGCCCACTCACTCACTCACTCACTCGCTCACTCGCTCACCCGCCCACACACCCACTCGCCTAACCGCTCACACACCCGCTCAGTCACTCGCCCACCCGTTCACCCACCCCTTCACTCACTCACTCGCCCACCGACCCACAAGCCCACAAGCCCACTCACTCACTCACCCGTATATTGCTGTGGAATTATATTGTGAAATATATCTCCGTTTCAGCATATTAAACTGACGCTTAGTCTCTGAAAATATAGAACTTTGATAAATAAATAACTCCATTTAAATTGAAAAGGAGCCCCATGATGCGGGAGATTCAGAACCTGAAAGAAATTCTTTACTATCTTCATTTAGAACTTTATCATTACAGAAAGGGCTGGGCAGAAGGGGAATCAATATGGTACAGGGACTGTCAGGCAGACTATAAGCATGTATGCATGGAAGCATCATCCATCATATTGATATTCATACACTGAGATATGCGTATGAAACCTTCATGTTTAAGAAACAGAATAATGACCATCTTCCCGGGGGAAGGGAGTTTACTGACTATAAAGTCCAGTTTCGAATCTTACCGATTCTGGCTGGAATTATGGAGTTCTATTTTGGTTGGACTAACGAGTCCATGCATTGTCAAATCAAAATCGCGTAACAAAATCGACATCCGGTTCGTAAACTGCCGTGCAGATTTCGGTTGATTGCAGGATTTGCAAAGCATGTGTACCGACAACTTAGCGTCAACAGATATTTTCCAAATAATTTCACTTTTTTAATCAAGATGCTCACGTGATTAAATGCACTTCGCGAAGTAAGACCCATTTTATTACCATATAGGTCTTTATTATCGATCAGATCGACGCCATTCTATTTGAAGCAAATGCATGTGGTGTGAGAGGTGGATTCTGATTGGTCAACAGGAGGGGCATAGAGGGGACATAACTCGTAAAAGCCACTGGTGGCGCTACGGTCGAGACCAAACATTCCAGCCTAGTTCGGCAAGAGTGGAAACTGGACTTTTATAGTCAGTTAACTCCCTTGCCTCGGCAAGATCAGCAATGACCTTGTCATTTGATGACTATGAACAATATTTTGGGTGAAATTAGTGACTTTCCTCAATTGTGAATGGCTCGGAACGATATACGTGACATATTAGTGGAAGTTCTTAGTGGAAAATGAAAATACAATAAGTCAGTCCGTCCAGAAACCTGTCATACAGATTTTATGAAACCTACTGGCACGGATATGGTGCTGACAAACCAAGAAATAAACAAGGAGAATCTGGTGTCGAACCTCCGGTCATAGGTGTGAAGCAATCTTAAGGGACCCAACATTGCATAGTGCATTGCGGCGCCGTTGTCAACAGAGCCATTCGTGCCACCGTTTCACGTAGAAGGCATGGCAACTCGTACAAAACAGGACAATCAATTTTCTGTGTGTCATACATTATAAACCTGCATTACCTCAAAATTCTATTGATTCCATCGAACGCTTCAAAATTCATTGTTTCGGCCAAGAATCAAACTGGAGATCCCACACGGCTCTGTCTGAAGTGAATCATCTCGCGAGACAAAACCACAGGTCTCGTTATTGTCAACACAACGGATCTTACGACATATCACAGCTGTTTTATAATGATTCCATTTTACAGAAATACGTCTACTTAAACAAAGTAATGGCACTTACTTTTCAAACTGACGAATGGCACATCCCGCCTCCTATAGCTATACAATCTATGTGTTCAAACGAGTGTATCCATCTATGCAATGTGACCACACAGCGTGGACCTGATGTTTTAATACGATTGTGTTCCGTCTGTGTTTAAAGAAAATATTGAAAGTGAAATTCAAAGATACACGATACCCGCTGGTTATTTCTCAACAATATCCTCTAACGGGTATTTTTAGGAGGCTACGAACTTCCTCTTCTGAACAATGACATTTTGTAATGATCGTTTGATTTTTCTTACACAACTGATAGGTTTGAGTGTGTGTTCTAAACTCTGTACTGACACAGGTGAGGTGAGGTGAAATTGGGTTTAACGTCGCGTCCAAGATTATTGCGCTTATATAGCGACATGCATGTACGTGTGTGTGTTTGTGTGGCTGCTTGTACTAGTCCGGACAGATGCCGATTTGTAGTGCTATCTCACTGAGATACCATGCCGAAGTTTAACATGAATACCCCACTCAGACACAGTATACTGACTCCGAGCCGACCAGTCTTTTAAAAGTACCATCTCTTAGCGTCTTTTGGTATGACGCGGCCTTCCGCTCTCCGGGCGGACGCTCTACCACTAGACCACGGAGGTGGTCGTACTGACACAGACACTGATATAACTTATTTACGCTAGGACGTCTTTAGTATCCCCCTGTTCTCTCCATCTTACTACTTCAATTCTTTCAACCCTAAATCCGCCATGTTTGTGTCAAGCATTGCTGGGGAGAAATACCGGTTGTCGATGAAAGACTAATATCGTTTGCACGCCATTGATTGTAAACATCGTTTGTAGAAACCCCAACCAGAAAACAAAATCTTAGATATTATTGTTTGTTTATTTGTTTGTTTGTTGTTTAACAGCGCACTCAGCAATATTCCAGCTATATGACGGCGGTCTGTAAATAATCGAGTCTGGACCAGACAATCCAGTGACTGACATCATGAGCATCGATCCACGCAATTGGGATCGATGACAGGCATTAACTAAGTCAGCGAGTCTGACCACCCGATCCCGTCTTAGATATTAAGCAAAACATAGATATGTGGATGAGAAACATGAGAATGTCATACCAATGTCATACCAATGGCATACCAATGGCATACCAAGGTCATACCAAGGTCAGGCGAATGCGAACCTTGAGCCCTTTTCAGAAATTGCTATCAAATGATTGTGAAAAGGTAAAAGCATCTGTCGACCTTAGGTGGAATAAAACTTGATTGTCCCTGATTAGGGACAGGTGAGTTTTAAGTAATGAGAACTCCACACAATAACAGTCAGCGATGTTCACTCTTCAGAGCATTGTGAGAATCAATAAAGTAAGTAATAACGCTTCTAGACTTAATCCAGGGTATTATGTGCCCATTTGATCTGTATAAATACCCTTGCCCTATAAGCAACATTAGCTTCGTTTCAAGTCTGATTCAAGTTTCAGGTATTGTCAGTTAAGAAACACGCGGGGTTTTGAGTTATATTGCTTCTCCGTAGTCACAGTATAAATTAGGACATGAACAGTAACAGCAGTTTCGGGGATACTTTCGCATGAATGGTCCACGAATCAATCCGACGTCAAAGCCACGTCACTTTATACCAAACAATAACAAGAAGACAACATTATCATTACCCCCCGCCATCCTTTCATGCTTACAATCTCATTAAAATCAGATCTTAGTTCTCGCTACCGCTAAACAAAGATCTGAGGACATCCCATTACGGGTCACGTCAGACTGACCTTGCGCAAACTTTGACCGATCAATGGAATGACCAATCAGAAGGCAGCTTTCTCGTGCTTTACGGCACTAATTTCAAACTGGCGACTACGCTTCGAAACATATTTTGACAAATTCTCGATTACAGATATGAAACCTGAAGAAAAGAACATTCTGGAATGGCTAATAGATGGCCTAGATTGTATGGATTCATTCGTTAAACCTGTAACTATCGTTCGGAATACCCCGTGTTAAAGTTTTCGAGGTTGCGTGATGAGAAATCACATTCCGACTGTCACTTTCATAATCTGGTAAGCGATGCTCTGATTGGATGGATGAGAGGTCGTTCTGACGTGACCCCTAATGGGGTGTCCTCAGATCTTTGTTTAGCGGTAGCGAGAACTGAGGTCTGATTTTAATGAGATTGTACATGCTTACAAATGTAAATAAACAGCTTTTGATTTCTGCGAACACGATAGGCACCAATCCTAACTACCAGTCTAATATATTTGGAAAACTGTATTCTTTGCGTTCTGGGACCTAATTGCTGACAAAGTTAATTATATATATTTCGGGCAGCTAAACATTGATGATGGAGCTTAACTACCGAAGGTTATGCCATTAATGAATCACCTCAATGTCTCTGGCTTCTTAAATATCCCACGGAGACATTCAATCATGACTTCCATTTGACAATGAAACAATAAAAGGCAGTCAGGGAGAAGACTCGACTACAGTGGGGATTGATGTTTGGAACAAAAGGTTCTCGTAATTACAGTGAGTGAGTATGGTGAGTGAGTATAGCAATATTCCAGCAATACGACTGGGGACACCCTTCCTTGTGCTTCCTTGTGGGGAATCGAGCCTTCGGCCTGACGAGCAAGCACTTTAACAACTAGTCCACTCTCCTACCAAGAGTTCCATGCGACCAGCATAGTACCGTGGCCCAGGCCAGCGCCATGTGACGATTCGTCACATCTTACACAGTCAAGGCATTGCATGTGTTTTTTTTATCTGTTTCATTTTTGACAAGTCTACATTTCTATGAAACCATATGTCATAGAATTGTTAACTATCATTGAGAAAATGTCCTAAATCGTGAAAAACTATTTCGATTTGCGTAGTTATCCTATGTTTATAATTGGTTGTGCGGCTCCACGTGCTGTCATCGAAGCCCTTCGGAGAGCTAGAGATATGGTCACTTCGATGTGTAAATATATATTGTCAAGCAACTCACTGTCGCAGATGTAGTAGCATATCTATATAATTATGCAAAACAATATGTAAAGCGCCCCCAAACCTTGCATAAGTCCGTTCTGTACTGATTTCTGAAAAGCGCGTTTGTTTACAAACAAGAGAAAAGTCCAATCACGTGATATGCAAATTAGCCTGTGGCAGTGGTATTATGCTAAGTCATCGCTGCGCCGGAGTGTGCAACTAGTCTACCCAACCGCATCTCGTTACTCAAGAAATTCAGCTTCCGGAACATGCGTGACAACTCGTGCTCCATTCGCAGTCATGGCATCAACTGGATTCCGTCTCAGCGCAAACGTGCATTGCTAAGAAATAGTTAACGTTTCGTGCCATGTGCATGATTGCTTCATAAACTAACATTGACATTTTCTAAAAAAAATAATAATAATAAAGTTGCAATTTAAAGCCACTCGGGATATTAATCATATCAAATATTCTTAAGCACTTGTGACAGTCAATTTGGCAGATACCAGATACCTGTCTACGGAAAGATGCGAGTGGTGACGAAAGCTTCCGGATCCGGACGGCAAAAACAAGGAACAACAATCGTCACAACTCGCAAGTTTCCGTAACCTACAAGGGTTTGTCCCGGAACGGCGAACGGTCGGAGGACGGACAGGCAGCAGAAAGACGACTCGACATACATCAGACTGACAATGGACTTAAGTTAAAGAAGCGGTGTTGAAACCAACTATATAGCGGTGGCACTTTACGCCAAGCTGGGGTCGACTCGCCACTAAGATACAACTTTGTGGCGACATTGCCTTGCTACTGCCCAAAGCGGTGTAAAATCCTTCCCATTCACTCACTCCACTGATCCGGGATTGTCTGCACACGACAATATGGGTCGAGTCGGGCATGGATGAGCTGTTGCCGAAGTGCATTAGAACCAATATAATAGCCGGCCTTCTCCTCCCACACAAACCCTGTAATGACTCCAGCGGTTTAGTACAATGTCTACGTGGGGAGCATTAACCCTGTATGTTTAATACAACTTGCAGTCGTGGGCCGAAATTGTTTTAGCCCCGAGGAACGGTTTCTGCGGATTAGGAAGGATTCTTCTGGGAACAGGTGGAAAACACTGGCCTGATGTGTCATCATTCCTCGTATTCCTCGTGTATTTTATTGCCATTTTTTCATATTAAATACCACAAAGGTATCTTTTCGCAACTCACATGTTTTAACATAGACTTATGTAGCGCTATGATCACTTTGTGGAATGGGTGGTCCGTTTTCTACAATCGCCTCGTTATAAGTGAGTGGGTGAGTGAGTTGGGTCTAACGCCGCTTTTAACATTATACTATTACATTTGGTTTGTTGTTTAACACCGCACTTAGCAATATTCCAGCTATATGGCGGCGGTTTGTAAATAATCGAGTCTGGACCAGACAATCCAGTGATTGACATCATGAGCATCGATCCACCCAATTGGGATACGATGACATGCATCAACCAAGTCAGCGAGCCTGACCACCCGATCCCGTTAGTCACCTCTAACGACAAGCATCGTTATTTAAATTGATGACACAAAATAAAACAAAGATTTGTCGGATTTTATAAAGTTAAATAGCAGTTAATTAAGATCCCATCACGAGAAATGTACGTCACGGAGTTCGTAATTTACGTTATACCAAAGAACATGGCTAAGCCAAACCTCGAGATGTTTCTGGTGACATCACAAAGCGTGATGCAATGGCCATTGGTACAGACACGTGTCTTGAAATAGTCTTTGGGGTTTACATTTACTACTAAACGGGTTTTTGTAAATGCCTATCAAACGTAAATTACTAAACGTAACATCTGAACTTCAATGGTTCAATATCCAGATATAAAAGCTGCGTTTTGGCGCTGTTCTGTTACGAAACAATTGTGGATATAGAAGCCCTGTTCATGACCATAGGCTGAAACTAATTCAAATTACATTTTACTAGCTGTCACGTTTAATTACATCCTTAAAAATCGCTTTGAAAATTCCTCATTAACGAACAGTTTCTTACCAACTATAGCTTTCGTTGTATTTTACAAGGTATATACGTTTTGTATGTTTCTTCCCGCTTTGAATAATCATGTTTGGTTGCAAAATATGCAATAAACAATTGAGCTAAGCATAATGAAAGTTAGCACAACGTAAATTTCACATCTGCTAACAAAATATTTAAGTATATTTGACAATTCAATTCTGGTTCACATGCAGGATTTTGGGCATTGAAATACGAGGACTATAGTTTATATTGATTTTTTTCAGAATGATAGATAGTATTTCTGACATTGTCACACATATCTTAATTTAACATTTTCTTAATGAAAATGTTATTCACCGACAATTGAAAAATGGCACCCCCAGCTTGGAAATTACATCTGCGAATTATTTGCACATGTACCGTATTCGACGTAATAAGCGCCCTGCTCTAATAAGCGCCCACGGCGATATTTTCTAAACAATTGGCTGGTGAACAAATCTCAATTACCACCCCTTTCGATTGATCAATGCATCACATTGATCAATGTAGTACGTGTTATATGCACCCTTAATCATGGGACATTAAATTCTTGAAAAAATATATCTGTCGTATATAAACATTTCAGGCTGTCAACACAAACCACGAAATTTACGACCTTTCAACTGCTGTTTTTCACAAAAATAATATTCTAATAAGAGCGCGCTATTTCTAATTTTGAGAGCGCCCGGGGCGCTTAATATGTCGAATATGGTATTATGTTATTTTGTTTCGAATTAAGTTTCTGGTATACTTAACTAATTAATGCGCAGAAATTCATCTTAAATTACACTAGTGAGTTAGTGAGTTTGATTTTACGCCGTTTTAGCAATATTCCAGCAATATCACGGAGGGGGACACCAGAAATGGGCTTCACACATTGTACCCATGTCGGGAATCGAACCCGGGTCTTCGGCGTGACGAGCGAACGCTTTAACCACTAGGCTACCCGACCGCCCCTTAAAATACACTACAATTTAGGAGTAAATCGGGTGTCATGTCTGAGCGAGTGCATTTGTACCATTGAACTGAGAATGACTGTCACACATTTTATCCATGTGGGGAATCAAACTGAGGTTTGAAAAAGATGATTGGAGCACAGCAACACCATTTCGTTTGTTAACTCAAATTTCCAGAACCGTATTTCCTCTAATAGACGCCCGGGCTTCTATTTATTTCGAACAAGCCTTTGACCCGGCGTCAATTAGAGGCCCGGCTTCTATTAATACCCCCATTTCACTATGACCACGAATTTAGGTCCCAAAAAGGGATCATTAATTGTATCAATTGATCGACCCGGCGTCTTTTAGAGGGGGGCAGTCGGGTAGCCTAGTGGTTAAAGCGTTCCCTCGTCACGCCGAAGACCCAGGTTCGATTCCCGACATGGGTACAATGTATGAAGCCCATTTCTGGTGTCCCCCGCCGTGTTATTGCTGGAATATTGCTAAAAGCGGCGTAAAACCATACTCACTCACTCACTCTTTTAGAGGCCCGGCTTTTTGCACTGAACAATTGACCCGGCTTCTATTAGAGGCCTGGCGTCTAATAGAGGAAATACGGTAGTTTGGAAATAATAGAACCAGGACCAGACAAACCAGTGATGGACATTATAAGCAATGACCGATGCAGTCAGGGAATGATCACACAGATCACACAAGTCACTGAGATTGACCACCTGATCCACAATCACAATCACAGGCTCCTGGTGCACAATTTCACCCATTGCTTGTTCTCTTATTATTCCACTCAAACTCCTTCTCCAATAACTACAATGCGTGATATTGATGAATAATATTTTAATGATATAAATTTACAAGAATTGGGCATGATTATAACATACAAGAGCAGTCCTGGGACATTTCTCTGTAATCACAGCTTAGAAACATGGACAAGATGTTCATCTTCAACTGTTTTTTTTTACATTTTCTTTATGATTAAACTACTCATACTTTGTGCAGTTTCTAACATTCTACATTTGCCTTTCCCATCCCTCCATTCCAATAGGATCATCCATGTTCATCCATGGCCAAATCCACACATATCTTGTCCTTAGCTCTGTGTCCACCAAATGTCACATCGTAAGATGCGACTAACAGGATCAGGTGGTCAGGCTCGCTGACTTGGTTGAAGCATGTCATCGACCCCAACTGCGTGGGTCGATGCTCATGATATCAATCACTGGATTGTCTGGTCGAGACTCGATTATTTACAGACCGCCGTCCTTTAGCGGGAATATTGCTGAGTGTGACATAAAACAACCAACCAACCAACCAACCTCTTCGGTGGAAGAAAACACAAACCAGAATACACAAACCAGAAAACACGAACCAACAGCCCTCTGGTTGAAAATACAACTGACAGGATGTCTGCCAAGTAAGGTTCAAAAGCCCCCAAATGCATGTAGTTTTTAATCTGAGTGAGTGAATGTGTATTACGCAACTTTCAGCAATATACCAGCAGTATTAGGATGGAGGAGGGGTTCAAATATACCCGTGTGGGGAACCAATCCTAGACATTTTGATGAGCCAACATTTAAACCACTGCACTACCAAATCTCCCTATTAATTATAAATATTTTCCAAAACAGCCTGGACTCCTATCATCCAAGGCATCATTATTGTGATATGTTTAGTGAGTGAGTGAGATGGGTTTACCGCTGCTTTTAACAGTATTCCAGTTATATCAGGGTGTGTCAGCTTGATGTGGGAGGAAAGCCTGAAGTGATGCAGGTCTCTGGCGTTTACCACTTTGGTGAAACCCACAAGCATGGGTATGGTGCTAACAAACCTAGAAACATAATTGGGGCGAACAGGGAGTCGAACCCACAATCATAGGTTTCTGGGGTGCCAAAGGGACGCAACTCTGCACCAGCGCCTTAGACGACTGGGCCACCCATGCCCCCCAAAATCTGATTTAAACATGAAAGGAAATCAGAGTAGGGAGAGTACTACAGGAGACAACCATCGAGCACATGTGTTTCCAATACCCTGCATAGCAAAATCTTCCTTGATCATGATAAAATCGAAAACGTGCTTAACTTGAAATATTACAGATCAAGTGAGATTGCACAGCGAATTGCGACACCTTAGATGACTGGGCCACCCATGCCCCCTGTGATATGTTTAAACAGGTGCTGAATCAGTGTTGCGTAGACATACAACCAAAGGAAAATAACTTCCCTTCTTGAATACCAAGTACAACGAAATACAGCAAAGGAATTTTTTTTAAAACAGAGAGCTTGTAAATTATTTTCCAGGGCGGAATGATATATATTCAAATGAGTGCAAATATAATCATTTTGTTTTAATTGAGGACACACAGAGATGTGAAACACACACACACACACACACACACACACACACACACACACACACACACACACACACACACACACACACACACACACACACACACACACACACACAAAGATAGCCTTACAGGCAACAACTGCCCTCCTTATTAATCACAGGACAATGATGATTATGATGAATAATACATAATGTTAATCATGGTATAGAAGGCAATGATGATGATGATGTCATCAATTTTGAGGATGATTTGACATTCATCATCTCTAACAAAACTAACAAAAGTGCATTTCAACTGAAAACAAATTTCCTGAGAAATATTTATTCATGTGAAACAATTGCTGAAAATAATTTATTATCCTGCTGCAAGCGGTGCAGCACCTTGGTAGATTTCTATGGTAACTGTGATGACTTCAAAGGCATAACGACCCGTGAAGATCCGGGTAGAATAGGTTTTCAGCAACCCATGTTTGCCGTAAAAGGCGACTGCTTGTCGTAATAGGCGACTAACAGGATCGGGTGGTCAGGCTCGCTGACTTGGTTGATGCATGTCATCGATCCCAATTGGGTGGATCGATGCTCATGATATCAATTACTGGATTATCTGGTCCAGACTCGATTATTTACAGACCGACATCATATAGCTGGAATATTGCTGAGTGCGGAGTTAAACAACAAACCAACCAACCAATCAAAGGCATAACACATGTCCTCTACATAATTTACATCATGTACATTACTAGGAGAGCAGTTCAAAGGTTGGATAACAAAACCTTTATTCCTGAAGTTTGGTGGAGGGAGTCAACAAGTTTTCCATCCAACAAAATCATCTATTAGGAATTACGAACACAATTGACTCTGTTAGATGCTGAAGTCCATATATAACAGCTTTCATCATATTTTATCAATGAAATTACATAGTATTACTATTATCATGATCGTGAGTATGGTGTTAGGCCACTTTTAGCAGTATTCCAGCAATATCATTGCACTGATGGCGTCTTCAATAAACATGACCACAAAACCAGAGATGATATATTCGTTAATTACCCACAGGGTTAGAAATAACCTAGTTCATAAACATTGTAAGTGCACTAGTGCAAATATCACTTCACAGGAACCAGTGTATTGTTTACATCATCCGGACGGAAGGGCTGGGGCTGGTAACTCGGCATCATCCCGAGGCAAGAGAGTTAACTGACTTTGAAAGTCCAGTTTCCACCCTTGCCGAACTAGGCTGGAATTCCTGGGCCGATCGTAGCGCCACCAGTGGTTATTATGAGTTATGTCCCTTCTGAGCCTCTCCTATGGACCAATCGGATTCCATCACTTGCACTTGTTTCGAACAAAATGGTGGCGCCTAGTCAGGACGATCTGATCGTTAATCAAGATCTATATTGTGATAAAACGGGTCTTACATGGCGAAAAGCATCAAATCAGGCGAGCACCATGATTAAAAACATGAAAAGGTTTGGAAAATATCTGTTGACAACGAGTTGGCGGTGCACATGCTTTGCAAATTCTGCAATTGACTGTAATATGCACGACACTTTACGAACCGGATTTTGATTTCGTTGCGAGATTTTGATTGGACTATGCATAGCCTCGTAAGTCCAGTCAAAATGTAACTCCATAATACCAGCCTAGATCGGCAAGGGTTGAAACTAGACTTTTATAGTCAGTTAACTTGCTTGTCTCGGGTACTCGGATCGGGTGGGTCCTGAGTAGGACCCAGTTACCCACAGGACTTCCTGGACCCATGGTTAGTCATGTGATATTTTGTTTAATGACAAAACCTCACAAAAGCTCAGTGGTTACACTACATGTCGCTAATGTTCGCATTATCATTCGAAGATCATTGAAATCATTTGAAAATTTGGATTTTCTAAGACGGTCGTCGTGATCTGGGCCTTTTTCTAAAGGCGAGCTCAAAAGGATTAAGAAATTATGCGTAATAAAGAAATTATTATACTCGCTCAGGAAATACAAGAATTCTGACACTCGTTTCGTAAAATCAGTATGACACTTGTGCTTGTCTGACAATCTCTATGTTCACCTCCTCAAAATATAGTTGGCAAGCTAGTTATCCAATTCAGTGCCCTTGTAAGTGACTGGTGAAACCTGTTCTCCAGCTTTTCCGTCCATCGACCTACGTATCTTGCTAATCTAGCATCACATTAAGGCATCATATACACTGATCACAAGATCCCAGATTACTTTCTCCAGGAAAATACACAAATAAACTCCTCAACCAAGTGTTCATCAAAGGATTCCCTAAATTCTTCTGTATGTAATCTTAAACATGTTAATGCAGCCAACATGATAAAGTCCTAGCTCAGCTCTGCATCCCTTGTGCCCTCTCCTTGGCCAGTTTCCTCTCCAGATACCTCCTCCTGGCCTCTGCTGCCTTGTCCTCTGTTGTGTGTTTGGCGTACTTCAACTTCAAGTCTTCTTCAGGCTTACTCTCGACTTTACTGTCTGGGGGCAGCAGTGGACCAGTAAAGGGAGACGCACTCCTCTCACGGTCATTATCAGCCTTACTTTCGGTGGCTTCCTCCACAAGCTTTTCTTCTGAAACTTTCCTCTGTGGAGATTCTGATTTCTCTTGGTAACTCTTCGACTTTTCTTTTGACCTTGATCCATCTTTTCTATCACTGGATTCTGACATTTGTTTCTTGTTCTTTCCATTTGTTTCCCTTGATGGTTCTCTTTTACTTTTATCTTTTGACCTTGACCTGTCCTTTCTGATTTTGTCTCTTGACCTTGACCTGTCTTTCCTACTTCTGTCTCTTGACCTTGACCTGTCTTTCCTACTTCTGTCTCTTGACCTTGACCTTTCTCTTCTACTTCTTTCTCTTGACCTTGACCTGTCCTTTCTGCTTTTGTCTCTTGACCTTGACCTGTTTTTCCTACTTCTTTCTCTTGACCTTTCTCTTCTACTTCTGTCTCTTGACCTGGACCTTCCTTTTCTGTATCGGTCTCTTGACCCTGATCTCTCCTTAACAGTTCTATCCCTTGGTCTTTCACCTCTATTTCTGTCACTTGACATATCTCTCATATGTTTTTTTCTATCTGACCTTGCCCTATCTGGAGATCGCCGGCCTCTATCTCTTGACCTTGACCTACTGTGACCTCTCTCTTCAGACGACGAACCTGATGAGCTTCTTTTCCTTCTTTTTGTTCCCTCAGACGTCTGCCTTTTCTTTAATGATCCATTTGCTTGAACTTTCCTGGACAAACAAAATTCAATTCAATGTCAATGTGCCCTGAAAAAGTGCCAAGGACGGGTGCACTAATACATGACAGAGGCCATAACCTTCTGGCGGCATCCATATGGTGGTGAAGTGAGTAGGCAAGGTAACAACAAGTACCTACTTTTAAAGTCTTTTGGTATGATGTGGCTAGGGATCAAACCACCGACCTTCTGCTCTCCATGCGGACACTTTACCACTAGACCACGGAGGCTGCCTCACCCGCCCAGGATTGGTATAAGTGAGTGAGTATTGTTTTATGCCACTCTAGCTATATTCCAGCAATATCACAGCGGGGGGGACACTAGAAATGGGCTTCACACATAGTACCATGTGCGGAATCGAACCTGGGTCTTCAATGTGATGAGTTTTATTGACCTCAAATATTTTTTGTTACTTTTGATTATATCTTTTCAGGTTTTGCAAACACTTTTTAAGTCATAATTACAAGGATGGATGGGTAGGTGCGTGGGTGGGTGCGTGAGTGAGTGAGTATGGTTTTACACCACTTTTAGCAATATTCCAGCAATATCATGGCAGGGGACACCAGAATTGGGTTTCACACATTGTACCCATGTCAGGAATCGAACCTGCGTCTTCGGTGTGACGAGCGAACGCTTTAACCACTAGGCTACCCGACCGTCCCCCTAATGCCCCTAATGTGAACATTCGAAGACCCACCACATTTAAACAGAAGAGTTTGTGAATGCTACATGACTTGACATCTCTAAATTTTGACAGTTTTCAAAAGCAAACGCCTAAAGACACTAAATTAGTTCAATAAGTCTGATTCTAGATTGGCTAAATTCAGTGACATGAATTGTAGATATAATACAGATAATTATTGTTACGGCTGTTTCTTATTTGTAAGCTCACTCATATGAATGACGGCCATCATGAATGCACTGTATTGTTCATTCCTTGAGGGGTTTTGCATTGGTTTGACCAGAAAATACATTGAATCTTAATGATGGATTTTACTCAGATTTCAACCTAAGTGCAGTGGCGTCCAAATTGGGACGCTTTTTTTTCTTCTCTAAAATTGAGAATTTATGTAAGGTTCTTATATTCCTACATTGAGTGGTATTCTATTTACATTACATTAAATGAAATTATATCAAACTTGTCAAATATATCATATTACCGTATTCCACATAATAAGCGCCCCGCCCTAATAAGCACCCACAGCGATATTTGCTAATATATTGGCTAGTGAGCAATACCAATCAGCACACCCATGGGCAATTAAATTCTGGTAGAATATATCTGTCGTATGTCAACATTTCAGGCTGTCAGCATAAACCACGAAATTTACGATCTTTCAGCTCTGTTTTTTTCACCAAAATAATATTCTAATAAGAGACCGCTATTTCTAATTCTGAGAGCGCCCTGGGCGTTTATTACGACGGGGGTAAGCTTCTTATGTGGGGCAAAAAAATATTGAACTTTGGGAATGACTTGATAAATCCCTGACTAATAGTTGCAAGAATGTCAACACTGTCTTGAGGTATCCTTCCTTGGTAAAACAATGACTACATTACAATCTGCGATATATTTAGCAAAGAAAAGGCTTTATGACATATTGAGGATCAGCTTCTGATGAAACAACAATCTCAATAAGATTGGAAGTTCTTTGTGATGCAACTAACTCTATGCCATTTTCTTAATTTTCAATTCCTTTTCATTGGAATATGAACTACAACAATTCATGCTACTGCAACATGAGGGGCGGTCGGGTAGCCTGGTGGTTAAAGCGTTCGCTCGTCACGCCGAAGACCCGGGTTCGATTCCCGACATGGGTACAATGTGTGAGGCCCATTTCTGGTGTCCCCCGCCGTGATATTGCTGGAATATTGCTAAAAGCGGCGTAATACCAAACTCACTCACTCACTGCAACTTGGGTGGCCGAGGACAATCTGACTTACTTTCTGCCTCTGGAATCATCAGAGGCTGAACTTGACTGTGAACTGGAATCTGAGTCACTGTCCCCACTCTCTGATACTTTCTCCTTCTTTACTCGGACTTCTTCCCCTTTCTCTCCTTCTTTCTTGATCTTGATATCTTCCTTTCCCCTTGAAAAAGATTAATATTTCTTGTTTATTTGTTTGTTTGTTGTTTGCAATCAGCAATATTCCAACTATGACATTCTGGACCAGACAATTGATCTATGCAACTGGGATCAATGACATGTATCATGTGACATGTGAGTCTATCCACTCGAGAGTATTAGTTGACTCTTACGACAAGCATGGTTGCTGATGACAATTTCAAACCTGCATCACAGGGGGATAAATGTTTCTAAGTCATGCTGTGTTTTCATTCATACTTGGGGCACGGGGGCCCAGTCGTCTAAGGCGCCGCGATTCACTGTGCAGAGTTGCATCCCTTGGGCACGCCAGAAACCTATGATTGTGGGTTGGAATCCCGGTTCGCCCCAATCATGTTTCTAGGTTTGTCAGCACCATACCCGTGCTCGTGGGTTTCACCAAAGTGGTAACGTCTGATACCTGCATCACTTCAGGCTTTCCTTAAGGTGGCATGCAACGATATAACTGGAATACTGTTAAAAATGGTGTTAAACTCACTCACTCATTCATAACCATGTTGACCAGAATCTGATTCAGTGAGTGAGTGAGTTGGGTTTAACGCCGCTTTTAACAGTATTCCAATCATATCACGGCGTGTCAGCTTAATGTGGGAGGAAAGCCCGAAGTGATGCAGGTCTCAGACATTTACCACTTCGCTGAAACCCATGTGCATGGGTATAGTGCTGACAAACCTAGAAACATAATTGGGATGAACCGGGATTCGAACCCACAATCATTTCTGGCGTGCCCAAGGGACACAACTCTGCACAGCAAATCGCGGCGCCTTAGACGACTTGGCCACCCGTGCCCCCCCTGGCAGCTAAGGGATGTAACACTGCGTTTCAGGTTGGTGTGGGAGGAAAGTCCATGGTGATGCAGGATTTACACGTTTACATGTTATTAAAATCATTTGCCTATTGATCAAGCCATGATTTCACTTCTTGCGTAAAAGGCGACTAACGGGATCGGGTGGTCAGACTCGCTGACTTGGTCGATGCATATCATCGATCCCAATTGTGTGGATCGATGCTCCTAATATCAATCACTGGATTGTCTTGTCCAGACTTGATTATTTACAGAACGCCGTCATATAGCTGGAATATTTCTGAGTGCGGTGTAAAACAACAAACCAACCAACCGACATCTGGATGTCCGCCTGACATTACCATGATTACCAACTTCAGGAAATTCAATAGTGCTGGAATGATGCTGGCAAACCAAGAAACATTTTCAGGAAGAATCTGGCATTTGAACCCACAATCATATGTTTCTGGCTCATCTAAGGGATGCAACTCTGCACAGTGAATTGCTGCGGCTAAGAAAATTTGGCAATATGGGCCCCCTTGTCTTGGTTAAAAGTGACAAGAGTTACTTCCCCTTAATGTTTTTAGTATGGAATTAGTGTTGTGATCATTAAAACAGGATTGCAATACTATGACGGCGGTCAATAAATAATCAAGTCTGGACCAGACAATCCAGTGATTGACATCATGAACATCAATCCACGCAATTGGGATATGAAGACATGCATCAACCAACTCAGTTAGCCCCACAACCCGATCATGTTAGTCTACTCTTACAACAAGCATAAGATATGAAGATATGGTAAAAGAGATTTAATGAGAGACCTTTCATTGTAAAGGACAGAAAGATTTCTGGTGGCCATATTGGAAAATAATGAACTATTATTGCGCAATCTTTTATGACAAGGTACAATTCAAGTTAGATTGTCTACTGGACTACATGAGTGCAAGATTCAGCACACTGCTGTGGAAAATGTTAATGATTAAGGAAAGTACCTTTGATTTTCTGAATGAATGCCGAACATGTCCTCAGCCAAGGGGCCTGGTTTGGTTTAAGACTAAAATGTCTATTCCATATGTTATGTGGCAGTGTAATGCACTGCTAAACAACAATCATAACTGTATTTCATGGTTTCTGTTCAATCTCATTAAAATCAGATCTTAGTTTTCGCTACCGCTAAACAAAGATCTGAGGACATCCCATTAAGGGTCACGTGAGAACGACTTTTCGCGAACTTTGACCGACCATTGAAATGACTGACAAGAAATCAACATTAGCCAATCAGAAGGCAGCTTTCTCAAACTTTACGACACTAGTTTCAAACTGGCGACTACGCTTCGAAACATATATTGACGTATTCTCAATTTAAAAATTAAAACTAATAAGAAGAACATTCTGGAATGGCTTTTAGATGGCCTAGATTGTAAGGATATAATCATAAACTGTAACTGTTGTTCGGAATACCCCTTGTTAAATTTTTTCGTGATTGCATGATTAGAAAACACATTCCAACAGTCACTTTCATGATCTGGTTAGCGACGCTCTGATTGGTTGGATGAAAGGTCGTTCTGACGTGACCCGTAATAGGATGTCCTCAGATATTTGTTAAACGATAGCGAAAACTAAGATCTGATTTAATGAGATTGGGTTTCATGTGGAATATACTGTGATGTTCTAGTGATACTGGACTGGTCAAGGACTGTGTGGAAAGTACTGGAAGCTGGTTTGACTATACATTTTGTGGGCTGTTTGTTGGTTTCACACTAAATTCTTTATACGTACAGATTTCTGGGCTAACATATTGTTTCAATTTGGGAATCCACATGTAGAAGAGAAAAGAACCTGTTTTAAGAGGGAAACATCAGTGCAACTTACTCTGGTTCATCGCCGTCCCCCCCGGCAGTCTGGCGGTACAGGTAGCGGTAGAATCCACTCAGATCCTTCTGCTTCGTCACATCCAGCATTGCTAGTAGAAATAGAGAAATACCATGGGTTAGCAACACACTCTACTGGCTTGTATCAGTATTAGTGAGTTTCATGCAACAATTACTCTCACCCAACCATCCCCCAGTCCTCCACATTCCACCCCCAGTCCTCCACAACCCACCCCAGTCCTCCACAACCCAACCCCATCCTCCACAACCCAACCCCATCGTCCACAACCCACCCCAGTCCTCCACAACCCAACCCAGTCCTCCACGACCCACCCCCATCCTCCACAACCCACCCCAGTCCTCCACAATCCACCCCAGTCCTCCACAACCCACCCATCCTCCACAACCCACCCATCCTCCACAACTCACCCTCCATTTCTGCCTTCTTCTTCTCCCTCTCCTCCTCCTCCTGCTGCTCCTGCATCTTCTTCTTGTAGGCGGATGTCACAAAGGCTTCCTTGTCTGCAAACTCATCCCCCTCCTGCTCCCTCTCCTGCTGCACCTTCCTCTCCACGCGTCGCTCCTCCTCCTTCTTGCGGATCTCTGCATGCTTCAGCAGACCTGCGATGTAGCGTGGCTAAACACAACACATACCACCCTTAGGACTGAGAATTTGTTGGTATAAACAGGATATACTTTAATAATAATAATATTCTTCAGCACCATTTCCGTCTACGTAGTCGCTCATAGCGCCTCACACAGGGTCATAGACACATCTAAAGAGATAAGTCTTGTTTTGTCTTGAAAGTGTCCAGAGTTGGAGACTGCCTAATTTCCACTGGAAGGGAATTCCAGAGCACAGATGCAGTGTGAGCAAAAGTAATCCCTTTTAGGGACTCATTTGCATATGTATAACTGTTAGATGTGTTTCAAATGTCACATATATAGAAGACTGCAAACTGCTTGAGTTAGCTATGGTAACGAATGCATCATAATCATACATTCACAACACTGAAAAAATACACCATATTGTATGTGTACATCAGAGTAGCCCATCAGAGTAAAGTGATCCAGGTCTACAAGATGGCAACAGAGATAAGCGAGAGTCAGCTCTTTTGTGTATTATTCACGGCAGTAGCGTATATAAATGTATAACAACTAATATACGTTATGCCTGCACTCAGTCAGTACATGAAGACGATTAAGGAAATACCTCTTTACTGGCTGAAAAGGTTTCATTGGGTATTGCTACAAACACTTATTGTTGTTATCATACTGAGTGAGTGAGTGAGTTGTGTTTAACGCCGCTTTTAACAGTATTGCAGTTAAATCGCGGCGTGTCAGCTTAATGTGGGAGGAAAACCCGAAGTAATGCAAGTCTCAGACGTTTATCACTTTGGTGAAACCCATGAGCACGGGTATGGTGCTGACAAACCTAGAAACATAATTGGGGCGAGCCGGGATTCAAACCCACAATCATAGGTTTCTGGCGTGCCCAAGGGATGCAACTCTGCACAGCGAATCGTGGCGCCTTAGACGACTGGGCCACCCGTGCCAGTGGCTGATTATTAAAACTGACCCTTCTTTCAACACTGATGAGGTGACTATCAACCAGGGAAAAATATATCTGTAAACATCTTAAATGTTGAACATTACACTTAGCAAGTTTCCAGTCATAAAAACGTATTAAGAGTCTGTTAACTATATTCAGGAGTGGAACAAGCATGCAAAGTTTCAGCTTCATTGTTCCAATGGGTGATCCTGGTGAGCTATACATCAGTTTGAAAGAAACAACTGTGGCAGGAAAACTTTGTGTTGATAGTTCGCCTGTCAGACATTGAAATATCCTGGATATATGAGCACAGAAACCATGGTAACCAGGGTAACTCTTACCTTCTTATCAACCTTCGCTTTGACCTTGACATCCTTCTTCTCTTTCTCAGACTGCATGTTGTCATAGATACTGTCATATTCATATACAGTGGCATCCTCTGACAATGCTTTGTCAATCTCGATCTGAGTCTGAAAATTACAAGGAACATTTTACTCTACAGTTTAGTTCCTCTTATTTGTCACTGTTCCGTCTGCATAAACCCATCTCATCATTGCTCATGACTGATTTGTTTGGGATGAATGATAATGTTCCTTTACCCCTTAATCAGCAACATTCCAACAAATATCATGATGGCCTTTGAATAATTGAATCTGGGCCAGACAATTCAGTGATTGATAGATGAGCAACAATCAACACCAGTAGAAGGACAAGTAATCATCAAAGTCACCAAACCGGACTACCCGACATATCTGATTTTTGTATTTTGAAAACGAACATAAACAGACAGTTCCAAATGGCAATAATAAAGACTGTACTATTACATTATTGTGGATAGTATAGACTGAGCTCCATGCCATCTACAACCGAAAGAGAGAACCATCATAGAAATATTTGTGTTCTAGGTGGTTTTTCGCCCTTAGGGTTGTTGGGGACAATTCTAACCAGTGATTGATAGCATAAGCAGCAATCCAAGCTATCAGGGTGCTGACACTACATACCAAGTTACAGTGTGACTACCAGATCCTCATCATTGGAAGCTGGGGACCTATTTTAACATGGAATTCCCATGCACTTTAGGTGAAATGTCATGTTCAAGATTATTGCACTTATATAATCATGCGCATGCATATATGTGTGTGTGTGTGTGTGCGTGCGCGCATGCGTGTGTGGATGCTTGTCCAGACTTATGCTAGTTTTATTGAACTACCCCACTGAGATACCACTCAGACACAGTCACCAACTCCCATCTTCCCGAGGCAAGAGAGTTAACTGACTATAAAAGTCCAGTTTCCACCCTTGCCGAACTAGGCTGGTATTATGGAGTTACATTGTGGCTGGACTAACGAGTCTATGCATAGTCCAATCAAAATCGCGCACTGAAATCGAAATCCGGTTCGTAAAGTCTCATGCAGATTTCGGTCGACTGCAGGATTTGCAAAGCATGTGCACTGCTAACTCGTTTTCTACAGATATTTTCTAAATCTTTTCATGTTTTTAATCAAGGTGCTCAGATTATTTGATGCACTTCGCAATGTAAGACTCGTTTTATCACAATATAGATCATAATTTTCTATCAGATCGTCTTGACTGGGCACCACCGTTTTGTTTGAAGCAAATGCAAGTGATACGAGAGGTTTAATCTGATTGGTCAACTCATAATAGCCACTGGTGGCGCTACGATCGAGCCCAGGAATTCCAGCCTAGTTCGGCAAGGGTGGGAACTGGACTTTTAAAGTCAGTTAACTCTCTTGCCTCGGGAAGATGACCGACTCCAAGCCGACCAGTTCTTGTTTTATCCTCCTCAATGCCAAGTGCCAGACAGGATAACAATAAGTACTCTCTTTCAAATCTTTTGGTATGGGGATCAAACCTACAGCCTTTCGCTCTCTGGGCAGAAGCTCTACCCACTAGACCATGGATGCGGTATGCACTTTAAGAAGCTCCATTAAGGCCAGTGTATGATATATATTATGAACAGTCTATCATATTATTCTATTACCCCCCTCTAGCGGGTTCAATATTTTGGAAAAAAAGAAATTTGAATATTATGCGCAGAAAAAAATTACACCGTACCCTTTTAGCGAAGTCCGCCAAACGAACGGGTGATGAGAAACTTCGTCAGTACAAATTCACAATTTGAGATAAAAAATCACCAGACATGTTTACTTACCATTTAAATAGTATTTATTGTTCTGCTAGGCATTGTTTTATATCTAGGGATTAAGATTACCTTGTGTATTTTCTCGTAAACTAAGCCGGAAACAGCAATCAGCTGTACACACGTTTTCTTGGAATCGACCGGTGATTTGGTCAAGACACACCCAATGATATAACTTTATAGGATTTTTAATGCAAGGATCGGCAACAATTGTATCTGAAACTATTTTTTTTTTATCAGGAATAACATATTCCATTATTTTTTTTAATTATATGTAGCCTTTACTAAACATATTTAAAATAATAATAACCCTAAGCGAAGCAGCTGATCGCTATTCCCGGGTATTATTTTTTACATGGAACCAGTCTGACCAGTCACCGTCAAGGCTCACGCGCACGTGATCGCGTGATCGCGAGAATTTCATGTTGACATAGAATCGTCAAACAAAAACAAATATGACTTTTAACGAGTCAAAGTATGTCATTTATGATATATGTATCCATTCTCTGTCAACTAAAGTTCGTTTCAAGGCGTCAATAGCGGTATTCTGACCGTGGTTGCTGTTAATAACGGTGAGTTGTGCGATCTTCCGATCGCTTCACACACGATTTCGCCGAAATTAATAAAAATAATATTAAAAGGAAATTTGAATAAAATTAATGAAATAAGTTACGAACATAAGTCCAGATATACAAAGAACACTTTTTATAGCCAGACAGTGTAATTACATGATTATTTTGCGTACTTTAGTATGGATTTGTTGACATGGTATTTCCGGTGTTTCGTGCTCACGGTAATGTCTTTCCATGGGGGAAAAAAACATCCAAACTCATAATTCATGTATAATGCGCACCCCCTTCTACACAGCTGTGTTTTTTCGAAAAAAAGTGTGCATTATACTCAAGAAAATATGGTAGTAGTAGTGAGTGAGTGAGTGAGTGAGTATGGCTTTATGCCACTTATTAGCAATATTCCAGCACTATCACTGCAGGGGACACCAAAAATGGGCGTCACACATTGTACTATTATAATTTTATTAGTAAAAATCACCTATAATCATGATAAGAGAATGGATATTAAGAATATAAATTTGGGTTAATTTTAAACTGAGAAATGTTATCTTTGCTTCATGCTTCTTGGCTAGCTCTTCATGTCTATGCTATTGTCATCATTGTTACACTGACGGCTGGTGAAGCAATCTCTAGCAATATTGCAGCAACCGTTGGAAAAAAATGAAGATATGAGTTATCTCCCCTGATCGAGTATGCAAGTCCATGGCAAGGACTTCAGTCCTTCTGAATCCAACTTGGTGCTTGGGTATCCACTTGTTTGTTTGTTGTGATTGTTGTTTAATGCCACATTCAGTAATATGTGAGCTACAAAATGACAGGCTGTTAGACAATCATCTTACGACCAGCCTAGACTGCAGGGTACCAATTCTAACATGGAATCCCTACAGAGCCCAAATAATCATCCTTACAACAGGATATATAATTGAATTATGCCCTCCATACTGACCTGTTTTTTAACTTTGAGGGACTGTGTGGTAGATCTCTGCATTGGGTTGACGTCTGCATTACCTGTGTCCTGTAACCATGGTAACAAAATAAAAACCGAAACATTAAAAGACAATCAACATGATCTTGTTGATCACAAAAAGTTAAAAAATGAAAATGAAGTCTTGTGTCCATATTCGTTAAATAGTAGATTCAGGCTTAATCTAGAATAGATTCATCACTTTGCTCATTCTCCAATTGTATTCAACTCAGACTGATTTTCTCTCTGATTCATTACCTCTCTTCATCCTCCATAAGACTTCAAATCAGACATTCGGTGTCAAGGCTACTAAATTTGGGGTATAAGGGAGCAAAGTATTTAGAACGGTATATCTGATTTCTGAATCTCAAAAACAAAAACATAAACAGCCTGTTCCAAATAGCAGTGAGTTGGGTTTAACGCCACAAGGAAATGGTCTCCCTGAATCTTACTATTCTCGAACTACATGACGACATATGTAAATTTTGAACCCTGATAGATCAATTCAAGGGCAAAAGCTACAATTTAACAGCCACGTAGAGGGGTTATCCCCAACTTGATGATGTACCTCATCACTGTCATCTCCAAATATATTTGGTCTTCTCTGTATGGAGGCTGTCTTGTTGTTCTTGGGGATAAGTAAACCATATCTGAAAGAAGACATATGGACTTAGCATGCAACAAAATGGAGATAGAGTATTGTATCGCGATACAAGGCCCACGGACAATACCTCGAGTTACAACTCCTGTATCGCGATACATACAATACATTACATTTTTCAAGATATATTGGTGTAAAAACGTGTGAATAATAGCAGAAACTGTTCAACACGCAGGTAATACAGATTCTTTCGATCTTCCCGGTCAGCGACAAGTATCGTAACATTCACAGTACCTACTAGCCAAAATATTTCTGCCCACAATATCACATCTTTGATCTCTAAAATTTAAAAACAAATGATTCTGGGTTTCAAATTACATGCAAAAAGAACAAATATCAACTTAATGAAATAAAACAACTGTATCAGGATACAAATCGCATCGCAACCATAGCATCGGATACGTATTGTATTGCGAGCCCACCATAGTGTTACTCCTCTAGCATGTATAACGGGTTTAACGGTGTGTTCAAGAATATTGTGTTAGTGTGGCTGCTTTTACTAGTCCAGACTAAAGCAGATTTTATAGTGCTAGACCACTGAGATACAATACCGAAGTTTAACATGAATTCCATCCTCAGACACAGTATACTGACTCAGAGCCAACCAGTCCTTGTTTTATCCCCTTAATGCCAAGCACCAGGCAGGGTAACAAGCAGTGTCATACTTCTGTTAGTATGACACGGTCGGGGATCGAATCCCCTCGCTTTCCGCTATGCGAGCAGATGCTCTACCCCTAGGCCAGAGAGGCAGCCAGCTTATTATGTATAGCAGCTTACAGGTGTTGGTCAAGTTTGAGTAGCAGACTAAGTAAGCAAGTAATTGTCATGGATCACTGAACCATTCACCTCCGATCAATCCATTAGCTACAACTTAATTCATTTTCGGACAGCACAACCATTTCTGTTTTTGTGTTCATTTGTGTTGTAATTGTGACAGAGGCAATTAAGATTAACATAAATGAATAGCATGCCTTCCCGGCGTCGTCAGAGGTCGTCATTTGGTCACAACTTGGATTTCAAAATAACTTAAAAGTATTTTATTAGTTAACAGTTATAGCTAATGCTATGTCTTTGTAGCAATGACTTGTATACCACATCTTCCTGAGGCAAGGGAGTTAAATGACTATAAAGTCCAGTTTCCACCCTTGACGAACTCGGCTCGAATTATGGAGTTATATTGTTGCTGGACAAACAAGTCTATGCATAGTCCAATCAAAATCGCATAATGAAATCAACATCCTGTTCGTAAACTGATGTGCAGGTTTCGGACGATTGCAGCATTAGCAAACCATGTATACCGTCAACTTAGCATCAATAGATATTTTCTAAATCTTTACATGTTTTTAATCAAGTAGCTCACATGATTTGATGCACTTTACGAAGTAAGACTCGTTTTATTAACATATAGATCTTGATTATTTATCAGACTGTCTTCACTGGGTGCCCTCATTTTGTTTGAAGCAAATGCAAGTAATATCAGAGGTAGAATCTGATTGGTCAGTAGGAGGGAAATAGAAGGAACATAACTCGTAATAGCCACTGGTGGTGCTACGATCAAACCCAGAAATTCCAGTCCAGTTCAGCATGGGTGGAAACTGGACTTTTACAGTCAGTTAACTCCATTGCCTTGGGAAGACATATATACCAGGACCAATAATGAGCAAGAGGCTTTAATGCTCGGATTGACATTATTGCATTCAATGTTTCGTTAAACATGTTAAAATACATCTGAAATTAAGAACGTAAGAAGGTTTAAAAAATCTCAATTTCGAAAATTTGCCTGCCAAGGGCACTTAGTTTATAACACGAGAATAATCCCTGTCTTCATTCTATACATCTACTCTATATAATATGGCTTTATTACCAGAGATTATTAACTTTCTCAAATGAAAATCTAAAAATACATTGAAACCACATATATTGGCCTAGGAAAACACCAGTTACAGGCACTTTGCTTGGGATAATGCGCACAAGGACATTTTTCCGATCTTATCAACATTATACAACATATATTCAGCTCTATTGGTATCAAATTTGAAAAATATCTTTAGGACATTTTGAGTTGACAGTCCGTTAATGTCAAGGAAGACGAACCGATCTGAAAGTCCGACTTAGAGGTTAAATGCCTAGATTCCGCAGATATAGCCTATACCTTCAGTGGCTTAACTGTTTCTGTGATGCAGTTGGTGATACAATGATAGATTTGGTAGTCTATATAAATGATAAACACTAGTATCTACTACGGATGTTCAAATATCAGTCTAATACTATAACGTAGACAAGAATGATTTGCATCATTAATATTAACCATAGCTGTGACCAAATTGCATATAGGTCATTATTCAATCTGTTGTAATTGCATATTCCAGATTCACTCACTGCTTTTTGTTGCCGTCCATGTTGCTTCGTTCGAGTGACGTCCCTTGGCAAGGGCGGGTAACTCTATGTATGTGTGCCGTACCAGACCACGCCCCCTTGTTGATGTTTTCTTGGAAAGATTGGATTTCGTAAATGTAACAGTTTTCAATTGTGTCAAAGAAGGCATGTGAGAGAGAACAGATGACAATTTAGGAACGAATCCATTAGACATAAATCATCGCCATGACACTCGGGAATGCAATAACAGTTTTGGAAAAGCAAAATTTAGGTACGTTGAACTAAATGTCTATCTCGAATCAATCATATTAGGATAGCAATTTACGATACAAGCTGTTATATGTCGTCCTGCAATTCATTTGAAACAGACTGCAGATGAACATAAGGAGCATATCGATCACAGGCCCCTGAAGCAGGATAGTGATATTACTGAAACACTGGACATAAGGGGCCCGTTTTGTTTGTTTGTTTGATTGTTTGTTGTTTTACGCCGCACTCAGCAATATTCCAGCTATATGACGTCGGTCTGTAAATAATCGAGTCTGGACCAGACAATCCAGTGATTGACATCATGTGCATCGATCCACGCAATTGGGACCAATTACATGCATCAACCAAGTCAGCGAGCCTGACCACCCGATTACGTCAGTCGCCTTTTACGACAAGCATAGTCGCCTTTTACGGCAAGCATGGGTTGCTGAAGACTTATTCTACCCCGGAATCTTCACGGGTCTGTATTGCAGTAATGTCACTATCCTGCTTCTGGGGCCCGTGATCGATATGCATTACTCACTGATGTTCAGCTGAAAAGAGTTTGTAATGGACTTGACAACGTTCTTCTTTGCGAGACTCCGTGGTCTAGTAGTAGAACGTCCGCCCGGAGAGCGGAAGGTCAGGGGTTCGATCCCCGGCCGCGTCATACCAAAAGACGTTAAAAGATGGTACTTGTTGTTACCCTGTCTGTCGTTCGGCATTAAGGGGCTAAAACAAGGACTGGTCGGCTTGGAGTCAGTATACTGTATCTGAGTGGGGTATTCATGTTAAACTGCGGCATGGTATCTCAGTGAGCTAGCACTATAAATCGGCATAAGTCTGGACTAGAACAAGCAGCCACACACACACACACACACACACACACACACACACACGTGCATGCACGTCGCTATATAAGTGCAATAACCTTGGACGTGACGTTAAACCCAATTTCACGATCTCTACTTTGCGATAAAAGCTATTACTAAGAGGACTGGGCACAAGCCCGGATGCAAATTATTTTTAAACAGGGGGGAGGGAGCACTTAATATAAAACATGCTTGATGAATGCACATAATTCAAAAAACAATTTGCGTTTTGTAGTCTCGTTAACTTTGCTGAAAACATATCACCAAATGATTCAGTTACACGGTTTCTTGTACACTGCCATGTTAGGTATGTTTAATCAGAACCTTGTATAATCCTATAACCACTAACCCCGCTCTGGATTAGTATATATTTGGGGGTAGATTCATATACATGCTCCAGTCACACTGGTTATTTATGCAGCTGAACTGCGGCGTTAAACAGCATTCACTATAAGAGTTTATATGCCCTTTAACGCTGTATTAACAAATATTTCAGTTATATCACCACGAGTCTATGAAATAACCATAAAAATGAAACATGTAAAAAAACACCTAACCCACATTATTCAAGCTAATTATATGACGGCTGTTTCTAAATAATTTATTCTAGACCAGACAATCCAGTGATTGATATTATGAGCAAATTCTCACACCGTCGGCGTACGATGATGCGCAATCAACCAAGTAACCAAACCCTAATCACTCTATTCATTGAATCGTAAGTAGCCTCGTGGGGCGGTCGGGTAGCCTAGTGGTTAAAGCGTTCGCTCGTCACGCCGAAGACCCGGGTTCCATTCCCGACATGGGTACAATGTGTGAAGCCCATTTCTGGTGTCCCCCGCCGTGATATTTCTGGAATATTGCTAAAAGCGGCGTAAAACCAGACTCACTCACTCACTCACTAAGTAGCCTCGTATGACAAGCACGGGTTGCTGGGTAACAGGGATCACAGCGGGTTTCAGAACAAAATAGTTTGTATACAGCAATACAATTCCTAGGAATTGCATTCGATTCTGTTTCAGGTCCACGAGTGGCCCGGTCGTCTAAGGCGCCGCGATTCGCTGTGCAGAGTTGCGTCCCTTGGGCACGCCAGAAACCTATGATTGTGGGTTCGAATCCCGGTTCTCCCCGATTATGTTTCTAGGTTTGTCAGCACCATTACCGTTCTCGTGGGTTCCACCGAAGTGGTAAACGTCCGAGACCTGCATCACTACGGGTTTCCTACCATATTGAACTGACACGCCGTGATATAATTGGAATAATGTTAAAAGTGGCGTTGAACCCAACTCACTCACTCATTCGATTCTGTTTCTGTGTTGCAGCTTTGACAATCAGCGTATTCTCAATTCTTATAGTGTTTTATGTAGCACTAGCAGTACTTATCTACCGTCCGAATCGTCGAAGGCGTCAACGTGGTCGAGTGTTCACAGTGGTCGAGCACGACGACACCACTGAAGACGGACCAAGTGGAGAAGGTCGAGAAGGACGCCGTCCTGATCCCACATCCGGGCCTTCCAGTGTACACAGATCTTCAACCAATGAGCTCCACGCCATATTGGAGATTCCTTCCTGACACGTGTATACATCCGGGAACTCAAGTTCCTGCTACTTTCCTGAATTGACCTTTCGTTGGGACCATTGATTTGTTATCTCCTGTCAAATACCAATACTTTTATCCTTATTAAAAAATAACAGAATTAAAGTTCAGGTAATGATCTACCTGCAGGGTGACTGAAAAGTATATATATTCTAAAACCAGCTTACGACATTCATGTAGCTGCTAAATTCTGAATATATTTTTCGTGTAAATATTATTGACACCCTATCGTGCGATTTAGGAAGTGAAAATGATTTTCATTATTTTCTTGAATACCCTAGGTATACCAAATTCCGTTCTCAATTGATTTCTGAAATTTTAGAAAGTGGTGTAATCTTTAATATTAATACCCATATTTTTGGCAATGTAAACTGATGGAAGTTGTTTTTACACCAGTCCATAAATATACTCAACGACGAAAGAAACGCGAATACCATACATGTTGGTTATAATTTGAATTATTATTCATATTCAAGAGATATTAGATTGTTTCGATGCACACACGAACATACTGTTATGTTGTGTGAACCGACGCTCATGAACGCATCACATGTGACGTCCTAGATCCATGACGCTGGATGCACCAATTGTCTCGTGCAGGATTAGCGTGTAAAGTTTGGAAATCACGTGCAGCATATCGTTATAAGAATAAAGGCACTCTGAGGTAACACTTGACTGAGTGTGAGTTTTGTCATTAAGTGGTACACATTGGAAATATCTATTCTCAACGTACATACTTCTCTATATGTTTCTATGGTTAGCGTTTCTTTTGGCGGTGAGTATATACAATGTGTGTGTGTGTGTGTGTGTGTGTGTGTGTGTGTGTGTGTGTGTGTGTGTGTGTGTGTGTGTGCATAATAAAACTTAACCTTGGTTGACCATCTTCGGTAAAGCTAATTTGTTTCATTTATTAATTCAATCCTGAAAATAAAAAACAGGTGTTGATGGTGTATGTGAGGGAGTATGGTTTTACGCCGCTTTTAGCAATATTCCAGCAATATCACGGCGGGGGACACCAGAAATGAGCTTCACACAATGTATCAATGTCGGGAATCGAACCCGGGTCTTCGGCGTGACGAGCGAACGCTTTAGCCACTAGGCTACTCGATTGACCTCGGTTGACTCACTTAAATTTTATTAATCGAACGCGTACGCACGTGGTGAGAACTTTTGTTTGCGGATTAACGGGGGTTCACGCTATTCAGGGATGCAGAAAGTGTGCACGACACACTTCGGAAAAGCTGTTGATTGTGTAGTTTATCGTCCCGACAAATGCTGTGGCTTGGGTTGTCACGGATGTGGTCTGATAGAGGTGATTTAGAGTCATCTTTGGAGACTGACCTTTGTTCTTTTATTCAGGTTTTGACGGGCCTAGATGTTTCTAGGTGAGGTGAGGTGAGTTGGGTTTAACGCCGCTTTTAACATTATTCCAGTTATATCACGGCATGTCAGCTTAATGTGGGAGGAAAGCCCGAAGTGATGCAGGTCTCAGACGCTAGATGTTTCTAAACCATACTGAAACAAGTATTTACACAGTATAACCTCTGTCCTGAGCAACTAGTACAACAGACGATAAAGAACATCACAAAGAAATCTCAGAAATCCCCACGTCAACAGTCTGCACCTTTTGTGATCAGTTAGCCACAAAATCCAGAGACTCTTAAAGAAACAGGCCAACATTGATGTAGTTTTCAAGAGAAGTCATACCATTCAGAACACAATTAAAGCCACAGGGAAACCACCATCCAGCCACAAGCTAGAACCATCAGGAGCAGTGTACCACATTCCCTGCAATTGTGGACAAGCTTACATAGGAGAAACATCTAGGCCACTCAAAACCCGAATAAAAGAACATCAAATCTCAGTCTCCAAAGATGACTCTAAATCTGCTCTATCAGACTTAACTCTTTACAATTTTAACAACTTAACAAAGAGGTGTTCCAGGACCAATTTAAAATAATAAACACACGAAATAACCGAACAAATGAGCCACCACGACAGCTGACCAGTCCTTGTTTCAGGCTTTTAATGCCAAGCGCAAGACAGGGTAACAACAAGTACCATCTTTGAACGTCTTTTGGTATGACGCGGGCATGGATCGAACCCTGTACCTTCCGCTCTCCGGGCAGACGCTCTACCACTAGACCAAGGAGGCGATCGCCATCAGTTTGGACAAGAAGTTCCAGAGTACTTGTGACAACATAATACATTGATATAATCAGGGTTGATTGTTCCATATTTGTTTTGTTATGAGAAGTATAAATTTAAGTTTTTAAGTTTTTTAATTTTAATTTTAATTATTCATTGATAAAATCGTTTAACCAATTAAGTATTAATACTCTCTTAACCGTTAAAGTTACGGAGGTGAGTTTGAATCATGAGGTGCCTAAAAGAAAAAACCCATTCACAGTAATATATATTCGTAGAAAATAGTCGCCTCCAATAATGTAAGGTATTGTGTTGATGGTCATATCTCTGCCATACTGGATGCGTTATGTGTGACAGCTGTTAAACATTACAGCGTCATGGCTGTTGTATTGTACTCCCCGATACGGGAATAATCTCTGCGTTTTTTAGAACAAAATAAATGCATTAACACATATTTGACAAGGAAGGTACTCTGGTACAGAAACAGCAGGTGTTACAGATATATCATCTCAACACAAAAACAGAACAATCATTAATTAACTGCGTTCTTTATATTAATGACAAGGTCAGTCAATATTTTTACAGAACAGCCAGTTGACAAGGTCAGTCAATATTTGTACAGAACAGCCAATTGATAATGTTAGGTAACACTTCCAATCAATCTCATTAAAATCAGATCTTAGTTCTCGCTACCGCCAAACAAAGATCTGAGGAAAGGTCTGTCTGACGTGACCCCTAATGGTCTTTGTTTAGCGGTAGCGAGAACTAAGATCTGATTTTAATGAGACTGCACTTCCAATATAGACCTATACACATATGAGGTCACTCGTCGAGTGAGTGAGTTGGTTTTAACGCCGCTTTTAACAGTATTCCAGTTATATCACGGCGTGTCAGCTTAATGTGGGAGGAAAGCCCGTCTATTAATTTAGTCTTCTGTTCGACAAGTGACCGGGGGCACTGGTGGCCCAGTCGTCTAAGACGCCGCGATTCGCTGTGCAGAGTTGCGTCCCTTGGGCATGCCAGAAACCTATGATTGTGGGTTCGAATCCCGGTTCGCCGAGATTATGTTTCTAGGTTTGTCAGCACCATACCCGTGCTCGTGGGTTTCACCGAAGTGGTAAACGTCTGAGACCTGCATCAGTTGGGGCTTTCCTCCCACATTAAGCTGACACGCCGTGATGTAACTGGAATACTGTTAAAAGCGGCGTTAAACCCAACTCACTCACTCACTCACTCACTCACTCACTCTTTGAACGCCAAATTCTAAAAAGCTAAAAGAAATGTAGTTACAGTTAAGGTAGACGTCCAGAAGGTATATTGTAATTCTCGGAGACTTGGTTGCTTGTGTGTCATCGTATTGCTGATACTCTCAGTCACAGGTTTGTCTGGCCCAGAATTGATTATTTACAGGCCGAGTGATATGTCTGGAATATTGCCGAGTGTTACGAAACAAACAGAGTGTGCTATTATAGGTCTAAGACCTGCACTGCAAACACACTTATGGAACTCAGCAGCTGGTTCCAATGATAAGGGCGCAACGTTGTAGGTCACCATAATAACGTTTCAAAAGTTGTGAATACTCAAATTTACATGCACCTGAAATGGGGTATATGCGTTCTTCTCGAAGGCTACGGATTCACAGAATAATATCAATTAGTAGAATAATGTGTAGAGAACACTCGGAAGTATACTAATCAGTGAGAGAAGTGTTTGCAGACTATTGACACAACACTTCAGTATCAAAAGGGCGTTATGCTGATTATCAGCAATCTTTATTTTAGCACCACGGTATTGGATACTTGTCATTGAATCATCAGCGTCACCGAAGGATAAATACTGGATCCTGTGAAGGATGTCAGTCAGTATCTTAGTGTGTGAACACAGTGGGCGGCTTCATCAAAGCTCTGCTAGAAAAAGAAGATCTATTGTCACTTACACTATAGTGTCACTGAGGAGCCTACGAGGAAAACAACGGAGACTCCAATGATTTGGCCGGATAGAGAAAGCTAGATTCTGGAGAAGACACACAAGACGACAAATTAAAGAGATTTTTTCAGGATCTTAGGGACATGAAAATGTGCACTGAAGATTCAATGAATCATTGAAGCCACTGTATACGTATTCTGTTACATTCGATCAAGACGTTTTGAAACCAGTGGCTTAAAATGGTGTCCATGGAAGTTCTGTGCCGATTCTGCTTGGGTGTGATTATATTTGTGACTGTGACTGTGACTGCTAATCCGACGTCAAAGGATGTTCAAAATGTCCTCAACTTTCTGCAGAATAAGGTTGACCGTCGTCTTCGGCCAGTTTCCAACCAGTCTAAACCTGTTGGTGTCAGCTTGACCTTCCACATCCTCACCATCACTGACTTCGATGAAGTCGACCAAAAGTTATCCTGCACGGGATGGATGGACATCTCGTGGACCGACGAGTTCATGACGTGGAACGAGACTGAATACAATGGCATCAGACAAGTGTATCCGCCCTCGGACTCGCACTGGCTTCCTTTCCTAGCTGTGGTCAATTCCTTCGAAGAGATGCGTCCTCTTGGACAGAACATTATCATCACCAAGGCGTTGTCTAACGGCACAATGCACTGGTACCCCCGCTGATTCCTTCATCACGGCCTGTACCGTCGACATCAGTAAATACCCTTATGACACCCAGACATGTGTGATAGAATTCTTTCCCTGGGGGAGATCATCTGAAGAAATTAGGATGATGGTAGGGGATGGTGTTCCTCTTTATAATTACCGTGAAAATGGAGAATGGGAACTGATAAAGGCATATATGCATCCGTGGACGAAGTTTACTGGTGCTGACTATATCTCCATGGTGTACGTCACCTTCATCATCCGACGGCGTCCAGCGTTCTTCATCCTGAACGTCATCCTACCCGTCCTCCTCTTGTCGCTCCTGAACGTCCTGGTGTTTCTCCTGCCGGCTGAGTCGGGGGAGAGGGTGTCCTATGCCGTCACGGTGCTGCTAGCGCTGGCAGTGTTCCTTAGCTTCATTAGCGAGACCATGCCCAAGACCGCGGAGTCAGTGTCCATGCTGTCCGTCTACTTGACCATCATGCTAATTGCCAGTGCGGCCAGTGTGGCTGGGTCGATCTGGACCCTCGTGTTCTACCACCGAGACCGGAAGAGACAGATTCCAAGATGGCTGACTCGCTTCATACGCAGACGACGACGGCAGACGGCCCCCACTTCTGGAGTGGACAGTCAACAAAGGGAAGATGACCTGTTTCCCGAAGGTAAACAGAACGAGACAACTTGGGTTGATGTATCCAGACATGTTGACAAAATCTTCTTCTCAATCTGTATGCTGGTGATTGTGCCCGCTACCGTTCTGCTCATGGTTATGATATTTCTATGAGGCACTGAATAATATCAAGTCCTGATTGAAGAGAGACTATGATTCACAGTTTGTTGCCCACTTTGAGCCTTGGCCTAGTCGTAATGATAAGCGCACGTAAGTCTTTCTTTTGGAAACGTGGGGGTGCACTTAAAATAGAAAATGGAAATAATTTAGAAAACATTTAAGTCCGTTTATTGTTATTTTATGTCCCAAATAAGTTTGATCAGGGTTACAATATTCAGGGCCTCAGCAAAGTTTTCGAAACGTTTCATGGTAGACTTGTGGAGGACATTTCCAAATTTCCATAACCTTTTCACTAACAGCTGGTATCATCACTATTTGATGATGATTTCATTAATACATGCTCATGATATTGTCGGAATCGTACAATGGAGATTTCTTACGATTATGGAAGGTATTTTGTCTCTTTTATTTGTACGTCAAAAGGCATTCACGTATGAATTACCTGTGTTCAGCAGATTCTATTTACCAAATATGAGTATGAGTATATGAGATTCTTTGCATGTTTATGATTTTTAATTTATTAGAGAAGTTATTGATATCTTATTATTGCAAGCAAATTTAGCTGTTGTCCTACACTAAATAAACGTTCATAAAATAGTTTTAGCCGTTGTCGTCATCTTTCGATCCTTCCCCAGAGTTGAAGCGTCATGTTCGTCATGTTCGTCACAATGACCACACAAAGGGACCGACCGTAAGAGGCGACTAACGGGATCGGAAGGTCAGGCCCGCTGACTTGGTTGATGCATGTCATCAATCCCAATTGCATGGATCGATTATTATGATATCAATCACTGGATTGTCTGGTCCAGACTCGATTATTTACAGACCGCCGTCATATAGCAGGAATATTGCTGAGTGCGGCGTAAAACAACCAACCAACCAACCAACCAACCAAGGGGCCGACCATGGGCCAATTTTTTAAATATTTAAGCTCATACATGTACCTTTAATTAAAATTAATTTCTGGTTTTCCATCTGTATCTAGTCTCCATATAAAATGTTCCCCGCTCCCTAATTTGTGTGCACGCCATCTCCTGATAACATTTCTTCCCGAGGCAAGTGGGTTAACTGACTTTAAAAGTCCAGTTTCCACACTTGCCGAACTAGGCTGGAATTCCTGGGCTCGATCGTAGCGCCACCAGTGGCTATTACGAGTTATGTCCCTTCTCTGCCTCTCCTATGGACCAATCAGATTCAACCTCTCGTATCACTTGCATTCATTACAGAACTGTTCATAATTTGAAAGTTGCTCTTATCATTTTAACTGAAACAGTGGCAAAACGTAGCTTTCATGTCCTACAGACTTCAACATGTCAGGCAAAGGCCTCCTGTTTCAGCTCTATCGGACATAATTCGGTCGTTTTCGGGGGTTGCTTTTTCCAGTTTGAACTGTATAACGATAAAAACAACCAGTAGCGTCCAACACCGAGACTACATTTCACACATTTCGAGAACACTTGATAGGTGTGTGGTGGGGACAAACTAGTGTCAAAAAGAAAGGCGTGTCAGAAATCTTTGATAGACGGTTCAAATCCCAGATTCGCCCTCTTTATATTTCACATTGGCAAATGTCTAAAACCTGTATCACATTTAAGCTGACGTCGTGATATAGCCCCGTGAAGATCAGGGGTAGAAAAGGTCTTCAGCAACCCATGCTTGCTGCAAAGAGCGACCATGCTTGTCGTAAGAGACGACTTACGGGTGGCCAGGCTTGCTGACTTGGTTGAGGCATGTCATCGTGTCCCAATTGCGTGGATCGATGCTCATGATGTCAATCACTGGATTGTCTGGTCCAGACTTGATTATTTACAGACCGCCGTTATGTAGCTTGAATATTGCTGATTGCGGCGTTAAACAACAAACAAAACAATACAAGAAAACCGTGAATTCCGTGATATAACTGACATACTATTCAAAGCGGCGTAAAACACAACTCACTCACCCATGAATACCATGAAACCCGTTGGAGGTCTATGAGTACTCGGTCATTCCATGCAAGGCTTTCTTTGTGTGGTCAGTAAACATAGATTCTTGACAGTTCTATGACAGTTACCCCTTCAAGTGAGATATTTCCTGTGTTTAATGTATAAGTATGGTATACAGTTACTTAGGTTCGTGGCAACTTTTATCCATCCTGGAAGCCCGGTGGTTCGAATCCCTGGCCGCGTCGTACCAAAAGACGGTAAAAAACGGTACGTGTTACCCTGTCTGAGGCTTGGCATTCAGGGGATGAAATAAGAACTGGTCCTCTCAGAGTCTGTATCCGTGTATCTCAGTATCACACAAACTCGCACGCACGCACGCACGCACGCACGCACGCACGCACGCACGCACGCACGCACGCACGCACAAGCGACTGAACTTAAAATGTTAGTGTACGATATGTGGCCTTGCTGATTGTGTGTCATTCATTTATACCGATGGCACGGCTCGTTGCTTGTAAGAGGCGACTAACGGGATCGGGTCAGGCTTGCTGACTTGGTTGATCAATGTCATCGTATCCAAATTGCATGGGACCCTTGAAGATCGGGATAGAATAGGTGTTCAGCAACCCATGCTTGCCGTAAAAGGTGACTATGCTTGTCGTAATAGGTGACTAACGGGATCGGATGGCCAGGCTGGCTGACTTGGTTGATGCATGCCATCGATCCCATTTGCGTGGATCGATGCTCATGATGTCATTCACTGGATTGTCTGGTGTAGACTCGATTATTTTTCAGACCACCGTCATATAGCTGGTATATTGCTGAGTGCGGCGTTAAACAACAACCAAACCAAACCAAATACAATGCACGTGCACTCCAAATCCAACTGATACCATTACAACATGAATGCTTCGCCTCTTTATATGTGCACTGGATTCGTAAAACCGCCAATATCAATACATCATGGAAGTTAATGCGAGCACACGTGGCCACGCCCATTAGTCACGTGACCGTCTAAGTACACTTAGTACACTTGCCGCTAGACAACACGCAATAATCGCGGCACGCGTCACACACATCCCTCGTGCTGCACTTGGCACATCCTGGGGCACATCCTGGAAACAGAGAAAACATAAGTTCAGAAGCTCACCCTTAGATGTGTTTGTTTGTTTTTGTGTTTGTTTGTTATCTAACTTCGCACTCATCAATATTCTGGCTATTTTACGGCGGCCTGTAATCCAGTGTTTGACATCATGAGCAAATACCTACGAAATGAGGATACGATGACATATATCAGCCAAGTCTCTGAGCCTGACGACCCGTGAATATTCGGGGTAGAATAGGTCATCAGCAACCCATGCTTGCCGTGAAAGGTGACTATGCTTGACGTAAAAGGTGACTAACGGGATCGGGTGGTCAGGCTCGCTGACTTGGTTGATGCATGTCATCGATCCCAATTGCGTGGATCGATGCTCATGATTTCAATCACTGGATTGTCTGGTCCAGACTCGATTATTTACAGACCGCCGTCATATAGCTGGAATATTGCTGAGTGCGGCGTTAAACAACAAAACAACCAACCAACTCTGAGCCTGACCACCCGATCCCGTTAGTCGCCCATTTCGACACGCATGGGGTGTAGAAGACCAAGACTAACCCGAGCCTTCACAGGTCAGATGTTCTGGTCTGAACACCAATGCTAATATACACCCTCATTCGAGCTAGTTTGGGGATATTTTTATGAGGTAAACATTGAATATATATAATGCTTGGCGGCGATCATTCATTCATTTTAGTCTTGTCAAAACACGTACACGTGAAAAAGGCCTGACTGAGGCACGAAACCAAACTACTAAGGCGAACATTGCCGACACTTTTAGTTGTGTAAAATTCGTTCTTTAGTAGTAATATGCTAATCCTAAATGTCTGATAGAGTGATGCTGCAGTGTGCAGCTGTATGTAATCACCCACCCTTTACAGATGGCGTGTTTGGCCGTCCAGTTGAAATTCACGGCATTTGGGTTGTGTGCGTGTGTCTGAGTTTGAGTAAGTGAGTATGTGTGCGTCTGTGAGTGTGTCTGTCTCGATGCGTCTGTGTCGGCGAATTGGTGCAAAATAGATCGATCCTGGAATAAATGTTTATTGGAACATGAACGACAAAAATCATTTATTCCAATTTATTCACATTCAGATACCATCTTGCTGGTTTAGTGAGTGAGTTAAGATTTAACGTCGCATCGGCATTATTTCAGCCATATAGCGACGAGTGGTGGTTTAGGCGGTTGTTTTCCTCACCTGAGCAGAGTAGCTCCCCTTCTTCTACGAGTCTGTACCAGCCATCTGGACACAGAGGGCCCTTGGTGCAGTAGTATTGAGGCTCGGTCCTGCCGGGAAGCAAAGGTCAATAACGCCATCCTCGATTATCCAGTGTATTATTATTATTATTATTATTATTATTATTATTATTATTATTATTATTAGACTCCCTCCGTGGTCTAGTGGATACAACATGTACCCAGTGAGCGGATTTGGATGTTAACCTGCGGCACGGTATCTCAGTGGGCCAGCACTATGAAGCCACACGCACACGCACACGCGCACACGCACACGCACACGCACGCACGCACCCACGTGAATGCACGTCCCTATAAATGTGTAATAATCTTAAACGTGACGTAAAATTCCATTTTACCTTATATACTCTTCAAAAAAAGAAACTTGACACTGACTTTCAAAATGTAATATAACGCGATTGTTTCAAAATAGGACACAGAAACCATAATTGAAACACTGTTTGAAGATCAATGTACACAATGTTCAAAACATTAATCATGTCACCTAGACAGACACACGTACACGATACAGTTAATGTCACAGGGGTACAGAAAATGTCAGTATCGGTTGTGCCCACCACGTGCATCAATCACCGCTTGACACCGACGACCCATAGATGAAATCAAGTTGTCAATAACACGCTGTTGGATGTGCTGTCATTCATGCTGAAGTGCATCAAGAAGCGCCGGAAGTGTTTGTGGCGGTGGATTCCTTCTGCGAACGCGTCGATCCAACTCGTCCCACAGATGCTCAATCGGGGACAAATCTGGTGACCGGGCTGGCCAAGGTAATGTTGTTGTGCTGTAAGAAGTCCTGACAAACACGTGCAATATGCGGTCGAGCGTTGTCCTGCTGGAACTGTCCGCCATGAACGTTGACGTGAGGAAGAACGTAAGGCTGTAGGATCAAGTCTCTGTAACGCACACCTGTCAATGCACCTGCCACATGCACGAGAGGCGTCCTACCACCGTGATGAATTCCGGCCCATACCATGACACTCCCGCCGCCAAATGGGACAACCTGCTGCACACAGTTGGGGGCGTAACGTTCACCCCGACGTCTGTAGACACGTGCGCGCCCATCAGCACGTGTGAGTAGGAAACGGGACTCGTCAGTAAACAGTACATTTCTCCACCTTGCACGTGCCCATCTAACCCTCTGTTGGCACCAAAGCAGACGGTCCGCCAGGTGACGTGGGGTCAATACATGACGTCGAACAGGTCTTCGTGCAAAAAGTCCAGCCTCCCTCAGTCAGTTGAGTACCGTTTGATCTGATATTCTGCGTACCCCAGGGATCTGTGTGGTTGTAGACGTGGCTGTGGTAGTGCGGTCTCGGAGGTGTCGCAGCCGGATGTATCGATCTTGTGCTTGGGTTGTCACCCTTGGTCTTCCTGACCTTGGTCTGTCGTCAACTCTGTCGGTGTTGTTGTATCGGGTCCACAGTGCGGAGATTGTCTGTCTGGATACGCCAAAGTGCCTGGCCACTTCTTGCTGAGTTGCTCCAGCTTGTAATCTCCCAATGGCGTTGTTCCGTTGAGCTGCAATCAGTCTTGGCATTCTGTCACCGCCACTACTGCCGTTAAAAGGACTGTATGAACAGCCGTTGATGTGGATTTTTATACCTATTCAGCAGGGTGGCCTGCATGCCTAAATGCAGGATCCTGTGCTGCACGTTTTTTACAGGCGGTTGCGTTTGGATGAAGCTGTAAAACTGATACCCAAACGCTACGTTTATGTGCTTTGCATGTGTTTTCGCGAATTATAGACACACCATCTTTCTTTTTTTGAAGAGTATATATCATTATATTAAGTATTGTTTTGCTCCCATTTCTGCAATACTCCAGTCAGATAACTGCAGGTAGACTACAGAAATAGGCAATCTCATTAAAATCAGATCTTAGTTTTCGCTACCGCTAAACATAGATCTGAGGACAACCCATTAGGGGTCACGTCAGAACAACCTTTTATCCAACCAATCACTTAGGGTCGCTTACCAGATCATGAAAGTGACGGACGGTATGTGTTTTCTAATCATGCAACCTCGAAAAATTTAACAGAGGGTATTCTGAACGACAGTTACGGGTTTTATGATTATATCCACACACTCTAGGCCATCTATAAGCCATTCGAGAATGTTCTTTTTATAGGTTTTAATTTTTTTAATCGACAATACGTCAAAATATATTTCGAAGCGTAGTCGCCAGTTTGAAACGTGTGTCGTAAAGCTCGAGGAAGCTGCCTTCTGATTGGCGAATGTCGTTTTCTTATCCGTCATTTCATTGGTCGGTCAAAGTTCGCGAAAGGTCGTTCTTACGTGATCCGTAATGGGATGTCCTCAGATCTTTGTTTAGCGATAGCGAGAACTAAGATCTGATTTTAATGAGATTGCAGAAATAGGCTTCATACATATGTCTCCACGTGGGAATTGAACTCGCTAGCCTACCCTGCCGCGCCATGTATACCTTACAGAACTTCCAAAACAAATTAGACCGCCTCCGTGGTCTAGTGGTAGAGCGTCCGCCCGGAGAGCGGAAGGTTCGGTGTTCGATCCCCGGCCGCGTCATACCAAAATACGTTAAAAGATGGTACTTGTTGTTACCCTGTCTTGCGCTCGGCATTAAGGGGTTAATGCAAGGACTGGTCGGCTCGGAGTCAGTATACTGTGGCTGAGTGGAATATTCATGTTAAACTGCGGTATGGTATCTCAGTGGGCTAGCACTATAAATCGGCATCAGTCCGGTCTAGTACAAGCAGCCAGCCACATTAAGGGGTTAATGCAAGGACTGGTCGGCCTGGAGACAGTATACTGTGTCTGAGTGGGGTATTCATGTTAAACTGCGGCATGGTATCTCAGTGGGCTAGCACTATAAATCGGCATCAGTCCGGACTAGTACAAGCAGCCACAAACACACACACACACACACACACACACACACACGTCGCTCTTTAAGTGTAATAATCTTGGACGCGACGTTAAACCCAATTTCACCTCACCTCCAAAACCAAATTTATTCACAGCTCAATTGATTCGATTCAGCTTAAGCCTCTGTGATTACTTACACGCTCTGCGAGACCAGAACCTGCACGCCCTTATAGTTCTGCATACCAAATGAGAAACCTGCAGAGTGGTTGAAGTGCTTGGGGTTAGAGATGCGCAGATATCCGTCTGCGCATTGGTTACAGCCTTGATTGCCGAATGTCTGGACCACGGAACACGGATGGATACAGTGATCTACTTCTTTCGGACATGGTGCTAAAAAAGAAGTTCGTTATCCCTGTTCACATAAAAAAGAACGACCAGGGCAACTGTAATTTTTGGTATCATCTTTGTTTGTTGTTTAAATCCAGCATTATTCCAGCTATATGACGACGGTCTGTAAATAATCGCGTCTGGACCAGATATTTTTGTTCTCTTTTTTTAATTTTTTTTTTCGTCTGGACCAGATAATCATGAGCATCCGTCTTCGCAACTGGGATACGATGACATGCATCAGGCAAGCCGGCACATCGGAGAGTGTGATCAGGGAGAGGTGAAAGTTGGTTCTGTGAGAAACTGGACCGTAGAGCCTTTCACGTAACAAAGTTTTCGAAATTTAAACTTATTTTATTTTAAAGAAGTACACGATAAACATTTTCATGAACCATTTGAAAGTTCAAAGGTTTTGTAGAAGAAGATAGATGCATTTGTGAAAACTGTATCCTTAACTCAATTGAACTGAGCGGCGGCCATTTTGATTTATTTTTTTAAAATGCAGAGTCTATCTTGGTCTGTGAAAATGAGTTGACATGAACAGTGGTGTAAAAAAAGGAGCTCAGTGAATTGGGGGACGGACGGACAATACCAAAGCTCAGATGGACTTTCTCAAAGAGGGTTAAAACTAATGTTAAAAGAAAGTGGGATTGTGGAACACCCAGTACACAACACATGTAAATATTACAGTCCCGGGGTAACGGGCTGGCAGACAGTGGGATGGTGGGACACCCAGTAGACAACACATGTAAATATTACAGTCTCGGGATAACGGGCTGGCAGACAGTGGGATAGTGGGACACCCAGTAGACAACACATGTAAATATTACAGTCTCAGGATAACAGGCTGGCAGACAGTGGGACACCCAGTAGACAACCCATGTAAATATTACAGTCTCGGGATAACGGGCTTGCAGAGAGTAGGATGGTGGGACACCCAGTAGACAACACTTGTAAATATTACAGTCTCGGGATAACGGGCTGGCAGACAGTGGGATGGTGGGACACCCAGTAGACAACACATGTAAATATTACAGTCTCGGGAAAACGGGCTGGTAGACAGTGGGATGGTGGGACACCCAGTAGACAACACATGTAAATATTACAGTCCCGGGGTAACGGGCTGGCAGACAGTGGGATGGTGGGACACCCAGTAGACAACACATGTAAATATTACAGTCTCGGGATAACGGGCTGGCAGACAGTGGGATGGTGGGACACCCAGTAGACAACACATGTAAATATTACAGTCTCGGGAAAACGGGCTGGCAGACAGTGGGATGGTGGGACACCCAGTAGACAACACATGTAAATATTACAGTCTCGGGATAACGGGCTGGCAGACAGTGGGATGGTGGGACACCCAGTAGACAACACATGTAAATATTACAGTCCCAGAATAACGGGCTGGCAGACAGTGGGAAGGCTGGACACCCAGTAGACAACACATGTAAATATTACAGTCCCGGGATAACGGGCTGGCAGACAGTGGGACACCCAGTAGACAACACATGTAAATATTACAGTCCCGGGATAACGGGCTGGCAGACAGTGGGATGGTGGGACACCCAGTAGACAACACATGTAAATATTACAGTCCCAGAATAACGGGCTGGCAGACAGTGGGAAGGCTGGACACCCAGTAGACAACACATGTAAATATTACAGTCCCGGGATAACGGGCTGGCAGACAGTGGGACACCCAGTAGACAACACATGTAAATATTACAGTCCCAGGATAACGGGCTGGCAGACAGTGGGACACCCAGTAGACAACCCATGTAAATATTACAGTCCCAGGATAACGGGCTGGCAGACAGTGGGACACCCAGTAGACAACACATGTAAATATTACAGTCCCTTGATAACGGGCTGGCAGACAGTGGGACACACAGTAGACAACCCATGTAAATATTACAGTCCCAGGATAACGGGCTGGCAGACAGTGGGACACCCAGTAGACAACACATGTAAATATTACAGTCCCTTGATAACGGGCTGGCAGACAGTGGGACACACAGTAGACAACGCATGTAAATATTACAGTCCCTTGATAACGGGCTGGCAGACAGTGGGACACCCAGTGGACAACACATGTAAATATTACAGTCCCAGGATAACGGGCTGGCAGACAGTGGGACACCCAGTAGACAACACATGTAAATATTACAGTCCCGGGATAACGGGCTGGCAGACAGTGGAACACCCAGTAGACAACACATGTAAATATTACAGTCTCGGGGTACCCAGTACACCCAGTAGACACCAGGAGTATGTGATCATTGCTGAAACGTGACTCTGGGATCCATGCTTTACACAGTGGGGATACCAAGAATCATGTTTGATTTATGAAAAGTAACATGTAAGTCAAACGAAACGAGAAAATATTCGCGTTTATCTTACCTTTTTGTCCATGAATACTAACTGCACAGCCAACAATAAAGACAAAAGTAAAAATCATTACTGACTTTCAGGAACAATCAGGTGAAGACCTCGATCGAGTTCCGAGGAGGGTCTAGAAGAGGGGTCATACAGCCAGTAAATATATATTTCCAACTGTCTACTTACTTATGTTCGCTGGTGTGGAAAATCTGCATAACGTGAAATCATTTTCTTTTCACATAGCCAATTTTGATATATTTCGAGGAGGTCGTGAGGGACATAAGACTTTTGTTTATTGTTGACACCGAATTCAGAAATAGTCCAGTTATAAGATTGCAACCTTGAATTTATAGGTTCTGAACCAGACATACCAGTGATTGATTTGTTTGGTTGTTGTTTAACGCCGCACTCAGCAATATTCCAGCTATATGACGGCGGTCTATAAATAATCGAGTCTGGACCAGAAAACCCAGTGATTGACATCATGAGCATCGATCCACGCAATTGGGATCGATTACACGCAGTAACCAAGTCAGCGAGCCTAACCATCCGATCCCGTTAGTCGCCTCTTTCGACAAGGTTAGTTGCCTTTTACGGCAAGCATGGGTTGCTGAGGACCTATTCTACCCCGGATCTTCGGTCTAGCCCTCTCTATATTCCTTCAAAATATTATCTACACCCAAATGTCCATAAGTTTAATTCTACCCCGGATCTTCACGGTCTACCGGTGATTGATATTATGAACAACATGCCACGCAATCACCGCACCTATCCAGTTGATCCGTCACGTCGCCTGCAATGACCAGCATAGGTTGCTGGGGACAAATTCTACCCCAGGAATCCCAACAGGGTACTAAACATAAGATATTAAGACCGTAATATTCAGTCCGATGGTGTAGCTTTCTTCTTTCGAGTATGACGGGAACCCGTGACGAAACATGTTAGAATTGGTCTTCAGCAACCCATGTTTGTCGAAAAATGCGACTAAAGAGGTCGGGTTTTCAGTCGCTGACTTGTAGATGCATGTCATCGTATCCCAAATGCGCAGATCGATGTCATGATGTCAATCACTGGATTGTCTTGTCCAGACTCGATTATTTATATAGCTGAGGTATGAAAGAGTGCGGCGTAAAACAACAACGAATTAAGCACAAACATTTGTCGGTGGATTTGTTAATTACATGTAATTAAGTAGACCTTCGTTTTCTTGTATGATTCACAGCCAATCGGACCCAGAACCTCGGCACGACTCTCTGTCCAGTACCCTACAATCAAACGATGAACACACAAAAGAGGAGATACGGTAATCGAGTGTGGTTTTTTGCCGCTTTTAGCAATATTCCAGCAATATCACAGCGAGGGACCCCAGAAATGGGCTTCACACATTGTACCCATGTCGGGAATCGAACCCGGGTCTTCGGCGTGACGAGCGAACGCTTTAACCACTAGGCTACCCGACCGCCCGTGTGTGTGGCAACTTGTGCTAGTCCGGAATCATACCAGCTTTATAGAGCTCGCCCACAGCGATACCATGCCACAGATGCCCCAGGCACAGTATACCGACTCCGAGCCAACCAGTCCTTGTTTTAGCCCCTTAGTTTCGAGCACAAGGCATTTCAACAATAAGTACCATCTTTTGACGTCTTTTGGTATGAGTTGATCGAAATAATGCATAGCTACACAAGTCTGTAGGCTATGGCTAAACCGTATACTCGGCCCACACATCTAGAGCCTCAAGGTGCGTTTGGTATGGCGAGATAAGACACTTGGTTTGCACTGGATTGTAGTGGTATTTCAGTGATAACGTGTTGCTTACATGGAGTCGAAACATATTGTCTTGCTATTATTAACCTGGCAGTAATATTCCCAATATATGGCAGGCCTATAAATATGCCATTCTGGGCTGGACAATCAAGTGATTTCTATATTTAAGAACAAGGTCGGAAGGTGGACAGGCTTCCAACTGAAGGGGGACATGGGTGGCCCAGTCGTCTAAGGCGCCGCGATTCGCTCTGTAGAGTTGCGTCCATTGGACACGCCAGAAACCTATGATTGTGGGTTCGAATCCCGGTTCGCCCCGATTATGTTTCTAGGTTTGTCAGCACCATACCCGTACTCGTGGGTTTCACCGAAGTGGTAAATGTCTGAGACCTGCATCACTTGGGGCTTTCCTCCAGCATTAAGCTGACACGCCTTGATATAACTGGAATACTGTTAAAAGCAGTACTCAAACCATAACACAAAAATTGTTATGAAAATAGCTTTTTAATCATCCAGTGAAGTCAGCAATCACACAAGCATATAAACAAATAACATCTTGAATATATGAATATCTACACTGCAAATGTTAAGGTTATGAACACACAGAACAGCTTATTGTAAAAACATTCTGACAATGAAAACATAAATTGTCATCAAGGTACATTTTCAATAAATAGATACTTATCTTGACTAACACAATTCTAGAAAAGATGTTGTTGGTCCTGATTCTATAGACATTGCTATTCTTCGTATTAACTACTGATCAAATGACGAGAAGAATCAGAATCAGAATTAATGTTTATATCAAACAATATTCCAACTTTAATTGATGTGTCAATATGTGACATACTAATTTCAAAGATCCTGAAAACACACTCAAAGCAAAATATACTTATTTTTTCATCAAATTACTAATAATAAGTCAGTTATAATACATCAGATTCCTTATTAACCAGGTCTTTTGGTCAGTAGGTACTCAAATTTTATTCTCAGCTCCCTGGGAAGTATACAATTCAAGCTGCGTAATGAGGCGATAGATGCTTTCAAGTCATTTAACGATCTCATCGCATTATCATCTCATTTAGTATTTTCAAAGTACAACTCACAAACCCCTCTCAGTGTCCAAAAAGATTACACTGTACTGGCGTTTATTTGAGATAAAGATAAAATCAATTTGACTTGTTTGCTTGTTTGTTGGTTAATGCAGCACTCAGCAATTCCAGCCATATGACTGTGACCTGACTATAATTGAATCTAGACCAGACAATCCAGTGATTGATATTATGAGCAACAATCCATGCCATCAGGGAATGATCACTTGACACCTTTAATCATCTCTACAGTTGCTGCCAAAGGTGGGGACAATTCTAACTCAGAATCCCCATGGGCAATTTGCCTTCTGAAAAAAATTAAGGAACATGAAACTAAAATTTAAAGAAATTCAATTTCTACCAAGCTCGTTACACCAATTATGAGAAATGTCTGGGGATTTTCATTCTCCTAACAAAGTAACATCAGTTTGAAAATGAGAGAAAATTTGAGGAGTGACTTTTTTCAAAACTGCAATACCATTAAAAAACAGCATCAAGCTGACATGCATTTGTTGTGTTCACATTAATAATAACGATTGATCGTCAATCCATTGTCTACATCATCAATACGACTCCTCTCATAATAGATACATCATTTTAGTTTTGAAGAAATGGAGGTGTTTACAGTCAATGACAAACCTCTTGAGCGATCAGACAAATAGTTCATGTACCAACCAGGGGGTGGCAAGTCAATGGATGATTCTGTGACTTGAACAATCTTCGTCATGTTAAATTTGTTGTTTGTATCACATGGAGAAGAGTAGATGCTAACATCAGCAGAAGGTCAACTTCGAATTTGAGACAGTTTTTTCAATAACATATCTTGAAAAGAAAAGAAAAACTTTAAATTCTTTCGTATAAACTGACCTTTCGTTCACTCATGTATATAGAACCACACAAAATTGGCTTGGCTTTGACCAATGTAATTTTCTCACTACTTTGACTGAAATTATTCAACTTTCACATTTCTTATCTGCTGCACATTCTGTGAGTGAGAGTGAATTTGGTTTAGTGCCATTTAAAAAAGTATTCCAGTTATATCACGGCGTGTCAGCTTAATGTGGGAGGAAAGCCCAAAGTGATGCAGGTCTCAGACGTTTACCACTTCGGTGAAACCCATGAGCACGGGTATGGTGCTGACAAACCTAGAAACATAATCAGGGCGAATCGGGGTTCGAACCCACAATCATAGGTTTCTGGCGTGCCCAGGGGACGCAACTCTGCTCAGCGACTCGCTGCGCCTTAGACGACTGGGCCACCAGTGACCCCTGCACATTCTGTGAGTCAGGGTTAACACTGCTTGGAACATTGTTTCATCTGCAGGAGAGAAGCAAGTATTAGAGACGATTACCCGTGACAATACCCAAGAATAGTGCTGACAGATCAAGTAACATAATCTAGACAAATATATGTTTCTCATGATCATGAGTGAGTAAGTGAGTTGGGTTTAACGCCGCTTTTAACAGTATTCCAGTTATATCACGGCGTGTCAGCTTAATGTGGGAGGAAAGCCCCAAGTGATGCAGGTCTTAGACGTTTACCACTTCGGTGAAACCCACGAGCATGGGTATGGTGCTGACAAACCTAGAAACATAATCGAGGCGAACCAGCATTCGAACCCACAATCATAGGTTTCTGGCGTGCCCAAGGGACGCAATCGCGGCGCCTTAGACGACTGGGCCACCCGTGCCCCCTCTCATGATCATGAAACTCATGATCAGCAGATCCTGCACTGCAATGGGACGCAACTATGCACGGTAAATGTTGTCGTCTTAACCTGTACAGCAACTAGACACTAGAAACAAACACTAGACTGTGTGGAATTTAATTCTTCTTAAGCCCAGTGTAGGAGCCCAAAGTCACCAACGATTAGAACTTTGTTATATACTAGCACAAAGTAAGATAACAGTTATAGCTTGTGGTTTCTGGAGTAAGTGAATTAGGTTAAAAGTTTCACAATGCCATGGGCCCCTTAGAATATGAGTGAATGAGTGAGCTGAATTTAACACTGCTTTGAACAATATTCCAGTTATATTCAGGTGTGTAAGCATATTGTGGGAGGAAAACACAAAGTGATGCACGTCTCATTTACCACTTTGGTGAAACCCACCAGCATGAGTACGGTGCTGGGAAACTTGAAGCTAAATCAGGGCGCACCAAGATTCAAACCTACAATCATAGGAACGCAACTCTCACATTGGAATTGTGTCACCTTAGACGACTGGGCAACATTTCACTCTCTCGCTCACTCTCACACTCACAACTACACACACGCAACCCTTCTGAGAATATGGAGCACTGTAAGTAGTTATTCTACATGATAGTGAGTTGGGTTTAATGCCACTTTGAACATTCATTTCTTTAATTTCATGTCACTGTGATGTTGCAGGAAAGCCCAAAGTGATGCAGAAGCTTAGCACTTTCCTGAAACCCACGGGCACAGGTATGGTGCAATCTCATTCAAATCAGATCTTAGTTCTCACTACCGCTAAACAAAGATCTGAGGACATCCCATTACGGGTCACGTCAGACCGAACTTTGACCGACGGATGGAATGACAATCAGAAGGCAGCTTTCTCGTGCTTTACGGCACAAATTTCAAATTGGCGACTACACTTCGAAAAATATTTCGACAAATTCTCAATTACAAATTTGAAACCTGAACGAAAAAAACATTCTGGAATGGCTGATAGATGGTCTAGATTGTAAGGATTCAGTCGTTAAACCCGTAACTATCGTTCGAAATACCCCGTGTTAAAATATTTCAAGGTTGCATGATTAGAAAACACATTCCGACTGTCACTTTCATAATCTGGTAAGCGACGCACTGATTGGTCAGATGAAAGGTCGTTCTGACGTGACCCCTAATGGGATGTCTTCAGATGTTTGTTCAGGGGTAGCGAGAACTAAGGTCTGATTTTAATGAGATTGAGGTATGGTGTGATACCAACCCACCATCATTGGATCATGGCAAGCCTCAGTAATGAAGCTCAGTGATGAAGTTCTGCTCAGCAAATTGTGGTGCCAAAGATGACTGTCCACTTGACTTCCATAAAGAAGCCTAGATCCGAGAATATGATGATGTCTTGTAGGGCTGGGACGGGTAACTCGGGTCGGGGGCTTCCTGAGTAGGACCCGGATACCCACTGGGCTACCAGGACCCATGGTTAGGCATGTGATATATTGTTTAATGGTAAAAATTATCTAGAACTTCCACAATTACACTAGAAGTGACTAATGTCCGAATGTCTTTCTGACTTATAGTCTATGCACCCATTCCTTCTGACTTCACATGTTTGAATAGAGATAAAACCTCAGTCAGCTTCAATGTATGCATTGTTTTCTATGAGTATCTAAATACATTTTGCCAGGGCTACAGTCAAACTATTCCCAAACGGACATTTGTACCTATCTCTTGAGACCTACAGCGGGTACCCGGGTAGGGTAGGGTAATAGTTTCGTGGGTACCCAGGTAGTAAATTTGGACTCGTCCCAGCCCTAATGTCTTGCATAAAAAGTCCGATTCAATATCTACAAACATATATCAACTGACACAATTGACATGGAGACTATACATTCAAATATATGAGATACCAAAAGGAAAAAAATATATGTCATCAGAGGCTCTAAAACACTGGATGACTACATGGTACTTGTCCTAACAGTTACCCACACATTTGACTGTGGAAAATGGTAATTTGTGACAAATAAAAAAAAAGATTTAAAAAACCAACAGAACTGATTCTGCTCTCGAGACAATAAAATATTGTCATTATCATATTCATTGTTTCCTTTGAATCAACAAAAGAAAACATATTTTCTAGTTCTAACGACACTTAATCCACTGAAGCTTGGAAGATTGAATGGTGTAATTATTCAATGTGCTAAGTAGAATCTTTTTCAAAGTCATTTTCAACACATGATGTGTTGTGACGTGGCGCACGCTTGTCAACCTCTGGGCTTTTTCACTGGAGGCTGCTTCTCCTTCTCGGTTCCAAGAACAGCAGCGTCTATCTGCCACAAGTCAATATTCTTGGCCTTGATAGCATTCTGGTGAATAAAGCAGAAAATAACATAAAGAAATTATAACACATCTTACACAGATTTACGGATGTTTTTTGTTCTACCCTAAAATAATCAAACTCATGTGTGAGAAAAGTTTTGTTCGATGGCATCACTTCCAATACAAAGCCTCGGTAGCAAACGGATTCAGTCATAACAAAATGGAAATATATGACACTGGATTATCCATGCAGTCAACTGTAACAGTACATGCCCTTTTACCAGCGGTGTTTACCTAGTCTATACAAACAGGGAGTCATCATAAGTGTACTTAGTACTTGTCATGAAAACATGAACAATTACAGTTAACACACTAACTGTTCAAAGTGAATTTTAGTATGCACCACACAGGTGAGGTGAGGTAAAAAGGGGTTTAACGTCGCGTCCAAGATTATTGCACTTATATAGAGACGTGCATGCACGTGTGTGTGTGGCTGCTTGTACTACTCTGGTACTGAGATACCATATCGCAGTTTAACATGAATAACCCACTCAGACACAGTATACTGACTCCGAGCCGACCAGTCCTTGTTTTAGCCCCTTAATGCCGAGTGACAGACAGGGTAACAACAAGTACCATCTTTTAACGTCTTCTGGTATGACGAGGCTGGGGATCGAACCCCGAACCTTCTGCTCTCTGGGCGAACACTCTACCACTAGACCACAGAGGTTGTTGTACCACACAGTGGCAACCCACTTTTCCAGGCTTCATCAGAGGACAGACGAGCCTGATGCACGACATTAATGTTGGTGAATATAAACTGACATGGTGACACCTGTGACCCCTTCTTTGTCCAACAACTAACCAGGAGAAATGAGATTGTGATCAGCTGGTGAGGCAAGCTGTCTCAACTGCTGGACCCCATCAAGGCTCTCGGCTAATCCCACTTACTTTTCTACCTAATCAAGTGATTAAGGATTTACATTAAAGAACACAGTTTTGTAACTGTTACCTTCACACAATTCTGATAAACACGAAAGAGAGGAGCACACTCGTCCTCCTTTTGTCCTCTTAAGAATTTGTCTGCAAACCACTTATTAAAACAGTCATCGTATGCTTTCTTCAAGTCCTGACACTCTTGCCCGACGCTGTTCATTTTCACGTTTCATCAGTCGCCACACGTTTTGACCCGACAGTGCGAGTGGGAAGTGACGTCAGGACAGAATTGGATTTCCCCTTTCTATTTTTATACATAGACGCCACGGGCGTTAATCCTTTGATCGCCGTTGGTTAAAATGCCCTCACATAGCTTCGACTGCATAAGTCAAATAAGCAGTTTTCCAATTTGAAGTTGACGCTTCTTTGAAATAGCTTCTATTTAACTTTTCAGCAATGTGAATTCCGGAAGTACTAACGAACAACACCTATGCTATATTATCATACAACTTCCTGCAAATAGTTCGCCATACCCTTTAATGGATTCGTGATAATGTCTCAATTAATTAGGTCGGTTACAAATGTCACAGATTGTTCAACTGTATTTAAATAATATAAGTTACTTCAACCTCTCTTCATTCCTCTGGGCATTATGGAATCCTGAATTTATCCGAATTGTATAAATGCGCATTTTAGTATGCAGAGTTGTCTGCTCTTGACGAGTTTGGAAAAACTTGGCGAATATTACATTAACGATGATACGAAGCTCTGCTCTTTTGTGTCAGCGTTGCTTACGTCTCTCAAAGCAAACAAAACGTCGCTTTGCGTCGAAGGTAATTTTACATTGTTTCTCTACATGTAGACATAATATGCAATAACTCAACTTTTTTTTCTGTCAGGCACCACAATGAAGTCTATTCAGATCACAGCACATTGTGACCAGAAATTGTAGACCATGCTATTAATACTTTTTCAGGAACACGAAACGGGTACAACCAACTTAAAGTGTTGCTCATAGTATTAGACATGTGTTTGATTTTTCTTTCGTTAGAAGGCTTTTAAAAGTTTGATAGTAATACTCGGGAAAAGTGCAGACGAAGAATATTTCATTGAATAACAATAAAATATTATTATCACTCTACGTATTTATATCGTTTTTAGGTTCCCGAAAATCCAACATGGATTAAAATAGATCCAAAGAAGTTGCCTGAGGTGAGTATATGTACAAGAATGTATAAAAATATACCAGACAAGCAATCCTTTGAGGTTAAAATAAAAAAATTGCATTTTGTATCTAGGATGTCAGATAATTCATTTGACCAAGGTAAAAAAAAAATAAGGTGCCGTTTTCGCCAGGCTATAGTAGCCGTTTTCGCTTGAGGCGAGGAGACGTTTATGTCAATCGGTGCCATTTTCACCCGATGACGTTTTGCTGAGGTGCCGTTTGAGTTACAACCCATAAACATGCTGTTTTTTCAACTTCTTCAAGATTTTATTGGACCAGATCAGATTACACATTAGATGTATAGGTGGAATGCCCCCAAAAGAGGTTCAACTCATTTACTTTTCATGATCTGATGTAGGCATAATATCCAGGTTGACCTGGTTTATCTGTTACTGCAGGTTCCTGAGATCAGCAAGGAATTGGTGGAGCAGTTGGAGAGACTGTCACTGGTTGAGTTCAGTAATGAGGAGGGTATCGCATGTCTCTCCGCTGCCATCCGATCTGCCAACACTCTCTACATGGTCAACACAGAAGGCGTGGAGCCTCTGGATACAGTGCTGGAAAACAGGTACATTGCTAGTGGCCTACTACTGTATATCATCTTCCCGAGGCAAGAGAGTTAACTGACTTTAAAAGTCCAGTTTCCACCCTTACCGAACTAGGCTGGAATTCCTGGGCTTGATCGTAGCGCCACCAGTGGCTATTACGAGTTGTGTCCCTTCTCTGCCTCTCCTATGGACCAATCAAATTCCACCTCTCGTATCACTTGCATTTGTTTCAAACAAAATGGCGGCGCCCAGTCAAGATGATCTGATCGATAATCTAGATCAATATTGTGATAAAACGGGTCTTATGTCCCGAAGTGCATCAAATCACGTGACCACCTTGATTAAAAGCTTGAAAAGATTTGGAAAATATCTGTTGACAATGAGGTGGCGGTGCACATGCTGTGCAAATCCCACAATCAACCGAAATCTGCATGACAGTTTACGAACCGGATTTCAATTTCAGTGCCATTATTGATTAGACTATGCATAGACTTGTTAGTCCAGCCAAAATCTCCATAATTCCAGCCTAGTTCGGAAAGGGTGGAAACTGAACTTTTATAGTCAGTTAACTCTCTTGCCTCGGGAAGATGACTTTATTTTGGAAGCCACTGTATCAGATTGTCAATAGCATCTTGATAATAATGATACCATGTATAGAATCCATATCATTTTCTGTCAAGTTTATCCTACACTGCTGACCCATGAAGATTCCTGGGTAGAATAGGTCTTCAGCAACCCAATAGGCAACTATGCTTGTCGTAAAAGGCGACTAACGGGATTGGGTGGTCAGGCTTGCTGACTTGGTTGATGGATGTCATCGATTCAAATTGCGTGGATCGATGTTCATGATGTTAATCACTGGATTGTCTGGTCCAGACTCGATTATTTACAGACTGCAGTCATATAGCTGGAATATTGCCGAGTGCAGCGTAAAACAACAAACCAAACCAAACCATAACATTACACTGCCTAGAATAACACCTACTTACAATATGTTTCTGTAGAGACCTGTGAAGATCCAGGGTAAAATAGGTCTTCAGCAACAAAGCTTGCCGTAAAAGGTGACTTTGCTTGATGTAAAAGGCGACTAACGGGATCGGGTGGTCAGGCTCGCTGACTTGGTTGATGCATGTCATCGATTCCAATTGCATGGATCGATGTTCATGATGTAAATCACTGGATTGTCTGGTCCAGACTCGATTATTTTACAGACCACTGTCATATGGCGGGAATATTGCTGTGTGCGGTGTTAAACAACAAACGTTAAACAACAAACAAACTAATGTTTCTGTAGATATTATTATTAGATGAGCAGATTTTGAGCTTATGTCAGTACCTGATTGGTAGGGTCACACAAATCTGTTTTTAATTTTGTATGTCATGTAAACGAACTGTATCTAAATTTTATGCTGAGATAAGATGTGTAGTAGGGCTATTCATTATCATCAAAGTCACGATACCATACATCCCAGCACATTGATTTCCAATACGATATGTTGACTAGGGATGTGACAACTCAACCAAGGTTAGGTACATTGCGATAATCTGTGACATGATACGAGTATCGCATTGGTAGGTCATGTATCGATAGAAAATGATACCAGGATTTATAAAAGTTAATGTAAAATTGCATGACAATTGATGGTGAAATACTTTTTTTCTACTGGTATGCCCAAGGTCTCGAGCCACTCTTTCATTAATTAACTTAAATCTATTAATTATGTAGAGCCATTGGCATGAATTAAGGCATGGATACCATGCAATATGAATATGCACTTAGTGTTATTATTACAAAATGTGTTTTGGTTACATTTCTTTTCATTCTATTTGATGATGGAATATGTCTCCTAACATTAGTGGGGGCACAGGTTGCCCAGTTGTCTATGGCGCCGCGATTCGCTGTGTAGAGTTGCATCCCCTGGGCACGCCAGGAACATATGATTGTGGATTCAAATCCGGGTTCGCCCTGATTATGTTTCTAGGTTTGTCAGCACCATACCCATGCTTGTGGGTTTCACCGAAGTGGTATACGTCTGAGACCTGCATCACTTCGGGTTTTCCTCCCACATTAAGCTGACACGCTGCGATATAACAGGAATATTGTTTAAAACAGTGCTAAACCAAATTCACTCTCACTCACAGAATGTGCAGCAGATAAGAAATGTGAAAGTTGAATAATTTCAGTCAAAGTAGTGAGAAAATTACATTGGTCAAAGCCAAGCCAATTTTGTGTGGTTCTATATACATGAGTGAACGAAAGGTCAGTTTATACGAGCGTTAAACCCATCTCACTCACTCACTTACACACTTCTAACATTAGTGTAGAAATGCATCAAATCATACTACAACGTTACTCTCTTGATATGTATCATGTTGTCACGGTGTATCGTTGCAGTCCTAAATGTAACAAAATATTACTTAGTTGGTTGCGATGCAAAATGTATCACAATACTCAAGTTTGACAGTAGGCAATCAACAAGCCCTGCGCTTCAATATTAGTTGGCCATGTGGGATTTGAATCTGTGTCTATAATATATCATGTCTATGAAACAACAACAATTTGTAGTGAACGCATGTGGAGAAGAAGCATGTATGAATTAAAAGAAATGACAATTTGGTTGCCAGGGAATTGTATCTACGAAATGATGACATCACCGATGGCAACTGCCGCGATGACATCCTCTCAAATGCTGTCAAAACAGAAGAAGAGTACTTTGTTGCGCCACCAGGTATGTTGGAAAGGACAGTAATTAAATGTCATTTACTGCAGGCAAGGATGCCCTACCATTATGATGCTGTAGATACAATCTCATTAAAATCAGATCTTAGTTTTCGCCGAGAACATCCCATAATGGGTCACGTTAAGAACAAGGTCGGGAGGTGGACAGGCTTTCAACTGATGGACTGGGTCCATTCCACAAAGCCATCTTAGGGCTATACCCCTATATATACGATCGTCGTAAGTTGATGTTAAAGTATAGAAGTTACGATCACCTTAGCACTAAGATCATATAGTGGAACGGGCCCTGGTCATTTATTATGCAATATCATTAAAATCAGATCTTAGTTTTCGCTAACATGGCTAAACAAAGATCTGAGGTCATCCCATCATGGGTCACGTCAGAACGACCTTTCGCGAACTTTGACTGACCAATTAAATGACTGACAAGAAATCGACATTAGCCAATCAGAGGGCAGCTGTCTCGAGCTTTACGACACAAGTTTCATACTGGCCACTACGCTTCGAAACATATTTTGACTTATTCTCGATTAAAAAAATTAAAACTGATAAAAAGAACATTTTGGAATGGCTTATAGATGGCCTAGATTGTATGGATATAAAAAAAAAATAATAACTGTCTTTCGGAATACCCCTGTTAAATTTTTCGAGGTTGCATGATCAGAAAACACATTCCGTCCGTCACTTTCATGATCTGGTAAGGGACACTCTGATTGGTTGGATGAAAGGTCGTTCTGACATGACCCGTAATGGGATGTCCTCAGATCTTTGTTTAGCAATAGCGAGAACTCAGATCTGATTTTAATGAGATTGCTGTAGATATGGCATCCTAACACAGGTCAGAGTACCGCCAAATGAAGAGACGTGTTGATACAACTGAATTTTACAAAACACTCTTTCAGTCTCTGTTCATCCGGTTTTCTGTATAAAATGAATCGCTGCACATGCTTTAAATACTTTTTTTTTTCTCAAGACATGTTTTTTGGCAAGGTATATGCAGCAAAATTAGTATTTGTTATTGCCGGTAGTATGCAAAAGAATAAATATTTTTTCACCGTATTTATCAGCAAAATCATACTTTAACATAGAATTTATCCCTCTGTCAATATTCAGGATGGAATAAATTTGTAAGCCAAGAATGACCCCCAAATTATGTTGCTCTTGGATAGGGTTTAACATGTCCACGGAATAAAAATTCAACAGTCCAGTTGACAGTTAAACAGTTACACTCATAATATTGCAACCATTTCTGTAAACTAATGGTTTGGTGTATTTCTATTGGGAAGACATGGGTGGCTAAACATTGTGGGATTGTCTAATTTGTTGTGCGGATTTGAGTACCTGTACTTTTCATTATGGGTTCGAAAACCAGATTCTCCCTGAAAATAATTCTTGGTTTGTCAGCACCACTAACATGCACACAAGTTCACCAAAGTGATCAACATCTGAAAGCTATGTCACTTTTGTCCCACAGTTAGCTCACATGCTGTGATAACAACTGAGGATGAGATACTGTTCAAATATCACCGATAAACCCAATTCATTCGCTCTCATCGTCTATCAACTGTCCAGTTGTATTTCAAACAATTATGTATTTTCTTTATCTTTGAAACCACAAGTCTGTCAGTGTGGTACCAGGAATCATGTACCGTATTCAACATAATAAGCACCCAGGGCGCTCTCAACATTAGAAATAAGGGGCTTTTATTAGAATATTATTTTGGTGGAAAAAAAAACAGAGTTGAAAGATCGTAAATTTCGTGGTATATGCAGACAACCTGAAATGTTTACATACGACGGATATATTTTTCCAGAATTAAATTGCCCATAATTAAGGATACATGTAACACATGAATGCGTATTATACACAACAAATAAATAAGTCTTGTGTATATTGATCAATTGGAAGGGGTGCTGATTGGGATTGTTCACTTGCCAATATATTAGCAAATATCGCCATGGGCGCTTATTAGAGTTGGGTGCTTATTACGTCGAATACGGTATGTGCTTAAAATAGAAAATGCATGTTTTACATTACAGAACTATTTATTCATATCTCAGTGGCGACTAACAGGATCGGGTGGTCAGGCTTGCTGACTTGGTTGATGCATGTCATTGTGTCCCAATTGTGTGGATCAATGCTCATGTCAATCACTTGTGTGCCCAGACTCGATTATTTACAGACCGTCATAATTACAGCTGGAATATTGCTCAGTGCATCGTGAAACAACAAACCTGGAACAGTGTCTCAGGTTCATCATAGCTCGACAGCTAAATGTGGGAAGAAAGCCCAAAGTGATGCAGGTCTCAGATGTTTACCACTCTGGTGAACCTACAGGAGTGGGTTTTTACCACTCTGGTGAACCTACAGGAGTGGGTTAGTTCTGACACATCTGGTATCATGAACAGGGAGCTTTATGGGATTAGAACTGATAGCCATTGAATTCCAGCATGCTTAAGGTATGCAACTCTCGATAATTATAGAACACTGCAAACAAAGCCGTGACACAGCTTGAATAAAGACGATTGACAAAGACAACATCCACTCACTGGAAGCCAAAATGAGTAATGTTATATTATATAAAAATATGTTTACTTTCAGGTAATATTCCTCTGGAATCCAAGGACGAAGATTACAAGAAGTTTCTTTCTTGACACAAAGTTGATGTCATTCCTCTGTAAGCTTGTGTTGTGTGCTAAAGACAAAGTCAGTCGTCCTCTATGAACTGTGTCGTGAAGAATAGCAATAAATAAAACTTGTCCAGTTCTGGTTTTTGTTTGCATGTAAACAAACCTTGGGATCAGTACCCCGACTACAAAACACCCCACCTCATCTTGTGGTCCCTAAGCCAAAAAAATGAAAATCACTATTTGCATGATTTGTGTCCCATCTTTATGAAATACAGTATGTAAGAATAGAATGTTTCATGTAAGCTCCGTTTCATCACCAACAGAAAAAAAAATCTTTAATCGGGTAATTTGAAACCTCATGACTTGTACCATGTAAGTAGTGAGCATGTCTACCCCAATAAGGGCAACAGCAGTGACCACTGCCAGTCATCCTGGGTTAGACATGGCCGTCTACAGACAAGCAAAAGATTATCATACTTATATGTCGATGTGCATGCACTAGTCAAGAATAATGCAGGTACCTTGTTTCAAGTATTCTCCCACCGAAATACCATGCAGTCGTTTAACATTGAAACCCCACTCGGACACATACAGCCCCCATGCTACTAGTCCTTTTAGCCCCTTTCGCTCTCCAGGCAGACACTATCCACTAGCCCACAGAGATTTCTATTTGCAGTCCAGCAACAAAGCTAGATAATAATGTGTAGGAATCAGTGACTAATTGAAATATTCCAATGAAACTGCCTTGGTTAGTCTTCAATCCCAACTTTTTCAGTAACCTGTGCTTTTAAAGTACAGCACTGTCTGGATGGTTAGAGATTTTGCAATTCAACAGGTATCAGCAAAAATTGTTGAACACCACAAACAAAACAAAACAAAGTATGGCGATGCATCAATAGTATCATACCTCCGTGAATCCTATCCCAGCACCTGCTGCAACGCATGGGTTAAGATTCTGCTATAAAGTGGTCAGACTTGGTGATTGCGTGTCATCGTACCCTGAATGCATGTTAGGTTGTTCATGATATGAATCACTGGTCTGTTTCAATTATTTACAGGCCAATGTCATGTGGCTGTAATAAGTGTGGTATTAAACATTGCACTCTCAAATATTCAAGCCATATGGCAGCCTGAGAATATTCAACAAGTCTGGGTCAAATAAACCAATGACTGAATTATCTATAAGTTATCTAATCGTGCCCTAATAAAAAAAAGTATTGGATCATGCATTTCCAAGTTCTATATTGAGAATAGGTAGTGCTACACTCAGTTACAGCCATGTTCTCTTCCTGTGCTGAAGGTATCAGGGTGAAAAACAACACAAATAATCAGATTTTTAAGATATCTGCATCCTTTATTAATACAAACAAGACAAACATAAAACATCAGGGTGTAATTATCTTTAAAAATACTGTTGTGATAAGAAACAGAAGAGCATTATGGTCCTGAAAAGCAATATTCAAGATGAGTGAATGCAATGTGCCGAGTTTTGGGGAAGTGGGAAAGGAAACAAGATGATCAACTGAAATGAGTTAAGAAATGGCTTTTGGATATTAGACTCATACATAGTAAAGAGGAAAACTTACCCATTCAATTATCCCGCGATTATCAAATTTCCTCTCGCGCTGGCAGTTCCTATCTAACTTACCGTTAACTTAATCCTAATTGAATTATGGAGTTGTTACATCCTTTAGCTTCCAGATTCCATCCAAACGATTTTAATGCGACGCTCCGAAAATCTTCCTTGATTGACATCTTCATTCAATCCTGTTTCGTTCAACTATGCATCAATGCAATTCACAGACATGCTTTTCCAGTGACGAAGTCAGTGAAAGAGCACATATCTGATATGAACAAAGCTGCATAATTAGAACTAATCTTACTGTATTCCTCCTGGCGGATGTTCCAAGAATTTTAGTTCACTATCCTCTGCGCGAATCCTGATCCTATCCTTACATTTCGGCCTCCAAACTCTCTCCTGTCCTTTCCTTTAATGTTCCTATGCTCCCAGTCTCCTTCCCTCTCATTAATAATCCTCATGTTGTTCGTTCCTATCCTTCCTTAATTTTTATCCATAATCCATCCAGTCCAAGGCAAATATATCCTATGAAAGGATAGTAATGAAATCCAGCAAGATTTCAGAGCCTTCATTTTATCCAGATCCTCTTAAAACTATGATCCAAATGGGATATCTGTTAAAGGAATCGTTTAGAATCCTAGGATGGAAATGGGCCGCAAATTTTAACTGTGGGTTTCTGTTTTCCTCCTGAAATCCACAGTGAAATCCTTATGGTCCCTTGAGTTATCCACGGAACATCCTCCTATTCTTTGATTCCAGAATACTTACTTGAATTCAAGATTCCCAAATATGACCTAGATACTGGAAATCCTGATTTCACGTAATTTAAAATATTTTTTCAATGCAAAATTTTCAGGCAAGATTCCAGTGGTTTAAAATCCTGTCTACACCATGATTCAAATGTCCTGAAAGATGGATCCAAATTTTTAGTTCTATTTCCTTGACTGCGATATTTGAAATCCGGATTATTTCCCCTAACTGGGGGAAATTCCTATGTTCCAAAGCGAATTCCTACAGATATCCAGATTTTGAAATCCTGATATCCTAATGAGCCGTGGGGAGGATCCTAAAGAGCCATTTCTATGTATCCTGTTTCCTCTCCTAATGAAATGCTAATCCTTCCCTTTGATCCGCGGATCCTACTCTCTCCAACGCAGTCAATGCATTATGTTTCCAACTGAACAAAAGGAAAAGGACAACACATATTAGCACAGGAAAAAACAGTTCATGAAATTACTTTCCACGACACATAATCAGTTAAAAGTCTCTCTGGACACAGCACTTTGGCCATAGCCCCAGAGCTTGTAAATCAGCTAGAGGTGTAGAAAATTATGCTGCAGCTTGAAGTCATTCCAACATATTTTGTTTCATGAAAAATATTGGTAGGTCATGATTCTTTTGCAAATGTTTCACCATACAAATTTGGGATGTGTTTCAGTGTCACTTTGAAATCAACTAATGTTTAGACTTTTTCTGAAGAGAACTAGAACATTGGTGGACCACCATGTTTGAGAGTTAGCTAAAAAGATAAAACTATTCATGCACAAAACACATAGATGTTGGCAATAAAGCAGTTATTCTAGCACAAGGCAAACCAGAGCATGGTGATTAGCAGTCATAAAAGCATACCATGCCTATTCCCTCCATGAGTCCTATCCAAAGTTCATAACTCTAGTTGCTGTCGCTAGGAGAGGCTCGAGTTGTCTCCCCTAGGGCATCATTCTCACGACTACAGCATTTTTGTTTGTTAGCCTCCTAGTTCCTATTCAGCATCTGGAGAAGGAGAGATAAAAATATCAAGAACTGGACAATTAAAATGTGTTGGCATTACATCAGGGTCTGGTTTTTTCGGGCTACTTTGGAGGGCAAAATGCTGATGACGCTATATTACATACATACATAAATCGGATGAAATGATACATCATTGTGTGGCTACGTCAGTTTTATCATTGCGAATGGGTTACATGAGAAGCCATAGCTCAGTATGGGGAGCGTGACCTCGACCGTCCCCGGGAATACGAACTTGATCTGGATCGCATTGGGGAGTAGCGGGGGCTGCCTCGGGATTGTCTTCGTGGTGAAAAGCTTGGGCTTCGACTACGAGACTTTCCTCGAGAATCTTGTTTCACACGGATGTAACTTGCTTCACCCTGAAAATCATATGAAAAGAGTGAATGTTGTTTCACTTAACAGTCAGCAATATCTATGACATATTAGTGATACATAACAACAAGATGATGCATATATTAGCCAAGCAAATTGTGAATCAGTCTGTACTGGTATGGTGACATTCTCCATTAGATTCAAGGGGTTCATTTTGGAAAGATCAAGTGGAATGCAATATTACAGGTTGGAAGAACAAATGTTAAAAGTAAGCAACATTATTACTCAAAGCTGCGTCACATTACACTGACTAGCCTGTATCTAACTTAAATAATTACTGTTATGGACAGTTACTAACATTCAAACTTATCAGATTTTCTAGTCTTACCTCATGGGAGCGGAACTTTGAGTCGTCTAGTTTTCTTACAGCATATTTCATGTCTTCCTTACGGAGAAACTCCACTACTCCTGTACCATCCTTGAAGACATCAGCATAGCACACATCCCCAGCCTCTCTCATGTGGTCCTTCAAGTCCTGCCAGCTACCAGTGGGAGGCAAACCTGGACAGTGAAACATAACATGGATATTTTGAATCAAGGGACTATCTACTGCAAATCTGGAAATTAATGCGTCTCCAAATTAATACGACTGCTGACCCCTAGCCAAAAATGTGACTCTCCCCATCCCCAGTGGAATGATGCATATCCTTACTTTAATTCAACCTTACCTTAATCAAATTAAATAGTAAATAGCAAGGCTTTATAGCACTTCCATAAAAACAATAAACAGTGTTTTCCTCAAACACACAGTTTATATGTTTACTCTGTTGACTGGTATTAACATGATTAAGTTTAAAGGCAATAAAATAATTGAACCAACAACAGTTCACTTATTGGTATGCAGAGGTGTCAACAAGCTTGACATGAGCAGGAAGAACTCTTGACCCCAGCAGTGATAACTCACCGGATGCCCTTTGTGTAATTCCTATTTTTGAATGACATTGTTATATACTTCTTACAACTGCTGCTCAATAAACTGTTCTTATATTCAAGTTGGTATTTCTGCTCACCAAAGAGTGTATTGAAGTCATCTTATTGCTGATAGTAATTTTGGAGACATAAACGCAAAGTTAATTAATGAAAGCAAAGACCACTCGCCAATTTTTCTCATTTAATTCACTCTAATTTAAAGATTTACAGTATTCAAAACCCTTTTTTTAAGGAAAGATCTTAATTATTAATTATGGTTAATTTCACCAACTGATTCAGAGGCTTAGAATTATGAAGTGTTGTACAGGAAAATGCATGTTCACATTCTTACCCGACACCAGAACTCTGTATTCTGATCTTCTTGATGGAGGTCCACCACGCCTTCTACCTCCGCCACCACCACCATCACCGCGACCTCCGCCGCCACCACCCCCTGGGCCAATTCCACCTCTGCTAGGCCCCGGTCCTGTGCCTCTGGGAAATTCCACCCTCAATGTGTAGCCATCATAGTTATACCCATCTCTTTGCTGAACAGCATCTTCTGCATCTCTGGCAACAGGGATTAGAGATGTTATCATAACATAGGGATATAGGCTACTAGCCAAAAACTAAATGCCTTCATTAGTGTATGCCGGATTGTCTATGCCTGAAATTGAAAAGCGCTCCATATTTGAACACAGGGTTTGCAAATACATTTTCCTGTAACCAATATGACCAGTCCCACAGACGATTAGATAAAATAAATACCATTACCAAACAAACAGCATTTACACACGTTACAGAAAGTATATCAGAATCAGAATCCTTCAGCATGTTGAGTGCATTGTAACATGTATCGAGACAATATTAAGGTTCAAAAAACTTGATACATGTTACATTCACCAATAACATTGGGTTGATCACGACTGAGTTGTTGTAAGAACATGTCGAGAGAGAGCAACGTGGACTGGCCTCAACTATGGAAACAGCTTGGTCAGGTCATTATGATGAATGTATCGGCAAACAAACATTTCTCATACACTGCTGCGTGCAAGTAATGGTGTAATAAAGAACATAGCATTGTTCTTTGTGAGGAAGTGGTTACGATTACACAAGATCAAGAGTGCCGCGCTTGGTAGGGTTTCGTTGAGGAACCCCTTTACATGTCAATCATATCAAAAAGCCAAACAATATTTTGGAAAAATGAAATGACGAGCATATAACTACCTGGGGTCGTCGAATTCGACGAACGCAAAAGGGGGACCTCGTCTGTTTTTCAAGTCGATGAAAACGATTTTACCATATTTATAAAACAAATCTTCGATATCACGTGTTCTGATATCTGGAGGCAGATTGCCAACATAGATTCTGCTATCATTAGGAATACCGCCCCTATATGCCATGATTAACTATCAACGTTTTCTGTTCAGCACCTATCACCTTATCCCTGATCTAATATGGCCGTCCACGCGTCGTTTTCGCACAGGATTGTGGGATCGCGTGAGCCCAAGACAGACGTGCGTTCGTGTGCCCTGCAGTCACAAGGCGAATGAGAACAGGTTCTAGTGTAAGGAAGAACTAAGTTCACGAACTCTTGGGAGCGACGGCGGAATAGATTCGGCGACACCTGTTGTTTTTATCACATCGCAAACCATAACAACGATAATGATAAAGCATGATAATGTATCACATGGTAACGACAGTAAAGAAGCTTATGATAATGAATTAGAGGGGAATATGATATGGACTGTCACTCCCAGCAAAGTATGAAGGATTGATTTTAGTGGGCATCACGCGTCAGCGGTCACGGTGGTCTAAATAACCGAGTCTTGACCATGCGGACTAGTGGTCGATAGTAGGAGCACAACGACCCCATTTTTGGTTAAGTCGTTGGGGTTAAGCCACATGAGTTTGTATCGCATGTATAGCTGCTAATTATTACTTAGGCCAGGGTAATGTGCATGATGTCAACGAAAAGTCATAAAAAAATAAATGTAGTTTGTTGTTTAACGCCGCATTCAGCAATATTCTAGCCATATGACGGCGGTCTGTAAATAATCGAGTCTGGACCATGCAGACTAGTGGTCGATAGTAGGAGCACAACGACCCCATTTTTGGTTAAGTCGTTGGGGTTAAGCCACATGAGTTTGTATCGCATGTATAGCTGCTAATTATTACTTAGGCCAGGGTAATGTGCATGATGTCAACGAAAAGTCATAAAAAAATAAATGTAGTTTGTTGTTTAACGCCGCATTCAGCAATATGCTAGCTATATGACGACAGTCTGTAAGTAATCGAGTCTGGACCAGACAATCCAGTGATTAATATCATGAGCATCGATCCTCGCAATTGGGATACGATGACATGCATCAACCAAGTCAGTGAGCCTGACCACCCGATTCCGTTATTCGCCTCTTTTACGACAAGCATGGGTTGCTGAAGACCTATTACCCTGGATCTTCACAGGTCGCCTTTTTTAAAATTCAGCGACAGGACTAAACAGAATTCGTCCTAGTTTTCCGGTTCATAGTTTTAGACAAATACATTTGAAATAGTTGATGTGTTTAGAAAGGGAAATGTTTTTGGAATTAGGGGATTCGACGGTATTATCTGACTGCTTGTGATGGTCGGTGCAAAATCAGCATTTGACTTCTACTGCTATGTAGAGGGAATCATCAAGCCATATCTTCTGATTTTATATGATAGTGGCAAATGGAAATGATTTGATCATATCTGCTGGGGAGCAGGCGATCAGATCTAATGGGTTCTTATGGTTTTTGTGATGAGTTGTGTAAAGAGGTCGAAATTTGCATTTTGCAGCCAACGTCACTAATATCGGATAAAACCACCTCTGTTGGACAGATATGCACGAATTTTTCGAGGCATGCTTTCGATGAGTTGACCAATGTCAGCCTGACCCATGCTGTTCCATTCATCTCTGAGAGCAACGCCGAGTTCATTGAGAGTGGTGGGTGGATGTTGACGTTGACTACAGTTCAGTGGGGGGAAGGTCAGGACTGAGTGCTGCTGACCACGACATGACATGAATGTCTTGCTGTTGGAGTAATTTGGTCACAATCCTGGCACGATGAGCACGTGCATTATCATCTTGAAAGATGAAACGTTGTCCATGGGCAACACGCCATGCAAATCGCACCACGTGCGGCGCAGTGATGTTCTTCCGATTATAAAGGTGAGGTGAGGTGAGGTGAAATGGGGTTAAAAGTCGCGTCCGAGATTATTGCACTTATATAGCGACGTGCATGTACGTGTGTGTGTTTGTGTGGCTGCTTGTACTAGTCCCGATTTAAAGTGCTAGCTCACTGAGATACCATGCCGCAGTTTAAAATGAATATCCCACTCAGACACATTATACTGACTCCGAGCCGACCAGTCCTTGTTTTAGCCCCTTAATGCCGAGCGCCAGACAGGGTAACAACAAGTACCATCCTTTAACGTCTTTTGGTATGACGCGGCCAGGGATCGAACCCCGGACCTTCCGCTCTCCGGGCGGACGCTCTACCATTAGACCACGGAGGCGGTCTCCGATTATAAAGACTCTCTGCCATAGACAATGTGGAGCAGACCTGGGCCAGTCATTGTACCCCAACCTCAAAACGAACATATGCTGCCCGACGTTATCGTTACAAACACTCACTGAGACGACTCCAAACTCGATTCCTTTAGCTATGGAAGTCGAGAGTGAATTTCGATTCATAAGAAAACATGATATTAGACCATCGTCCATTGCCCCAGTGCTGACGTTCCCTACACCACTGAAGCCTTTGATTCAAATGACGAGCAGTAAATCGTGGGTGACACGTGGACGGAGTGCACGGAAGCGCCATATGAGCAGACGATTTCGCACGGTCTGGGCAAGTACCCATACATCTGTTGCCTGTTGCACCGCCCCTTATCTGAGTGGCAGTTTGCAACCGACTTCCTAGCGCCATCATCCTGGCCAATCTGCCCTGGGTTGGACTTGTTGCCCCTCGGCGTCCAGAGCGGCGTCGATCATCGACGTTAAGTATTTTTCCGTACCGGTCCCACAATCTGATGATAACAGATTGAGAAACATATGCAGCGTTTGCGCAACAATATTCTGACGTGTGCCCGCTTGCAACATGCCCATGGCCCGTAAGCCGTTCAGCACGTTGCAACAATTGCATGATTAAATGTGTTAAATAAAGTGTCTTTGAGCGTTTGGTTCCAACAGAGATCTATCATATGGTCTCTAGTTCCAAGAAAACAATATGCGTCTGCTCATAGCCCTAGTCCGAGTGATACCACCCCTTGCACGTGCTGGCCGAGGTCACGTGCTTCATGACTGTCACATTGTTGTGAAAGTTGTTTGACTCAGCAATATTCCAGCCATATATGACGGCGGTCTGTAAATAATCGAGCCTGGACCAGACAATCCAGTGATTGATATCATTGGCATCGATCCACGCATTTTGGGGATCGATTACATGTATCAACCAAGTCAGCGAGCCTGAACACCCGATCCCGTTATAGTCGCCTCTTACGACAAGCATAGTCGCCTTTTACGGTATGACGGGGCAACCAACAAAGTCGAGACAGACATATATATGGCTGATTTGGGGAATGTTGACACAACGGAACACTCCCAAATGTAGTCGTGTATCAATATATGCTTGAACTATACATAACTTGAATACAGAGGGAGAGCAAAGATAGGCTACTGATGAGGTGTAGTACGTTATGATCAGTTATACCCGTATTCTTTTATTATAAAGTAAGAACTGTTGTTGTTTTTTATTTCGGAAAACATCTTTATTTCTGTATAAATTACCACCAAAGACAATAAATAGATCTTAATTGTGCACACACACCCCCCCCCCCCCCCCCCCCCCCCCCCCTCCTTTTTCGTTAAACTATTTTATAGATCTACAGCTTGTCGTGAAACAGAATGTTGTTTCTTTTCTCACAACATTTTGAGTCGTGTAGGCTACCGAATTGCCGCATTCGTATGTAATTAATAATAATTAATTTTAAAGAATGAACATTCCTTTCTGTGAATATACAGATATTTCCATTACAACTAGTTCCATTAAAAAGTGATCATAAATACAAATGACGCACAAGTCAAGCTTGTTGTTGCGTTTGTTTGCAAACAGGGCGTGCTCCAGCTCGAAATGGCTGCGAAAAGGACTTGTTCTTAGACCCGCGAAAACAGTGTCCACGGATACGGTTGCTACAAGACAACTGGGGATTATGGGATGTTTAAATCTCCTAGCGGTGTTCCTGCTATAGCCAATCAGCGATCGGAATGCAACCAATCACATTCACGGACTTAGCGTCGGGGGAAATATATAGCGAGAGAAGAGTTGCTAAGGTTTGTGTGACATCTTTGATTCATAACAGCGTGGTGCCAACTACTATTTGTAATACATTTTCAACGCAGGTCACAATTAAAAAGGTACGTTTTGTGCAGTCATAGTAAATCGAATACCATGAACTTTCTTTGATGTTTATTTAATCGATTTTAGATGCATATTTCATTATAGACCATGTTGAACGTTTAGGAACATGTGTGGATAGGCTTATACGAGAAAAATATCGTTTGATCCCACGCATTTAACCGTTCGCACATGTGCTAATGGTATATTGTGATGATACTTTCAGACCTCATCCCTAGAACCTAAATCACGATTTATTCTATGGTATATTCTGTGTGTTCATTGATATACCGAATTAAAAATTGATGATTAGTATAATTTATGAAAAGGCCAGAGGTAGCAGATATTGGCAAAAATGCAACGTTTATCCGAAATAGGCCTAGGTATACTGTACATAAGCCGACGTGAATCTGCCACCACGTGATTGCCTGGCACCATATCGGTGCGTCATCTATTTATGTTAGAATTTCGAGTGTTTGTAGTGTGAGGGTATACCTACTGCGATTTTGTCAAATATTTACTATCCTTTTACCGAAACTCTTTTCTTGGTTGATTTTTCCACGTGATTTTTCTTTCTTGCACACCAATATTGGGTCGCTTACAGGCAGATTTGTTATCAGAAATTGCACAATGGTAATTAATTAACAGTAGAATTCTATATACGACAGCCAGAACAGCCTGGAGATAGACCTAACAAGCCTTACCTGTACACTCAGAAATTTCAATTAATGTCCAATTAGTCACAAGGTAAATGACATTCCATTTTATCTCTCCATGTTTTTGAAAACTGAAAAAAGTCACAAGTGCAAGTGACTGTAAAGAGCCAAATCAAACTACACAGACAGTTAAACCTTTGTAGTTTGTACTTCAAGATTAACAGAAAAATTCCTGTTTTAATGGTTTTCCTTATATTATAGCACCATGTCGGAGAGAAAAGCTGTCATCAAGAATGCTGACATGAGCGAGGACATGCAGCAGGATGCTGTAGACTGCGCCACAGCAGCCCTCGAGAAGTACAACATTGAGAAGGACATTGCTGCATACATCAAGAAGGAGTTCGACAAGAAGTACAACCCCACATGGCATTGTATTGTCGGTCGCAACTTTGGCAGCTACGTCACCCACGAGACCAAGCACTTCATCTACTTCTATTTGGGACAAGTGGCTGTTCTCCTCTTCAAATCAGGATGAACCTTCCTGCATAGCCTATGGACGTTCTACTTGTTTGCATTGCTCCTGTATTTTGGGCATGTGCTTAACTCGCAAAGTAAATCGACGATTCTATATTGGAGGAAAACCTAAAGCTCAGCGCTGGATCAAAGGGACCGTATTGAATCAGGAACTGTTGGAAATACTGTTATAGTGTACTTAGGCACAACAGTTGCATGATCTCTAGAACTGATGCAGCTGTTTGTGTGCATGTCAGCATCGCAAACATGGTGAATCATTTAGTGTTGTGTCGATGTGTAGCAGCTAGTTGCCTGAAGTCTAATCAAGCCTCTTAGTCTACAGATTTCAGCAATGCCAAAGAATTGTCAAAGCATTTAGTGAAATTTTACTGGTTTGCTGCACATGCGGGTAAAGCAACGCCATCCAACGTGGATCTGTCAATGTTCATTATAACATTTATTTCAGCATTGTTTTATATTCTTAAATAAATTATATTTTGTTTGTAGAGTTAATTTTGCCTGTTATTTGTTGTTTTTCACGATTTAATCTGTACTGATATGAGAAGTCTTATGAGAATGGATGCGAACTCCATTGGACAGTTATTTAGTATGTAACAATCTGCTATATATTTTCTGAAGAGAAATTTGGACTTTATCTCATTATAATCAGATCTTTTCCTCCAATAAGTTCCTCTGTGAAAATCTGAGGACACCTCCATAGTAATCTGTCATACAGACTTGAAACAAACACATGTACATGTATATCCAATACAGCCCATGTAAGTCTAATATTTAGTAAGTCTAGATTACTGCAGTATCAGGAACTGAAGTGTCTCGGCTCCTTTTTATTATATTTCCATAACTGTATTTTAGCAAATGTTTGTATCAGTAAAATATGTTCATTACAGAGACTAGCTGTTTATCTAAGTCGACCAAAGGAAGTCAACTTTCTAATCCACCATTGAGTCTTCTACATTCTTGACATGAGTGAGCAAAACATTCAGACAAGCACATCTGATTTCCGCATCTCGAAAAGAAATATAATTGAATATTCTGAATGCAAAATATAGTCAGGCCATTGTACTGCTGTGGCTATTTTATAAGTCGCATCGTTTCTTAACGCCATGACATCTATACCTGATCAGGGTTAGAAATTGGCCCTAGTCCTGTAGTCCTTACCAAACTGCCCAATAGTAAAGGTATCCTAAGGACTAGTAGAAATTTGCCAATTTTAAATTGTTCTGCTATATGTTATCATTGTAAGGACTAGTGGACTGAAACTGTTAGTTTCTACCGCTGCCGATACTTGAAAGGTTGTACTGTAGATGGAATGTTAGTTGTGTGGTGGGGTTTTCATTTACTAAACTCAAAACTTCAAAATGAAGGTGGTAAAGAAATGAAAGCCCTTGCAGCCATCATTCTTTCATTTAAATTGGTTGATCCTAGTTCGGATGAGGTATGATAAAAGATCTGATTTTAATGAGACTGCTTAGTACTGTCAGATTTCATTCAGTCACTGTTTCTGTCTCCCTCTAACAGGGAAAGCCAAGCAAAATCTTTTGGTAAGTTTAATTTGATCAGAATCAGTACTGTTTGTAATCCTTGCACATGACAGACACATTAATTATCAATCATGTCAATAGCATGAAATCAACAGTATTATTAAATGAGATAAGTTATTAAATTTCATATGCTAAACACAAACTGATTCTTTTCTTTTAGTTTTCAAAATAATCATTGATCAGTTGGAGCTAAATAATTATTGCGAATGGTCACCTGATTCCCAACACAAACCATGTAAGTCACACCCACCCCTCTGGAGGGATTCTGGGTTAAAACCGGTCCCCAGAAGCTTGTAAGAGGCAACTTACTGGACTGGGTGGTCAGACTCAGTTGTTTGGTTGACTATACCATTGTACTATGGCGGTGTTGATCTTTGATCACAATATCAGACATTGATTGTCTGGACCAAACTCCCATTATTTAGAGGCCACCAACATTTAGAAGGAATATTGCTGAGTCAGTGTTAGAAATTGGCACTAGCCCTGTAGTCCTTGCCAAACTGCCCAATAGTTAAGGTATCATAAGGATTAGTAGAAATTTGCCATTTTAAAGGGTTTTGCTATATATACTACTCAAAAGAAGTTAAGGATCACCCGATTCTTTCATTAACTACAGGTAATATCTAATTTCAGGGCAGATTAACAATTGTAATATGGAAGAATCGATGATCCTTTACTTCTTTTGAGTAGTTTATGTTATCATCATAAGGACTATTTGACTGAAACTTAGTTTCTACCACTGTTGAGTGGTATTAAAACACTACACTACACTAGTCTCGAGTCACCTTAAATATTTATTTGTTTCCATCAGGGTTATGACAAGGACTCAATGTTGATTATACTAATTTATTTGAGACACATTGCAACCTTTATGAACCTATAAATTGTAGGTTTTTATCCAGTAGAGAATGAACAAATACAAACGTCCTTTGGCTTTGTACCTTATGCAAAACCAGGTCTGGGCCCATGACATTTTGAATCTACAAGACATCATTTTCAATATAAATATTTTGTTATTTGGGTTATTATTAGCTAAGCTTTCTGAACCTCACTCTGGGTCAGACGAACAAAACGTTGTGTTTCATAGTGGTAGGAGACATTAGGTCATTGATACTGAATTGAATTATGACCTCCAATATTTGAAAAATGTTTGCCTTCCTTAAACAAACAGATCACTGATAAGTATCAATCTGAAACTGCATTTGGAACAAGATTGTTTTATTACCTCAACAATATGACCAGTAACATTTATTCCACTGTAGGCAGTCACTTATTCCATATCTCAACATGACTAAACCATATTGCTTAATAGCATTATCAATTGGTTTTTTTACCATTTGACACAGGTATTAAATAGATTTCAAAACACTTACAGTTAATGGCATCCCTGGAGTGGACCAGTTTGTTGACATTGTTTATTGTTTAGAAAATGTTTGAAATCCTTCACCCACTGAAGAAAAAGGGAAACCATGATATTCCAATTGGTGGCATTTGGGGTCAGATTCTTGCCCCAGTGTCATTGAGTAAGGACACCGTTTTTGTATTGAAAGGATTGTGACTAGAAGTATAGTCAACATAGTTTTGTAACTGTGTTTACATATCACCTGAGACAAGATATAAGGTCAGTTAAATATTCTGGTGTCTCTTGAGCATTTGTGGTGTAGACAGGGAGGGTTTTATATTTCACTTTTTTGGGAGGTGAAAGCTTAAAAAAGGTATATTAATTTATTCATAAAACGTCGGAATCCAGTGAAAAATTGTTATTTGGGATGAAAAACGTTTCTTTTAAATTACAACCCTAGAAAGTTTGATAAAAGTTATTCAAAACCAACTTTATATATATATATATATATATATATACTCAAAAATGAGGTAAATGTTCACTCTGTGTACATGTAATATATAATAAAGTCCACGGTAGTCCATCATCTTCTTTATATCAGTTTCAGACATAGATGATGGACTAACGTGGACTTTATTATTTCATCATATGTATATATATATGATGAAATAATAAAGTCCACGTTAGTCCATCATCTATGTCTGAAACTGATATAAAGAAGATGATGGACTACGGTATATATATATTCAAAACCAATTTTGTATAAACATCCTCCGTAAGTAGTTTTCTGTTCAAGTGTAGTGTAGTGAGTCAACAGGCAGAAGCTTATCTTTCATTGCTTGGAATATAAAAGGTTTAAGGAACAAACTGACCAATAACGACTTTGTTAATTTTGTATCTCTCTCTCTCTCTCTCTCTCTCTCTCTCTCTATATATATATATATATATATATGTGTGTGTGTGGAATATATGGAATATAAAAGGTTTAATGAACAAACTGACCAATAACGACTTTGTTAATTTTGTATCTATCTATCTATCTATCTATCTATCTATCTATCTATCTATCTATCTATCTATATATATATATATATATATATATATGTGTGTGTGTGTGTGTGTGTGTGTGTGTGGAATATGTGGAATATACAAGGTTTAAGGAACAAACTGACCAATAACGACTTTGTTAATTTTGTATCTATCTATCTATCTATCTATCTGTATATATATATATATATATATATATATATATATATATATATATATATGTGGAATATACAAGGTTTAAGGAACAAACTGACCAATAACGACTTTGTTAATTTTGTATCTATCTATCTATCTATCTATCTATATTAGTTGCACACACGCACACACAAATTTTAAGTGGCGGGTCACGAGAAACCCGTAGGTGATGGGACAACGCCCCTGAAACAATTCCACCATAAAACCCGATTATTAAGTAAATTTGGTTTACGATTGCAAATATTTTGAAACAGATATTGTGCTGATTGTAGGCGTAGTGATATTTTACGAGCGTTTCTATATTACGTCTCTGCTATTAAAAAAAGCTTTACAATATGTGTTTGCTCGCAAAGAGCAGCAGCCAAGGCTTGGCCCAGTCGTCTAGGAATCGCCAGAATTCGCTTTGCAGTGTTGTGTGCTAGACGATTTAGAAACCTGTGACCGCGGGTTTGAATCCCGGTTCGCCCTGATTATGTTTCTAGGTTTATCAGCACCACACCTGTGCTCATGGGTTTTACCAGAGTAAAAAAAAACGTCTACGACTTGCATCACTTCGGGCCTTCCCTCCGCCTTGACGAAGGAGTTATGGAATCTGTTAATCATCCATTTTCACCATTTTAAGTCTCATAATCCTCTATAATCAACACGCAATCTCCCAATCTCAAGCTCCTCGATCCAATCTCCAAAGCTCTGCATGCAATATCTCGATCTCCCATGTTCCCCATCCAATCTCTCATGTTCGACGTGCAATATTACAAATCAACCTTGTTCCCAATCCCATATCCCAATTTCCCAATCCAATCTCCTAATCTTCTTCATTTATTTGTAGTGATAATAGTCAAATAGAACTCACATGTTTTAAACTGGGCATAATAACCCATTTTGGGGATTCTCGGATAAATTACAATGCCAAACCTGTAAAAGGTGTCTTTTAACCGCCTTAAACCTTTTATATTCCAAGCAATGAAAGATAAGCTTCTGCCTGTTGACTCACTATACTACACCTGAACAGAAAAATGATGTTTTGCATTTTTATCACCTCTAGAATTTAAAAAAAAATACTTACGGAAGATGTTTATGTGCAGTTAACATTCATATTATATCCCAGATGAAAGAAAACTAGACAAGAACTTTATTCATTGCATCCTTAATGAGGTATCAGGGTCAAGGACTCTTCATGATTTGAAGAGGAGAATAGCCACCTGTCCCAGATAGAAGTAGATGAAGTGCTTGGTCTCGTGGGTGACGTAGCTGTCAAAGTTGCGGCCGACAATACAATGCCATGTGGGGTTGTACTTCTTGTCGAACTCCTTCTTGATGTATGCAGCGATGTCCTTCTCAATGTTGTACTTCTCGAGGGCTGCTGTGGCGCAGTCTACAGCATCCTGCTGCATGTCCTCGCTTATGTCGGCATTCTTGATGACAGTCCTTCCCTCCGACATGGTGCTGTGAAAGACAACAGGTAACTTAACAAATGGTGTACGGTAAAACGTCGTTAGTCTCGACCACATCAATCAGAAACCTGTTTCCCGGGAACCATACCTGTAGAATAAACTCCCAACAGTGAATGCGTTAATCCGGATTCGGCTCATCCGGATTAACCGGGGTCCATACGTACAATTCTATTTTTCACAGCCCATTTTTTTCAGGACATCTAGTATATCTAACAAACATCGCTTTTGTTTTCAAAACCAGAAGGCTAATACCTAAGACACTTCCTGCAATATCCTTTACAATGAATGGTGGAGACCCGACGGAAGGTGTTCTGGAAGCTCAAATGTGCCTTTGTTCAAGTCAGTACTTCTTCCAATGATTGACAAATCAGGTAATGCTGCAAAGCTTTCGATTATGTTAACATGTCAGTTCTTTTTCGTTGTTACACCTGCAGTGGAGAAGCCGTTCATTTTCAGGGTACAATATTACGATAGCGGGTGTTATATACTGACTTTTAATACCCTGAAAAGTTGTTTTTGTCCGAGGAAAGCGTGTAGCTGGAATATTGCTGACTTATTGAACGCTCACACATTTTGGATTTTGTCGTGAGTAGGAGAGAGATGGATTTTATAATTTGTGTGACTCTTTGGTGAAATTGGGTGATTGAGATTACATATAGGAGTGAGTGAGTGAGTATGGTTTTACGCCGCTTTTAGCAATATTCCAGCAATATCACGGAGGGGGACACCAGAAATGGGCTTCACACATTGTACCCATGTCGGGAATCGAACCTAGGTCTTCGGCGTGACGAGCGAATGCTTTAACCACTAGGCTACCCGACCGCCCCTTACATATAGGAAACGTACTGGGTCGGGACGCAGAAGAAACAAGGTTGCTGGATAGCCATGATTAGCATGGGTTATTGGGAGATTGGATGGGGAACTTTGAGATATGATTAGGTGAGTGAGGGAGTTTGGTTTTACGCCGCTTTTAGCAATATTCCAGCAATATCACGGCGGGGGACACCAGAAATGGGCTTCACACATTGTACCCATGTCGGGAATCGAACCTAGGTCTTCGGCGTGACGAGCGAACGCTTTAACCACTAGGCTACCCGACCGCCCCTTACATATAGAAAACGTACTGGGTCGGGACGCAGAAGAAACAAGGTTGCTGGATAGCCATTATTAGCATGGGTTATTAGGAGATTGGATGGGGAACTTTGAGATATGATTAGGTGAGTGAGGGAGTTTGGTTTTACGCCGCTTTTAGCAATATTCCAGCAATATCACGGCGGGGTACACCACAAATGGGCTTCACACATTGTACCCATGTCGGGAATCGAAACCCGGGTCTTTGGCGTGACGAAGACACTTTAACCACTTTAACCCGACCGCCCCAGATATGATTAGGAACATGGAAAATAGGATTGGGATCATGGAAGAAGGAGAGTGACTTGGAAACACGGGAGATTGTGATAGAGGTTTCGGGGATTGGGAACATGTGCTTTGAGATTGGGAACAAGGTTGATTTGTGATATTGCACGTCGAACGAGGGAGATTGGGAGATTGAACTGGGAACATGGGAGATCGAGATATTGCATGAAGAGCTTTGGAGATTGATTTGAGGAACTTGAGATTGCGTGTTGATTATAGAGGATTATGACATATAAAGTGGTGATTATGGATGCTTAACAGATTCCATAGTGTTTATCCATGGGTGATTATGTGATTCGGGGGTGAACAAGAGAGATTGTTGGAAGGGGCGGTATAGGGTGGGAGATGTGTGTATTCTGCTATAAAATGGAAAAATATAATTTGTCCAGTCGAACATGTTCTTCCTACGAAGATTTCAAAGAGCGTCACACAACTCTTGTCCAACAGAGTTACAACATGCAATGCCCACCTAAAGCTTTCAAAAATGTGTATGGGTGACATGTTGAGGACAATCTGATTAAAACCAGATCTTTTACTCTCTGTGTGAAGATCTGGGGACACTTCCATAGAAGGTCGCTGCTTCTAGGTTTGATTATGATGACATTTAGCTACCAGATTTATCAACAGCATAATAATAAGTACTTAAGAGGGTCTACATTGTGAATATTTATAGTCATTTGACCTTAAGCCTGTTAAATAGCGTGGGATCTTAACTTAGCATGAAGTGCTGTTCGACTGGTTCTAACACACCAATTAAACACTGAAACACCGTTCTATCTTAAATCAAAATAACGAATTCTTGTAATATCTGTGAAAGAAAGAAAGAAACACATGTTTTGTTGCGTATTCATAAATGCGTTAATCACGAAAAACAACATGAACTGGAGTAAGGCAACACATACCCTCAAACTCGGATTGCCCATGTAATTAACATCTATATATTATCTTATGCAAATTCTGATTTCATATTTGAAGAATCGCTTTTTTATATCAAAGTTGCGGCTACTTTTTGTAATCCAGTACCCTACTGGTTTTCGCAATATTTGTGGTACTACAGATAACATATTACTAAACAAATCTATAAACGATCCCTACCTTCCTAATGTCTTTAAGCGATGACGTTTGATTATTCTTATGGAAAACTTGCAAGGGAAACATTTTTCAATCGGATGAAGTACCAGTTTATAATAAGAACTTACTTTACTTGGAGTGACACCTGGAGTTAATTTAAGAGAAACATAAGGTAAGACCACAGAAGTTTCCCCTGAGCCAGTGTAGTTTCCTTGAGGCTAAGATAAAGGGATATATACACATGCACAAAAGTTAAGCACCACCATATTCATAGTCTCTTGATTTCACGTTTGGAAATCAGAAATACGAAATATGATGATGTATGACTGATGATGAATTAGGCTTCCATAGTTTCATGAACCCAAATGTGTCCAGATACCACAAGGAAAGCGTGCTTTACGTGTTGCTGCAGCTCTCCTCCCCTATAAATAGTGAAATTCATCACAGTGTTATCACTCGTTTGATTGTCAAACATGGTCAAACCAATGATGTCAATGACAGGCATAGGTCTGGTAGGCCAAGAAAGACCTCTAACAGAGAGGATAGGCGTCTTTTCAGGATAGTCAGATGAAATCCATTTGCCACTTCAACAGATTTAAGACTGCAGTGGATTACCCATCAGAGACTCCCGACGATGACCGTAAGGCGTCGCCTCAGAGCGGCTGGTTATAACGCCAGAAGACCAGTAAAACGTCAGCAACTGACTGAGCGGCACATGTGGAATCGTCTCATATGGTGTCGTGCCCGTAGAGGATGGAACTTGGCCAACTGGAGAAGGATCCATTGGTCTGACGAGTGTCGAATGCTGCTACGAACTGTTGATGGTCAAATACGTGTTTGGAGGCAACGTAACACTCGTTTTGCACCAAGGAACATCCAGAAAACCTTAGCATGTGGCGGGGGTCTGTCATGATATGGGGTTGTGTTTCCTTCGGCTGCAAACTTCCGCTGGTGACAATTCGTGGAAACCTGAATGGCCAACAATACCAAGATGCCGTTCTTCGCCCAGTGGTAGTCCCTAATTTTGACAACCATCCTCTTCAGACAAGACCTGTTTACATGGACGACAATGCTAGACCACACAGATCTCGGACAGTTTTGGCTACTCTGCACTCCCTAGGGTGTATATCTGACACCTGATATGGTCTGCCAATATGACAGTTACATGACAAAAAAGTTTTTCAATGTTTTCTAATCCTTAAATTTCTGGTCTTCGGTAAAATTCCTTTTTGCTCATATTCTTTTGGAACACAAGATAAACTTGCTTTGGGACAACTTTTGCACCATATGAGGTTTACATATACGGCTTACAACAATCGTACATCTCGTTATAATAGTCATCATTAAGTGCCAAAATTGACAGCTCACAAATATTGATCACGTGTATATGATCAACTTGTATCAACGGCACCAGACACGTTTCGAGCCAACGCTTTAACCACTAGGCCACCCCCACAACCCAAAACCCCATCCCCACCCCCATCCCCACCCCCATCCCCTTTAATCCTATTTCCTATTGAGCTCCCTTTCAGTATGATGCAATCAAGTTTTATACTTTCCACATCTGTGGCCAGAATGGGTATCACACACATGGTGTCTTCTATATCCCATTTACATTACGGGCCACAAAGATGAACCTATTCACACTAACACGACCAATCTACCAAACTCCATGTCCGGAGAATGAGCATCCTCATGAAGTTGTATGTGTGGATTTTCAGACAGATGAGTGGAAAGACCTTATTGTCGTGGCATTATTTATTGGTCCACATAACAAATAGGTAAATACCAAAAAATATAAGAGAAAAAAAACAACTCAAATGTATTCATATATCATCCAAATGTTGCTGTCTCATCTCAGACCGACTGAGAAAATGATATTTTAACAGAACAAACTGGAATTCACAAATATTCATTCCTTCGGTCAAAGTCTCTAAATCATTACAAATGATCAGTGGCAGTTGAGCTAAATGTGAAATATGACAAAATATATGAATGACGTAACAAGTTATTCTTCTCAAGCACCTTAAGGTTACCACACAAGGTTACCACACAGTACACGGGAATCGGGTTCCCAAGTCCTGGTGTGTCTCCTTATATCCATATACAGCCAACCGTCTTGTCATGTAAAACGAGAGTATGTTGATCTGCCATAGTGCAGGTTCTCCACATTGCCAAATAGGTTTTGCTTCGGGCGGTCTTGTATTCAAACCTTTCATTTCAATTCCATTCAAGAGTTCTGCTTTTTAAGGTAATGATAACTCTTTGTATAAGCCTGGCTTGACAGCAAACAAGAAAGAGATGTCAGAAGACATGTTGAGCTTGTAGTCATGGAAACCCGTAGGAGACACAGGTTATCCTGATTTGAAGAGGAGAACAGCCACCTGTCCCAGATAGAAGTAGATGAAGTGCTTGGTCTCGTGGGTGACGTAGCTGCCGAAGTTGCGACCGACAATACAATGCCATGTGGGACTGTACTTCTTGTCGAACTCCTTCTTGATGAATGCAGCGATGTCCTTCTCAATGTTGAACTTTTCCAGTGCTTGTGATGCATAGTCCACTGCAACCTGCTGCATGTCCTCGCTCATGTCGGCATTCTTCACCACCGCCTTCTTGTCTGCCATTCTGAAACATGGAATAATCTTTGTAGGTTATAAAGGAGTTCCTAGAATATTTGTGATGAACCTAGGGCAACTGTACCTTGAAATACTGGCCCCTGGAAAATAGAACCCGGATAATTTTTACCTGGAAAATGAATCGTTTAGCCACAGGGGTACAATGTGTGAAGCCTATCTCTTGTGTCCCCCGCCGTGATATTGCTAGAATATGACTAATAAGCGGCAAAAAACTATCCTTACTCACTCACGGGAGTGGAAGGGGCGGGCTTGTGTGATCAAACGTTTAATTTTGTAGGTATCGTCCTCCAGCAAGACCATAAATGGGGCATCTGTATATAAAGGCTCCCCCTCCGCCGTATTATTGTTACAGCGTGCACACAAACCTTATTAACGCATCGCTTTCGATGTTTTGAATACGATATTTGCATTAGCGATCTATCCAAATATGCAAAGTTGTATATACCCATGAGACTTGTTCTTTAAGGTAGTCTCGGGGCATGATAGTCTCCGTGACTAGTGTAAATCAATATTAATGTGTATGTAAGTATGACGTTATGACGCCTAAAGCTTTATTCCAGCAATAACACTTTTGGGAAGACCATGATGTGTGATCCAGGGCTAATAGTTAAACCCATTCAACGTTACACTGCATTGCCGTGTCTCGAGAACCCGAGACTGTCACATCGATTCTTGGCATTTAATCAATCTACGCGAATTCAACATAGCTGCGACCAGTTGATGGAGGGTGGAAACGTACGGGTTGGGGAAGGTGTTGAGTTGGGAGGGTGTGTGTTTTTATGTTCATTACTAGACAACACCGCCTGGTGCTTGTTGCATTGAAAAGCTGATTCACAAGTTCTGAGCCTCAGATTGAAGGAAGTGGGTAATAGTGTAATCTTTTGCTGTGGACATTTACATGATGTCATAGAGGTATATTCACATAAACTTGTGTCAAATGACCAAATTGTCTCGCTGTAGCAAGTCAGTAAAATAAGCAAGGGTATGTCAGCTTCGGAAAATAAACAAACTTGAGGAATTTGCAGAGATAAATAACTTGCAGAAAAAAGTATCTTTAATACCAAAAGCCATCCACGAAGATATGGGTAAAAGAGTAGGGAAGGTTGTCCCGTCCTCTCCCGGTATAGGTTAAAAGTGACAGGGAGAGCCTTTAAGACGACTCTCTATTCTGGAAGGCCTGTTACGTCAGCAACACCGAAATGATCCAGAGAATCCACGATATGATGCTGAGCAACCAGCACATGACTGAGCGGCATATTGTCAGTTCAGTAGGCGTTACCCTCTACATTCCATTTTCACATCAACTTGGACAATGAAGAAAGTGTCAGCTCTGTTTAAATCTGATCCAGAAAGGTTCTTGCGACAATTAGTGAATATGGATGAAACGTGGGTTCACTACTTCCAACCTGAGTCCAAACAATAATCAAAAGTGAAAACATTTGACATTAGACAGGTTACGGCCTCGTGTTCTGGATGTCACGGGTGTCATCGTGCTCGAATAGCTTCCAAAAGCCCCGACAAAATAAACGGAGCATATTATTCTGCATTTTTTGGTCAATTATGGGATTGGGTTAAGACTAAGAGACGTAGGAAGTTGAGAAAATGTGTGTTCTTCCAACAGGACAATGCACCAGGGCACAAATCAGTCATTGCAATGGCTACAATCCACGAGTGTGACTTTGAACGCCTTCAGCAGCCACCTTATTCTCCTGATCCGTCATACTTCCACCTGTTCCCAAACACAAAACAAGCTCTAGCAGGAGACCAGACACAACATAGCTCTGTTTGACTGAGTGACGTGGGAAGCTGAGAACAGGTGAGCTCCATCGGGACAATGCGCTGACATGGCTACAATCCACGGAGGTGGCTTTGAACGCCTTCAGCACTAACCTTATTCTCCTGATCTGGCATCGTCATGCTTCCATCTGTTCCCATATAAAACAAGCTCTAGGAGGAGACCAGACACAACATAGCTCTGTTTGACTGAGTGACGTGAGAAGCTGAGAACAGGTGAGCTCCATCGGGACAATGCGCTGACATGGCTACAATCCACGAGTGTGGCTTTGAACGCCTTCAGCAGCCACCTTATTCTCCTGATCCGTCATCCGTCATCCGTCATCTATTCCCAAACACAAAGACAGGTCTAGCCGGAACCTATTTCGACTCGAACTATGACGCCATAGCAGCTGTGGAGGACTTTTGGACAGCTAAGAGAAGGACTTCTACGAAAGTTGGATAAAATCCCTCCAACACCACAGGCAAAAGTGTAACAATGTGGAAGGGGATTACCTTGAAAAATAATCAAACAATTATCAAACATGTGCAAATATATATCTAATGACTTACCTATACGCGCAGTCCACGTGCTAAAATATACTCTGTCAACACGTCTCACTTTTAACACATTACTTGACTGATTCTCATAAAGGGCCGGATACATTTAATTGGTTAGCGATGTGCAACAGATGGCGCCTGATTGGATGTCGACGCATTGGTTTCTTAGGAGGTTTTAACATCCCATAATGCAATTGTGCATTGTGCATTGATATTTATCTTGTGTATTATAAAGTAAATCTATATAGCCTACGAGAATGTCTGGGTCATTAATGGCGAAATACAGTAATCTGATAGTGATATTTTGCATATGGAGATATGTAAGCTCTGTAAGTCAAATACATATCAACATGCATCACTTCATCGGGGGGTGTGGTGTGGGGGGGGGGGGGGGGGGGGGGTGTGGGGGGGGGGTGGGTGGGTGGGGGGGAGGGGGCAGTCGTCTAGGGCGCCGCAATTCCCTGTGCAGAAACGTATGATTGCGGGTTCGAATCCCGGTTCGCCCCAATTCTGTTGCTAGGTTTGTCAGCACCATACCCGTGCTCGTGGGTTTCACCGAAGTGGTAAACGTCTGAGACCTGCATCACTTTGGGCTTTCCTCCCACATTAAGCTGATAGGCCGCGATATAACTGGAATAATGTTAAAAGCGGCGTTAAACCCAACTCACTCACTTCATCGCCTTTCACTTTTAATAAAAAACACATTGAGAAACGAGAAATATAGAAAAACATATATATAGAAAAGGAGCTGGGAGACGTTTAATAAGAAATCGCCAGTGTGCATTCGTATCGTAAATATCATATAATAGGAATAACAATTATATACAGAACGCAAAACAATGTTGGGGATCATGAATATTTTTGGGAAACAAAATACCCATAATGTAACTTTTTTGGTTCAGTATATAATGCGAGCTTTTGTGTGTGTTTATGTGAGGTGAGGTGAAATGGGGTTCAACGTTGCGTTCTAGATTATTGCGTGCATATGTAGCGCTGTGCATGCGTGCGAACTGGGTATAAACGTGAAGATGGTCACACAGATGTTGTGATACTGATATCATGTTCACACTTAAACATACAATGATTAAAACATAGTTTCTATATTGTTCCAGATGTTTTATAAGATATAAGGTTTCGTGAGTTGATTTTCCCTTTCTGTTCTCGCATCATGATGGCAATAGTGTAGGGTTAGTGTTTGGTCGTCACATAGAAGACACGGATCGAATCAGCACATGAGTACAGTGTATGAGGCCAAATCTTGGTGGCCAATTTGTCTTCTATTCGCTGTGCACGGTTGGGTCTCTTAGATGAGGTGAGGTGAAACGTCGCATGCACGTGTGTGTGTGTGTGTGTGTGTGTGTGTGTGTGTGTGTTTGTGTGTGTGTGTGTGTGTGTGTGTGTGTGTGTGTGTGTGTGTGTGTGTGTGTGTGTGTGTGTGTGTGTGTGTGTGTGTGAGTGTGTGTGTGTGTGTGTGTGTGTGTGTGTGTGTGTGGCTGCTTGTACTTGTCCTGACTGATGCCGATACCATGCCGCAGTTTCAGATGAATACCCCACGCAGACACAGTATACTGACTCCGAGCCGACCACTCCTTGTTTTAGCCCCTTAGTGCCGAGACCCAGACAGGGGAAGAACAAGTACCATATTTTAACGTCTTTTGGTATGACGAGGCCGGGGACCAAACCTCGGACCTTCCGCTCTCCGGGCGGACACTCTACCACTAGACCACGGAGGCGGTCGGGTCTTCTAGACGTACCAGTGGGTTCGAATCCCAGGTTCGTACTGATTAGTTATTTTTGACAGTCTCGTGCTCGTGAGTTTCAAAAACGTCCAAGACCTGCATCACTTTGGGCATACATTCCAAATCAAACTGTCACGCGGTACACGTGATACAACTGAAATGATGTTCAAAGCGGCGTAAAACTAAACTCACTCACTCTGACATCCTGACAAATGGAGAGAAGGTTAAAGGTCAAGGAGAAAGTGAGATGACCGTTCGTTGATTAAAACATACGACAAACATCTGGTGTGTATACGATAAAAGGTCGATTGTAGACCAAGTCATGGTCATCACAGGGCTTGACCAGTAGCTATAGAGAAGAAAAAGAGAGCGGCATACCAGTGCTAAAGCCGATAGCAGCGACTGTACCCGTGCCAAACCAGCTCAGTGCATGCCCAGTTTCCTGCGTTTACAAAAAATGTTATGTAGTTAGGAATGATAACTCCGCAACTTATCGAACGACCGCAGTGGCGGAGTGGTACAATGCCTGACGGAGAGTGAAAGGTCGGTGATTCGATACCCGGCCGCGTGACCAAAAACTTTGAAAGATGCTACTTGTTTTTACCTTGCCTGGCTTTCAGAATTAAGGGCATAAAACAAGGACTGGTCGGCTCGGAGTGGCTGAGTGGGGTAATCATGTTAAACTGCGGCATGGTATCACTGTGGGCTAGCACTATATAAAAACGGCATACGTCCGCACTGGTACAAGCAAACACACACATACAGAGACGCAAAGACACACACGTGCATGGACGTCGCTATATAAGTGCAATAATCTTGAGCACGACTTAAAACCCCATTTTAACTCACTCATTTTAAAAAACGCTAGATACATGTACCCAGTATCCTATCAAATACCGCAACCACTATCAAAACACGCTTTAGTTGGTTATTTATTCATACTATCCCAAATTTAATAGAAACAAACTGATTCTGTTCCAGCCCAAAACAAGGGAAATACAAAAAGCCAGACCCGTTGTAGGCATATCACGTGCACCTGATATACACACATCGTTTGTGCGTGACCCTGACCAAATTTCACGGTCCATTGTCATTGTTTCCATCATACTCTCGTCTGCTTTGACACGGGAAAATCATATCAACGCTCATTCAAAATAATCTAAATATGGAAACACAAATTCATCTCAAAACCGGTTATTTCAGTCTATTATAGAGAAGCGGTTCAACCCAAATACACTTCAAAGCAGTTGAACAACATTCACTTACTCATAGTGACGAATCTGTGCAATTTCAAAGAAAGCTGGTAATGGGTTCTTGTAAATTCATGTAAGACAGACTTAACGATGATAGATAACACATCGTTTATAGGATTGTGTTTTCCGTTTGTGTCCAAAACGACAAAGAAAAGCGTAAGCTAAAGTCCGAAACATCTGGCGTTTTATTATCTCCATATTATCCCCATGCTGGCGTAGGCAACTTGTATCACAGTTAATATACATGAGACTTTCCGTGTATGTGAATATGGCATTATTGTAACATATTTCCGCTGTGGACCACTTATTCTGAAGCTCCGGGATGAATCAAGCGTTCAGTGTTTATGCTGTAGCGTGCGCCCTTGCCGGCTCAAGTCCAAATCGCATGCCTCATACACTTGCAATTGTTCGTCCTTGTCTATTCCCTGTAAATAGTACGCAGGTTTTAATGACAGAGTTTGGGGATGCGCGCGTTTTGCATGCCGGGAAGTTAAAACCTCCTACAGTAAACACTCAACTCAGCCAGTCAAACTGCAGCATTTAACCAATAGAATTTCTAATCATAGCTTGCTGTGGTTGTTATGGGATGATATGTAACCGAAGGTAACACGAAATGAAATAATAGCATTTCGATATTACAACTCGACAAGTATCTCACAAATTTCAAAGGCGTTTCCATACTAATCAGGTAAGAGTACTATTTTATCCTCACAAGTATATAAACGTATGTTAGTAACTGAAATGCAGAATCAATGTTGAGATTTCTGGAACTATTGCAGTTAAATCACTGTTTATTTCTGCCACACCCATCAAAGTTGTCCCGCGTCGTGTGTTGCTGTTCGTGGTCTTTCAAAGCTATATTATTTAAACTGTTTTAACTGGATAGACGATAGGTTAAACTACAACACATACGGAATATCTCAATTTTAACTGAACAATCTGATGAACAATAATAAATTTCCTGTGGCCTAAAATATTCATCATCGATCAATCTATCCTTACTCGGCCGATATCTATATTTGTACCAGATAGAAATGGGAACGATCCACCTCAACAGTTCTACAGAAAATGGATTCGTCTCAACCCTGAATTTTCATTTGTTTACATTAAAAAGCCTCACATAATGTGTTTGTGTAAATAAAAAGGTAATATTTCTCTGGGGGGTTTTCAAACGGATTTTTTTCTGGTAGATGGTTTAGTTATCGTCTTTAATTGACCAGCGTCACCTTTCCTAAGAACAAACACAGATTTGTGCGCTTTATTTGGGTATTACATGGATATTAATGATGTGTCATGCCGCACTCTGCAACAATCAGTCGCCGCAGTCTGTAAATAATCGAGTCTTTACCAGTCAAACCAGTGGTTCAACGATGACACATTACCAACCAGGTTAATGTCACAGATTGTCTGGTCCAGACGCGATTATTTACAGACCGCCGTCATATGGATGGATTATTGCTGAGTGCGGCGTTAAACAACAAATAACAAACAAACAAACATTTTACAACCACGTTGTCCTCATTTTATTCGCCTTCGTTGCCATTTTTATCTCTAATGAAGAAATTAAGTAAACCCCGACTTTCGACTAGCCGACGATCTTTTTGTGAGTGGTGGTTTAACCATGGTCAAAGCGTTCCCGCGCGATTCGTATATGTGTTTATTTATAATACTGAGAGGCCATAGGCCTATAGTACATGCTATATAGTAATGGGTGTATATACATTCATATGGTTAACGCATTCGGAGCTTCTTAGCTTCAGAGCATGCAATATGTACATTGACAGCTTTTTCGTTGTTACTACATTCTTACTTGACATTAATGTAACAAATTTCTGTAGACTTGGATAAGGGTTATAATATTTATCAATTAACTGTTTTCTGAGTTCAGCATATTTATTCAGCGCGATTAATGCAGCGTTGAACTATACCGTATATGGGTAGTATTGGTTACCAGTGTTTTCGAACGCCTTGTATAAGCATAATCTAATTTATTATGCCTCAAAGTGAGTTTGACCAATCCGGGAGCAGAACTACTGACCCGACATGAGCCTGTATACCGTCAGTAAAGATACAAGATGGTTGATACTGACCCGACATGAGCCCGTATACCGTCAGTAAAGATACAAGATGGTTGATACTGACCTAATATGAGACCGTATACCGTCTGTAACAGCCATCTTGATTTTCCAACACCAATCTCAAATATTTCAAATGAAAACTCTGGAACCGAAATTCGTAATTTGACACAGTTTTGTGTTTTACTACCATTAATTGTGACGTGCAAGGACATTAATCTTTTTTTTAGATCCCGTTCGTGTCTTTGTTGATAAAGATTATAGTTAAAATTGTCAAGAAGGTTTGGCCTGTAAGGTTTGAAGAGTAGTCTCCCTTTGACCCTTCAGGTCAACGTAGGTTTGTAAGTGTCAAGCTCTCATTTTGACATGACACGTGCGATAAGGATACCAGACTGCGTAAACATTTCGGCATAATAAATTCGCTATGGTGTCTTTAGTTGCCGTTTACGGTGTCATAATAGTTCAGCAGAAAAATATTGGGCGAGGCCTTCTAGTTTCCCATCCAATCTCCCTTCCTTCTAGTTTCCTATCCAATCTCCCTTCCTTCTAGTTTCCTACCCAATCTCGATTTCTTCTAGTTTCCTATCCAATCTCCCATCCTTCCATGTTCCCCATCCAATCTCCCTTCCTTCATGCTTCCCATCAAATCTCCTTTCCTTCTAGTTTCCTACCCAATCTCCCTTCCTTCTACTTTCCCATCCAATCTCCTTTCCTTCTAGTTTCCTACCCAATCTCCCTTCCTTCTACTTTCCCATCCAATCTCCTTTCCTTCTAGTTTCCCATCCAATCTCCCTTCCTTCATGTTTCCCATCCAATCTCCCTTTCCTTCATGTTTCCCGTCCAATCTCCCAACCTCACATGTTCCCCATCCAATCTCCCTTCCTTCACGTTTCCCATCCAATCTCCCTTTCCTTCATGCTTCCTATCCAATCTCCCTTTCCTTCTAGTTTCCCATCCAATCTCCCTTCCTTCATGTTTCCCATCCAATCTCCATTCCTTCATGCTTCCCATCCAATCTCCCTTCCTTCATGTTTCCCATCCAATCTCCATTCCTTCATGTTTCCTATCCAATCTCCCTTCCTTCTAGTTTCCCATCCAATCTCCCATCCTCACATGTTTCCCACCCAATCTCCCGTCCTCACATGTTTCCCACCCAATCTCCTTTCCTTCTAGTTTCCAATCCAATCTCATCTCCCTTCCTTCACCTTTCCTATCCAATCTCCCTTTCCCTCTAGTTTCCCATCCAATCTCCCATCCTCACATGTTTCCCACCCAATCTCCCATCCTCACGTGTTTCCCATCCAATCTCCCTTCCTTCTAGTTTCCTATCCAATCACCCATCCTTACATATTCCCCATCCAATCTCCCTTCCTTCATGTTTCCCATCCAATCTCCCTTCCTTCTAGTTTCCCATCCAATCTCCCATCCTCACATGTTTCCCACCCAATCTCCCGTCCTCACATGTTTCCCACCCAATCTCCCTTCCTTCTAGTTTCCAATCCAATCTCATCTCCCTTCCTTCACCTTTCCTATCCAATCTCCCTTTCCCTCTAGTTTCCCATCCAATCTCCCATCCTCACATGTTTCCCACCCAATCTCCCATCCTCACGTGTTTCCCATCCAATCTCCCTTCCTTCTAGTTTCCTATCCAATCACCCATCCTTACATATTCCCCATCCAATCTCCCTTCCTTCATGTTTCCCATCCAATCTCACTTCCTTCTAGTTTCCCATCCAATCTCCCATCCTCACATGTTTCCCACCCAATCTCCCATCCTCACGTGTTTCCCATCCAATCTCCCTTCCTTCTAGTTTTCTACCCAATCTCCCATCCTTACATGTTCCCCATCCAATCTCCCTTCCTTCATGTTTTCCATCTCATCTACCTTTCTTCAACTTTCCTATCCAATCTCCCTTTCCTTCTAGTTTCCCATCCAATCTCCCATCCTCACATGTTTCCCATCCAATCTCCTTCCTTCTAGTTTTCTACCCAATCTCCCATCCTTCTACTTTCCTATCCAATCTCCCTTCCTTCTATTTTCCTATCCAATCTCCCTTCCTTCTACTTTCCCATCCAATCTCCTTCCTTCATGTTTCCTATCCAATCTCCCTTCCTTCAACTTTCCTATCCAATCTCCCTTCCTTCTACTTTCCCATCCAATCTCCCTTCCTTCTAGTTTTCTACCCAATCTCCCATCCTTCTACTTTCCCATCCAATCTCCTTCCTTCATGTTTCCTATCCAATCTCCCTTCCTTCAACTTTCCAATCCAATCTCCCTTCCTTCTAGTTTCCCATCCAATCTCATCTCCCTTATAGTTTCCTATCCAATCTCCCTTCCTTCTACTTTCCCATCCAGTCTCCTTCCTTCATGTTTCCTGTCCAATTTCCCTTCCTTCTAGTTTCCCATCTAATCTCCCTTCCTTCACGTTTCTAATCCAATCTCCCATTTTAGTTTCCCATCCAATCTCGATTTCTTCTATTTTCCTATCCAATCTCCCGCCCTTCCATGTTTCCCATCCAATCGCCCGTCCTTCCATACTTCCCATGCTTGCCTTAAAAGGCGACTATGCTTGTCGTAAAAGGCGACTAACGGGATCGGGTGGTAAGGCTCGCTGACTTGGTTGATGCATGTCATCGATCCCAATTGCGTGGATCGATGTTCATGATATTAATCACTGGATCGTCTGGTCCAGACTCGATTATTTACAGACCGCCGTCATATAGCTGGAATATTGCTGAGTGCGGCGTTAAACAACAAAGCAACCAACCAACAAACCCATCACACCGCCCTTCCTTCAATGTCACACGTCCAATATCCCGTTCTACCATGTTCCCAAACATATCTCCCAAGTTCCCCATCATGTCCCTCAATATCCTAAGCTGATCATGCCGTAGTTACCTCTTCCTGCTATGCGGCAAACCTGCCTCTTTTACGCCTTTCCATTCGCATGTGTTGCCTGTGCCTCGTCTCAGTCACCTAATTGCAACAAACAATGATACAATTTCCGTATGAACTACCTTGTTTGCAACTTTCCTAACAAAATTAAGTTGTTGTTTTTTCTGTTGGGTGGAGGTAGGGGTACATCTCAAAACTAAAGGCTTTTTTTTTCATTCTACATTGATCCTTTGATCTGCACATTAACTGCAGCCTGTAAATAATCTGGACCAGGCAAGCCTATAGCTGAAAATATATGTCTTATATACCGACAATTCATTTATTGAAATAAATACTTGGAACAAATGATAAAGCATTATGTTTTAAAACAAACAACAATGTTTGCTGAAAAAGATGGATGTTCTGCCAAATCTTGGGTTTTGTGAAAAAATATATTCAGCGCAACCCCGATAATCCGGATGAGCCGATCCTATTGTATCCGCCTGGATTAACGAATCTTTTGTTGGCAGTATTGTACATTGTACCGATATGCGTTCCCTGAAAACAGTTTTCTGATTCAATGAATCGAGACTAATGTGGTTTCACTTTACACAATAAAACCTCTGTTGTTATCTTATGTGACCTGTTAATGATCTGTTGGAATGGCCAAGTCTTTCATACTCAGGAAATCTCATGGTACCCTAATATTTCTGTAAATATCCAGCTTAACAAACAAAAATATGTTCCAAGCCACTTATGATAGAAATAGCGAAATATTTCAGAGACGGTCTATAAAAATATGAATATAATACTGTACTGTTTAATCATGTATTTTGTAAATGACTTATCAAATAACATAAGGGTTGTATGAGTGAGTGAGTTGGGTTTAACGCCGCTTTTAACAGTATTCCAGTTATATCGCGGCGTGTCAGCTTCATGTGGGAGGAAAGCCAGAAGTGATGCAGGTCTCAGACGTTTACCACTTTTGTGAAACCCGCGAGCACGGGTGTGTTGCTGACAAACCTAGAAACATAATCGGGGCGAACCGGGATTCGAACTAAGGGTTGTATGGGCCCTATATAAGGGTTGTATGTTCTCTGTTACTGTGTGTTCGATCAATACAATTTGAGTGACCTGAGTCAACCGAGGTTAGCACATTTATTTATAGCAAGAGTTAACCAGGGTTGACTTGATTCAACCTGAGTTGACCAGTGTTAATCAAGGGGAACTTTAGTCAAATTCCCGAAACACAAAGCATGAAATGCAACCTTTGCTATAATAATTGCTGCCAGGAGAAAGGAGGCACACAACAGCCGTTGCTTTAAAACACAACTATCACAGATTAAAAAGTTACTTTTTTGATAGGCATTTAGAAGTTGGAGTACTAAGTAAGGATAAGAATTTATGGACGAACAGCATCTTAATTACAATTAAGAGCGACGTTTCGGTGTAGGTTCTAAGACCATTATCAAGCAAGTCATCAGTTGATAACTAAGGTTAACTAGGGTTATGCCTTGGTCAACGCGGGTTCGCCTGTGTCGTGCTGGGTTTTCAAATCCTAAGCAAGCTGTATTTGTGATCCTCAAGAATGAACTTCTTCATCTTCTTCTTCACAGCAACATGTCGGAGAGAAAAGCTGTCATCAAGAATGCTGACATGAGCGAGGACATGCAGCAAGATGCTGTAGAATGCGCCACTCAAGCCATGGAGAAGTACAACATTGAGAAGGACATCGCTGCATTCGTCAAGAAGGAGTTCGACAAGAAGTTCAACCCCACATGGCATTGTATTGTCGGCCGCAACTTTGGCAGCTACGTCACCCACGAGACCAAGCACTTCATCTACTTCTATCTGGGACAGGTGGCTGTTCTCCTCTTCAAATCAGGATGAACAATGCTGAAATAAGGAGACAATGGATAAAGTTACGATTTTAATGTCAAGTGCACAAGTCTGTCATCTTGGATAAAATGTGAATGTTACCTGCTCATAAACATCTTGCTTAAGTACCTCAACTTCTGGAGATTATTGAAATACAAAACATTGTTTCAGTATAAGTAAACCAAGCTTACTCCATGAACGGATGGAAGCCAGCGTTAATGATTCTGTGAGTCAAACAGTTACAGTTGTGCTCCTTCAGTGGGATGTAAATTTAAAACGTACACATTTCGTATGGCTAAATGTAACGTACGTCTTTGCAACGTCTTTGTTCGGCCTTAAAATTAGTGATATTGTTTCTTTGTATGCATAGTTTCATAGCTACAGATAAGCAGCGTGTTTGCGTAAAATACCCACCAAAACTATTCAAAACGCAATTTTTTTCAATTAACTTGCGTACAGAAACGCATGCATTAAATGGAAAATTTCAATAACTCAATTAAAATATAAACCTTCGAGTAAAAACTCTAATGCTGAAAAAGTTATCTGGAGCTATGTAGGTTATTTAATAATTGACGTCCATTCTTCTACGTTTATGGGGGTATAAATGTGAAAAAAAGGTGTGCGGTTTGTGTGAAACAGGTTTCTACATTTATACCGCCACAAACCCAAATATATTGAAGTCAATTCTTTTTGATAAATAAGTTAACAATAATAACTTCACAAATTGATCATTTAATCATGAACACAAACAACTGTAGACAACCATACGAAATCTGTGACACCATTTAGCGCAATAATGCACAACAATAAGAACAATTGCTTGGTTAGCCTGTCAAATGACATATAATCACTTGGTATTTATTATTATTTATATGTTATGTAATCAACCGCACGATAGATACACATCATATAATTTGACTGTTCAGGTAAAAAGTAGGTATTGAACTATTTATATCAAACTTACTACGCCAGATGTGACAGGCTGGTAGCCTAACGATCAAAGCGTTCACTCGTCACACCGAAGACCCGTGTTCGATTCGCGACATGGGTACAATGTGTGAAGCTCATTTCTGGTGTCCACCGCCGTATATATTGCTGAAAGCGGCGTAAAACCACACTCACTCACTCACTCACTCACTCACTCAGTCACTACCAGGTCTGATTCTAGTTCTTCGTTGATACGCTCACGTGTCCATAGACTGCGTGTTTATATTCTTGTGTTAGCCGTTGCTTGCCAAGATTTGACTATTCCTAGATATGACAACTTGTACGATGTAGTAGCATTGTAATACAGCCAAGCAATTACACAAAACAAGATGCTCATCTAATGAGGATAATACTTGTGCTTTTAAAATGAAAATTATGTCCATTATCATTTCTTCATTATCATGTGTTTCCTTGAAACATGTTTGATCTCACTTTTCAACCATGTTGGCAGATGATTGTTTTATGTTTGACGTTTTGTTGTAAAATGTTGACGTGTATGTTTCTAAAGTAAGACCACCCCAAGTTCAAAATCACGTCAAACAGCATTTAGTTACCACCTCGACGAAAACCCATTTCATATCCTGCCAACATGCAGCCAATGAAAATATTCAAGGATATATTTATCTTTTTTATCTCAATCTGTTGGTTATTTACCTATTGTTATGTTTGGAGGAAAATAAATAGTTATACCTAACTTTGTATCAATATGTATACAATTTCAGTTTGTCATTTTTCTTAAAACAAGTTCTCTGTTTTGATTGGGGGTTGGAATAGGCCCCAGCAGCAGCAGCTTGTCGTAGATCTTTTTGTCATTGTGATTGGTTGTATGCTTGTGGGCGGCGTGGTATGTTGCACCTAATATCACTGGTTTGTCTGGTCCAAACTAGATTATTTATATTATAAAGCTGGAATAATACTGAGTGCGGCGTAAAACAACAAACGGACACAGACCCTACCACTTCAGAATCATCGCCATGCTCACATTGATGGTTGTGGTATTCAAGTTAGTAACGACTTAATCTTTGCAGCCTAATAGTCCCGTTGGCATTCTGGGTCAGAATAGCAGACGAGCCTACTAATATGACGGTAGAGTGGTTCCAAGGTGTGACAACAGCGTTGATTGTTGCTCTTGCTGTCAACCACTACTTAGCTTGGCCCAGACGCCGTTATTTATAGCCCGTCGTTACATAGCTGGAATATTGCTGACTGGGGCGAGAAACGACATTAACTCCTGTCCAAAGCCTTGGGACCCTGGTTAGAATAGATCACCGGCACCCGTGAAGATCCAGTGTAGAATAGGTCTTCAGCAACCCATGCTTGCCGTAAAAGGCGACTATACTTGTCGTGAAAGGCGACTAAAGGGATCGGGTGGTCAGGCTCGCTGACTTGGTTGATGCATATCATCGATCCCAATTGCGTGGATCGATGCTCATGATATTAATCACTGGATTGTCTGGTCCAGACTCGATTATTTACAGACCGCCGTCATATAGCTGGAATATTGCTGAGTGCGGCGTTAAACAACAAACCAACCAACCAATGGCTCAAATATGTGAGAGCAGGAATATTCAATAATAGGCCCTATTTCAAAGATTAGTGCGCATACCAATGTACAGCATTTATTTTGGATGAGGCAGGTGCTTCGTTCTTGATTCCAAGAATCAGTGTTCGAAAATGTCCAGACCCAAGTCAGGTCGTAGAAGAAAGGCCCCGAATCTTCCTCGTCTGGCTGTTTTATATCTACTGCCAGCCATCAAGAAAATACTGCCTCCAACCGTCTGGAATAATGTCCCCCTTCAATAAGGTAATAGCTCATCACAGCGGAGCTATATATACTGGGAAGGCAACGAACGTGTCAAGTGCTGTGATGGAGTTTGGACAATAAAAGGGAAGGTCACATGAAAAGAGAACTGATCACTTATCAGTATTTTCTGCTGAACTTGGAATAACTATTGAAGAGTTGCGTTGGATGAATTTTTTAAGGCCTGTACCAGCGGTAATTTTCAGTGACTCTGTCAGTGCATTGCAAGCAATTCGGGTAGGTTCTTCCTCGGCGAGGCAGGACTTCATCAACAATATTCTCGACCTTTATAATAACTTAAGTAGATATTGTTAGTAACTGTTAGATATTGAATTGTCATGGATCCCCGCTCTTGTTGGAATACTTGGAAATGAGAAGGCTGAAAAAATGGCAAAAGCTGCATTAGAATTTGATGAATCAGAACAGGATGACATATTTTTACCTTCCCCTGCAGAGTTAGGCACCGTCAGTATGATACATGCTAAAACAAAATGGCAGCAGAGATGGGCATCATCCTTTAAAAGGACGTCTTCCCTATGGCATCGATCCTTTTATGACTAAATTACACATATCTAGAAACAACCAGAGAGAGGAGGTTCTCTTAACCAGACTTGGGCATTGTGGTCCTGGTGCATATCTCAAAGTTATTAATAAAGTAATTTCTGCACATTGTACAGTGTGTAATCAGCTTGATAATGTGGCTCACTATTTACTGCATTGCCAGAAGCATGTCAATCAACGTAAGGCAATGATGGAGTCTAACAGTTCTCAATACTGACCTCTCATTGACTGGACTTTTATGTTCTGGGAATATTGTTCGCCATGACGTTCAGAATGTCGTTCTCACTTATATTAAAGCGTGTGGCACTTTTACTAGTTTACAAATATCAAGGTACTTAGCAAACCTTTATTATGGGCAAGGTGTTAATGTGCCTAGTTGCCCGAACACCTATAAAACTTTAAATGATCAATCAATCAATCAATCAACGACCAAGCTCAATATTATACGAGCGCCTCAATCAATATGCCACTTTCTAAAATTAGAAATAAAGCTACACTACACAGTGCCACAAAACACTGTACATAAAATGAAACTTTGTTGGGGAATTTGTCTGGGGCATTTATCATAATACGCTGGATATTCAAGGATGCTTTGGAGTACGATGACACACAATAAACCAATAGACCCGTGAAGAGCCAAGGTAGAATAACTCTTCAACCACCCATGCTTCTCATGAGAGGCAACTAACGTGATCGGGTGGTCAGACTCGCTGACTTGGTTAATGCCTGTCAGTGTATCCCAATTGCAGAGATCGATGCTCATGATATCAATCACTGAATTATCTGGTCCAGACTCGAAGATTTACAGACCGCCGTCATATTCCTGGAATATTGATGAGTGCGTCGTTAAACAAACAAACTATGATGCAGGTTTTAACTTTGATTTAAATGATTTTGATGTTGAAATAGAAGATTGTAATACCACATTACATGCAAGAATATCCTCTGCTGAAATGTTACAAGCTGTGGAACAACTTAAAACCAACAAGGCTTGTGATAATGGTTGAATTGTGAATGAGTACATCAATCATAAGGTGCTAGAAATGTATGAAATCAAGTTAGTTACAGGAACTTATTATATGGGGCATAATTATATTCTACCCCGGATCTTCACGGGTCTCATCAGATATACAAGAAAATGAAATGAAACATAAATATTCATCTGTTACTGGTATTTTCTTATTCCCTGTCATAGGTTCTCGCCAGTCGAACCCGGATCCTAATCCAACATACAGAAATGATTGAATGAATATGAGGATGTTGACTAATGCTGCAGTCAGCAATATTCCAGCTATGTCACGGGCGCTTGCAAATAACCGAGTCAGTCCAAGACAAACAAGTGATTAAAACATGAGACACTATCCACGCCATCTGGGTACGATGACACGAAATCATCCAAGTCACAGACAGAGATTGACAACCTGATTAAGACTAGTAATGTGGTGCCGGTGATCTATTCTAACCAGGGTCCCAAGTGCTTTGAACAGGAGTTAATGTCGTTTCTCGCCCCAGTCAGCAATATTCCAGCTATGTAACGACGGGTTATAAATAACAGCGTCTGGGCCAAGCTAAGTAGTGGTTGATAGCAAGAGCAACGATCAACGCTGTTGTCACACCTTGGAACCACTCGATCATCATATTAGTAGGCTCCTCTGCTATTCTGACCCAGAACGCCAACGGGACTATTAGCCTGCAAAGATTAAGTCGTTACTAACTTGAATACCACAACCATCAATGTGAGCATGGCGATGATTCTGAAGTGGCAGGGTCTGTGTCCGTTTGTTGTTTTACGCCGCACTCAGTCTTATTCCAGCTTTATAATAAACTGACGTCCAAAAAAAACCTTTAGCAACTGATGAAGTCTATCTAAAACACATAACCTAAATACAACAATAGTGTATGCAGAAAATGTTAATCGTCTGTTACATGTTACATGTTTGCGAGATAACACGCGAAAAAGTGAAAAACACGTGCACCACGGACAACTGCAAATGCACGTGCGGGTGAGGGTATAAAACGATTGCAACGGCAAGTCAGACATCCACAGTGATAAAAAAAACACAAAAGAAATGCCACGACTCACAGTCGAACAAGGTGAACGAGCCTTGGGTATGGTACAGATGGGAGCCACCCACGACCATATTGCACGAACCTTCGGTTGCTCCCGTGTTGCCGTTACCAACTTGATGCAACGTTACAGACAGACAGGGCGGACCGCTGACAGGCTAAGAACAGGCAGACCCAGGGTGACCACGCCCCATGATGACCTGCACTTGCGTACCTTGCACCTCCGAAATCGCTTCCTGACATTGACGTCACCGGCGACAAATGCTTTAGGTCACAGGGTTAGTCGACAGACAGTGGCCAAGACACTCAGGGCTCATGGAATCAGGGCCATACAGAGGACAGCTATTGACAGCGCAACATCGTCGTCTGCGCCGAAGGGGTGAACGAACGGCGGCGTGTTGCGTGCAGGAGGTCATGCCATATAGTGGAGGGAGTGTCATGGTGTGGGGAGGGATCTGTGGGCAAGAGTGGACACCGCTGGTCATCGCTGACGGAAACTTGAGAGCTCAGCGGTACATGGATAACATTCTTCGTCCAGTTGGCCACCATTTCTCCAACAGCAGCCACGTGGTGTCATTTATCAGCATGGCAACGCTAGAGCCCATACAGCCAGAATTGTCACTAACTTCCTCGCAGCCAACAACGTCAACGCCCTGCCGTGGCCTGCACGCTCACCCGACATATTCCCCATAGAACACCTCTTGGACTTGATGGATCGTCGTGTTCGACAACGACCACACTCTCCAGCCAACCGGCAAGAACTGATCTTGGCCCTCCAAGACGAATTGCGTCAAATCCCACGTGACCTCATCAGTCGACTGACTTTATCTGTGCGTCGAAGAGTTTTTGCGTGTATTGAGGCATTTGGTGGTCACACTCGCTACTAATGACTTGTTATTGAACGTGAGCGATTGTTTATGTATTCTGCCTATTGTCCATGATTCTGAAAGCTCGAGTTTTGTACCACACCCAACGTTGGGGGGCTCTGACGTCATTCCTCGGTCGCGGTATGATTGTCATTTTCAGTGTTGATTATGTTGATAAATTGATCTTCTCAATACACTTTACTTCATGCATGTTTGTTGTGTTGTTTTTGAGCAAGAGTGATTTCAAACTCTGGTAAAGTTTCTTATGGACGTCAGTTTATAAATAATCTAGTTTCACCAAACCAGTGATATTAGGTGCAACATACCACGTCGTCCACAAGCATTCAACCAATCACAATGACAAAAAGATCTACGACAAGCTGCTCCTGCTGGGACCTATTCCTACCCGCAATCAAAACAGAGGACATGTTTTAAGAGAAATGACAAACTGAAATAGCATACATATTGATACAAAGTTAGGTATAACTATTTATTTTCCTCCAAACATAACAATAGGTAAATAACCAACAGATTGAGATAAAAAAGATAAATATATTCTTGCGTGTTGGCAGGATATGAAATGGGTTGTCATCGAGGTGGTAACTAAATGCTGTTTGACGTGATTTTGAACTTGGCGTGGACTTACTTTAGAAACATACACGTCAACCTTTTACAACAAAACGTCAAACATAAAACAATCATCTGCCAACATGGTTGAAAAGTGAGATCAAACATGTGTCAAGGAAACACATGATAATGAAGAAATGATAATGGACATAATTTTCATTTTAAACGCACAAAGTAATATCCTCATTAGATGAGCATCGTGTAATTGCTTGGCTGTATTACAATGCCACTAAATCGTATAAGTTGCCATTGAGAGGATTAAAACACTTACACACTTAACTAGAATCTGACCAAGTAAGTTTGATATAAATAATTCAGTACCCACTTTGTTACCTGAACAGTCAAATTATATGATGTGTATCCATCGTGCGGATGATTACATAATATATAAATGATAAGTGATTATATGTCATTTGACAGGCTAACCAAGCAATTGTTCTTATTGCATTAAATGGTGTCACAGATTTCGTATGGTTGTCTACAGTTGTTTTTGTTAATGATTAAATGATTAAAATTAGATTTGTGAAGTTATTATTGTGAACTTATTTATCAATAAGAATTGGTATAAATGTAGAAACCTGTTTCACACAAACTGCACACCTTTTATACGTTTATACCCCCATAAGCGCAGAAGAATTGACGTCAACTATTAAATAACATACAGAGCTCCAGATAACTTTTTGAGCAATAGGGGTTTATCTCGAAGGTTTCTATTTTAATTGGGTTATTACATTTTTCATTTGGTAACCAATATTTTTCCACTCATCATTTAATCACTCTATTGGATTTTTCCGAAAATGAGTAAGAATTTTGAAATTTATAAAAAAAATAAAATAATGTTTAAGATGTATATAAATGTTCTAAATATAGACTCGGAAAGTAAATTAGCTCGAAATTGTGTTTCGGAGTTTAGCTCCATTGTACACATGCTGAAAAAGCTTCAATGGCCTTTTATGCATTCTGTTTTTATACATTTGAGTTTTCCACTTAATGAATGCGTTTCTGTAAGCAAGTTAATTGAAAGTAATTGGGGTTTGAATAGTTTTGGGGGGTTAAACACGCTGCTTATCTGTAGCTCTGAACCTAAATTATGTACTCAAAGAAACAATATCACTAAGTTTAAGGCCGAACAAAGACGTTGCAAAGACGTACGTTACATTTAGCCATACGAAATGTATACGTTTAAAATTTACATCCCACTGAAGGAGCACAACTGTAACTGTTTGACTCACAGAACGCTGGCTTCCATCCGTTCATGGAGCAAGCTTGGTTTACTTACACTGAAACAATGTTTTGTATTTCAGTAATCTCCAGAAGTTAAGGTACTTAAGCAAGATGTTTATGAGCAGGTAACATTCACATTTTATCCAAGATGACAGAGTTAATAGACTTGATTACTTGACACTAAAACCGTAACTTTATCCATTGTCTTCTTATTTAAGCATCATGGTCCATTGTTCATCCTGATTTGAAGAGGAGAACAGACACCTGTCCCAAATAGAAGTAGATGAAGTGCTTGGTCTCGTGGGTGACGTAGCTGCCAAAGTTGCGACCGACAATACAATGCCATGTGGGGTTGTACTTCTTGTCGAACTCCTTCTTGATGTATTCAGCGATGTCCTTCTCAATGTTGAACTGTTCCAGTGCTTGTGCATAGTCCACTGCAACCTGCTGCATGTCCTCGCTCATGTCAGTATACTTGACGACAGCCTTTCTCTCCGACATGGTGCCGTGAAAGACAACAGGTAACTTAACTAATGGTGTACGGTAAAACCTCGTTAGTCTCGACCCCGTCAATCAGAAACCTGTTTCCCGGCAACCATACCTATTGAATATACTCCTCACAGAAAATGCGTTAATCCGGATTCGCCACATCCGGATTAACCGGGTTTCATATGTACAATTCTATTTCTCCGGAGCCCTTTTTAGCAGGACATCCAGTATATCTAACAAACATCGCTTTTGTTTCCAAAACCAGAGGGCTAATACCTAAGACACTTCCTGCAATATCTTTTACAATGAATAGTGGAAACCCGACGGAAGGTGTTCGTGGAAGATCAAATGTGCCTTTGTTCAAGCGAGTACTTCTTCGCAATGATTTACAAATCAGGTAATGCTGCAAAGCTTTTGATTATGTCAACTTATTTATTGCATGAAGAGCTTTGGAGATTGATTTGAGGAACTTGAGATTGCGTGTTGATTATAGAGGATTATGAGATTTAAAGTGTTGATAATGGATGCTTAACAGATTATATAGTGTTTATCCATAAGGGATTATGTGATTTGGGGTTAAACAAGAGAGATTGTTGGAAGGGGCGGTTGAGGGTGGGAGATGTGTGTATTTTACTATAAAATGGAAAAATATAATTTGTCAAGTCGAAAATGGTCTTTCTACGAAGATTTCAAAGGGCGTCATACAACTCTTGTCCAACAGGGTTACAACTTTCAATGCCCATGTAAAGCTTTCAAAAATGTGTATGGTTGACATGTTGAGGACAGTCTGATTAAAACCAGATCTTTTACTCCGATGCGATACCTCTCTGTGTGAAGATCTGGGGACACCTCCACAGAAGGTCGCGGCGAACTTTCTGAAAATTGCAATCGTTTACAAATCAGGTGATGCTTCAAAGCTTTCGATTATGTCAACTTGACTGTGTTTTTTTTCACCCACCTCATTGTTGTACCTGCAGTGGAGAAGCCGTTCATTTTCAGGGTACAATATGATGATAGGGTGTTATATACTGACTTTTAATACCCTGAAAAGTTGTTTTTGTCCGAGGAAAGCGGGCAGCTGGAATATTGTTGACTTGTGTTTAAGAACACTAACACATTTTTGATTTTGTAGTGAGTAGGAGAGATGGATTTTATAATTGGTGGGAATCTTTGGTGAAACTGGGTGATTGAGATTACACAAAGGAAACGCATTGGGTCAGGATGCAAACGAAACAAGGTTGCTGGATAGGACGAATAGGAAATAGGCATGATTAGCATGGGTTATTGGGAGATTTGATGGGGAACTTGAAGATATGATTAGGAACATGGAAAATAGGATTGGGATCATGGAAGAAAGGAAGATTAGATTGAGATCATAGAAGAAGGAGAGTGAATTGGAAACACGGAGATTGTGATAGAGGATTGGGGGACATAGGAGATTGGATGGGAACATGGGAGATTGGATGGGGAACATGGAATTCGGGAGATGGGATTGGGAACATGGGCTATGAGATTGGGAACAAGGTTGATTTGTGATATTGCACGTCGAACAAGGGAGATAGGGAGATTGGATGGGGAACATGGGAGATCGAGATATTGCATGAAGAGCTTTGGAGATTGATTTGAGGAACTTGAGATTGCGTGTTGATTATAGAGGATTATGAGATTTCAAGAGTTGATTATGGATTCTAACAGATTCCATTGCGTTTATCCATTGGTGATTATGTGATTTGGGGTGAACAAGAGAGATTGTTGGAAGGGGCGGTCGAGGGTGGGAGATGTGTGTATTCTGCTATAAAATGGAAAAATATAATTTGTCCAGTTGAACATGCTCTTTCTACGAAGATTTCAAAGGGCATCATACAACTCTTGTCCAACAGGGTTACAACATTCAGTGCCCACTTAAAGCTTTAAAAATGTGTATGGTTGACATGTTGAGAACAATCTAATTAGTGCTGAGACCCTGACAGGGGAACAACAAGTACCATATCTTAACGTCTTTTGGTATGACGCGGCGGGGACCCAACCCCGGACCTTCTGCTCTCCGGGCGGACGCTCTACCACTAGACCACGGAGGCGGTCGGGTCTCCTAGACGTACTAGTGGGTTCGAATCCCAGGTTCCTCCTGATTAGTTATCTGTGACAGTATCGTGCTCGTGGGTTTCAAAAACGTCCAAGACCTGCATCACTTTGGGCATACCTTCCAAATCAAACTGTCACGCCGTACACGTGATACAACTGAAATGATGTTCAAAGCGGCGTAAAACTAAACTCACTCACTCTGACATCCTGACAAATGGAGAGAAGGTTAAAGGTCAAGGAGAAAGTAAGATGAGTGTTCGTTGATTAAAACATACGACAAACATCTGGTGTGTATACGATAAAAAGTCGATTGTCATTACAGGGCTTGACCAGTAGCTATAGAGAAGATAAAGAGAGCGCCATACCAGTGCCAAAGCCGATAGCAGCGACTGTACCCGTGCCAAACCCGTGCCGAAATTCCAGTTTCCTGCGTTTACAAATGATGTTATGTAGTTAGGAATGATAACTCCGCAACTTTTCGAACGACCTCAGTGGCGGAGTGGTACAGCGCCTGACGGAGAGTGAAAGGTCGGTGATTCGATAGCCGGCCGCGTGGGAAAAAAAAACTTTGAAAGATGCTACTTGTTTTTACCCTGCCTGGCTTTCAGAATTAAGGGCATAAAACAAGGACTGGTCTGCTCGAATCAGTTTACTGTGGCTGAGCGGGTAATCATGTTAAACTGCAGCATGGCATCTCAGTGGGCTAGCACTATATAAAAACGGCATACGTCCGCACTGGTACAAGAAAACACACACATACAGAGACGCACAGACACACACGTGCATGAACGTCGCTACATAAGTGCAATAATCATGAGCACGACTTAAAACCCCATTTTAACTCACTCATTTTAAAAAACGCTAGATACATGTACCCAGTATCCTATCAAATACCGCAACCACTATCAAAACACGCTTTAGTTGGTTATTTATTCATACTATCCCAAATTTAATAGAAACAAACTGATTCTGTTCCAGCCAAAAACAAGGGAAATTCAAAAAGCCAGACCCATTGTAGGCATATCACGTGCACCAGATATACACACATCGTTTGTGCGTGACCCTGACCAAATTTCACGGTCCATTGTCATTGTTTCCATCATACTCTCGTCTGCTTTGACATGGGAAAGTCATATCAACGCTCTTTTAAAATAATCTAAATATGGAAACACAAATTCATCTCAAAACCGGTTATTTCAGTCTATTATAGAGACGCCGTTCAACCCAAAATACACTTCAAAGCAGTTGAACAACATTCACTTACTCATAGTGACGAATCTGTGCAATTTCAAAGAAAGCTGGTAATGGGTTCTTGTAAGTTCATGTAAGACAGACTTAACGATGATAGATAACACATCGTTTATAGGATTGTGTTTTCCGTTTGTGTCCAAAACGACAAAGAAAAGCGTAAGCTAAAGTCCGAAACATCTGGCGTTTTATTATCTCCATATTATCCCCATGCTGGCGTAGGCAACTTGTATCACAGTTAATATACATGAGACTTTCCGTGTATGTGAATATGGCATTATTGTAACATATTTCCGCTGTGGACCACTTATTCTGAAGCTCCGGGATGAATCAAGCGTTCAGTGTTTATGCTGTAGCGTGCGCCCTTGCCGGCTCAAGTCCAAATCGCACGCCTCATACACTTGCAATTGTTCGTCCTTGTCTATTCCCTGTAAATAGTACGCAGGTTTTAATGACAGAGTTTGGGGATGCGCGCGTTTTGCATGCCGGGAAGTTAAAACCTCCTACAGTAAACACTCAACTCAGCCAGTCAAACTGCAGCATTTAACCAATAGAATTTCTAATCATAGCTTGCTGTGGTTGTTATGGGATGATATGTAACCGAAGGTAACACGAAATGAAATAATAGCATTTCGATATTACAACTCGACAAGTATCTCACAAATTTCAAAGGCGTTTCCATACTAATCAGGTAAGAGTACTATTTTATCCTCACAAGTATATAAACGTATGTTAGTAACTGAAATGCAGAATCAATGTTGAGATTTCTGGAACTATTGCAGTTAAATCACTGTTTATTTCTGCCACACCCATCAAAGTTGTCCCGCGTCGTGTGTTGCTGTTCGTGGTCTTTCAAAGCTATATTATTTAAACTGTTTTAACTGGATAGACGATAGGTTAAACTACAACACATACGGAATATCTCAATTTTAACTGAACAATCTGATGAACAATAATAAATTTCCTGTGGCCTAAAATATTCATCATCGATCAATCTATCCTTACTCGGCCGATATCTATATTTGTACCAGATAGAAATGGGAACGATCCACCTCAACAGTTCTACAGAAAATGGATTCGTCTCAACCCTGAATTTTCATTTGTTTACATTAAAAAGCCTCACATAATGTTTTTGTGTAAATGAAAAAGATATTATTTCTCTGGGGGATTTTCAAACGGATTTTTTTCTGGTAGATGGTTTAGTTATTGTCTTTAATTGACCAGCGTCACCTTTCCTAAGTACAAACACAGATTTTGTGCGCTTTATTTGGATATTTCTATGGATATTAATGATGTGTCATGCCGCACTCAGCAACAATCAGTCTTCAGCGCAGCAGACTGTAAATAATCGAGTCTTTGCCTGTCAAACCAGTGGTTCAACGATGACACATTACCAACCAGGTTACATGTCACAGATTGTCTGGTCCAGACGCGATAATTTACAGACCGCCGTCATATGGATGGATTATTGCTGAGTGCGGCGTTATACAACAAATAACAAACAAACAAACATTTTACAACCACGTTGTCCTCATTTTATTCGCCTTTGTTGCCATTTTTATCTCAAATGAAGAAATTAAATAAACTCCGACTTTCGACTAGCCGGCGATCTTTTAACCCTTACCTAAGTGGTGGTGTAACCATGGTCAAAGCGTTCCCGCGCGATTCGTATATGTGTTTATTCATAATACTGAGAGGCCATAGGCCTATAGTACATGTTATATAGTAATGGGTGTATATACATTCATATGGTTAACACATTTGGAGCTTCTTAGCTTCATAGCATGCAATATGTACATTGACAGCTTTTTCGTTGTTACTACATTCTTACTTGACATTAATGTAACAAATTTCTGTAGACTTGGATAAGGGTTATAATATTTATCAATTAACTGTTTTCTGAGTTCAGCATATTTATGCAGCGCGATTAATGCAGCGTTGAACTATACCGTATATGGGTAGTATTGGTTACCAGTGTTTTCGAACGCCTTGTATAAGCATAATCTAATTTATTATGCCTCAAAGTGAGTTTGACCAATCCGGGAGCAGAACTACTGACCCGACATGAGCCCGTATACCGTCAGTAAAGATCCAAGATGGTTGATACTGACCTAATATGAGACCGTATACCGTCTGTAACAGCCATCTTGATTTTCCAACACCCATCTCAAATATTTCAAATGAAAACTCTGGAACCGAAATTCCTAATTTGACACAGTTTTGTGTTTTACTACCATTAATTGTGATGTGCAAGGACATTAATCTTTTTTTATATCCCGTTCGTGTCTTTGTTAATAAAGATTATAGTTAAAATTGTCAAGAAGGTTTGGCCTGTAAGGTTTGAAGAGTAGTCTCCCTTTGACCCTTCAGGACGTGCGATAAGGATACCAGACTGCGTAAACATTTCGGCATAATAAATTCGCTATGGTGTCTTTAGTTGCCGTTTACGGTGTCATATTAGTTCAGCAGAAAAATATTGGGCGAGGCCTTCTAGTTTCCCATCCAATCTCCCTTCCTTCTAGTTTCCTATCCAATCTCCCTTCCTTCTAGTTTCCTACCCAATCTCGATTTCTTCTAGTTTCCTATCCAATCTCCCATCCTTCCATGTTTCCTATCCAATCTCCCTTCCTTCATGCTTCCCATCCAATCTCCTTTCCTTCTAGTTTCCTACCCAATCTCCCTTCCTTCTACTTTCCCATCCAATCTCCTTTCCTTCTAGTTTCCCATCCGATCTCCCTTCCTTCATGTTTCCCATCCAATCTCCCTTTCCTTCTAGTTTCCCACCCAATCTCCCAACCTCACATGTTCCCCATCCAATCTCCCTTCCTTCATGTTTCCCATCCAATCTCCCTTTCCTTCTAGTTTCCCATCCAATCTCCCAACCTCACATGTTCCCCATCCAATCTCCCTTCCTTCATGTTTCCCATCCAATCTCCCTTTCCTTCATGCTTCCTATCCAATCTCCCTTTCCTTCTAGTTTCCCATCCAATCTCCCTTCCTTCATGTTTCCCATCCAATCTCCCTTCCTTCATGTTTCCCATCCAATCTCCCTTTCCTTCATGCTTCCTATCCAATCTCCCTTCCTTCATGTTTCCCATCCAATCTCCATTCCTTCATGCTTCCCATCCAATCTCCCTTCCTTCTAGTTTCCCATCCAATCTCCCATCCTCACATGTTTCCCACCCAATCTCCCGTCCTCACATGTTTCCCACCCAATCTCCCTTCCTTCTAGTTTCCTATCCAATCTCATCTCCCTTCCTTCACCTTTCCTATCCAATCTCCCTTTCCCTCTAGTTTCCCATCCAATCTCCCATCCTCACATGTTTCCCACCCAATCTCCCATCCTCACGTGTTTCCCATCCAATCTCCCTTCCTTCTAGTTTCCTATCCAATCACCCATCCTTACATATTCCCCATCCAATCTCCCTTCTTTCTAGTTTCCCATCCAATCTCCCATCCTTACATATTCCCCATCCAATTTCCCTTCCTTCATGCTTCCCATCCAATCTCCCTTCCTTTTAGTTTTCTACCCAATCTCCCGTCCTTACATGTTCCCCATCCAATCTCCCTTCCTTCATGTTTTCCATCTCATCTCCCTTCCTTCAACTTTCCTATCCAATCTCCCTTTCCTTCTAGTTTCCCATCCAATCTCCCATCCTCACATGTTTCCCATCCAATCTCCTTCCTTCTAGTTTTCTACCCAATCTCCCATCCTTCTACTTTCCCATCCAATCTCCCTTCCTTCTAGTTTCCCATCCAATCTCCTTTCCTTCTACTTTCCCATCCAATCTCCTTCCTTCATGTTTCCTATCCAATCTCCCTTCCTTCAACTGTCCTATCCAATCTCCCTTCCTTCTACTTTCCCATCCAATCTCCCTTCCTTCTAGTTTTCTACCCAATCTCCCATCCTTCTACTTTCCCATCCAATCTCCTTCCTTCATGTTTCCTATCCAATCTCCCTTCCTTCAACTTTCCTATCCAATCTCCCTTCCTTCTAGTTTCCCATCCAATCTCATCTCCCTTATAGTTTCCTATCCAATCTCCCTTCCTTCTACTTTCCCATCCAATCTCCTTCCTTCATGTTTCCTGTCCAATTTCCCTTCCTTCTAGTTTCCCATCTAATCTCCCTTCCTTCATGTTTCTAATCCAATCTCCCATTTTAGTTTCCCATCCAATCTCGATTTCTTCTAGTTTCCTATCCAATCTCCCGCCCTTCCATGTTTCCCATCCAATCGCCCGTCCTTCCATGCTTCCCATGCTTGCCGTAAAAGGCGACTATGCTTGTCGTAAAAGGCGACTAACGGGATCGGGTGGTAAGGCTCGCTGACTTGGTTGATGCATGTCATCGATCCCAATTGCGTGGATCGATGTTCATGATATTAACCACTGGATCGTCTGGTCCAGACTCGATTATTTACAGACCGCCGTCATATAGCTGGAATATTGCTGAGTGCGGCGTTAAACAACAAAGCAACCAACCAACAAACCCATCACACCGCCCTTCCTTCAATGTCACACGTCCAATATCCCTTTCTACCATGTTCCCAAACATATCTCCCAAGTTCCCCATCATGTCCCCCAATATCCCAAGCTGATCATGCCGTAGTTACCTCTTCCTGCTATGCGTCAAATCTGCCTCTTTTACGCCTTTCCATCCCCATGTGTTTCCTGTGCCTCGTCCCAGTCACCTAAATGCAACAAACAATGACACAATTTCCGTATGAACTACCTTGTTTGCAACTTTCCTAACAAAATTAAGTTGTTTTTTTCTGTTGGGTGGAGGTAGGGGTACGTCTCAAAACTAAAGGCTTTTTTTTTCATTCTACATTGATCCTTTGATCTGCACATTAACTGCAGCCTGTAAATAATCTGGACCAGGCAAGCCTATAGCTGAAAATATATGTCTTATATACAATACACCGACAATTCATTTATTGAAATAAATACTTGGAACAAATGATAAAGCATCATGTTTTAAAACAAACAACAATGTTTTGCTGAAAAAGATGGATGTTCTGCCAAATCTTGGGTTTTGTGAAAAAATATATTCAGCGCAGCCCCGATAATCCGGATGAGCCGATCCTATTGTATCCGCCTGGATTAACGAATCTTTTGTTGGCAGTATTGTACATTGTACCGATATGCGTTCCCTGAAAACAGTTTTCTGATTCAATGAATCGAGACTAATGTGGTTTCACTTTACACAATAAAACCTCTGTTGTTATCTTATGTGACCTGTTAATGATCTGTTGGAATGGCCAAGTCTTTCATACTCAGGAAATCTCATGGTACCTTAATATTTGTGTAAATATCCATCTTAACAAACAAAATATGCTCCAAGCTACTTTTGATAGAAATAGCGAAATATTTCAGAGACGGTCTATAAAAATATGAATATAATACTGTACTGTTTAATCATGTATTTTGTAAATGACTTATCAAATTACATAAGGGTTGTATGAGTGAGTGAGTTGGGTTTAACGCCGCTTTTAACAGTATTCAAGTTGTATCGCGGCGTGTCAGCTTCATGTGTGAGGAAAGCCAGAAGTGATGCAGGTCTCAGACGTTTACCACTTTGGTGAAACCCACGAGCACGGGTGTGTTGCTGACAAACCTAGAAACATAATTGGGGCGAACCGGGATTCGAACTAAGGGTTGTATGGGCCCTATATAAGGGTTGTATGTTCTCTGTCACTGTGTGTTCGATCAATACAATTTGAGTGACCTGAGTCAACCGAGGTAAGCACATTTATTTATAGCAAGAGTTCACCAGGGTTGACTTGATTCAACCTGAGTTGACCAGTGTTAATCAAGGGGAACTTTAGTCAAATTCCCGAAACACAAAGCATGAAATGCAACCTTTGCTATAATAATTGCTGCCAGGAGAAAGGAGGCACACAACAGCCGTTGCTTTAAAACACAACTATCACAGATTAAAAAGTTACTTTTTTGATAGGCATTTAGAAGTTGGAGTACTAAGTAAGGATAAGAATTTATGGACGAACAGCATCTTAATTACAATTAAGAGCGACGTTTCGGTGTAGGTTCTAAGACCATTATCAAGCAAGTCATCAGTTGATAACTAAGGTTAACTAGGGTTATGCCTTGGTCAACGCGGGTTCGCCTGTGTCGTGCTGGGTTTTCAAATCCTAAGCAAGCTGTATTTGTGATCCTCAAGAATGAACTTCTTCATCTTCTTCTTCACAGCAACATGTCGGAGAGAAAAGCTGTCATCAAGAATGCTGACATGAGCGAGGACATGCAGCAAGATGCTGTAGAATGCGCCACTCAAGCCATGGAGAAGTACAACATTGAGAAGGACATCGCTGCATTCGTCAAGAAGGAGTTCGACAAGAAGTTCAACCCCACATGGCATTGTATTGTCGGCCGCAACTTTGGCAGCTACGTCACCCACGAGACCAAGCACTTCATCTACTTCTATCTGGGACAGGTGGCTGTTCTCCTCTTCAAATCAGGATGAACAATGCTGAAATAAGGAGACAATGGATAAAGTTACGATTTTAATGTCAAGTGCACAAGTCTGTCATCTTGGATAAAATGTGAATGTTACCTGCTCATAAACATCTTGCTTAAGTACCTCAACTTCTGGAGATTATTGAAATACAAAACATTGTTTCAGTATAAGTAAACCAAGCTTACTCCATGAACGGATGGAAGCCAGCGTTAATGATTCTGTGAGTCAAACAGTTACAGTTGTGCTCCTTCAGTGGGATGTAAATTTAAAACGTACACATTTCGTATGGCTAAATGTAACGTACGTCTTTGCAACGTCTTTGTTCGGCCTTAAAATTAGTGATATTGTTTCTTTGTATGCATAGTTTCATAGCTACAGATAAGCAGCGTGTTTGCGTAAAATACCCACCAAAACTATTCAAAACGCAATTTTTTTCAATTAACTTGCGTACAGAAACGCATGCATTAAATGGAAAATTTCAATAACTCAATTAAAATAAAAACCTTCGAGTAAAAACTCTAATGCTGAAAAAGTTATCTGGAGCTCTGTAGATTATTTAATAATTGACGTCCATTCTTCTACGTTTATGGGGGTATAAATGTGAAAAAAAGGTGTGCGGTTTGTGTGAAACAGGTTTCTACATTTATACCGCCACAAACCCAAATATATTGAAGTCAATTCTTTTTGATAAATAAGTTAACAATAATAACTTCACAAATTGATCATTTAATCATGAACACAAACAACTGTAGACAACAAAATCTGTGACACCATTTAGCGCAATAATGCACAACAATAAGAACAATTGCTTGGTTAGCCTGTCAAATGACATATAATCACTTGGTATTTATTATTATTTATATGTTATGTAATCAACCGCACGATAGATACACATCATATAATTTGACTGTTCAGGTAAAAAGTAGGTATTGAACTATTTATATCAAACTTACTACGCCAGATGTGACAGGCTGGTAGCCTAACGATCAAAGCGTTCACTCGTCACACCGAAGACCCGTGTTCGATTCGCGACATGGGTACAATGTGTGAAGCTCATTTCTGGTGTCCACCGCCGTATATAATGCTGAAAGTGGCGTAAAACCCTACTCACTCACTCACTCAGTCACTACCAGGTCTGATTCTAGTTCTTCGTTGATACGCTCACGTGTCCATAGACTGCGTGTTTATATTCTTGTGTTAGCCGTTGCTTGCCAAGATTTGACTATTCCTAGATATGACAACTTGTACGATGTAGTAGCATTGTAATACAGCCAAGCAATTACACAAAACAAAATGCTCATCTAATGAGGATAATACTTGTGCGTTTAAAATGAAAATTATGTCCATTATCATTTCTTCATTATCATGTGTTTCCTTGAAACATGTTTGATCTCAGTTTTCAACCATGTTGGCAGATGATTGTTTTATGTTTGACGTTTTGTTGTAAAATGTTGACGTGTATGTTTCTAAAGTAAAACCACCCCAAGTTCAAAATCACGTCAAACAGCATTTAGTTACCACCTCGACGAAAACCCATTTCATATCCTGCCAACATGCAGCCAATGAAAATATTCATGGATATATTTATCTTTTTTATCTCAATCTGTTGGTTATTTACCTATTGTTATGTTTGGAGGAAAATAAATAGTTATACCTAACTTTGTATCAATATGTATACAATTTCAGTTTGTCATTTCTCTTAAAACAAGTTCTCTGTTTTGATTGCGGGTTGGAATAGGCCCCAGCAGCAGCAGCTTGTCGTAGATCCTTTTGTCATTGTGATTGGTTGAATGCTTGTGGGCGGCGTGGTATGTTGCACCTAATATCACTGGTTTGTCTGGTCCAAACTAGATTATTTATATTATAAAGCTGGAATAAGACTGAGTGCGGCGTAAAACAACAAACGGACACAGACCCTGCAAGTTCAGAATCATCGTCATGCTCACATTGATGGTTGTGGTATTCAAGTTAGTAACGACTTAATCTTTGCAGCCTAATAGTCCCGTTGGCGTTTTGTGTCAGTATAGCAGACGAGCCTACTAATATGATGGTAGAGTGGTTCCAAGGTGTGACAACAGCGTTGATTGTTGCTCTTGCTGTCAACCACTACTTAGCTTGGCCCAGACGCTGTTATTTATAGCCCGTCGTTACATAGCTGGAATATTGCTGACTGGGGCGAGAAACGACATTAACTCCTGTCCAAAGCCTTGGGACCCTGGTTAGAATAGATCACCGGCAACCGTGAAGATCCAGTGTAGAATAGGTCTTCAGCAACCCATGCTTGCCGTAAAAGGCGACTATGCTTGTCGTAAAAGGCGACTAAAGGGATCGGGTGGTCAGGCTCGCTGACTTGGTTGATGCATATTATCGATCCCAATTGCGTGGATCGATGCTCATGATATTAATCACTGGATTATCTGGTCCAGACTCGATTATTTACAGACCGCCGTCATATAGCTTGAATATTGCTGAGTGCGGCGTTAAACAACAAACCAACCAACCAATGGCTCAAATATGTGACAGCAGGAATATTCAATAATAGGCCCTATTTCAAAGATTAGTGCGCATACCAATGTACAGCATTTATCTTGGATGAGGCAGGTGCTTCGTTCTTGATTCCAAGAATCAGTGTTCGAAAATGTCCAGACCCAAGTCAGGTCGTAGAAGAAAGGCCCCGAATCTTCCTCATCTGGCTGTTATATATCTACTGCCAGCCATCAAGAAAATACTGCCTCCAACCGTCTGGAATAATGTCCCCCTTCAATAAGGTAATAGCTCATCACAGCGGAGCTATATATACTGGGAAGGCAACGAACGTGTCAAGTGCTGTGATGGAGTCTGGACAATAAAAGGGAAGGTCACATGAAAAGAGAACCGATCACTTATCAGTATTTTCTGCTGAACTTGGAACAACTATTGAAGAGTTGCGTTGGATGAATTTTTTAAGGCCTGTATCAGCGGTAATTTTCAGTGACTCTGTCAGTGCATTGCAAGCAATTCGGGTAGGTTCTTCCTCGGCGAGGCAGGACTTCATCAACAATATTCTCGACCTTTATAATAACTTAAGCAAAAGATCTGTTAGATATTGAATTGTCATGGATCCCCGCTCTTGTTGGAATACTTGGAAATGAGAAGGCTGAAAAAATGGCAAAAGTTGCATTAGAATTTGATGAATCAGAACAGGATGACATAATTTTACCTTCCCCTGCAGAGTTAGGCACCGTCAGTATGATACATGCTAAAACAAAATGGCAGCAGAGATGGGCATCATCCTTTAAAAGGACGTCTTCCCTATGGCATCGATCCTTTTATGACTAAATTACACATATCTAGAAATAACCCTAGAGAGGAGGTTCTCTTAACCAGACTTAAGGCAATGATGGAGTCTAACAGTTCTCAATACTGACCTCTCATTGGCTGGACTTTTATGTTCTGGGAATATTGTTCGCCATGACGTTCAGAATGTCGTTCTCACTTATATTAAAGCGTGTGGCAGTTTAACTAGTTTATAAATATCTAGGTACTTAGCAAACCTTTATTATGGGCAAGGTGTTAATGTGCCTAGTTGCCCGAACACCTATAACACTTTAAATGATCAATCAACTTTGTTGGGGAATTTGTCTGGGGCGTTTATCATAATACGCTGGATATTCAAGGATGCTTTGGAGTACGATGACACACATTAAACCAATAGACCCGTGAACATCCAAGGTAGAATAACTCTTTAACCACCCATGCTTGTCATGAGAGGCTACTGACGTGATCGGGTGGTCAGACTCGCTGACTTGGTTAATGCCTGTCAGTGTATCCCAATTGTGGAGATCGATGCTCATGATATCAATCACTGAACTATCTGGTCTAGACTCGATGATTTACAGACCGCCGTCATATTCCTGGAATATTGATGAGTGCGTCGTTAAACAACAAACAAACTATGATGCGGACTTTAACTTTGATTTAAATGATTTTGATGTAGAAAGAAGATTGTAATACCACATTACATGCAAGAATATCCTCTGCTGAAGTGTTACAAGCTGTGGAACAACTTAAAACCAACAAGGCTTGTGATAATGGTTGAATTGTGAATGAGTGCATGTGGGGCATAATTATATTCTACACCGGATCTTCACGGGTCTCATCAGATATATAAGAAAATGAAATGAAACATGAATATTCATCTGTTACTGGTATTTTCTGATTCCCTGTCATAGGTTCTCGCCAGTCGAACCAGTATCCCAATCCAACATACAGAAATGATTGAATGAATATGAGCATGTTGTCTAATGCTGCAGTTAGCAATATTCCAGCTAGGTCACGGGCGCTTGCAAATAACCGAGTCAGTCCAAGACAAACAAGTGATTAAAACATGAGACACTATCCACGCCATCTGGGTACGATGACACGAAATCATCCAAGTCAAAGAGACTGACAACCCAATTAAGACTAGCAATGTGGTGCAGGTAATCTATTCTAACCAGAGTCCCAAGTGCTTTGAACAGGAGTTAATGTCGTTTCCCGCCCCAGTCAGCAATATTCCAGCTATATAACGGCGGGCTATAAATAACAGCGTCTGGGCCAAGCTAAGTAGTGGTTGACAGCAAGAGCAACGATCAACGCTGTTGTCACACCTTGGAACCACTCTACCATCATGTTAGTAGGCTCATCTGCTATTCTGACCCAGAACGCCAACGGGACTATTAGGCTGCAAAGATTAAGTCCTTACTAACTTCAATACCAAAACTATCAATGTGAGCATGACGATGATTCTGAAGTGGCAGGGTCTGTGTCCGTTTGTTGTTTTACGCCGCACTCAGTATTATTCCAGCTTTATAATATAAATAACCTAGTTTGGACCAGACAAACCAGTGATATTAGGTGCAACATACCACGTCGTCCACAAGCATTCAACCAATCACAATGACAAAAGGATCTACGACAAGCTGCTGCTGCTGGGACCTATTCCAACTCGCAATCAAAACGGGGAACATTTTTTAAGAAAAATGACAAACTGAAATTGTATACATATTGATACAAAGTTCGGTATAACTATTTATTTTCCTCCAAACTTAACAATAGGTAAATAACCAACAGACTGGGATAAAAAAGATAAATATATTCTTGAATATTTTCATTGGCTGCATGTTGGCAGGATATGAAATGGGTTTTCGTCGAGGTGGTAACTAAATGGCGTTTGACATGATTTTGAAGCTGGGGTGGACTTACTTTAGAAACATACACGTCAACATTTTACAACATAATGTCAAACATAAAACAATCATTTGCCAACATGGTTGAAAACTGAGATCAAACAGGTTTCAAGGAAATATATAGGAATAAATGATGATGGACATAATTTTCATTTTAAACGCACAAAGTAATATCCTCATTAGATGAGCATTTTGTTTTGTGTAATTGCTTGACTGTATTACAATGCTACTAAATCGTACAAGTTGTCATTGAGAGGATTAACACACTTACACATCTCACACAAGATAAATACCTTTATCATATAATTGGTAGTTTTCTCGGCAGGATAAAGCCAACGGATAAAAACGATATCCTTTGGGGTCATATGCGGATAGTCTTTATAAACAAACATGGCGTCGCCCTTGTCATTCGGCGATCGAGTCAGAATTAACCATCGGGAATCTGGATAAACTACAGGGATAATTGCTATCATTATCAAAAGAACAGTCTAAAATACTTACAATCAGTGTCTAACTGTGACGTCGCTAAGGCATTTTATAAGTTTTGGCAACTTTGGAGATATAAATTTCCAAACAATTTTGAGAGGGCACTCGGTCTAGCCAAGCGGGATCAGTAGCCATATCTGTGCTTGATCCATATATCAAGCTGGTATATTTATTGGAATAGTCAAATATTGGCAAGCAACAGCTAACACAAGAACACAGTCGAAGGATACTTGAGCATATCAACAACAAAACTAGAATCAGATAGTAAATGTGACTAAAACAATTCAATACCCACTTTGTTACCTAAACAGTCAAATTATATGATGTGTATCCATCGTGCGGTTGAGTGATGATATATAGTATAAAAAACAAGTCATTTGACAGGCTAACCAAGCAATTGTTCTTATTGTTGTGCATTATTGCGTTTAATAGTGTCACAGGTTTCGTATGGTTGTCAGTTGTTTGTGTTTATGATTAAATGATCAATTTGTGAAGTTATTATTGTTAACTTATTTATCAAAAAGAATTGACTTCAATATATTTGGGTTTGTGGCGGTATAAATGTAGAAACCTGTTTCGCACAAAATGCACACGTGTGTGTACGTTTATAACCCCATAAACGCAGAAGACTTGACGTCAATTATTAAATAACCTACAGAGCTCCAGATACCCTTTTGAGCAATAGAGTTTTTACTCAAAGGTTTCTATTTTAATTGAGTTATTGAGTTTTCCATTTAATACATGCCTTTCTGTAAGCAAGTTAATTGGAAGAAATTACTTTTTGAATAGTTTTTTTTGTTGTTGTTGTTGTTAAGGCCGAACAAAGACGTCACAAAGACGTACGTTACATTTCGCCAAACGAAATGTATACGTTTTAAAGGTACATCCCACTGAAGGAGCACAACTGTAACTGTTTGATTAACAGAATCATTAACGCTGGCTTCCATCCGTTCATGGAGCAAGCATGGTTTACTTATACTGAAACAATGTTTTGTATTTCAATAATCTCCAGAAGTTAAGGTACTTAGGCAAGATGTTTATGAACAGGTAACATTCACATTTTATCCAAGATGACAGAGTTAATAGACTTGAGTACTTGACACTAAAACCGTAACTTTATCCATTGTCTTCTTATTTAAGCATCATGGTCCATTGTTCATCCTGATTTGAAGAGGAGAACAGACACCTGTCCCAAATAGAAGTACATGAAGTGCTTGGTCTCGTGGGTGACGTAGCTGCCAAAGTTGCGGCCGACAATACAATGCCATGTGGGGTTGTACTTCTTGTCGAACTCCTTCTTGATGTATTCAGCGATGTCCTTCTCAATGTTGAACTGTTCCAGTGCTTGTGCATAGTCCACTGCAACCTGCTGCATGTCCTCGCTCATGTCAGTATACTTGACGACAGCCTTTATCTCCGACATGGTGCCGTGAAAGACAACAGGTAACTTAACTAATGGTTTACGGTAAAACCTCGTTAGTCTCGACCCCGTCAATCAGAAACCTGTTTCCCGGCAACCATACCTATTGAATATACTCCTAACAGAAAATGCGTTAATCCGGATTCGCCACATCCGGATTAACCGGGTTTCATATGTACAATTCTATTTCTCCGGAGCCCTTTTTAGCAGGACATCCAGTATATCTAACAAACATCGCTTTTGTTTCCAAAACCAGAGGGCTAATACCTAAGACACTTCCTGCAATATCTTCTACAATGAATAGTAGAGACCCGACGGAAGGTGTTCGTGGAAGATCAAATGTGCCTTTGTTCAAGTGAGTACTTCTTCGCAATGATTTACAAATCAGGTAATGCTGCAAAGCTTTTGATTATGTCAACTTATTTATTGCATGAAGAGCTTTGGAGATTGATTTGAGGAACTTGAGATTGCGTGTTGATTATAAAGGATTATGAGAATGATTTAAAGTGTTGATTATTGATGCTTAACTGATTCCATAGTGTTTATCCATAAGGGATTATGTGATTTGGGGTTAAACAAGAGAGATTGTTGGAAGGTGCGGTTGAGGGTGGGAGATGTGTGTATTTTACTATAAAATGGAAAAATATAATTTGTCCAGTCGAAAATGGTCTTTCTACGAAGATTTCAAAGGGCGTCATACAACTCTTGTCCAACAGGGTTACAACTTTCAATGCCCATGTAAAGCTTTCAAAAATGTGAATGGTTGACATGTTGAGGACAGTCTGATTAAAACCAGATCTTTTACTCCGATGCGATACCTCTCTGTGTGAAGATCTGGGGACACCTCCATAGAAGGTCGCGGCGAACTTTCTGAAAATCGCAATCATTTACAAATCAGGTAATGCTTCAAAGCTTTCGATTATGTCAACTTGACTGGGTGTTTTCACCCAACTCGTTGTTATACCTGCAGAGGAGAAGCCGTTCATTTTCAAGGTACAATATGACGATAGCGGGTGTTATATACTGACTTTTAATACCCTGAAAAGTTGTTTTTGTCCGAGGAAAGCATGCAGCTGGAATATTGTTGACTTGTGTTTAAGAACACTCACACATTTTGGATTTTGTAGTGAGTAGGAGAGATGGATTTTATAATTCTGTGAATCATTGGTGAAATTGGGTGATTGAGATTACACATAGGAAACGCATTTGGTCGGGATGCAAACGAAACAAGGTTGCTGGATGGGACGAATAGGAAATAGGCATGATTAGCATTGGTTATTGGGAGATTTGATGGGGAACTTGAAGATATGATTAGGAACATGGAAAATAGGACTAGGACCATGGAAGAGAGGAGGATTAGATTGAGATCATAGAAGAAGGAGAGTGAATTGGAAACACGGAGATTGTGATAGAGGATTGGGGGACATAGGAGTTTGGATGGGGAACATGGAACACGGGAGATGGGATTGGGAACATGGGCTATGAGATTGGGAACAAGGTTGATTTGTGATATTGCACGTCGAACAAGGGAGATAGGGAGATTGGATGGGGAACATGGGAGATCGAGATATTGCATGAAGAGCTTTGGAGATTGATTTGAGGAACTTGAGATTGCGTGTTGATTATAGAGGATTATGAGATTTCAAGAGTTGATTATGGATTCTTAACAGATTCCATAGTGTTTATCCATTGGTGATTATGTGATTTGGGGGTGAACAAGAGAGATTGTTGGAAGGGGCGGTTGAGGGTGGGAGAAGTGTGTATTTTACTATAAAATGGTAAAACATAATTTGTCCAGTTGAACATGCTCTTTCTACGAAGATTTCAAAGGGCATCATACAACTCTTGTCAAACAGGGTTACAACATTCAGTGCCCACCTAAAGCTTTCCAAAATGTGTATGGTTGACATGTTGAGGACAATCTGATTAAAACCAGATCCTTTACTCCCTTAGTGCTGAGACCCAGACAGGGGAACAACAAGTACCATATCTTAATGTCTTTTGGTATGACGCGGCCGGGGACCCAACCTCGGACCTTCCGCTCTCCGGGCGGACGCTCTACCACTAGACCACGGAGGCGGTCGGGTCTCCTAGACGTACTAATGGGTTCGAATCCCAGGTTCCTCCTGATTAGTTTTTTGTGACAGTCTCGTGCTCGTGGGTTTCAAAAACGTCACTTTGGGCATACCTTCCAAATCAAACTGTCACGCCGTACACGTGATACAACTGAAAAGATGTTCAAAGCGATGTAAAACTAAACTCACTCACTCTGACATCCTGACAAATGGAGAGAAGGTTAAAGGTCAAGGAGAAAGTAAGACGACTGTTCGTGATTAAAACATACGATACAATTTAGCGTGTATGCGATAAAAGTCGATTTTAGACCAAGACATATTCATTACAGGGCTTGACGAGTAGCTATAGAGAAGAAAAAGAGAGCGCCATACCAGTGCCAAAGCCGATAGCAGCGACTGTACCCGTGCCAACCCCGTGCCGAAATTCCAGTTTCCTGCGTTTACAAATGATGTTAATGTAGTTAGGAATGATTACTCAGCAAATTATCGAACGACCTCAGTGGCGGATTGGTAGAGCGCCTGACGGAGAGTGAAAGGTCGGTGGTTCGATAGCCGGCCGCGTGAAAGAAAACCTTGAAAGATGCAACTTGTTTTTACCCTGCCTGGCTTTCAGAATTAAGGGCATAAAACAAGGACTGGTCGGCTCGAATCAGTATATGGTGGCTGAGCGGGGTAATCATGTTAAACTGCAGCATGGCATCTCAGTGGGCTAGCACTATATAAAAACGGCATACGTCCGCACTGGTACAAGCAAACACACACATTCAGAGACGCACAGACACACACGTGCATGAACGTCGCTACATTAATGCAATAATCTTGTGCACGACTTTAAACCCCATCTTACCTCACCCATTTTATAAAACGCTAGATACATGTGCCTTGTACCCTATGAAATACCGCAATCACTATCAAAATACGCTTTGATTGGTTATTTATTCATACTATCCCAAATTCAATAGAAACAAACTGATCGTGTTCCAGCCACAAAAATGGGAAATAAAAAAGCCAGACCCATTGTAGGCATATCACGTGCACCTGATATACACACATCGTTTGTGCGTGACCCTGACCAAATTTCACGGTCCATTGTCATTGTTTCCATCATACTCTCGTCTGCCTTGACACGGGAAAATCTAAATATAGAAACACAAATTCAACTCAAAACCGGTTATTTCAGTCTATTATAGAGACACCGTTCAGCCCAAATACACTTCAAAGCAGTTGAACAAAATTCACTTACTCATAGTGACGAATCTGTGCAATTCCAAAGCATAGCGGATAATGGATTCTTGTAAGTTCACAAAGACAGACCTAACGATGATAGATAACACATCGTTTACAGGATTGTGTTTTCCGTTTGTGTCCCAAACGACAAATAAATGTGAAGACTGAAAACAAGCGTAAGCTTAAGTCCGAAACACCTGTCGTTTTATTATCTCCATATTATCCCCATGCTGGCGTAAGCAACTTGTATTACAGTAAATATACATGAGACTCTCTGTGTATGTGAATATATCATTATTGTAACATATTTCCGCTATGGACCACGATTTGAGTAGTACGTTCCCCGCGCCAGTGATAATGTTTACATTTGTGCTAGCCACATATATATGTGTTCACTCAACCGTGACAGACACCGTCCTCGGGACTTGGCCAAATGTGTCAGGATTTTCGATCTTATACAAGTATCATTAGGATACAAATTGAATATTCCAACGACGCTGAATTAAATCCCGGTCCAATTGGAATGAAAGACTGAAATGCGGTTAAATCAGCGATAGTTGATGAATTGCGCGATTTTCGAGCTGCTGTCTCTAAAGATATCGATGGCATGAAAGAACAACTAACTGTTCTCCATATTATCCCCATGCTGGCGTAAGCATTTTGTACCACAGTTACTATACATGAGACTTTCCGTGTATGTGAATATATCATTATTGTAACATATTTCCGCTGTGGACCACTTATTCTGAAGCTGCGGGATGAATCAATCGTTCCGTGTCTATGCTGTAGCGTGTGACCTTGCCCGCTCAAGTTCAAATCGCATGCATCATAGACTTGCAATTGTTTGTCGTTGTCTTCCCTGTAAATAGTACGTAGGGTGGTATGACAGAGTTTGGTGATGCGCGCGTTTAGCATGCCGGGAAGTTAAAACCTCCTACAGTAAACACTCAACTCAGCCAGTCAAACTGCAGCATTTAACCAATAGAATTTCTAGCCATAGCTTGCTATGGTTGTTATAGGATGATATGTAACCGAAGGTGACACGAAATAAAATAATAGCATTTCGATATTACAACTCGACAAGTACTAGTATCTCACAAATGTCAAAGGCGTTACCATACTAATCAGGTAAGAGTACTATTTTACCCTCACAATCATATAAACGCACGTTAGTAACTGAAATGCAGAATCAATGTTGAATTGTAGTGGGGGATTTCTGGAACTATTGTAGTTAAATCACTGTTTATTTCTGCCACACCCATCAAAGTTGTCCCGCGCCATGTGTTGCTGTTCGTGGTCTTTCAAAGCTATATTATTTCAACTGTGTTAACTGGATAGACGGTAGGTTATAATACTACACATATCTCAATTATAACTGAACAATCTGATGAACAATAATAAATTTCCCGTGGCCTAAAATATTTATCATCGATCAATCTATCCTTACTCGGCCGATATCTATATTTGTACCAGATAGAAATGGGAACGATCAACCTCAACAGTTCTACAGAAAACGTATTCGTCTAAACCCTGAATTTTCATTTCTTTACATTAAACGCCTCACATAATGTTTTTGTGTAATAAAAAAAAGATAATATTTCCCTGGGTTTTATTCAAAACGGATTTTTTTCTGTTAGATTGTTTATTTAGATATTATCTTTAATTGACCAGCGTCACCTTTCCTAAGTACAAACACAGATTTTGTGCGCTTTATTTGGATATTTCTATGAATATTAATGATGTGTCATGCCGCACTCAGCAACAATCAGTCTTCAGCGCAGCAGACTGTAAATAATCGAGTCTTTGCCTGTCAAACCAGTGGTTCAACGATGACACATTACCAACCAGGTTACATGTCACAGAATGTCTGGTCCAGACGCGATTATTTACAGACCGCCGTCATATGGATGGATTATTGCTGAGTGCGGCATTACACAACAAATAACAAACAAACAAACATTTTACAACCACGTTGTCCTCAATTTATTCGCCTTTGTTGCCATTTTTATCTCAAATGAAGAAATTAAATAAACCCCGACTTTCGACTAGCCGGCGATCTTTTAACCCTTACCTAAGTGGTGGTGTAACCATGGTCAAAGCGTTCCCGCGCGATTCGTATATGTGGTTATTGATAATACTGAGAGGCCATAGGCCTACAGTACATGTTATAAAGTAATGGGTGTATATACATTCATATGGTTAACACATTTGGAGCTTCTTAGCTTCATAGCATGCAATATGTACATTGACAGCTTTTTCGTTGTTACTACATTCTTACTTGACATTAATGTAACAAATTTCTGTAGACTTGGATAAGGGATATAATATTTATCAATTAACTGTTTTCTGAGTTCAGCTTATTCATGCAGCGCGATTAATGCAACGTTGAACTATACCGTATATGAGTAGTATTGGTTACTAGTGTATTCAAACGCCTTGTATAAGCATAATCTAATTTATTATGCCTCAAAGTGAGTTTGACCAATCAGGGAGCAGACCTACTGACCCAACATGAGCCTCTATACCGTCAGTAAAAATCCAAGATGGTTGATACTGACCCGACATGAGACCGTATACCGGCAGTAACAGCCATCTTGATTTTCCAACACCCATCTCAAATATTTCAAACGAAAACTCTGGAACCGAAATTCGTAATTTGACACAGTTTTGTGTTTTACTACCATTAATTGTGATGTGCAAGGACATTAATCCATTTTTTAGATCTCGTTCGTAACTTTGTTGATAAAGATTACAGTTAATATTGTCAACAAGGTTTGGCCTCTAAGGTTTAAAGAGTAGTCTCCCTTTGACCCTTCAGGTCAACGTACGGTCGTAAGTGTCGTAAGCTCTCATTTAGACATGAAACGTGCGATATGAATTCCCGACAGTGTAAACATTTCGGCATAATAAAGTCGCTATGGTGTCTTTAGTTGTCGTATATGGTGTCATATTAGGTTAGCAGAAAAATATTGGGCGAGGCCTTCTTGTTCCCCATCCAATCTCCCTTCCTTCTAGTTTCCTATCCAATCTCCATTCCTTCTAGTTTCCCATCCAATCTCCCTTCCTTCTAGTTTCCCATCCAATCTCACCTCCTCCTAGTTTCCAATCCACTCTCCCGTCCTTCCATGTTCCCCATCCAATCTCCTTTCCTTGTAGTTTCCTATCCAGTCTCCCTTCCTTCTAGTTTTCTATCCAATCTCTCTTCCTTCCACGATTCTTATCCATTCTTCCATCCTTCCATGTTCCCCATCCAATCTCCCTTCCTTCTAGTTTCCCATCCAATCTCATCTCCCTTCCTTCAACTGTCCCATCCAATCTCCCTTCCTTCATGTTTCCCATCTAATCTCCCATCCATTCTCCCATTTTTGTTTCCAATCCAATCTCGATTTCTTCTAGTTTCCTATCCAATCTGACTTCCTTCATGTTTCCCATCCAAACTCCCGCCCTTCCATATTACCCATCCAATCTCCCGTCCTTCCACGCTTCCCATTCAATCTCCCTTCCTTCTAGTTTCCCATCTAATCTCCCTTCCTTCCAGTTTCCTATCCAGTCTCCCATCCTTCTATGTTTCCTATCCGACCCCCCATCCTTCTATGTTTCCCATTCAATCTCCCTCCTTTTAGTTTCCCATCCAATCTCCCTTCCTTCTAGTTTCCCATCCAATCTCCCTTCCTTCCATGTTCCCCATCAGACCTCCATGCCTTCTTGTTTCCCATCCAATCTCCATGCCTTCTTGTTTCCCATCCATTCTCCATCCCTGCTAGTTTTCTATCCAATCTCCCCTCCTTCCATGTTCACCATCCAATCTCCCTCTCTTCTAATTCCCCATCCAATCGCCTGTCTTTCAACTTCCCCATCCAATCTCCCGTTCTTCCATGTTTCTCATCCAACCACCGTTCCTACCATGTTCCAGAACACATCTCTCTTCCTTCATGTTCCCCATCCAATCTCCCTTCCTTCCATGTTCCCCATCCAATTTCCCTTCCTTCCTTGTTCCCATCACACCCGTGAAGATTCCGGGGTAGAAAAGGTCTTTAGCAACCCATGCTTGCCGTAAAAGGTGACTATGCTTGTCGTAAAAGGCGACTAACGAAGATCGGGTGGTAAGGCTCGCTGACTTGGTTGATGCATGTCATCGATCCCAATTGCGTGGATCGATGTTCATGATATTAATCACTGGATTGTCTGGTCCAGACTCGAGTATTTACAGACCGCCGCCATATAGCTGGAATATTGCTGAGTGCGGCGTTAAACAACCAACCAACCAACCAATCAACCCATCACACCGCCCTTCCTTCAATTTCACACGTCCAATATCCCTTTCTACCATGTTCCCAAACATATCTCCCAAGTTCCCCATCATATCCCTCAATATCCCAAGCTGATCATGCCGTATTTACTATAACGACCATTTTACCCATTTGAGCACTCAAACCATGTCTGTACAATGGCTTCCATAGATGTCGTCAAGGCCAGCTGATTTAATATGTTTCCAGGCACTGATGCTTTCAAAAAGTTCTTGTGATTGTGGATTCTAATATGTCAATTTTCAGTTCTTGCACATAACCATGACCTGTCACTATGCCCTCCACCTCACCAAGATACCCATTGGTTCAGAAATCAGCGACGAGAAATCGTCCCCCAGTCTTGTATATCAATAGGGTTGGGTTGTTGCGGTCGTCCAGCCATACGTTTTATGATGTCCCACAAACGTTTAGAGTTTACCGCTGCTGTATTTTCTAGGTCACTCCATTTACATTGGGCAAACTGGTCCTTCTTGATTCCACACAGTTATCTGTATTCATTGCAAACTTTGTTTTACTTAATAAGGTATGAGTTATCTTTAGTTATTTCTGAACTAAGGGTTGTATGGGCCCTATATAAGGGTTGTATGTTCTCTGTCACTACGTGTGTTCAACCAATAAAATTTGAGTGACCTGAGTCAACCGAGGTTAGCACATTTATTCATAGCAAGAGTTAACCAGGGTTGACTTGATTCAACCTGAGTTGACCAGTGTTAATCAAGGGGAACTTTAGTCAAATTCCCGAAACACTAAGCATAAAATGCAACCTTTGCTATTATAATGGCTGCCAGGAGAAAGAAGGAACACAACAGCCGTTGCTTTAAAAGACAACTATGAGAGATTAAAAACTTACTTCTTTGATAGGCATTTAGAAGTTGGAGTACTAAGTAAGGATAAGGATTACCACAAAGAGCGACGTTTCGGTGTAGGTTCTAACACCATTATCAAGCAAGTCATCAGTTGATATGTGTTTAGATTGGTCAACGAAGGTTAACTAAGGTTATGCCTTGGTCAACGCGGGTTCGCCTGTGTCGTGCTGGGTTTTCAAATCCTAAGCAAGCTGTATTTGTGATCCACAAGAATAAACTTCTTCATCTTCTTCTTCACAGCAACATGTCGGAGAGAAAAGCTGTCATCAAGAATGCCGACATGAGCGAGGAATTGCAGCAAGATGCTGTAGAGTGCGCCACTCAAGCCATGGAGAAGTACAACATTGAGAAGGACATCGCTGCATACATCAAGAAGGAGTTCGACAAGAGGTACAACCCCACATGGCATTGTATTGTCGGTCGCAACTTTGGCAGCTACGTCACCCACGAGACCAAGCATTTCATCTACTTCTATATGGGACAGGTGGCTATTCTCCTCTTCAAATCAGGATGAACAATGCTGAAATAAGGAGACAATGGATAAAGTTACGATTTTAGTGTCAAGTGCACAAGTCTGTCATCTTGGATAAAATGTGAATGTTACCTGCTCATAAACATCTTGCTTAAGTACCTTAACTTCTGGAGATTATTGAAATACAAAACATTGTTTCAGTGTAAGTAAACCAAGCTTGATCCATGAACGGATGGAAGCCAACGTTAATGATTCTGTGAGTCAACCAGTTACAGTTGTGCTCCTTCAGTGGGATGTAAATTTAAAACGTACACATTTCGTATGGCTAAATGTAACGTACGTCTTTGCAACGTCTTTGTTCGGCCTTAAAATTAGTGATATTGTTTCTTTGTGTGCATAGTTTCAGAACTACAGATAAGCAGCGTGTTTGCGTAAAATACCCCCCAAATCTATTCAAAACGCAATTTTTTTCAATTAACTTGCGTACAGAAACGCATGCATTAAATGGAAAATTTCAATAACTCAGTTAAAATAGAAACCTTCGAGTAAAAACTCTAATGCTGAAAAAGTTATCTGGAGCTATGTAGGTTATTTAATAATTGACGTCCATTCTTCTACGTTTATGGGGGTATAAATGTGAAAAAAAGGCGTGCAGTTTGTGTGAAACAGGTTTCTACATTTATACCGCCACAAACCCAAATATATTGAAGTCAATTCTTTTTGATAGATAAGTTAACAATAATAACTTCACAAATTGATCATTTAATCATGAACACAAACAACTGTAGAAAACCATACGAAATCTGTGTCACCATTTAGCGCAATAATGCACAACAATAAGAACAATTGCTTGGTTCGCCTGTCAAATGACATATAATTACTTATCATTTATTATTATTTATATATCATGTAATCAACCGCACAATAGATACACGTCATATAATATGACTGTTCAGGTAACAAAGTGGGTATTGAATTATTTATATCAAACTTACTAAGTCAGATGTGATGGGCTGGTAGCCTTGCGGTCAAAGCGTTCGCTCGTCACACCGAAGACCCGTGTTCGATTCGCGACATGGGTACAATGTATGAAGCTCATTTCTGGTGTCCCCCGCCGTATATAATGCTGAAAGTGGCGTAAAACCCTACTCACTCACTCACTCAGTCACTACCAGGTCTGATTCTAGTTCTTCGTTGACATGCTCACGAGTCCATAGACTGTGTGTTTTTATTCTTGTGTTAGCCGTTGCTTGCCAAGATTTGACTATTCCTAGATATGACAACTTGTACGATTTAGTAGCATTGTAATACAGCCAAGCAATTACACAAAACAAGATGCTCATCTAATGAGGATAATACTTTGTGCGTTTAAAAGGAAAATTATGTCCATTATCATTTCTTCATTATCATGTGTTTCCTTGAAACATGTTTGATCTCAGTTTTCAACAATATTGGCAGATGATTGTTTTATGTTTGACGTTTTGTTGTAAAACGTTGACGTGTATGTTTCTAAAGTAAGACCACCCCAAGTTCAAAAGCACTTCAAACAGCATTTAGTTACCATCTCGGCGACAACCCATTTCATATCCTGCCAACATGCAAGAATATATTTATCTTTTTTATCTCAATCTGTTGGTTATTTACCTATTGTTATGTTTGGAGGAAAATAAATAGTTATACCTAACTTTGTATCAATATGTATACAATTTCAGTTTGTCATTTCTCTTAAAACATGTTCCCCATTTGTTCCCCTAATCGGGTTGTCAATCTGTCTGTGACTTGGATGATTTCGTGTCATCGTACCCAGATGGCGTGGATAGTGTATCATGTTTTAATCACTTGTTTGTCTTGGACTGACTTGGTTATTTGCAAGCCCCCGTGACATAGCTGGAATATTGCTGACTGCAGCATTAGATCACATCCTTATATTCATTCAATCATACTGTATGTTGGATTGGGATCCTGGTTCGAGAACCTATGACAGGGAATCAGAAAATACCAGTAACAGATGAATATCTATGCTTCATTTCATTTTCTTACATATCTGATGAGACCCGTGAAGATCCGGGGTAGAATATAATTATGCCCCATATAATGAGTTCCTGTCACTAACTTCATTTCATACATTTCTAGCACCTTGTCAACAATGTGATTGATGTACTCTTTCTCAATTCAACCATTACCACCAGCCTTGTTGGTTTGAAGTTGTTACACAGCTTGTAACACTTTAGCAGAGAATATTCTTGCATGTAATGTGGTATTACAATCTTCTATTTCAACATCAAAATCATTCCAATCAAAGGTTAAAACCTGTATCATAGTTTGTTTGTTGTTTAACGACGCACTCATCAATATTCCAGGAATATGTCGGCGGTCTGTAAATAATCGAGTCTGGACCAGATAGTTCAGTGATTGATATCATGAGCATCCATCTCCACAAATGAGATATACTGACAGGCATCAACCAAGTCACCCGATCACGTTAGTTGCCTCTCACGACAAGCATGGGTGGTTCAAGAGCTATTCTACCTCGGATCTTCACGGGTCTATTGGTTTATTGTGTGTCATTGTACTCCAAAGTATCTTTGAATATCCAGCATATTATGATAAATGCCTTCGACTAATTCCCCACCAAAGCATTATTTTATGTACAGTGTTTTGTGCCAGTGTGTAGTGCAACTTTATTTCTTATTATAGAAAGCGGCAAATTGATTGAGGCGCTCGTATAATATTGAGCTTGGTCGTTGATTGATTGATCATTTAAAGTTTTATAGGTGTTCAGGCAACTAGGCCAATTTACACCTTGTCCATAATAAAGGTTTGCTAAGTACCTAGATATTTATAAACTAGTAAAAGTGCCACACGCTTTAATGTAAGCGAGAATGACATTCTGAACGTCATGGCGAACAATATTCCCAGAACATAAAAGTCCAGCCAATGAGAGGTCAGTATAGAGAACTGTTAGACCCCATCATTGCCTTACGCTGATTGACATGCTTTTGGCAATGCAGTAAATAGTGAGCCACACTATCAAGCTGATTACACACTGTACAATGTGCAGAAATGACTTTATTAATAACATTGAGATATGCACCAGGACCACAATGCCCAAGTCTGGTTAAGAGAACCTCCTCTCTAGGGTTATTTCTAGATATGTGTAATTTAGTCATAAAAGGATCGATGCCATAGAGATGACGTCCTTGTAAGGATGATGCCCATCTCTGCTGCCATTTTGTTTCAGCATGTATCATACTGACGGTGCCTAACTCTGCAGGGGGAGGTAAAATTGTGTCATCCTGTTCTGATTCATCAAATTCTAATGCCGCTTTTGCCAATTTAACAGCTTTCTTATTTCCATGTATTCCAACATGAGCGGGGATCCATGAAAATTCTATATGTAACAGATCTTTTGCTTAAGTTATCATAAAGGCCGAGAATATTGTTGATGAAGTCCTGCCTCGCCGAGGAAGAACCTACCCGAATTGCATGTAATGCACTGACAGAGTCACTGAAAATTACCGCTGATACAGGCCTTAAAAATTCATCCAACGCAACTCTTCAATAATTGCTCCAAGTTCAGCAGAAAATACTGATAAGTGATCAGTTCTCTTTTCATGTGACCTTCCCTTATATTGTCCAAACTCCATCCCAGCACTTGACACATTCGTTGCCTTCCCAGTATATATAGCTCCGCTGTGATGAGCTTGTCTATTACCTTATTGAAGGGGGACATTATTCCAGACGGTTGGAGGCAGTATTTTCTTGATGGCTGGCTGTAGATATATCAGCGACAGACGAGGCAGATTCGGGGCCTTTCTACTACGACCCATTTTCGAACACTGATTCTTGGAATCAAGAACGAAGCACCTGTCACATCCAATATAAATGCTGTACATTGGTGTGCGCACTGACCTTTGAACTAGGGCCTATTATTGAATATTCCTGCTGTCACATATTTGAGCCATTGTCCATTGTTCATCCTGATTTGAAGAGGAGAACAGACACCTGTCCCAGATAGAAGTAGATGAAGTGCTTGGTCTCGTTGGTGACGTAGCTTCCGATAAAACAATGCCATGTGGGGTTGAACTTCTTGTCGAACTCCTTGGCGAATGCAACGATGTCCTTCTCAATGTTGTACTTCTCCATGGCTTGAGTCGCGCACTCGACAGCATCTTGTTGCATGTCCTCGCTTATGTCGGCATTCTTAATGACAGCTTTTCTCTCGGACATGTTGCTGTGAAGAAGAAGATGAAGAAGTTTATTCTTGTGGATCACAAATACAGCATGCGTTCGATTTGAAAACCCAACACGACGCAGGCGAACCCGCTTTGACCAAGGCATATCCTAAATTAACCTTGGTTGACCGATCTAAGCACATGTCATCTGATGTACGTCACACTTCGGTGGCCTACGGTGCCCATACCTACAGAACCCCAAGGATGAGGCACTCTGGTTATGACGTCATCGGTAAAGTTTATTTGTTTCATTTATTGATTCAATCATGAAAATATTCATGTGAAACTGGGGCATGGTAATGGGTTAGCACTATAAATCGGAATCAGTCCGGACTAGTACCAAGCAGCCACACACACATGTGCATGCACGTCGCTATATAAGTGCGATAATCTTGGACGCGACATTTAACCCCATTTCACCTCGGCCCGTGAAGATCCGGGTAAGAATAGGTCTTCAGCAACCCATGCTTGCCGTAAAAGGCGACTATGCATGTCGTAAGAGGCGACTAAAGGGATCGGGTGGTCAGGCTGGCTGACTTGGTTGATGCATGTCATCGATCCCAATTGCGTGGATTGATGCTCATGATATCAATCACTGGATTATCTGGTCCACACTCGATTATTTACAGACCGCCGTCATATAGCTGGAATAAAACAACCAACCATCCAACCAAACAACCAACCTTTTCACCTCACCTCACCTCATCTAAGAGACCCAACCGTGCGAAGTGCAGACAAATTGGTCACCAAGATTTGGCTTCATACACTGTACTCATGTAATGATTCGATCCTGTCTTCTATGTGACGAGCGAACACTTTAACCATTAGGCTACCTTATTGCCATCATGATGTGAGAACAGAAAGGGAAAATCACTGAGCACTGGCCAACGCCGTCAGGGTGCGCTGATTCGGAACACAGTCAGCAAGGTCACCTTCATTGCTCGGCTGTTTCGAGAGATGTTTGGATCTGTTTTACACCAGACTCCCGGCATGCAACTGAGCAAACCTAGTAGACAAAATGTAGAACACGACCCATATTGTCAGTGTCTGTCAGTGAATTTTCCTGTTGGTCACATGCTCAGGTAATAGCCATACTCAGCAGCCATTATGACTATCTACAATCTCATTAAAATCGTAACTTTACCTCCGATACGATACCTCTCTGCGTGAAGGTCTGAGGACGCCGCTTCCAAATCAACCTATCAGCGTCAGGGCTTTTATATGCTCGATACGAGTGAGCGACGCATTCAGACAAACATATCTACTTTCTATATCTCGAGAGCGAATATCATCGAGGAATTTCGAAAGCAAAAACAGAAATATTGTATGGATCCAGTTTCAGTATCGATGGTATATGTGTGTTCAGTGGCAGTTTTCTTTTGCTAAAGTCTAAATTTCGGAAAGAATGTGAGCCGAATCGTTTCAGAAAGTTGACATGTCCTTAACTCGAGATCCCATACATTCTTCATTAAATAGACCGGACGGTCATTGTTCGCCGAGGAACTTCTAAAGAGGTGGGGGCACGGGTGGCCTAGTCGTCCAAGGCGCCGCGATTCGCTGTGCAGAGTTGCGTCCCTTGGGCATGCCAGAAACCTATGATTGTGGGTTCGAATCCCGGTTCGCCCCGATTATGTTTCTTGGTTTGTCAGCACCATACCCGTGCTCGTGGCTACAGAAGTGGTAAACGTCTCAGACCTGAATCACTTGGGGATTTCCTCCCACATCAAGCTGACATGCCGTGATTTAACTGGAATACTGTTAAAAGCGGCGTTAAACACAACTCACTCACTCTTGCTACTAACAATGAATTTCGGGGTTTATTCTGCTCCGAAATTCCTTTGAGGGTTATTATGAATAAAATTCTGTCCAAAACGGGGAAATGGAGGACATTGTAACCGTATAATACTGTACAGTTACCTAATTCATCAGCTTATGAGTCAACGAATGTTTACCACTGCTGTCAGCGTTATCCAATCTACGTCACGGCGGTTGTAAATAATCAACTCCTGGGCCCACTTGCACAAAGCGATCTTAGCGCTAAGATGATCGCAACGCCCATACTTTAACATAGGCTTACTGAACAATAGTCTTAGCGCTAAGATCGCTTTGTGCAAGTGGGCCCTGAACCAGACAAACGAGTGTTTGGTGCAGCATACCACGCCTTGGACTGTCATCAAACACAACATCAGACAAAAGGCAAAATCTCAACATCTTGGCTTAGTTAAATCAAGAGAACCGCAACGTAAGACCTCCCGAGTTTCCACGTTTCCTGGACCGATGTCAACATATTTATCCAATCTTCCCGATGCAAGAGTGTTAACTGACTTTAAAAGTCCAGTTTCCACCTTTGCCGAACTAGGCTGGATTTCCTGGGCTCGATCGTAGCGCCACCAGTGGCTATGACGAGTTATGTCCTTTCTATGCCTCTCCTATTGACCAATCAGATTCAAACTCTCGTATCACTTGCATTTGCTTCAAACAAAACGGCATCGCCCAGTCAAGACAATCTGATTGATAATCAAGATCTATATTGTGATAAAACGAGTCTTACATCCAGAAGTGCATCAAATCATGTGAGCACCTTGATTAAAAGCATGAAAAGATTTAGAAAATATCTGTTGACAACGAGTTAGCGGTGCACATGTTTTGCAAATCCTGCCTTCGACCGAAATCTGCATGACACTTTCCGAACCGGATTTCGATTTCGGTGCGCGATTTTGATTGGACTATGCATAGACTCGTTAGTCCAGCCAAAATGTAACTCCATAATACCAGCCTAGTTCGGCAAGGGTGGAAACTGGACTTCTATAGTCAGTTAACTCACTTGCCTCGGGAAGATGATTTATCCATGCACAGGCTGCGCAAAGCCATATACATTTCTTGATATTCATGAGCTGAATAGCAAACAACAATCCGATAAAGGGATACACCATTAACGTAACGGGGTTGATCGATAAGTTCTGGGTTACAACCCGGGTCGTCTAACTTTTAGAGCTCCACTAACCATGTCTAACCATGCATTACTCAGTGTAATGCGCGTGGTCACTGAACCGTACAATATGTCTGGGAGAGATTATCCATGGGCATAGGGGTTGGGACAACTTAAAAAATTGTATACAATATTAAGATTAAAAGCAGTGTTTGTATTCAAGTACTTAGTAATGGGATTAAGTTAATTAAAGGTTTGTTGTTGGGTTTTTTCAAATAAAAAAATTGTGAACTGAGAAAGTTTGACAATATAGAGATTAATAGCAGATAATAGAAACAAGCACTTAGTAATGGGATAAGATTAATTACAGTGAAGTATAGTTGTAGTTCCCATGCAATTCCTAAAACACCACCGTCGTATAGGTGAGGTGAGGTGAAATTGGGTTTAACGTCGCGTTTAAGATTATTGCACATATATAGCGACGTGCATGTACGTGTGTGTGGCTGCTTGTACTAGCCCGGACTGATGCCGATTTATAGTGCTAGTCCATTGAGATACCATGCCGCAGTTTAACATGAATACCCCACTCAGACACAGTATACTGACTCCGAGCCGACCAGTCCTTGTTTTAGCCCCTTAATGCCGAGCGCCAGACAGGGTAACAACAAGTACCATCTTTTAAGGTCTTTTGGTATGACGCGGCCGGGGATCGAACCCCGGACCTTCCGCTCTCCAGGCGGACGCTCTACCACTATACCACGGAGGCGGTCTTCACGGTGGTAGATGTGCGTATCATGCAGGCTGCAGGTGCTCTATGAAGAGAGAAGAGGAGGGCTGTGTGTACCGGAAGTGCATAGACAGAATGAATTATTTGCTTGTAAAAAATGGTCCAACTCCACATTGCCATGAAGAGCACCCTTATCTCCATGATGTGGATTTCTTCCAGCTGCACCTGCTTCAACGAGCCCGTTCAGAGACTACATCTCTTTGTTCTAATTCCGTGCATCCATGGTCACAGTTATGGTTGTTCAACATTATGTTTGTGGCTCTTAAATGAATAAATAAATAAAGAAGATTCGTCTATTTGTTTTAATTTCATGCATCCCTCTTCACAGTGAAATAGGTTGATCCGCATACCTGCTTTGTCTAACCACAGGACCATATAACTAATAATGATATAAAAAAGGCAAACTTCGGCCTCGTCTACGACTTTTTTGCGAGTTCTTTTATTGTTATTATTATTAGTTACATGGCCATGTTGTCTAAGCAGCAAAGCTACTCACCCCTGACTATGCCTGGGTTGTGTAATTGCTACTGTTTACCTGTTTTCAAAACATTGACGAAGCCGGTTGATACAAAGTCCTGAGCATCGCATAGAAGGAATTGCGTAAAAGTGAAATCTTTTGCTGTGGACATTCCAGAGATATATCCCCAAAAAGTTGAATTAATTAAACAAATGGTTTCACTGCGACATGTCAGGAAGCAGAGGAGTGCGACCTTAGCAAAATGGACACATTTGAGGAACGTGCATTGATCAAGTTCTTGCAGGAAAAGGGCTTATCACTGAAAGTCATCCATGAAGATGTGAGTTCGGAAAGATGCCCCTTTTTACAGCAGAGTTTAGTTTGTTTGTTTGTTGTTTAACGCCGCACTCAACAATATTCCAGCTATATGACGGCGGTCTGTAAATAATCGAGTCTGGACCAGACAATCCAGTGATTGACATCATGGGCATCAATCCACGCAATTGGGAACTTATCAATAATTCAACGACACCATACTTATAGAAGAAGAAGGGACGTACATATGGCAAGACTTTCCCATAAATGTAATGAAAAAGTGAACAAATGAATATTGTTTCACGCAGTTGTAAGCACTATTCAAGCTATGTCACGGCGAGCTGTAAATAGTCCTGTCTGGCCCAGACAAACCAGTGGTTGATGTAATGAGTGCTCTGTCTGAGCACAGTGGCACACGATCAGGCTGGATACAAAATGACAAACCTATAGGCTATTGCGTCAGGCTTTGGGTACTAAAGATCGTTTTTGCAACGAACCCGCACGGGGCGGGTTAAAACACAAAAACTCAGACCAAGAAACAAACGCCTAGATTTACGAAACGATCTCAGCTCAGATTTATCTTAACACCTTACGTTCAAAGATAAGATATCTTGAGTTAAAGATAAGATACATTTTCGAAACTATCTTAAATATGTCGCAGATTGTACAAGGTTAAAATACCTCTGGTGACTCTGACAGAGAACTCATTTGTGTTAGAGATTGTAAAAGCGGGGGGTTTCCCAGTGACGTTACGGGGATTTCCCAGCCGCTGACCAACAACATGGAGAAGTGACACGGAATTCATGATCACATTGTCAGGTCACATTGTTTAACACTTTTCGAGTGACATTCCATACAATCCTACATATATCTTACTTGTAGACGTTTTGTTCTTATGACAAAACATGCCATTAGCATATTCCGCCCGTTAAACTACCACGTGAGCCAATATTCTTTTCTGCACACTTCTTTACACTGAATGGTAATCTTCGCGAAGACATGAATTCACTTCGGGCATTCTTCCCACATCACATCTGACAGTCCTTGATTTAACTGAAATACGGTTCAAAGCAGCGTTAAACTCAACTCGCTCATTCACTGCACCACAGTGTTTGTCGGTATGTTTAAGCCGTTTGTAGTATTTTTCGCTAAATCGTCGCGTACCAACTAAATTACACAAGTCTTTGACGTTTCCACTTTAGCAAACACGATCAGGCTGGATACAAAATGACAAACCTATAGGCTCTTGCGTCAGGCTTTGGGTACTAAAGATCATTTTTGCAACGAACCCGCACGGGGCGGGTTAAAACACAAAAACTCAGACCTTTGATATTTTCAAATTTGTTTTACGGACGTGTTTTTGTGAACACATATGGTTGAAGGTCAAAATGAAAATAAACACAAAATTGTAAAAATCATGAATAAAATTAACAGTATAGTCGGTAGGGTAAACCGAAAAAATTATGCACGACCAGTCTTACAACTGTTAAAGCAAATTCCGGAATGAGTAAACAACGGTAACACTCATTACAAACATACTCCCTATCATACCATTAACTTTACAGTCTAAAAGACCAACCTATTCCCGCGACATGTTAAGTTTGTGTTTGGGGAAATATATTACCATTCTCGGTGGGTATAAAAATGACCGTTTTAATTAAATTTTTAATTTTATTACACTTTTGTTGAATCGAGCGTTGGTGAGTCTGTAAACCAAGAAACAAACGCCTAGATTTACGAAACGATCTCAGCTCAGATTTATCTTAACACCTTACGTTCAAAGATAAGATATCTTGAGTTAAAGATAAGATACATTTTCGAAACTATCTTAAATATGTCGCAGATTGTACAAGGTTAAAATACCTCTGGTGACTCTGACAGAGAACTCATTTGTGTTAGAGATTGTAAAAGCGGGGGGTTTCCCAGTGACGTTACGGGGATTTCCCAGCCGCTGACCAACAACATGGAGAAGTGACACGGAATTCATGATCACATTGTCAGGTCACATTGTTTAACACTTTTCGAGTGACATTCCATACAATCCTACATATATCTTACTTGTAGACGTTTTGTTCTTATGACAAAACATGCCATTAGCATATTCCGCCCGTTAAACTACCACGTGAGCCAATATTCTTTTCTGCACACTTCTTTACACTGAATGGTAATCTTCGCGAAGACATGAATTCACTTCGGGCATTCTTCCCACATCACATCTGACAGTCCTTGATTTAACTGAAATACGGTTCAAAGCAGCGTTAAACTCAACTCGCTCATTCACTGCACCAGTGTTTGTCGGTATGTTTAAGCCGTTTGTAGTATTTTTCGCTAAATCGTCGCGTACCAACTAAATTACACAAGTCTTTGACGTTTCCACTTTAGCAAACCCATGTGTAGATGTATGATGCTGACAAACCAAACAAATGATCATATCACCGTATCCTTGCATGATTAAGGGGCGCAACTTTATACAACCCCTTAGATCACTGGGCCACTCGAACACCCATTCACACTAAAACAACCAATCCACCAAACTCCATGTCCGGAGAATGAGCATCCTCATCAAGTTGTATGTGTGGATTTCTATATAGATGTAGAAAGACCATATTGCTGTCGCATTATTTATTGGTCCACATAACAAGGTAAATAATAAATAATATAAGAGACAAAAATGTCCTCAAATATATTCATATATCATCCAAATGCTGCGGTCTCATCTCAGACCGAATCTGAATATTTTAACAGAAAAGACTTGTGAAATTCACAAATATTCATTCTTTCTGTCAAAGTCTCTAAATCATTAAAAATGATCAGTGGCAGTTGAGATAAATATGAAATATGACAAAATATATCAATGACGTTAAAGCTGTTCTTGTCTTGCACCTCAAGGGTGACACATAATAGTCAAGGGTACCGCACAGTACACGGGAATCCGGTTCCAGAGTTCTGATGCATCTTTTTTTTATATCCATGTACAACCACATCTTGTTTGTAAAACCACAAGATGTTGATCAGCCAAATTTCAGGATCTCCATATTACCAGATCTGTTTATTGCTTCGGACGGTTTTATTCATTCTATGCCTTTTCTACTCTATTCAGAAGCATTGCTTTCTTAACGTAATGCCAACTCTCCGGGTAAGTCTGGGTTGGCTACATACAAGGAGATGTCAGAAGACATGTTGAGCTTGTAGTCATGGAAACCCGTAGGAGACACAGGTTATCCTGATTTGAAGAGGAGAACAGCCACCTGTCCCAGATAGAAGTAGATGAAGTGCTTGGTCTCGTGGGTGACGTAGCTGCCAAAGTTGCGACCGACAATACAATGCCATGTGGGGTTGTACTTCTTGTCGAACTCCTTCTTGATGTATGCAGCGATGTCCTTCTCAATGTTGTACTTCTCGAGAGCTGCTGTGGAGCAGTCTACAGCATCCTGCTGCATGTCCTCGCTCATGTCGGCATTCTTGATGACAGCTTTTCTCTCAGTCATGATTCTGAAATACAAAAGACAAAACAATATACGTCAGTGTATACGACAGCTGTGGAAATCAAGTCTTGATAAAATCACACATTATAACCAATACATTAGAGCTGGGACGGGTAACTCGGGTACGCGGGTCGGATGGTTCCTGAGTAGGACCCGGATACCCACAGGACTACCCGGACCCGTGGTTTGTCACGTGATATAGTGTTTAATGGCAAAACATATCTAGGACTTCCACAGTTACACTATAAGTGACTAATGTTCACATATCTTTCTGACTATGCACGCATTCCTTTACATGTTTAAATAGAGATAAAACTTCAGTCAGCTTCAGTGAATGCATGACCAGTATCTAAATATATTTGCCAAGGCCACGGTGAGACTATTCCAAATCGGACTTTTGGTCCTATCTCTCGAGACCTTCAGCGGGTAACCGGGTAGGGTCGGGTAATAAGGGGGTGGGTACCCGGGTAGTAAATTTTGACTCATCCCAGCCCTACATTATATCCTCTTTCTCGTCAACTCAGGTGCTGGAGATCAATTGCAAGGCAAGCATGGCGTACTGGGGACCAAGTCTGCCTCGGACTCACGAATCACAAGGGGCCTTCAATGTTTATTGTAACCTACTACATCATGTGTTTGTCTAACGAGCTGATGTCAATGTCAGAGTTCTATTTATCTTTTATCTACATTTTGTTTTCTTTTCAACACGGCTGTTTTACGGCAACTCAAATTCAGTCAGAAAATATCCTAAACTTGCTGTGATTTACCATTATGGAGATGAATTATTGGCGATAGAGGATTTACAAACTACAAGGTATAGTTAAAAGAATTCCAAATCCAAAATATTAAATATGTTAAAGTAGTTTTTTTTATCAAAGACCCTATGAATGAAATATATGTATATGGTATGTTATAATACCACATGTAGGTTCTTTAGGATGAAATGCTAAACCATCAAGAGTGAGTAAGTTTGATTTTACACCGCTTAAATTGGGAATCGAACCAGGACCTTCGGCGCGAAGAGCGAACGCTTGAACCACCAGGCTGACCAACCGACCCAAAAACATCAACAACGAATACCAATAAATATCTGAAAGATGAATATAGGAACACCATCAGTTATTTACGCTATGTATGCAGTATAGCAGTTTAACTATATCTGAAAATACACGACCAAAAAATATGAGACACTATACATTGTATATACTTACGTTTTATATCAATGATGGGTCTATTGTAAATGGAAACGAGATTTGCGATATGTGATATCTGCATGTTTTAGCTCAATATATACACACCGGGGCAACTTTCAGGTAAGTAATCCCTTAACAACCACGCCACGCTTTGAATAGCAATGCTATTGGTTAATCGCTGTTTGATGACTGGCTGAGACGGGTATTCACTTTAGGAGGTTTTAACCTCCCGGCATGCCAAAAGCGCGCCATGTCAAACTACAACAGTTATCATATGCTTCACCTTGGTGATGATTTACGCTACGGTGACTCTTGTGCCACAAAACGTACCTAACTTTCAATGGGAGATAATTAGGTACGATAAAAGATCATGGACCCTGTTTTGGAAATTAGTTTCGCATTCATGGGCACTTATCTCAAATTTAGTCCAGCGGACCACCAAATTCTTTTTCAGGGGGCTTAATATATATTTGTGCCATTTACAAATTATGACTACTCAAAAGACCAAAATGATCGAATTGGTAGGAGTATTGAAGGTACTGGCGTGCAGTATACGGGTTCGAATCCCTGGATCGGGGAATATAGTTCTGATTAAAAAGGTTGTTTTTTGTTTACTTCTATATAGGGATGCTAGACAGTAAACAAAGCCCATATAATTTCATTATTTATTTTAGAACATTCTGTGATCTCTATTCTCAAACCCAAATATGGGCTCTGCGGAGATAATAAAGATGTCCATTTTACAATAGGTATCCTGGGCTCCGTTCAACAAAGCGATCCTTGGAGTTACGACCGTAAATGTTAGAGTTTTGACTGAACCCCCTATCTCTCATTATTGTGATCTTATAGCGAGGGAATGCTATAAACTTATGTCTTACCATGACAGGTAGGAGCTTCGGAGCCCACGTAACCATTTTATACGGACATTCATAGTTATGTTTTTCTCATCCCCAACCTGAACTAGCGCGGTCGGACGAAATATAAAAAAATTATAATATTAACTAATTTTACACTAAACGCGTAACTTGTTTAAATTTTAAAACACTTGGTACCAGTCTTTAAATTAATTTATGACGTAGGTGGCGCCGCTTTTGCTTAAGCTGAAGAACGATATCCACTCATTTACTCACTCAAACACACACACCCCACTCACTCACTCACTCACTCAAACACAACCTCCCACCTACCCACTCACTCACTCACTCACTCACCCACCTTCTCACTCACTCACTCACTCAAACACACACACACACCACCCACTCACTCACTCACTCAAACACCACCTCCCACCTACCCACTCACTCACTCACTCACTCACTCACTCAAACATACACACACCACCCACTCACTCACTCAAACACCCCCACCCACTCACCCAAACACACACACACACACACACACACACACACACCACTCACCCACTCACTCAAACAAACACACACACCCCACCCACATACTCAAACACCCATCCACCCACCCACCCACCCACTCACTCACTCACTCAAACACACACACACCACCCACTCACTCACTCACACACACGCGCACCACTCACTCACTCACTAACATGACTGTTCATAGAGAATGATGGTGACGAGAACACTAATTGCCTACTTCTGTGACTAGACAGGTAGAGATCGATATTGTCCCTTCTCATACCCTTTGAAAAGTCCTGTGAGTGAGTGAATTGTTGCAGATTTGTCAAAATGCATACGGACTTCTTATTGATGTTGCAACAGGCAAAGGCACACTGATGTCGTTTTTAGAAAAGAATTTGGCAGTTATCGGCGTAAAATTGTTGATGTGTGTAAAATAATATCCACTCACTCACTGATTCACTCACTCACGGGACTTGAGTGAGTGGGTGGTGTGTGTGTGTGTGTTTGAGTGAGTGAGTGAGTGAGTGTGTGATTGTGTGTGTGTGTTTGAGTGAGTGAGTGGGTGGGTGGGTGACCGGGTGGGGGTGAGGTGTGTTTTTGAGTGAGTGAGTGAGTGAGTGAGTGAATATCGTTCTTCAGCTTAAGCAAAAGCGGCTCCTCCATCTACGTCATAAGTTAATTTAAAGATTGGTAACAAGTGTTTTAAAATTTAAAACAAGTTACACATTAAGTGTAAAATTAGTTAATGTTATAATTTTTTATATTTCGTCCGACCGCGCTAGTTCAGGTTGGAGATCATGGTCAGACATACATTTATAGCATTCCCTCGCTATAAGATCGCAATGAGAGATAGGGAGTTCAGTCAAAACTTAACTCTTATATTTACGGTCGTAACTCCATGATCGCTTTGTGGAAAGGGGCCCTAGATACCTATTGTAAAATGGACATCTTCATTCTCACAGCAGAGACCATAGATGGGTTTGAGAATAGAGATCAAGAAAGTTCTTAAATAATGAAATTATATGGGCATTGATTGTCAAACATCCCTATATAGAAGTAAACAACAACAAAAAACTTTTTTAATCAGAACTATATTCCCCAGGGATTCGAACCCGTATACTGCACGTCAGTTCCTTCAATACTCCTACCAATTCGTAATTTGTAAATGGTACAAAATATATTATGCCCCCTGAAAAAGAAAGTGGTGGTCCGCTGGACTAAATTTGAGATATATGCCCATGAATGCAAAATTAATTTCCAAAACAGGGTCCATGAGCTTTTATCGTACCTAATTACCTCCCATTGATAGTTAGGTACGTTTTGTGGCACAAGAGTCGCCGTAGCGTAGCTCATCACCAAGGTGAAACATCTGAAAGTTTTGGACATCGCGCGCTTTTTGCATGCCGGGAAGTTAAAACCTCCTAAAGTTAATACCCGCCTCAGCCAGTCATCAAACAGCGATTAACCAATAGCATTGCTATTCAAAGCGTGGCGTGGTTGTTAAGGGATAACCTACCTGAAAGCTGCCCCGGTGTGTATATATTGAACTAAAACATGCAGTTATCACATGTTGCAAATCTCGTTTCCATTTACAATAGACCCATCATCGATATAGAACGTAAGTATATACAATGTATAGTGTCTCATATTTTTTGGTCGTGTATTTTCAGATATAGTTAAACTGCTATACTGCATATATAGCGTAAATTACTGATGTTGTTTGCCTGTATTCATCTTTCAGGTATTTATTGGTATTCGTTGTTGATGGTTTTGGGGCGGTTGGACAGCCTGGTGGTTAAAGCGTTCGCTCTTCGCGCCGAAGGTCCGGGCTCGATTCCCAATTTAAGCGGCGTAAAATCAAGCTTACTCACTCTTGATGGTTTAGCGTTTCATCATAAAGCACCTACAGGTCGTATTATAACATACCATATACATATATTTCATTTTCATTCATAGGGTTTTTGATTATAAACAACTGCTTTAACATATTTCAAGTTTTGGATTTGGATTTTTTTAACTATACCTTGTAGTTTGTAAATCCTCTATCGCTAATAATTCATCTCCATAATGGTAAATCACAGCAAGTTTACGATATTTTCTGACTGAATTTAAGTTGCCTTAAAACGACTGTGTTGAAAAGAAAACACAATGTAGATACTAGATAGATAAAACGCCGACATTGACATCAGCTCGTTAGACAAACACATTATGTAGTGGGTTACATTAACCATTGAAGGCCCCTTGTGATTCGTCCGAGGCTGACTTGTCTCCAGTACGCCATGCTTGCATTGCAATTGATCTCCAGCACCTGAGTTGACGAAAAAAGAGGATTTAGTGTAGGGCTGGGATAAGTCAAAATTTACTACCCGGGTACCCACCCCTTTATTACCCGACCATACCCGGGTACCCGCTGAAGGTCTCGGGAGATAGGTCCAAAAGTCCGATTTGGAATAGTTTGACCGTAGCCTTGGCAAATATATTTAGATACATTTTGGCTGGACTAACGAGTCTGTGCACAGTCCAATCAAATTCGCATAACAAACTAGACATCCGGTTCGTAAACAAGATGGATTTCAATATAGAAAGAGCCCAAAAATTCCAGCCTAGTTCGGCAAGGGTGGAAACTGGAGTTTTCTGGTCCGTTAACGCCCTTGCCTCGGGAAGATGGACCACCCGATCCCGTTTGTCGCCTCTTTCGACAAGCATAGGTCGCTGAAGACCGATTCGAACCCGAATTATCAGTAGAGAGGCTGTGCTGTTGTTACATTAAATGCATATGTTGTATACATGATGTACTATGGGCCTAATTGTTATAATTACAGAGAGTAAGTGAGTGAGTTTGGTTTTACGCCGCTTTTAGCAATATTCCAGCAATATATACGGCGGGGACACCAGAAATGGGCCCATGTCGGGAATCGAACCCGGGTCTTCGGCGTGAAGAGCGAACGCTTTAACCACTAGGCTACCCGACTGCCCCTTATAGATACAGAATATACAATAACGACTGAAATAATGCTGACGTACTGTTTTGTCTTTTGTATTTCAGAATCATGACTGAGAGAAAAGCTGTCATCAAGAATGCTGACATGAGCGAGGACATGCAGCAGGATGCTGTAGACTGCTCCACAACAGCCCTCGAGAAGTACAACATTGAGAAGGACATCGCTGCATACATCAAGAAGGAGTTCGACAAGAAGTACAACCCCACATGGCATTGTATTGTCGGTCGCAACTTTGGCAGCTACGTCACCCACGAGACCAAGCACTTCATCTACTTCTATCTGGGACAAGTGGCTGTTCTCCTCTTCAAATCGGGATAACCTGTGTCTCCTACGGGTTTCCATGACTACAAGCTCAACATGTCTTCTGACATCTCCTTGTATGTAGCCAACCCAGACTTACCCGGAGAGTTGGCATTACCTTAAGAAAGCAATGCTTCTGAATAGGGTAGAAAAGGTATAGAATGAATAAAACCGTCCGAAGCATTAAACCAATCTGGCAATATGGAGATCCTGCAATTTGGCTGATCAACATCCTGTGGTTTTACACACAAGGTGTGTCTGTACATGGATATAAAAAGATGCATCAGAACTCTGGAACCGGATTCCCGTGTACTGTGCGGTACCCTTGACTATTATTTGGCACCCTTGAGGTGCAAGACAAGAACAGCTTTAACGTCATTGATATATTTTGTCACATTTCATATATATCTCAACTGCCACTGATCATTTTTAATGATTTAGAGACTTTGACAGAAAGAATGAATATTTGTGAATTTCACAATTCTTTTCTGTTACAATATTCAGATTCGGTCTGAGATGAGACCGCAGCATGTGGATGATATATGAATATATTTGAGGGCATTTTTGTCTCTTATATTATTTATTATTTACCTTGTTATGTGGACCAATAAATAATGCGACATCAATATGGTCTTTCTACTAATCTGTATGAAAATCCACACAACAACTTGATGAGGATGCTCATTCTCCGGACATGGAGTTTGGTGGATTGGTTGTTTTAGTGTGAATGGGTGTTCGAGTGGCCCAGTGATCTAAGGGGTTGTATAAAGTTGCGCCCCTTAATCATGCAAGGATACGGTGATATGTGTTCGAATCCAAGATATAAACAGATAATGATCATTTGTTTGGTTTGTCAGCATCATACATCTACACATGGGTTTGCTAAAGAGGAAACGCCAAAGACTTGTGTAATTTAGTTGAAACGCGACGATTTAGCGAAAAATACTACAAACGGCTGAAACCTACCGACAAAAACTGTAGTGTAGTGAATGAGCGAGTTGAGTTTAACGCTGCTTTGAACAGTATTTCAGTTAAATCAAGGGCTGCCAGATGTGATGTGGGAAGAATGCCCGAAATGCATTCATGTCTTTGCGAAGATTACCATTTAGTGTAAAGAAGTGTGCAGAAAAGAATATTGGCACACGTGGTAGTTCAACGGGCTATATGTGTTCGGGTAGTCGTGTCATGTTTTGTCATAAGAACAAAACGTCTACAAGTAAGATATATACTCAACAACAAAGTTCCTGTGACACCAGTATTTTAGCGCATTTCCCAAACAAGTAATGTTTGGTTTTCAATATTGTAGTACATGTATGGAATTGAGTCACAAAAACGCAACTGCTACAGAAAAGCATGCATTCCATGCAAAAGTTGACTTTTATGCAAGCCCCACGCATTTCACTAGCCCAGAATGGGTATAAAAGCATGTGCGTTAACGGGATTCCATATGCATTGTTTAGCATCGTGCTGACAACAACCACTCAGAAAAACAACAAAATTACGCAATTATTCAACATTACGAAATGCCCCGCCTGTCCGAAAATGAGCGTCTGCGAGCCATTGGTATGCTTGAAGCAGGATCGAGTCAACGTGATGTTGTAAGACAATTTAACGTCCACAGAAACACCATTTGGTGTTTATGGCAACGCTGGCAACAGACGAATGCAGTCAGAGACCATCCTCGGAGTGGCAGGCCACGCGTAACCAATAATCGACAAGACAACTGGATTCGAACAACACACCTACGAAATCGATACCAGCCAGCAACAGTGACTCCAAGAAGCATCCCTGGCATTCGACGAATATCGTCACAAACCGTACGTCGCCGCCTCAGATGTGCAGGGGTTGTCGCCAGAAGACCCGCCAGACGCCCCATTTTGACCGGAAACCACCAAGCACGTCTACAGTGGTCCAGACAGCGTCTACGCTGGACGGCTATGCAGTGGGGACAAATTCTATTCCCTGACGAGTCTCGTTTACACCTCAGCCACAGCGATTGACGGATTCGAGTGTACCGACGTCGAGGTGGGCGTTACGTCAATCATTGTGTCATGGAAGAAGATCGGTTCGGGGGCGGCAGCCTTATGGGTGGGATTACAGCAAGACAGAGGACCCGTTTGATAGCGGTAGAGGGAAATCTCAATGGACAGCGCTACCACGATGATATCATCGGCCCTGTTGTTCTACCGTTTTATGCGTCGTAATGGCCTAGGCATTACCTTCCAACATGACAACGCCCGGCCTCACATTGCTCGACTTGTTCAGGATTCTCTTCAACAAAACAACGTGAATGTCATCCCATGGCCGGCTCGCTCCCCTGATTACTCACCAATCGAGCACATGTGGGATGAAATGGATCGGCGCCTTCGACGTCAACCACGTGTTCCACAGACACTCCAGGAACGTCGAAACATGCTCCAGCAAATATGGACAGATATCCCACAGGACTTTGTGCGACGCCTGATCCATTCCATGAGACGAAGATGTGTTGCTTGCATCGCAACCAGAGGTGGACAAACGCGCTATTGATTTGTAAATTGACATTTTGGCATGTTCATGTTTTTATATGAAATCACGCATTTTCTAAAGTCAGTATGGAAAATTAAACCATTTGAACATTTACAGGAGTCTTTTATCTGCTGCAAACCGAAATTGTTTCAGATTTGGTATAAAACATAACTTCGCATTAAATCTTATTCAATTTCACAGGAAGTTTTGTTGTTGAGTATATATTTAATTATCTCTGTATCAATGTTTCTATGCTCTGACTGGCAATGCAAGGGCGGATCTAGCGGTTTTTAAAAGTGTGCGTGTGCGTGCGTGTGCATGTGTGTGTGTGTTGGTTTGGTTGGTTGGTTGGTTTGTTGTTTTACGCCGCACTCTGCAATATTCCAGCTATATGACGTCGGACTGTAAATAATTCTGGACCCGCCTATGGGTCATGGTTGGGTTTTTTATCCTTTATAATCTATATCTATTCGGCCAGCAGTATCATCTCATATGACAGGGGTAAACAAAAGATTTTCAATGTGAACATTACACAATTCCAATGTAAATAGAATAGAGCATCCGAGATTATAGGATTAAATTCCAAAACTTCTAAGTTGTTAAAAAGTGAAAATAGCGGGGGAAATGCAATAACATAATCAATTAAGCTCTTATCCAAACGTCAATTAAAAAGTATGAGTACATATTCTTACATAAATCTTACCGTTTATGTCCAAATTGATATTTCTGCTAGTATCTTGATTTCCCCTCGCTCTTGGTGCATTCAAATTATCCAAAACATATTTTGGGTCGAATTCAGTTCCCATTTCGTCCACATTAATTCCAAATTCTTTGGCAATATATTAATGAAGTGTACAATGATCTAGTAATTTACACGTTTTAGCGTTAAAATATCCCAAGTAAACTCACAAAGATACCTACATTTCCTTATTATCTCGAAAACTGTATTTCATTTTGTTGATCAATGTGACCATACGCCCTTTTTACTACCGGTATCCATAAAAGTGACTCATGCGCTTACGAAAGGCGCAACAGAGGTCGCGAACTAGTCTGCTATACATCCGGGTACTCACTGGGAAAAAAACTATAACAAAGGCAACAACCAGTCCCGTGGAATTGCGTTAGATCAGTGCCCCTTTAACTGAGAGACATACGAGGGGCGTTCAATAAGTTTTGCAACTTCAATATAAGACCAAGTCACAGAATATCTTTTGCACTATAAAATATATTATCAATATAATCTCCATTCACCTTAATACACTTATCCATTTGTCCTTCAAGAATTTAATACCACTTTTATAGAAATCCGTAGTTTGGCCCTCTAACCACGCCTTTATGTCCTCGTCATCCTGGAAGCGTCTTCCACGTAAGGCAGATTTCAGTTGCCGGAACAGGAAATAGTCAGTGGGGGCTAAGTCTGGGCTGTAGGGTGGGTGATTTAAAGGGGCACTGATCTAACGCAATTCCCGGGACTGGTTGTTGCCTCTGTTATTTTTTTTTCCCCGTGAGTACCCGGATGATACACAACGCAACTGAGCGTGACCAGAGACTGGGCTACCGTCTGCAAGGACAGCTAAATAAACTTGAAGGCTGGAGGCAATATTTGTTTTACGCATTTTTGCATAAAAACTGATTGGTTAACTGTGATCTATAAAGATTTCGACAAAGGGCGCATGCTAATTAATTTCTTCACCCTAAACAAACAGACAAAAAGAACAGCGGAGCTCATCGGATGTCGTCATTTGGAAATAGCCCAGATGGTTATTGTTTAATACTAAAGAAGTATCCATGCAGTGAAAGCATTTTCGGATTTCGGATTGCGTCGATAATACCATTAATACTCCCTTGTTGTCATCCACGTTTTCTCGTATAACCCTACACTTGTGTATTTGTCGTCATTCACTTGATGCTCAGTTAATGAATTTAATACAGGTACAATTAGTGGTAGCACCACTTAGATTGCCTGACAAAGGTTCTCATTTGGCTTTTATTGTGTCTGGGGTAATTATTCAATCTAAATCCAGGTTTGAAGTGAGGTGAAATGTGTGTTATGTAATATGCACGTGGCAGACCAGCAAGAGGTGAATGATCAGTTGATTTACTTTTTTTTTGAAAATCAACGGATCGTTCTAGTCATCAAAGGATTAACAGAAAATACGTTGATTGATTAATCACTGTAATCGTGCACAGTGGATATGTCAAAAGTGAGTGTTTACATGTCTAGGTTTACTAAAACAAAGGAATACACTCATATCATGGCGTGAAGTGCCAATGTAAAAACAACATACTTTGTTCAAAGGGTTAACTGATAATACGTTGATTGATTGATCATTGTTATCTATCACTCAATGGATTTTTTAGGAACCGAGGACGTTATGAAAATAGTTGTCACGTGGGCTTTCTCAGCCGACCCTTGAGACTTGATACCTATGTGAAACACCTGAAACAATACCAGTGATCAGTTCAGAAACGAACACGGGTTATAATATCCCGAAACGATATAGATCTTTTAAAATATTTGATTGTTACAGAGACACGTGACATCGAATAAGTTTCTTTGTACAGCTGCAGACGAGTGGGATATTTTGTTTCTCTGTGTGGATATTCACGGATACATTCCTCGAACAAGGAAGCTGCCTAAAATTTATACACATAAATTTGGTAGGTTGTAATTATGGTATTTGCATTTTGTTTTCCTTCATTTGAACCGATTCGTTGTTGTTTCTCTTCGTCTTGGTTGGGAAATACTTCAATGCGCGATAGACGTTGTTTTCACAGGTCTTTTCCTTTGTAAGCGGTATATATTACCGTCAATTTGTAAAATGTAATTCTCTCAGGCAATTTATAAAATGTGCAAATATTTCAGTCATTTTGACTAAAAAAATCTGTCTATATTGATTAAGACGATCAAAAGAGCCTACACACATCACAACAGATTATAATGTATGATTAGAAGCCAAACAACATAGAAATGTACTTTTCAACGTAACATTTTCAGTCTCTTGGTGATGACATTAAACATCCAAATGTTTGGAATTCGTTATCATAATAATACAGATGGAAATGTTTTTCAGTCACTTTGTAAAATAACTGAATATTTAGACGTTTAATAAATTTGAAATTGTAACACTATAAAAAAGGCAATACTCAGGTGAAATATTTACTTTGTGTTGCAAGTCAAAATAGTGTAAATGAAAATCGCAAAATTACCAAGCAAGTGACTTATCAAAACTTCGTCACCATCACCGATGCTACCCACAAAGATACCTACATTTCCTTATTATCTCGAAAACTGTATTTCATTTTGTTGATCAATCTGACCATACGCCCTTATTACTACCAATAAAAGTGACTAATGTGCTAACGAATTGCGCTGCAGAGATCGCGAACTAGTCTAGATTTCTGCTATACATCCGGGTACTCACTGGGAAAAAACAATAACAAAGGCAACAACCAGTCCCGGGGAATTGCGTTAGATCAGTGCCCCTTTAACTGTACAGCCCAGACTTAGCCCCCAGTGATATGGAGTAGGTTTTTCAATATTTTGATATTTCACTTACTTTTATCGTAACCTTTTGCAAATTAACACAATTTGTCATACATATATGTGATAAATCATGTATAAAAACAACCGAAAACATGGAAAATGTACTTTCAAGTAACTATTGAATCGCTGAAATGTGAAGCGAAAATGTCAAAAACAAAAACGAAAAGGTAAAAAAAGCGAAAATGTCAAAAACTAAAATGAAAATACAGAAAACTATTTCCACTGCGGTGATAATATCCTCCCCGCGGTAAATAGTTTTCACCGCGGTGGAAATAGTTTTCCAAAAGAATAAAATGGACGTGGACAACTAACGAAATGTATACGAGTTCAGCGTGTAGGAAATATATGTTTTGTTTGTTTGTTTGTTTGTTTGTTGTTTAACACCGCACTCACCAATATTCCAGCTATGAAGGCGGTCTGTAAATAAACGAGTCTGGACCATCCAATCCAGTGATTAATATCATGTGCATCGATCCACGCAATTGGGACCGATGACATGCATTAACCAAGTCAGCGGACCTGACCACCCGATCCCGTTAGTCGCCTTTTACGACAAGCATAGTCGCCTCTTACGACAAGGATGGAGACCTATTCTACCCCGAATCTTCACGGGTCAAGATTGGTTTGAAACACATGCAGGCATAGCACAGAGCAAATTTCACCACTCATTTTTTAAGTGACAGTCCGTGATATTAGAATTGTATTTACTGTCAAACACATAATTCCGCTTCCTTACTTTTAGACTATTTTGAGGCGTTTTATTAGAATTTTGTATTCGCCATATTGTGCTTCCCAGTTTTGACTTTAACCCAACCGCAGGAGTAAACACTGTCAAAGAGCTGTCTGTTGGCATATAGGGCGTGATTAGGTAAGATTGTCAATACAATTTCCACTTCTAATCTTCCATATAACGTGCACTAATTCGTTCGTTTAAGTTGCACTATGTCATGCAACACACATGCATGAAAGCCTATATGAAAGCAGATGCACAACAGTGCAGTGCAGACGCATCTTATATCACGATGAGTGTTGAGTGTATGGTCGCTCCTTGATGTCGGTATTGACCGTTTTATTGTTACGTTAATGTGTTTAGTATTGAAAGATACTTCAGAGCTCCAGATAGCTCCATGGTTTCAGACCTTTTGCCTCGTTCAGTATGTATGTTTTTGCTCACCAGCATCTGTACGACGGTCGCGTGTCAAAACGGCCCCAAGCTGAACTGGCCGAGATTGGTCAAAACGCCTGGAAAGAAAAAAGGGCTGTTGATGTCGGATGGTGCATGTCAATGCAGGCATGTGAATGACGATAAAGAATAAATTCATACTTCCTTCAGAAGTAATGCTTGTATACTTTATGCAATAACAGTTTTTCTATTAAAAAAAAAAAAAAAAGGCCGCCTCCATGGTCTAGTGGTAGAGCGCCGCCCGGAGAGCGGAAGGTCCGGGGTTCGATCCCCGACCGTGTCATACCAAAAGACGTTAAAAGATGGTACTTGTTGTTACCCTGTCTGGCGCTCGACATTAAGGGGCTAAAACAAGGACTGGTCGGCTCAGAGTCAGTATACTGTGTCTGAGTGGGGTATTCATGTTAAACTGCGGCATGGTATCTCAGTGAGCATCAGTCCGGACTAGTACAAGCAGCCACACACGCACACGTGCATGCACGTCGCTATATAAGTGCGATAATCTTGGATGCGACGTTAAACCCCATTTCACCTCACCTATTAAAAAAAAAGGAATACGTGTTTAAACACTTGTCTGGATAGTTTTGCAATTACAGGGATCAATCTAGGGTTCTAAACTAAGTGCCCTTGGCAAGCAAGTATCGCTCTTTTGTTCACCGTTGGGTATTTTTTAAGTCCTTATTTTCTTAAATTTAGAGATATTTTAGCATTGTAGTTTAACACTGCATCCAATACAATAATGTTAAACTAAGCATTGAGCCTCTTTCTTTGTATTGGTCCTGTTGTCATTGAAATACAAGTCATGTCTACAAAGACATAACATTAGTTAATTTTCTTGCAACACAAATAGGAAATGTTTAATTCCAATTTGGAAATTGTTACTGATATTTGATGTAGACTTGGAGCTGATCACAATGAGATCAATAACCATAAGACCACTTCAGTACCAGACAAGGGGTCAGTCCTCTTGCACAAAGACACAAAGTAATCTCCAGATGTTATCAGAGGGGGTAACTAATAGATTAACTTTTATGCTCTATTTGAGTTCCTGTTTTAGTTTTCTAAATTTTTGAAACAAATATATCACAATATACTTAATGCACACATCATTTGACCCCATTATTACCAGTTTGTTTGTTTGTTGTTTAACACCGCACTCAGCAATGTTACAGCTATATGACGGTGGTCTGTAAATATTCGAGTCTGGACCAGACAATCCAATGATTGACATCATGAGCATCGATCCACGCAATTAGGATACGATGCTATCATCAACCAAGTCAGCAAGCCTGTCCACCCAATCCCGTTAGTCGCCTTCTACGACAAGCATAGTCGCCTTTTACGGCAAGCATGGGTTGCTGAAGACCTATTCTTCCCTGGATCTTCACGGGTCCATTTGTACCAGTGATAAATAAGCTCATCTGACATTGTGTTGGCAGGTGTAAATTTCCAAGCTTTGATAGGATGCCTATTTTTCTATGAGTAGTAACATTTTTTCCAATCTTCTGATTACAGAGAAGGATTAACTTTGTTGACAAAGAGCTTTGAAGATGGACATAACTGTAAGTAACTGGTGCATTTGATACTCATCTGAGCATTACAATTTCTGAAATAAATGTGGTGAGAGAGTTTTCTCTGCTGTCGGTAATATCACAACCTATAGATTATTGAATCAGAACTTGGCAGTCGGGTAGGCTAGTGATTAAAGGGCAAGTTCACACGGAAATGAACCTATTTTTCTTGTACTTTTTCCACATTAAAAGTGTTAACCTAGAAGTGTCATAGGCAAAAATATATAAATATCACAATGAATTAACTTATTTTTGCATTAAATAATTGATTTATATTTTTCACATTTACCAAGTGTTCTATTTCCACAACAAAAACACCATGGCTTATGCCCCTTGCAATATGATGTCATTGGTGCAAATTGATAAACATTATGACGTCATCATGCTTTGTTAGAGCCGCTTCACGTGGTGTAGGTACAAGTGTGTGATTCTAGCATCTCAGATGCCAGCCAGCATAGTGTTATGCTGAGTCACCACTGCGCCGGAGTGTGTCGTAGGCCATGTTGTTTTACCGCAAACTGGTACTTGATATCTTTTGCGTTGAGAATAGACAGGGACCCAGTTGAATTGGCACCAATTACGTCATAATCTAAGGGGGATAACTCAGGCCTGTTTAGCTCGAAAAACGAAGGCCTCATAACGGCATAGCATTTTCACACTATTGTGAGCTTCCTACTTTCACTGTGAAAAAAATGAATGTATATTTTCAAACACAGATGCTTACTAATTCTAAAATTGCGTTTTGTTTAGAAAAAAAAAGAAAGTGATTTTTGCGTGTACACTTCCCCTTTAAAGCATTCGCTTGTCACGCTGAAGACCTGGCAATCTCATTAAAATCAGATCTTAGTTCTCGCTACCGCTAAACAAAGATCTGAGGACATCCCATTACGGGTCACGTCAGACCGACCTTGCGCGAACTTTGACCGACCTGTGTCTTCTTGAGTCATAGTGATTAGGGGGTCTCACTTGAAATCCGAGAATTTTACTCTTGTCACTGGGGTGACCACTGGGGTGGTCGGGTAGCCTAGTGGTTAAAGCGTTCATCTGGGCATTACAATTTCTGAAATAAATGTGGTGAGAGAGTTTTCTCACTGCTGTTGTTAATATCACAAGCTCTTGATAATTGAATCAGAACTTGGGCAGTCAGGTAGCCTAGTGGTTAAAGCGTTCGCTTGTCACCCCGAAGACCTGGGTTCGATTCCAACATGGGTACAATGTGTGAAGCCCATTTCTGGTGTCCCCTGCCGTGATATTGCTGGAATATTGCTAAAAGCGGCATAAAACCATACTCACTCATTGAACATACTCAGAAGACTTAAGTCTTTAATCATGATAATTATATTATTAGATGGGAATTTAGATTGAAGAAAATTCACCCACTGACACACTGAAGTTTAGTGTATTTCATGCCAAATAGACATGTTAGGTATGTCATGTATATGTGGCAAGCAGTCTACAATTTTAATCCATGAAACAGCCATACTTTTCTCAGTCCCTCTCTAAATGCAAATTAATTGTGTCCATTCTCAATTTGTACATACATAGGACACAATATTCTGGTTTCAGTGAAAGCCTGGAGATAACCCTGTGAAAAATCAGTGTTCATGATTTGGGACATCATTGATTGTACAGTGTATCTCCTTTCTGTTGGAGACCGCCTCCGTGGTCTAATGGTAGAGCGTCCGCCCAGAGAGTGGAAGGTCCGGGGTTCGATCCCCAGCCGCATCATACCCAAAGACGTTAAAAGATGGTACTTGTTGTTACCCTGTCTGGCGCTCGGCTATAAGGGGCTAAAACAAGGACTGGTTGGCCCGGAGACAGTATACTGTGTCTGAGTGGGGTATTCATGTTAAACTGCGGCATGGTATCTCAGCGTGCTAGCACTATAAATTGGCATCAGTCCGGACTAGTTCAAGCAGCCACACACACACACATATACATACACGTGCATGCTCATCGCTATATAAGTGCAATAATCTTGGACACGACGTTAGACCCCATTTCACCTCACCTTTCTATTTGATGCATATCTTGCACCCATTTACCACCAAAGAGCCATTTCAGAAGTTTCATCACTCCCTCTCTATCTATCTCCATCCCTCTTACCACTAGGGGGCACGGGGGGCCCAGTCGTCTAAGGCGCTGCGATTCGCTGTGCAGAGTTGCGCCCCTTGGGTACGCCAGAAACCTATGATTGTGGGTTCGAATTCCGGTTCGCCTTGATTATGTTTCTAGGTTTGTCAGCAGTATACCCATGCTTGTGGGTTTCACCGAAGTGGTAAACGTCTGTGACCTGCATCACTTCGGGCTTTCCTCCCACTTTAAGCTGACACGCCATGATATAAGTGGAATACTGTTAAAAGCGGTGTTAAACCCAACTCACTCACTCTCACCACTAACTTAGCACATGAGTCTTTTCTTATTGGACAGCTAATTTGTAGTGGCATGTCATTAAATACAGTTCAAAACCATGCAGTGGTAGCAAATGGGTCCTGAGTATTTATTAGAATAGAATGGGAGGTATGGACACCCAGATAATTGAGGATGGATGTGGGATTTCAGGTGAAACAGGAGCCATGTGGAGAAAGTCCGTCTCCTCCAGAGTGTGAGAGACTCCAGAATAACTACATGGAAGTTGAGGCACCAGGTGATGACCGTTTTCTGTGTAAGTAACATTTCTGTGTAAGTAACATTTCTGTGTAAGTAGCAGTTCTGTGTAAGTATTATTTCTGTGTAAGTAGCAGTTCTGTGTAAGTAGCTGTTCTGTGTAGGTAACATTTCCATGTCAGTAACATTTTTGTGTCAGTAGCATTTCATGAAAGTAACATTCGCATGAAAGTAACATTCGCATGAAAGTAACTTTCCCATGAAAGTAACATTTGCATGAAAGTAACATTTCCATGAAAGTAACATTCCCATGAAAGTAACATTCCCATGAAAGTAACATTCGCATGAAAGTAACATTTCCATGAAAGTAACATTCCCATGAAAGTAACATTTCCATGAAAGTAACATTCCCATGAAAGTAACATTTCCATGAAAGTAACATTCCCATGAAAGTAACATTTCCATGTCAGTAACATTCCCATGAAAGTAACATTCCCATGAAAGTAACATTTCTTTGTAAGTAACATGTAATGTGTTGAAGAAGGAGTGAGAACATTTGTGTTGCTGTAATGGCCGACTAACACACCTGGTATTCAGGTATAAGGTGACCGAAGTCACTGAATGGGAACTCCTATGTTGATTTCAGTTCCACCATCTTTATACATCCCACCTTCTAATAAAACATGATCATTTATAGCAAGCTAATACATTAACCCCTGTGTGTTCATCAGATTGCGAGGACTGCAACAAGGAGTATGAAGGGGACTGTTCAGTACACGGACCTCTTCTCATGGTGGCAGACACCCAGGTAGTCTCCATGTACACTGATGGATAATAATGGTCTTTTTAGAACGTACCAGTAGAAAACCTTATTAAAGCAGATCCAAGTGAGTGAAATTTTTTATCAGTATTTGTAAGTTATTCATAAATACAAATCACCAAAACGCACCATTTCAATGAATATGTGGGTATTCATGCACCTATTTCTCGCGAAATCGAAAATGCACGAACTGTCACAAACTGTAGTGGGTATAAAACTGTGGCCAATTCTAGGACCTACCACTCCTTGGTCAACAATGCCACGCCTAACTCAAATTCAGAGAAACCAGGCTATCGGACGTTTGGAAGCTGGAGAGTCTGTCCAAGATGTTGCCCGTCATTTCAACGTAAACATAACCAAAATTTACCGTCTTCTGCATCAATACAATACTACACAGACCACAGATCCTAGGGTCACCACACCTCGACAAGATCGGCAGATTACCCGTCAACACAAGCGACATCCGTTCCTAACTGCAAGTGAAAGTGCTTGACAGACCATAGGAACACATAATCGACACATTAGCCCTGGACACTGTGATCCGACGTCTCCGCTCCAACAACCTCAGATGTCGCCGACCAGCACGTCGTCCTGTTCTCCAACCACGGCATCGACAAGCACGACTTCAGTGGGCACAGGGTCATTGCAATTGGCATCATTGTGAGTGGAAGCGTGTCATCTTCACTGATGAAAGTCGCTTTTGTGTCTCCCATGCACACGGAAGAGTCAGAATTTGGCAGCGTAGAGGTGTTCGTTTCGCTGACAGAAACGTCGTGGAAAGGTATCCATGATGTGGACCTAGCGTCATGATATGGGCAGGGATTGGACTTAATGCGAGGCTTGGACCCATGTGCTTTCTGAATGTTGGTCAAGGTCGGGGACACGGCGTTACTGCTCAGTGGTATATCGAACAAGTGATCAGACCCCACGTTGTTTCATTTTTTGCACAACATCCACAACACATTTTCCAGCAGGACAACGCTCGTCCCCGTGTTGCCAGAGCTACCATGGCCTTTCTGCAACAACACAACATCCGTGTTCTACCGTGGCCAGCCCTGATCTGAATCCCATCGAACACTTGTGGGATGAGGTTCAAAGGCGTCTGCACAATGTGCGCCCAGTCCCTACAACTGCCGATGAACTATGCACAGCTGCTCTGGATGTGTGCAGGAGGATCCCTAGGGCCTTCACAAATCGTCTGATCCACTCAATGTACAGGAGATGTGTGGCAGTGATCAATGCTAATGGTGGTCACACCAGGTATTGACTGACATTTTGGGTATTGACCCGAAACTGTGTAAGCCCTTAACATTTGAAAAAAACAATTATGTCAAATGCTTTTTAATCCTTTAAACTGTCTTCAGTCAAATTTTTGTCAATCTAGCCCTATTAGTATTTCTTGTCTTTACTGTTGAAAATAAATAACATGTATACTGCATACTTGACTTGCATTTCTTTTGCATGTGAGTATATATTTGTTTTTGTCAAATACCACTGAATGCTATCTACTTGAGTGAAACCTTCTTGCTTATCGGCCAAATTTCCTGTAGATAAAGCAACTCCATTTTCAATTAGGACACATTCCATAACACCCTTATTTTGTGTATTGAATTATCAACTCAAATGAGCTTCTTTTAGAAACACCATTGCTAGGATCATTCCAACAAAGTTTCAGTGGTTTATGACAGAGGTGTCAGTGAGGGACAATGCTCCATAATTTGAGCACAACACTCCATTCACCTTGAAGGTGAGCAGACATTTGTTTGTCTAAGACAGTGGCAAGTATTGAACCTGAAGTATTGATAATGACTTCTCAAATGTGTTGATATTCCAGGAAACATTGGAAAATATTGACAGAGCTTGGAAAACTATGCCTGTTGGTCTGGAGATTGAGGAATCTGGGATTCCAGGAGCTGGTCTTGGAGTTTGGGCATCTCAGGACTTTGTTCCACGCACCTGCTTTGGGCCGTACGAGGGAGACTCCATCAAAGATGAGGACACTGCTCATGGATCAGGATACAGTTGGCAAGTATGTTTGGTGAATAGAAGATGCACAGGGATTTATCTGGACCTGCTCGGAAACCAATGTTTGGCCCCAAGGCTCTTGAAAATGAGATTTAAAAAATCACAATTTGAATTTTACAGTTTTCCAAGACCACAGAATTTACGAAAATATGGACATTTAAAAATCCACTTTTATCACATTTGTTTCCCAATTTGTCTGCCAAGGAGACATGGTTTGGGAGTCCTGGATATATCCCTCATACATACCTAATATCATCCAAATACGTTTTGAATAAATCCTGCGTCTCACTTCACTCCTGTGTGGATTCAGACTTGGCACTAGCATCTTGTGTAAGAGCCCAGTGAAGTTCAGGTCAGGTGGACAGGCTCTGTGAATCACCAGCTTGTGCTCCATTGTTCATGCTTTCAAGTTTCAGGTTTGCATGTGTAGCTGCTGTAAAATTTCCGAGTCCCATGATGGGATTCGAACCACGGACCTTCTGATCAGAAGTCGGAGGCCTTGTCCATATGACCAAAAAGGTTAACCCCGTCAGCAAGCTGACAATGTAAGGATGTCATCTGTGGGATGACTCCACGCACTGCTACATATGGATAAAGTGGATTATTGTGAGGCTTGATTTCTACAGTTGGAATAGTGTTCATTTTCCTTAAGACCAATTCTGTGGATTAGTAGACAGAGTGCGTGCCCAGAGCGAGGAAGGTCGACCCCCAGCTGCATCACATCTAAATATGTAAAGAAAATGGTACTTGTTGTTACCCTGCCTGGCGTTTGGCATTAAGGGATAAAACAAGGACTTGGAGTGAGGATTCTGTGTCTGAGTGGGGTATCCATGTTCAAATGCGGCATTGTATCTATCTTGAACACGACGTTAAACCCCATTTCACCTCACCTTCATTATCATTATGACCAAATTAATTTGAGACCGTAAGATATTAGAAGGGGGCACAGGTGGTCAAGTCGTCTAAGGCGCAGCAATTCGCTGTCCAGAGTTGCATCCCTTGGGCACGCCAGAAACCTATGATTGTGGATACGAATCCCGGTTCGCACCGATTATGTTTCTAGGTTTGTCAGCACCAGACCCGTGCTCGTGGGTTTCACCCAAGTGCTAAACGTCTAAGACCTGCATCACTTCGGGCTTTCCTCCCACATTAAGCTGACACGCCGCAATATAACTGGAATACTGTTAAAAGTTGCGTTGAACCCAACTCCCTCACTCCCTCACTAAGATATCAGATTCATCTAAATTACAATACATGACTTTTTGTACCTGTACGATGAAATCTAAAATTCTAAAATTCAGAACAGGTGTTAAATGTCTTTTGAACTATGAGCAAAGTATGAACACAATTCCTTTTGTCACATAGCATGCATACTCTTCAGATTATATTCAGACTCTTACTGTGTGTTCCGTTATTTCTCCTAGGTAGCATTTCTATTTCTATCACTATTGTGACACACTGAGATAGCAGCAACCCATTCTTGTCGTAAAAGGCGACTGTGCTTGTCGTAACAGGCAACTAGCGGGATCGGGTGGTCAGACTCGCTGACTTGGTTGATACATGTCATCATATCCCAATTGGGTGGATCAATGATGTCAATCACTGGATCGTCTGGTTCAGACTCTATTATTTACAGACTCCCGTCATATAGCTGGAATATTGCTGAGTGCAGCGTTAAACAGCAAACAGTTAGATAGTTTGTTTACCTGCCATTTTTAGCATTTTACATGCTAATCATTCACAAGACACTGGTGCACCTGGAGGCATGGATCTATGATGTCACATGTGATGCATTTTTGAGTGTGACTTCACACAACATAACAGTATGATTTTTTGTGCATCGAACCAATCTAATGTTTCTTGAATAGGAGTAGAAAGAATCACAAGTATTATGACAGCCTAGTTGGTGTCATAAGACAATCAATGTGTCAAAGTTAATTACCTATATTCTGACCATAGACTTTGTCTCCTTAAGGATTTTCTGACCATGCAAGTAATTATTAACATCCCTTAAGAAATAGAATTTCTCATGATTTACTCTCACTAGTCTTTGAGTCATCAAGATACAATCACCTTTCCTATTTCTGTTTATTATTTTACCCTAACACTTTGTACGTTTTCATTCCATGTCAATCAAAGAACTGGCAGATGTTTGTTGCCCCATTTTGCTTTATGGGTACCCAACAGTCCATGCTGCACAATATAACTGTGCATGTTGTTCTCCCCATGTGCTCAGAAAGACACGTCCTGGCAAGTCTGTCTCATGGATATGATGAGTCTATATGTCCAGTGTTCAGTGTTTGAAACCAAAACAATGAGTGGAACTTTTCTAGACATGTTAATCCATCAATGTGTGTCTTTGTTGTGCAAATATCTCTACTCTGGTTATAGTATCGGTGTTAAGCTGCAGCATGGGCACAGGTGGCCTAATCAACAAAGGCGCCACAATTCACTGTGCAGAGTTGTGTCCCTTGGGGGATGCCAGAAACATAATTGCTGGTTCGAATTACGGTTCACCCCGATTATGTTTCTAGGTTTGTGAGCACTATACCTGTGCTTGTGGGTTTCACCAAAGTGTTAAACGTCTGAGACCTGCATAACTTTGGAATTTCCTCCCACGTTAAGCTGACACGCCAAGAAATAACTGGAATACTGTTAACAGCAGTGTTAAATCCAGCTCACTCTAACTATCTCAGTTGTCTAGCACTGTAAAACCAGCAGTCTAGTGCGAGCAGCCACACACACAAATATGGCATGGGTGGCCCCGTTGTCATAGGCACTGCAAGTCATTGAGCAGAGTTGCATCTGAAACCGTGCCAGAAACCAATGATATTGCATCCCAATCTCAGATTCGCCCTAATTGTTTCTTGGTTTGTTTCCACTGAACATCTACGACCTGCATCAGTTTAGGCGTTCCTCCCAAACAGTGGCCGAAATAACTGCCTGCCCAAGGTTGGTCACCTTACTGTCAGGCTGCAGGAAATTTTCCTCCACCTGCCCGTTACTCTCACACCTCAACATAGACTTACGACTGTCATTGCACTATGATCGGTTTGTGGAACGTGGCCCTGGGTGCCACTGTACAAAGCAATCTTAGCACTGAGGTGATTGTTATTCTCATACTTTAACATTGACTTACGACTGTCATTGTATTATGATTGGCCCTGGGTGGCCCTGGGTGCCATTGTACTAGGCAATCTTAGTGCTAAGGTGAACGTTAGTCTCATACCTTAACAGAGACTATAAAATACCAGTTGTGCTAAGGTTGTTTTGTACAACGGCACCCAGGTCCATATCAGAGTCTGATGTTCAAGGACATGACTGAATGATGGAACATACACAATGACTTTGCCAGTAGCCAGTAGACATATGAATGAAACCTTCCCAGCACTACTATCAGTTAGTATTACACATTACAATATGGCTTATCTTGATCTTCCTTTTCCAGATATGTACCCAGGCTGCATGAAATTTTCCTCCACCTGCCCGAATGTCTGGCAGATAATTTTAAGACTACTTACATTTCAGTTTTATAATGACTTCTTGTGGACTTTCAACTGCTTGTTTGCATTATTTCAACTGAATCCAGATGCAATATGTCTCTTATTTTTGTGAGATTTTTTTCAATATCTATAATGTCGTAACTTTGAAGATGGACAGGTAACAATTGACTTGACTTGTTGGGATTTCAAAATATTTCAAATACTGCTCCCATATGAAGTTGATGGACTGAAATTCTGTTCAAAGCAGTGTAAACCCAGCTCACTCACTTTAACAGATTAGAATGTCTGCATTATAGCCACCTTGACCTGTCAAACAGATTTATTGTATCTGAGATTTCCTAATTCCATTTATTCAGATCCACACAGATGGACAACCTTCCCACTTTGTAGATGGCCAACACTGCCACACAGCCAACTGGATGAGATATGTCAACTGTCCTCGTACAGAGGAAGAACAGAACCTGACTGCATTTCAATACAATGGTCATATCTACTACAGAGCCTACAAGAAGATTGGTGTTGGTTGCGAGCTGCTTGTCTGGTATGGACACAAGTATGCAAGGAACCTTGGTATCGAGAGACAACTTACACTCCAAGAAGGGCAAACTGAAGGTAAAGACTTTTAGAATACTGCCATTAGAGAGGCAGCAGCATTGGTAGTGGAAAAAGGTGAACATTATCTTTCACCTTGTTCACTAATTTGATTATCTAAATTATCAATTCAAATGCAGTTGATAAAATATTGAATAAGACACAGATCACTTGTTTAGAGTAGTTTTTTACTGTTTTGTGTGTTTTCTAAGATAATTATGTCAATATCTCTTGTATTTTTGGTTTTGATTTAAACTATTTTTTACTTATAAAGGTCTGTGTGTTTTTAAAAAATTGTTTTGATTACATGTTGCACATATCAAGTTGTTGCCTGAAACTGGGCCCTAGGTGCCGTTGTACTGAGCAATCTTAACGCTAAGGTGATCGTTACTCTCATACCTTAATGTAGACTTACAACTGTCTTTGTACTACGATCGCTTTGTGGAATGGGGCCCTGGGTGCCGTAGTACAACGCAATCTTAGTGCTAAGGTGATCGTTACTCTCATACCATAACAGAGAATTTAAGATACCAGGCGTGGCGGTAAGGTTGTTTTGTACAACGGCACCCAGGTCCATATCAGAGATACTGACATACCAAGTCTGATGTTCAAGAACATGACTGAATGATGGAACATACACTTTGCCAGTAGCCAGTAGACGTATGATTGAAACCTTCCTAGCACTACTATCAGTTAGTATTAAACATTACAATATGGCTTATCTTGATCTTCCTTTTCCAGATATGTACCCATGTGACAGCTGTGATCTTGGGTTCTCATCTGTGGTTTTCTTGTGGAAACATCTGAACAAGATGCATGAAGGAAAACTGACGGCTCAGTTGAGGTTCATAGTTAACACTCAGGGTGTTAGCATCTGTGACTTTATTGAGAAGATAGAGAGCCATAAACAGAAGCATGACACTAAGGGCATTAACTTCAGTGACTTTACTGGGGAGATAAAGAGCCATAAGCAGAAGAGTGACACTAAGAACATTAACTTCAATGGGGAGATAGCAGTCCAGAAGCAAAAGAGTGACACTAAGGGCGTTAACTTCAGTGACTTTAGTAGGGATGTAGAGAGCCAGAAACAGAAGCATGACACTAAGGGCGTTAACTTCAGTGGGGAGATGGCAGTCCAGAAGAGTGGCACTAAGAGCGTTAACATCAGTGACATCAGTGGGGAGATAGAGGACCCAGAAGAGGACAGCAACAATGTCCTTAATGAGGACGGAAACACTGGAGGTAATGGAGCAGAAACAGCTAATCCCCAGAGACACAAACAGCATCAGAGTGGGCCACTCCTTGAGTGTGGTGAGCATGGGGAGGGATTCATTGCACCAAGTAAACTGCAGACACACATGACATGCCACACAGAAATCCAGCCTTTTCCATGTAAGGAGTGTGGGAAAACATTTACAAAGTCACGTGACCTGGCTAGACACATGAGACTTCATGGAGTAAAGTCTTATAAGTGCACCGAGTGTGAGAAAACATTTGTACAAGCAGCTTATTTGCAGAAACACATGAAGTATCACAATGGCGTCAGGTCACACAAGTGTAGTGAGTGTGGGAAAGCCTTTGTAGAAGCATCTGAGCTTCAAAGACACATGATGTGTCACACTGGAGACAGGCCATTTAAGTGCAGTGAGTGTGAGAAGGCATTTCGACAATCTGGTAGCCTTCAGATACACATGAGGAGCCACAGTGGCATCAAGCCTTATAAATGTAGCGAGTGTGGGATGGCATTTGTGGTGTCAGGTAGCTTGCACCAACACATGAGGTGTCACACAGGAGTCAGACCATATCAGTGTGGTGAGTGTGGGAAAGCATTTGCAAAATCGGGAAACCTGCAGACACACATGAGAAGCCACAGTGATGTCAAGGCTTATGAGTGTAGTGAATGTGGGAAGGCATTCGTAGGATCAAGTAGCTTGAAGAAACACATGAGGCGTCACACAGGAGTCAAGCCTTACAAGTGTGGGGAGTGTGGGAAATCATTCACAGATTCATGTAGCCTGAAGCAACATATGATACGTCACACGGGAGTCAAGCTTTATAAGTGTACTGATTGTGGGAAATCATTTACACAGTCAAGTGAATTGAAGCAACACATGAGGTGTCACAGTGGTGACAAGCCTTACAAGTGTGGTGAGTGTGGGAAGGCATTTACGGGGTCATGTGACCTGAAGCAACACATGAGGTGTCACAGTGGTGACAAGCCTTACAAGTGTTTAGAGTGTGGGAAGGCATTTACACAATCAGGTAACCTCAACATGCACTTGAGATGTCACAGTGGCGTCAAGCCTTATAAGTGTAGTGAGTGTGGGAAAGAATTTACGCAATCAGGTAACCTCAAGATGCACATGAGATGTCACAGTGGCGTCAAGCCTTTTAAGTGTAGTGAGTGTGGGAAAGAATTTACACGATCAGGTACCCTTAAGAAGCATTTGAGATGTCACAGTGGTGTCAAGCCTTATAGGTGTAGTGAGTGTGGGAAAGAATTTACACAATCGGGTAACCTCAAGATGCACATGACATGTCACAGTGGTGTCAAGCCTTTTAAGTGTAGTGAGTGTGGGAAAGAATTTACACGATCAGGTACCCTTAAGAAGCACTTGAGATGTCACAATAGCATTAAACCTAATCAAAGTAACTAGTATGGGGAGGCGTTTTCACAATCAGGTTCCTTCAGAGACCTAGGAGTGTTCACGGTCGGTATCACATCACACAAGTGACCTTCAGGCACATGTGCAATGTCACTGTGGTGTCAAGCCTTAGTAGTGTTGTCAGTGTGGAAAAGATTTACACTGTCATGTAACCTCAAGATGCACTTGAGATGTTACAGCAGCATGAAACCTCAACCCAGTGGAAGACATTGACACAATCAGGTCAGTTGAAACGTTTACAGCACCAAGTAACCTGAAGACCTATATGAGTTGCCACAGTGAATTTGGAGCCTATGCTTTCGTGAGTGTGAAAAGATCACACTGTCTTCAAGTTACTTTAGTGTGGAGTTTTGTGGATTCACCCATTACAATGATAACATGTTTCAGGTCATCCATAATTTTTGTGTTCCTTTTCTCCATACTCAACCCATGAGGATTCTGGTGTTACGTGTCAGTTCCCAAATGGAAACAACATGTTAACCTAGAAATCTGTACGTAAAAAAACTTAGCTTGAAACCAACAAACTACCAACATATGGCATACAATCAACAAATGTATTACAAAATTGACTAGGTTTACAAATTAACACAAACTACGGCACAGCAATGGCACTACACAATAGAGAACAATTCCCACAATCACACATTGTACCCATGTCGGGAATCGAACCTGGGTCTTCGGTGTGACGAGCAAATGCTTTAACCACAAGGCTACCCGACCTACCCTTGTTCGATGGTACAATCTTTCAGCGTAACCCTGTAATACCGGAGGCTCCTGATAGTAGGGAGGCATGTAACTGTTCCACATCATATATGCATTCCGTTTTCAGTTTCACTGGCTCTGCAATGTTATCTACCAAATACCTAATCTTGCCAGTTTTGTTGCTACCCTTCTGTCCTTTGTAAGGGCGGCGGTCGGGTAGCCTTGTGGTTAAAGCGTCCGCTCGTCACGCCGAAGATCCAGGTTCGATTCCCGACATGGGTACAAGATGTGAAGCCCATTTCTGGTGTCCCCCGCCGTGATATTGCTGGAATATTGCTAGAAAGCGGCGTAAAACCCTACTCACTCACTCACTCCTTTTTAAGGACTTATAGTAACAGTTTCCTTGACTTTATGTGACGGGTACCTTGACTTCATGTACCTCGACTTCAAATTAAAACCATGCCACTATTGTTTGACCAATTGTTTTTTAACAATACACACTCATTGTAACACATTACACTTGATACTAAGAGAAAATATTTGTCTTTTCTAACAGGTAACCAATTCTCCATCGGCTATGTTGTGTTCTATTGCTAATAGAGGTGAAATCCCGACTACACACTATTCTGGTAGTCATGGTAGAGTGTGATAATGTTCCACCTCCACTGATGACCTCAGCTTCACACAGGGATATTCTGATGCTCCTTAAAGGGCTCCGAACAGTATTTCACAGTCATAGTACCAATTAAACGTAGGAGGAAAGCCCAAATATATATAGTGACATGGATTGAAGACCTGACCCCACCTTCACACTATGAGTGAACGAGTTGGGCTTAACGTCGCTTGTAACAGTATTCCACTTATATCACGGCGTGTCAGCTTAATGTGGGAGGAAAGCCTCCTAGTCTAGTGGATAGAGTCTCTATGACACCGGTATTAGTCTAGACTGGTACAAGCAGACACACCTGCTTGCTCATCGCTTTGTAAGTGCAATGACTAACAACATCAAATTAACTCAGGGATGCTCCAATGTTCCGTGAGGGTTGGTGAACAATATTTCAGTTAGGATCAAGGATATCACTGATCAGTCAAATGTGTGAGTGACTTTGGATTTAATGCTGCTTTGAACAGTATTGTCGTATAATGACGTAAGTTTGGTGTGGGAGGAAAGTCTACAGGCTTTAGGATGAAGCCCATAAGAAGTGGTATGATGCTGATAAACCTAGAAACATAATCAGGGTGAGCCTGGATTCAATCCCACGAACATTGTTGTCTTGCACGCCTATTGGAAGCAACTCAGCACGGCGAATTACACTGCCTTTTCTTACACACCTGTGGGTGAGAAACCCATTTGAGATAACTGGTATCAAACATATGTGTGAGATCAAATTCCAGGCCCTTGATTGGATACTCCATGGTGATGACCTGGGGTCAGATGATGACGACTACTTTCCTGAGTGTAAGTCATTCATAAGTAGCTCGTGCTTCAGTCGAATGTTCACCTACGTCTGTATTGAACAGCAAGACCGTGTAATTAATAATAAAAATAAACAAACTCGTCTTCGTCTGCGAGTTTGTTTGTTATTATTATCAGTTACATTATCTGTTGTTATGGCAACGTTTTTCAGAGTGTAAACCCCCTGGATGCTCTTCAACCCTCACTTCGAATCGAATAAAATTCAAAATACATCACGCAGAATCTTCACAGTTTTGAATTCCCCCTTCTGTTTATCATTTACTGTCATTTTAGGCAATTCAAAATTACTGAAAGTGACTGAAAGTTAGGTACATTGTAAATCTCGCCAAATCACAATTCACGGCGTTATATAAATATTTACTGACTGTTTAGAATCTAAATATCGGATATTTACTCGAATAATTAAAGTAGAAAAATAGCATATTTGTGATCACGGGTATCACATCACGTTCTGAAACGTCGCTGATAAGCCTAGAATCGTTTAGAATGTTTTGGAAAATACGCATACACGAACGCCGAAGTGTACGATCCGCCATATTGGATTGTGTTTACAAAATGCCGGTTATGAGACGCCTATTCGATCAGATATATTTCAAACTCAGCTGCTATACATGCATCCGTGAATTCCTCATACATTTTCGAAACAATGGATAAATGGTCTTTGTCACCAGTGCAAATTATCTAGATGAAATCATGCGAAATAAATTAGGTAAGGAAACGAAAACTGTGCTCGGAAAACTGAAATTGCTGAAACGTAAACATAGCAAAATTCAGATTTTACATTGTGTAGCATTTTTAGAGGTACTTTCGACTAATTGTTGCATACACTGGCTCCATCACGCGTTTGAGAATATTCATGGGAAGAGATTCGTTGCACTAATTATGGAATTAAACATATACATTACAATGATGTGCTAAATTCAACAGAAGCCGTAAAAGTTTCCGTCCTGTGTGACGCCATGACTGACGCTAACTCACGCACAACGATGACGGTAGTTGTCTGCATTTCTGACTAATTCTCTTGGTTACATTGGAAAACATGGTAAACAAATAACAGTACGCAGATTGTCAGAATGTTTCTGATTACTTACGTGACACATTTATGTGCATACGATCCCTCAATCAACGAAAACCTCCTCTGGAAATCCCGCGTACTGTTGTCAGTGAACACGTCATTTTGTAAAAGTCGGTCACCGGTAGTGATGTCATACGGAAGTAAACATTGTTGTACATATTTGGTAATTTCTTTGAGGTGTAAACTTTCAACTTGGCACACAGTGTGTTCTTGGTTTTTGTCTAGTTTGCATTTTCATCATTGCCTTGATAATCCACAGATAGGACGGAAACCTTTTTGTGTAGGGTCACATTATTTATGAGTAGCAAGCAGCACATAGGATGACGTCACTTATGACAGAGGTGTGATGTATTAATGCGCTACTGCAATCATGAGAATATAGACAAAATTCATCGGTTCGATGCTAAAAAGGTGCGATTTTAGGGTGTGTAAGAAACAGATTACTGTACTCGTGCCTGTCAGATACCATTGATCTTACAACGAGTTGGTTCAAAAATAACGAGCGAAAGCGAGTTAGATAAGCTTTGTAACAACGAGTTGTAAGATCAATGGTATCGGATAGACACTCATGTAGTAATCTCTATGGGACAACTGGGCCCAACGTGACGTTAGTGAGTGAGTGAGTATGGTTTTACGCTGCTTTTAGCAATATTCCAGCAATATCAAGGCGGGGGACACCAGAAATGAGCTTCACACATTGTACCCATGTCGGGAATCGAACCCGGGTCCTCGGCGTGACGAGCGAACGCTTTAACCACTAGGCTACCCGACCGTCCCACGTGACGTTAGACGTCAGAGGGACGGATAAAGATAACCAGATAATTGATTGATATAATTGAATCTCCTTTCCGAGGAACATACACACAAGCATGGTACGGAATGAAGAATGAGCGCCTGTCGACAAAAACGGTTCCGTCCCTTTCAAGCAGACGACAACATCGCAGAAAACCCTATCCCAGTAAGGCAAGAAACGCTGAAAAAAAATATGACCAGACTGAACATTGGGAAGGCATCAGGCCCAGATGGCTACGGTAAACAGTATAGTGATGAAATATGTCACGGTGTTTAAGGATTTCAGAGCAATGACAAAACCGGTACTGTAATTCTAGCATTACTTCTGGTTCTGCATTTTTTGAGTACAATTTGAAAGCCATTTCATTCATGTGCATGGTGTGAATTGATATACTCTCCCCTAAAAAAAGCACGGGATCATGGAAGCTAAACATTACGATTGGTCGTCGTTAGCATGATCAGCTTTTTTGAAAATTACTGCCAGAGACAAAAATTGTTTCGGAACAAAAAACTGACAGCCCAACATACCTGAAGCATTGCACGTGGGTCATTATTGACTTTGAAACTTCCGTGAAAGGTCGTCAAATCTCCCTTAGTCATTAGTGTTGTTGGGTTTTTTATCTGCAGTATTACATTAAATCTCTGCTCTTTCAATAATAAGTATTTTTCATCAGACTGTTAAGGTCTACAACACGATGAACACATGAGGACTATCTGCATCCTTCAAACATGTGCAACTCAGACAGAGGTGTAGACAATGCGTTCAATGTGCCTCAGTCTATGATTTGCAGACTTTTGAACAGGTTTCTGCAGACCCGATATTGGTGATCTCAAACGTTGAGTATTTTCCATCATACTCCTGTCTTCTTCCTTAACCTTTTTGGCACCCTTGCAATACACTGTCAACTTGTTCTGTTGATTGTTACACCTAGCCCTCCCTTGTTCTAATCCATCTGGGGAGGTCGGGTAGCCTAGTGGTTAAAGCGTTCGCTCGTCACGCCGAAGACCCGGGTTCGATTCCCGACATGGGTACAATGTGTGAAGCCCATTTCTGGTGTCCCCCGCCGTGATATTGCTGGATTATTGCTAAAAGCGGCGTAAAAACACACTCACTCACTCACTCACTCTAATCCATCTATTACTATCACTCGATACCTCTTTGTATATATGTAATCGTCTGTTATTTTCGAATATTTCCTACTTTTTGGGGGAGACTAAATTTGATTTGACCTTTTCTATCGGTGACATGCCGTGTAAATGCTGTTCCAAGCAGCGTAAAACCCAACTCACCCACTCCACGCCTATGTGGTTGGTTGGTTTGTTGTTTCTCAGCAATATTCCAGCTATATGGAGGAGGTCTGTAAATAATCGAGTCTGGATCAGACAAGCCAGTGATTAATATCATGAGTATCGATCCACGCAATGGGGATCGATGACATACATCAACCAAGTCCGCAAGCCTGACCACCCGATCCCGTTAGTCGCCTCCTACAACAAGCATAGTCGCCTTTTACAGCAAGCATGGGTTGCTGAAGACCTATTCTACCTCCCACCCCCACCCCCACCCCCACCCCCACCCCCTTGTGAAAATGAGAGGTTTCGTGCAGTCGGAATACTTGAAACCGGGACTGCACAAAACTTTCCTGCTTGGCATATTGGTTTTCATCTAACACCATACATCCACTCTGGGGGCCGAGGGAGTTCTCGACGTCTACCAGTACATACTAGTTATCCAATCACATTCTATTGTAATGCCGACGCTGCCAAGAACACTTTCCCTGTCACCATAACTTTGTCTATTAATCATACTAAATTAATAGACAGAGGAATTTAGGATACAATCACCAAATCTAAACAGTCGTCTGCAGTGAACACACGTCACTGGATAACGCGAAGGTCTGTTTGAATATTGAAAGGAAATGCTTTCGCATCAAAGAATATAGCCTCTGACTTACCTCTGACTAATCCCGTTCCTGTCACAACAAAACCTGCTTTTGTCATACATCCCGAAAGCAACACGTCCTCCGGCAGCGTACACTGCCGATAATCTGAGTGTCTATGACGTCAGCTGATTGTTGACGTATTTATTCTATGATGTCATTACTTATGGGGACACAATAAACAATGACGTTGCTTCATTGTTGACGTCACAGATTCCTGCTTGGCGACATCACCACTGTGTCCCCAACCGTTTGTGGACCCCTGTAATTATTTGGCAAGCGTCGCTCCTGATTATACGGGACAGACATGCTCCCTTTATCAACCCAATAAGATGTTCTCTGTCATCAATTAGCACAGCTTGCAAACAAAATACACAAAATTTACAGCAAAGAACGCACATTAAATCCTAGCAACGAAACCAAGCTCAGATAGACCACCCGCGTTTTTACAGTAATACATGCGGCAGTATTTGGAAAGGGCCCTCACACTTACAACTGAATTCTATGAAAACAATCGGAAGCATCGTTGCACCTGCCGAGTAAATGAAGTGAAAATTCTGTAATATACACCAAATAACTTCCTTCAAGCAAAGTGGCGGTCGGGTAGCCTAGTGGTTAAAGCGTTCTCTTGTCACGCCGAAGACCCGGATTCCATTCCCGACATGGGTACAATGTGTGAAGCCCATTTCTGGTGTCCCCCGCCGTGATATTGCTGGAATATTGCTAAAAGCGGCGTAAAACCATACTCACTCACTCCGTCAAGCAAATAGTTACTGATGGCACAAACGCAGACTCATGTTATAACTACGTCTGTGACTTGCTGATTTCATTTCCAAACAAAGACTTACTAATTATACCTGTGTTAATCATGCAACATGATAGTTACGGTGGATGACAACGGAATGATTATCCTTACTGACTGCGACTTCAATACACAAGAATGGATCCATCTGAACACCAACCTCAACACAAGTGATACTTTCCTTTTTACAACTACGCGATCTCATCTAGGCACACACATTCAAGGCATATTATTTGACGGCAACCAACAGTCACTACACAAATCCGAACGTTAACTCTGTACATTTCCTGGAAAGGGCAACATACTAGTTATCCAATCACATTCAATTAAAAGCACATTTAACGCTCATAACAAGCCCATTCATTCACTACCACAATGCCGACGCTGCCAAGAACACTTTCCTCGTCACCATAAGCTTTGTCTATTATTCATACTAAATTACTAGACACAGGAATTTAGGATACAATCACCAAATCTAAACAGTCGTCTGCAGTGAACACACGTCACTGGATAACGCGAAGGTCTGTTTGAATATTGAAAGGAAATGCTTTCGCATCAAAGAATATAGCCTCTGACTTACCTCTGACTAATCCCGTTCCTGTCACAACAAAACCTGCTTTTGTCATACATCCCGTACACTGCCGATAATCTGAGTATCTATGACGTCAGCTGATTGTTGACGTATTTATTCTATGATGTCATTACTTATGGGGACACAATAAACAATGACGTTGCTTCATTGTTGACGTCACAGATTCCTGCTTGGCGACATCACCACTGTGTCCCCAACCGTTTGTGGACCCCTGTAATTATTTGGCAAGCGTCGCTCCTGATTATACGGGCCACTGAGACAGACATGCTCCCTTTATCAACCCAATAAGATGCTCTCTGTCATCAATTAGCACAGCTTGCAAACAAAATACACAAAATTTACAGCAAAGAACGCACATTAAATCCTAGCAACGAAACCAAGCTCAGATAGACCACCCGCGTTTTTACAGTAATACATGCGGCAGTATTTGGAAAGGGCCCTCACACTTACAACTGAATTCTATGAAAACAATCGGAAGCATCGTTGCACCTGCCGAGTAAATGAAGTGAAAATTCTGTAATATACACCAAATAACTTCCTTCAAGCAAAGTGGCGGTCGGGTAGCCTAGTGGTTAAAGCGTTCTCTTGTCACGCCGAAGACCCGGATTCCATTCCCGACATGGGTACAATGTGTGAAGCCCATTTCTGGTGTCCCCCGCCGTGATATTGCTGGAATATTGCTAAAAGCGGCGTAAAACCATACTCACTCACTCCGTCAAGCAAATAGTTACTGATGGCACAAACGCAGACTCATGTTATAACTACGTCTGTGACTTGCTGATTTCATTTCCAAACAAAGACTTACTAATTATACCTGTGTTAATCATGCAACATGATAGTTACGGTGGATGACAACGGAATGATTATCCTTACTGACTGCGACTTCAATACACAAGAATGGATCCATCTGAACACCAACCTCAACACAAGTGATACTTTCCTTTTTACAACTACGCGATCTCATCTAGGCACACACATTCAAGGCATATTATTTGACGGCAACCAACAGTCACTACACAAATCCGAACGTTAACTCTGTACATTTCCTGGAAAGGGCAACATACTAGTTATCCAATCACATTCAATTAAAAGCACATTTAACGCTCATAACAAGCCCATTCATTCACTACCACAATGCCGACGCTGCCAAGAACACTTTCCTCGTCACCATAAGCTTTGTCTATTATTCATACTAAATTACTAGACACAGGAATTTAGGATACAATCACCAAATCTAAACAGTCGTCTGCAGTGAACACACGTCACTGGATAACGCGAAGGTCTGTTTGAATATTGAAAGGAAATGCTTTCGCATCAAAGAATATAGCCTCTGACTTACCTCTGACTAATCCCGTTCCTGTCACAACAAAACCTGCTTTTGTCATACATCCCGTACACTGCCGATAATCTGAGTATCTATGACGTCAGCTGATTGTTGACGTATTTATTCTATGATGTCATTACTTATGGGGACACAATAAACAATGACGTTGCTTCATTGTTGACGTCACAGATTCCTGCTTGGCGACATCACCACTGTGTCCCCAACCGTTTGTGGACCCCTGTAATTATTTGGCAAGCGTCGCTCCTGATTATACGGGCCACTGAGACAGACATGCTCCCTTTATCAACCCAATAAGATGCTCTCTGTCATCAATTAGCACAGCTTGCAAACAAAATACACAAAATTTACAACAAAGAACGCACATCAAATCCTAGCAACGAAACCAAGCTCAGGTAGACCACCCGCGTTTTTACAGTAATACATGCGGCAGTATTTGGAAAGGGCCCTCACACTTACAACTGAATTCTATTAAAACAATCTGAAGCATCGTTGCACCTGCCGAGTAAATGAAGTGAAAATTCTGTAATATACACCAAATAACTTCCTTCAAGCAAAGTGGCGGTCGGGTAGCCTAGTGGTTAAAGCGTTCGCTCGTCACGCCCAAGACCCGGGTTCCATTCCCGACATGGGTACAATGTGTGAAGTCCATTTCTGGTGTAACCCGCCGTCATATTGCTGAAATATTGCTAAGAGAGGCGTAAAACCATACTCACTCACTCACTCCGTCAAGCAAATAGTTACTGATGGCACAAACGCAGACTCATGTTATAACTACGTCTGCGACTTGCTGATTTCATTTCCAAACAAAGACTTACTAATTATACCTGTGTTAATCATGCAACATGATAGTTACGGTGGATGACAACGGAATGATTTTCCTTACTCACTGCGACTTCAATACACAAGAATGGATCCATCTGAACACCAACCTCAACACAAGTGATACTTTCCTTTTTACAACTACGCGATCTCATCTAGGCACACACATTCAAGGCATATTATGTGACGGCAACCAACAGTCACTACACAAATCCGAACGTTAACTCTGTACATTTCCTGGAAAGGGCAACATACTAGTTATCCAATCACATTCAATTAAAAGCACATTTAACGCTCGTAACAAGCCCATTCATTCACTACCACAATGCCGACGCTGACAAGGACACTTTCCTCGTCACCATAAGCTTTGTCTATTATTCATACTAAATTACTAGACACAGGAATTTAGGATACAATCACCAAATCTAAACAGTCGTCTGCAGTGAACACACGTCACTGGATAACGCGAAGGTCTGTTTGAATATTGAAAGGAAATGCTTTCGCATCAAAGAATATAGCCTCTGACTTACCTTTGACTAATCCCGTTCCTGTCACAACAAAACCTGCTTTTGTCATACATCCCGAAAGCAACACGTCCTCCGGCAGCGTACACTGCCGATGATCTGAGTATGTATGACGTCAGCTGACTGTTGACGTATTTATTCTATGATGTCATTACTTATGGGGACACAATAAACAATGACGTTGCTTCATTGTTGACGTCACAGATTCCTGCTTGGCGACATCACCACTGTGTCCCCAACCGTTTGTGGACCCCTGTAATTATTTGGCAAGCGTCGCTCCTGATTATACGGGCCACTGAGACAGACATGCCCCCTTTATCAACCCAATAAGATGTTCTCTGTCATCAATTAGCACAGCTTGCAAACAAAATACACAAAATTTACAGCAAAGAACGCACATCAAATCCTAGCAACGAAACCAAGCTCAGGTAGACCACCCGCGTTTTTACAGTAATACATGCGGCAGTATTTGGAAAGGGCCCTCACACTTACAACTGAATTCTATTAAAACAATCTGAAGCATCGTTGCACCTGCCGAGTAAATGAAGTGAAAATTCTGTAATATACACCAAATAACTTCCTTCAAGCAAAGTGGCGGTCGGGTAGCCTAGTGGTTAAAGCGTTCGCTCGTCACGCCCAAGACCCGGGTTCCATTCCCGACATGGGTACAATGTGTGAAGTCCATTTCTGGTGTAACCCGCCGTCATATTGCTGGAATATTGCTAAGAGCGGCGTAAAACCATACTCACTCACTCACTCCGTCAAGCAAATAGTTACTGATGGCACAAACGCAGACTCATGTTATAACTACGTCTGCGACTTGCTGATTTCATTTCCAAACAAAGACTTACTAATTATACCTGTGTTAATCATGCAACATGATAGTTACGGTGGATGACAACGGAATGATTTTCCTTACTGACTGCGACTTCAATACACAAGAATGGATCCATCTGAACACCAACCTCAACACAAGTGATACTTTCCTTTTTACAACTACGCGATCTCATCTAGGCACACACATTCAAGGCATATTATGTGACGGCAACCAACAGTCACTACACAAATCCGAACGTTAACTCTGTACATTTCCTGGAAAGGGCAACATACTAGTTATCCAATCACATTCAATTAAAAGCACATTTAACACTCGTAACAAGCCCATTCATTCACTACCACAATGCCGACGCTGCCAAGGACACTTTCCTCGTCACCATAAGCTTTGTCTATTATTCATACTAAATTACTAGACACAGGAATTTAGGATACAATCACCAAATCTAAACAGTCGTCTGCAGTGAACACACGTCACTGGATAACGCGAAGGTCTGTTTGAATATTGAAAGGAAATGCTTTCGCATCAAAGAATATAGCCTCTGACTTACCTCTGACTAATCCCGTTCCTGTCACAACAAAACCTGCTTTTGTCATACATCCCGAAAGCAACACGTCCTCCGGCAGCGTACACTGCCGATGATCTGAGTATCTATGACGTCAGCTGATTGGGGACACAGTGGTGATGTCGCCAAGCAGGAATCTGCCATTCCTGCTTGGCGACATCACCACTGTGTCCCCAACCGTTTGTGGACCCCTGTAATTATTTGGCAAGCGTCGCTCCTGATTATACGGGCCACTGAGACAGACATGCTCCCTTTATCAACCCAATAAGATGTTCTCTGTCATCAATTAGCACAGCTTGCAAACAAAATACACACAATTTACAGCAAAGAACGCACATCAAATCCTAGCAACGAAACCAAGCTCAGGTAGACCACCCGCGTTTTTACAGTAATACATGCGGCAGTATTTGGAAAGGGCCCTCACACTTACAACTGAATTCTATTAAAACAATCTGAAGCATCGTTGCACCTGCCGAGTAAATGAAGTGAAAATTCTGTAATATACACCAAATAACTTCCTTCAAGCAAAGTGGCGGTCGGGTAGCCTAGTGGTTAAAGCGTTCGCTCGTCACGCCCAAGACCCGGGTTCCATTCCCGACATGGGTACAATGTGTGAAGCCCATTTCTGGTGTAACCCGCCGTCATATTGCTGGAATATTGCTAAGAGCGGCGTAAAACCATACTCACTCACTCACTCCGTCAAGCAAATAGTTACTGATGGCACAAACGCAGACTCATGTTATAACTACGTCTGCGACTTGCTGATTTCATTTCCAAACAAAGACTTACTAATTATACCTGTGTTAATCATGCAACATGATACTTACGGTGGATGACAACGGAATGATTTTCCTTACTGACTGCGACTTCAATACACAAGAATGGATCCATCTGAACACCAACCTCAACACAAGTGATACTTTCCTTTTTACAACTACGCGATCTCATCTAGGCACACACATTCAAGGCATATTATGTGACGGCAACCAACAGTCACTACACAAATCCGAACGTTAACTCTGTACATTTCCTGGAAAGGGCAACATACTAGTTATCCAATCACATTCAATTAAAAGCACATTTAACGCTCGTAACAAGCCCATTCATTCACTACCACAATGCCGACGCTGCCAAGGACACTTTCCTCGTCACCATAAGCTTTGTCTATTATTCATACTAAATTACTAGACACAGGAATTTAGGATACAATCACCAAATCTAAACAGTCGTCTGCAGTGAACACACGTCACTGGATAACGCGAAGGTCTGTTTGAATATTGAAAGGAAATGCTTTCGCATCAAAGAATATAGCCTCTGACTTACCTCTGACTAATCCCGTTCCTGTCACAACAAAACCTGCTTTTGTCATACATCCCGAAAGCAACACGTCCTCCGGCAGCGTACACTGCCGATGATCTGAGTATCTATGACGTCAGCTGATTGTTGACGTATTTATTCTATGATGTCATTACTTATGGGGACACAATAAACAATGACGTTGCTTCATTGTTGACTTCACAGATTCCTGCTTGGCGACATCACCACTGTGTCCCCAACCGTTTGTGGACCCCTGTAATTATTTGGCAAGCGTCGCTCCTGATTATACGGGCCACTGAGACAGACATGCTCCCTTTATCAACCCAATAAGATGTTCTCTGTCATCAATTAGAACAGCTTGCAAACAAAATACACAAAATTTACAGCAAAGAACGCACATTAAATCCTAGCAACGAAACCAAGCTCAGGTAGACCACCCGCGTTTTTACAGTAATACATGCGGCAGTATTTGGAAAGGGCCCTCACACTTACAACTGAATTCTATTAAAACAATCTGAAGCATCGTTGCACCTGCCGAGTAAATGAAGTGAAAATTCTGTAATATACACCAAATAACTTCCTTCAAGCAAAGTGGCGGTCGGGTAGCCTAGTGGTTAAAGCGTTCGCTCGTCACGCCGAAGACCCGGGTTCCATTCCCGACATGGGTACAATGTGTGAAGCCCATTTCTGGTGTAACCCGCCGTCATATTGCTGGAATATTGCTAAGAGCGGCGTAAAACCATACTCACTCACTCCGTCAAGCAAATAGTTACTGATGGCACAAACGCAGACTCATGTTATAACTACGTCTGCGACTTGCTGATTTCATTTCCAAACAAAGACTTACTAATTATACCTGTGTTAATCATGCAACATGATAGTTACGGTGGATGACAACGGAATGATTTTCCTTACTCACTGCGACTTCAATACACAAGAATGGATCCATCTGAACACCAACCTCAACACAAGTGATACTTTCCTTTTTACAACTACGCGATCTCATCTAGGCACACACATTCAAGGCATATTATGTGACGGCAACCAACAGTCACTACACAAATCCGAACGTTAACTCTGTACATTTCCTGGAAAGGGCAACATACTAGTTATCCAATCAAATTTAATTAAAAGCACATTCAACGCTCGTAACAAGCCCATTCATTCACTACCACAATGCCGACGCTGACAAGGACACTTTCCTCGTCACCATAAGCTTTGTCTATTATTCATACTAAATTACTAGACACAGGAATTTAGGATACAATCACCAAATCTAAACAGTCGTCTGCAGTGAACACACGTTACTGGATAACGCGAAGGTCTGTTTGAATATTGAAAGGAAATGCTTTCGCATCAAAGAATATAGCCTCTGACTTACCTCTGACTAATCCCGTTCCTGTCACAACAAAACCTGCTTTTGTCATACATCCCGAAAGCAACACGTCCTCCGGCAGCGTACACTGCCGATGATCTGAGTATCTATGACGTCAGCTGATTGTTGACATATTTATTCTATGATGTCATTACTTATGGGGACACAATAAACAATGACGTTGCTTCATTGTTGACGTCACAGATTCCTGCTTGGCGACATCACCACTGTGTCCCCAACCGTTTGTGGACCCCTGTAATTATTTGGCAAGCGTCGCTCCTGATTATACGGGCCACTGAGACAGACATGCTCCCTTTATCAACCCAATAAGATGTTCTCTGTCATCAATTAGAACAGCTTGCAAACAAAATACACAAAATTTACAGCAAAGAACGCACATCAAATCCTAGCAACGAAACCAAGCTCAGGTAGACCACCCGCGTTTTTACAGTAATACATGCGGCAGTATTTGGAAAGGGCCCTCACACTTACAACTGAATTCTATGAAAACAATCTGAAGCATCGTTGCACCTGCCGAGTAAATGAAGTGAAAATTCTGTAATATACACCAAATAACTTCCTTCAAGCAAAGTGGCGGTCGGGTAGCCTAGTGGTTAAAGCGTTTGCTCGTCACGCCCAAGACCCGGGTTCCATTCCCGACATGGGTACAATGTGTGAAGCCCATTTCTGGTGTAACCCGCCGTCATATTGCTGGAATATTGCTAAGAGCGGCGTAAAACCATACTCACTCACTCACTCCGTCAAGCAAATAGTTACTGATGGCACAAACGCAGACTCATGTTATAACTACGTCGGCGACTTGCTGATTTCATTTCCAAACAAAGACTTACTAATTATACCTGTGTTAATCATGCAACATGATAGTTACGGTGGATGACAACGGAATGATTATCCTTACTGACTGCGACTTCAATACACAAGAATGGATCCATCTGAACACCAACCTCAACACAAGTGATACTTTCCTTTTTACAACTACGCGATCTCATCTAGGCACACACATTCAAGGCATATTATTTGACGGCAACCAACAGTCACTACACAAATCCGAACGTTAACTCTGTACATTTCCTGGAAAGGGCAACATACTAGTTATCCAATCACATTCAATTAAAAGCACATTTAACGCTCATAACAAGCCCATTCATTCACTACCACAATGCCGACGCTGCCAAGAACACTTTCCTCGTCACCATAAGCTTTGTCTATTATTCATACTAAATTACTAGACACAGGAATTTAGGATACAATCACCAAATCTAAACAGTCGTCTGCAGTGAACACACGTTACTGGATAACGCGAAGGTCTGTTTGAATATTGAAAGGAAATGCTTTCGCATCAAAGAATATAGCCTCTGACTTACCTCTGACTAATCCCGTTCCTGTCACAACAAAACCTGCTTTTGTCATACATCCCGAAAGCAACACGTCCTCCGGCAGCGTACACTGCCGATGATCTGAGTATCTATGACGTCAGCTGATTGTTGACATATTTATTCTATGATGTCATTACTTATGGGGACACAATAAACAATGACGTTGCTTCATTGTTGACGTCACAGATTCCTGCTTGGCGACATCACCACTGTGTCCCCAACCGTTTGTGGACCCCTGTAATTATTTGGCAAGCGTCGCTCCTGATTATACGGGCCACTGAGACAGACATGCTCCCTTTATCAACCCAATAAGATGTTCTCTGTCATCAATTAGAACAGCTTGCAAACAAAATACACAAAATTTACAGCAAAGAACGCACATCAAATCCTAGCAACGAAACCAAGCTCAGGTAGACCACCCGCGTTTTTACAGTAATACATGCGGCAGTATTTGGAAAGGGCCCTCACACTTACAACTGAATTCTATGAAAACAATCTGAAGCATCGTTGCACCTGCCGAGTAAATGAAGTGAAAATTCTGTAATATACACCAAATAACTTCCTTCAAGCAAAGTGGCGGTCGGGTAGCCTAGTGGTTAAAGCGTTCGCTCGTCACGCCCAAGACCCGGGTTCCATTCCCGACATGGGTACAATGTGTGAAGCCCATTTCTGGTGTAACCCGCCGTCATATTGCTGGAATATTGCTAAGAGCGGCGTAAAACCATACTCACTCACTCACTCCGTCAAGCAAATAGTTACTGATGGCACAAACGCAGACTCATGTTATAACTACGTCTGCGACTTGCTGATTTCATTTCCAAACAAAGACTTACTAATTATACCTGTGTTAATCATGCAACATGATAGTTACGGTGGATGACAACGGAATGATTTTCCTTACTGACTGCGACTTCAATACACAAGAATGGATCCATCTGAACACCAACCTCAACACAAGTGATACTTTCCTTTTTACAACTACGCGATCTCATCTAGGCACACACATTCAAGGCATATTATGTGACGGCAACCAACAGTCACTACACAAATCCGAACGTTAACTCTGTACATTTCCTGGAAAGGGCAACATACTAGTTATCCAATCACATTCAATTAAAAGCACATTTAACGCTCGTAACAAGCCCATTCATTCACTACCACAATGCCGACGCTGCCAAGGACACTTTCCTCGTCACCATAAGCTTTGTCTATTATTCATACTAAATTACTAGACACAGGAATTTAGGATACAATCACCAAATCTAAACAGTCGTCTGCAGTGAACACACGTCACTGGATAACGCGAAGGTCTGTTTGAATATTGAAAGGAAATGCTTTCGCATCAAAGAATATAGCCTCTGACTTACCTCTGACTAATCCCGTTCCTGTCACAACAAAACCTGCTTTTGTCATACATCCCGAAAGCAACACGTCCTCCGGCAGCGTACACTGCCGATGATCTGAGTATCTATGACGTCAGCTGATTGTTGACGTATTTATTCTATGATGTCATTACTTATGGGGACACAATAAACAATGACGTTGCTTCATTGTTGACGTCACAGATTCCTGCTTGGCGACATCACCACTGTGTCCCCAACCGTTTGTGGACCCCTGTAATTATTTGGCAAGCGTCGCTCCTGATTATACGGGCCACTGAGACAGACATGCTCCCTTTATCAACCCAATAAGATGTTCTCTGTCATCAATTAGCACAGGTTGCAAAAAAAATGCACAAAATTTACAGCAAAGAACGCACATTAAATCCTAGCAACGAAACCAAGCTCAGGTAGACCACCCGCGTTTTTACAGTAATACATGCGGCAGTATTTGGAAAGGGCCCTCACACTTACAACTGAATTCTATGAAAACAATCTGAAGCATCGTTGCACCTGCCGAGTAAATGAAGTGAAAATTCTGTAATATACACCAAATAACTTCCTTCAAGCAAAGTGGCGGTCGGGTAGCCTAGTGGTTAAAGCGTTCGCTCGTCACGCCCAAGACCCGGGTTCCATTCCCGACATGGGTACAATGTGTGAAGCCCATTTCTGGTGTAACCCGCCGTCATATTGCTGGAATATTGCTAAGAGCGGCGTAAAACCATACTCACTCACTCACTCCGTCAAGCAAATAGTTACTGATGGCACAAACGCAGACTCATGTTATAACTACGTCTGCGACTTGCTGATTTCATTTCCAAACAAAGACTTACTAATTATACCTGTGTTAATCATGCAACATGATAGTTACGGTGGATGACAACGGAATGATTTTCCTTACTGACTGCGACTTCAATACACAAGAATGGATCCATCTGAACACCAACCTCAACACAAGTGATACTTTCCTTTTTACAACTACGCGATCTCATCTAGGCACACACATTCAAGGCATATTATGTGACGGCAACCAACAGTCACTACACAAATCCGAACGTTAACTCTGTACATTTCCTGGAAAGGGCAACATACTAGTTATCCAATCACATTCAATTAAAAGCACATTTAACGCTCGTAACAAGCCCATTCATTCACTACCACAATGCCGACGCTGCCAACAACACTTTCCTCGTCACCATAAGCTTTGTCTATTATTCATACTAAATTACTAGACACAGGAATTTAGGATACAATCACCAAATCTAAACAGTCGTCTGCAGTGAACACACGTTACTGGATAACGCGAAGGTCTGTTTGAATATTGAAAGGAAATGCTTTCGCATCAAAGAATATAGCCTCTGACTTACCTCTGACTAATCCCGTTCCTGTCACAACAAAACCTGCTTTTGTCATACATCCCGAAAGCAACACGTCCTCCGGCAGCGTACACTGCCGATGATCTGAGTATCTATGACGTCAGCTGATTGTTGACGTATTTATTCTATGATGTCATTACTTATGGGGACACAATAAACAATGACGTTGCTTCATTGTTGACGTCACAGATTCCTGCTTGGCGACATCACCACTGTGTCCCCAACCGTTTGTGGACCCCTGTAATTATTTGGCAAGCGTCGCTCCTGATTATACGGGCCACTGAGACAGACATGCTCCCTTTATCAACCCAATAAGATGCTCTCTGTCATCAATTAGCACAGCTTGCAAACAAAATACACAAAATTTACAGCAAAGAACGCACATTAAATCCTAGCAACGAAACCAAGCTCAGGTAAACCACCCGCGTTTTTACAGTAATACATGCGGCAGTATTTGGAAAGGGCCCTCACACTTACAACTGAATTCTATTAAAACAATCTGAAGCATCGTTGCACCTGCCGAGTAAATGAAGTGAAAATTCTGTAATATACACCAAATAACTTCCTTCAAGCAAAGTGGCGGTCGGGTAGCCTAGTGGTTAAAGCGTTCGCTCGTCACGCCCAAGACCCGGGTTCCATTCCCGACATGGGTACAATGTGTGAAGCCCATTTCTGGTGTAACCCGCCGTCATATTGCTGGAATATTGCTAAGAGCGGCGTAAAACCATACTCACTCACTCACTCCGTCAAGCAAATAGTTACTGATGGCACAAACGCAGACTCATGTTATAACTACGTCTGCGACTTGCTGATTTCATTTCCAAACAAAGACTTACTAATTATACCTGTGTTAATCATGCAACATGATAGTTACGGTGGATGACAACGGAATGATTTTCCTTACTGACTGCGACCTCAATACACAAGAATGGATCCATCTGAGCACCAACCTCAACACAAGTGATACTTTCCTTTTTACAACTACGCGATCTCATCTAGGCACACACATTCAAGGCATATTATGTGACGGCAACCAACAGTCACTACACAAATCCGAACATTAACTCTGTACATTTCCTGGAAAGGGCAACATACTAGTTATCCAATCAAATTTAATTAAAAGCACATTCAACGCTCGTAACAAGCCCATTCATTCACTACCACAATGCCGACGCTGCCAAGGACACTTTCCTCGTCACCATAAGCTTTGTCTATTATTCATACTAAATTACTAGACACAGGAATTTAGGATACAATCACCAAATCTAAACAGTCGTCTGCAGTGAACACACGTTACTGGATAACGCGAAGGTCTGTTTGAATATTGAAAGGAAATGCTTTCGCATCAAAGAATATAGCCTCTGACTTACCTCTGACTAATCCCGTTCCTGTCACAACAAAACCTGCTTTTGTCATACATCCCGAAAGCAACACGTCCTCCGGCAGCGTACACTGCCGATGATCTGAGTATCTATGACGTCAGCTGATTGTTGACGTATTTATTCTATGATGTCATTACTTATGGGGACACAATAAACAATGACGTTGCTTCATTGTTGACGTCACAGATTCCTGCTTGGCGACATCACCACTGTGTCCCCAACCGTTTGTGGACCCCTGTAATTATTTGGCAAGCGTCGCTCCTGATTATACGGGCCACTGAGACAGACATGCTCCCTTTATCAACCCAATAAGATGTTCTCTGTCATCAATTAGAACAGCTTGCAAACAAAATACACAAAATTTACAGCAAAGAACGCACATCAAATCCTAGCAACGAAACCAAGCTCAGGTAGACCACCCGCGTTTTTACAGTAATACATGCGGCAGTATTTGGAAAGGGCCCTCACACTTACAACTGAATTCTATTAAAACAATCTGAAGCATCGTTGCACCTGCCGAGTAAATGAAGTGAAAATTCTGTAATATACACCAAATAACTTCCTTCAAGCAAAGTGGCGGTCGGGTAGCCTAGTGGTTAAAGCGTTCGCTCGTCACGCCCAAGACCCGGGTTCCATTCCCGACATGGGTACAATGTGTGAAGCCCATTTCTGGTGTAACCCGCCGTCATATTGCTGGAATATTGCTAAGAGCGGCGTAAAACCATACTCACTCACTCACTCCGTCAAGCAAATAGTTACTGATGGCACAAACGCAGACTCATGTTATAACTACGTCTGCGACTTGCTGATTTCATTTCCAAACAAAGACTTACTAATTATACCTGTGTTAATCATGCAACATGATAGTTACGGTGGATGACAACGGAATGATTTTCCTTACTGACTGCGACTTCAATACACAAGAATGGATCCATCTGAACACCAACCTCAACACAAGTGATACTTTCCTTTTTACAACTACGCGAGCTCATCTAGGCACACACATTCAAGGCATATTATGTGACGGCAACCAACAGTCACTAAACAAATCCGAACGTTAACTCTGTACATTTCCTGGAAAGGGCAACATACTAGTTATCCAATCACATTCAATTAAAAGCACATTTAACGCTCGTAACAAGCCCATTCATTCACTACCACAATGCCGACGCTGCCAAGGACACTTTCCTCGTCACCATAAGCTTTGTCTATTATTCATACTAAATTACTAGACACAGGAATTTAGGATACAATCACCAAATCTAAACAGTCGTCTGCAGTGAACACACGTCACTGGATAACGCGAAGGTCTGTTTGAATATTGAAAGGAAATGCTTTCGCATCAAAGAATATAGCCTCTGACTTACCTCTGACTAATCCCGTTCCTGTCACAACAAAACCTGCTTTTGTCATACATCCCGAAAGCAACACGTCCTCCGGCAGCGTACACTGCCGATGATCTGAGTATCTATGACGTCAGCTGATTGTTGACGTATTTATTCTATGATGTCATTACTTATGGGGACACAATAAACAATGACGTTGCTTCATTGTTGACGTCACAGATTCCTGCTTGGCGACATCACCACTGTGTCCCCAACCGTTTGTGGACCCCTGTAATTATTTGGCAAGCGTCGCTCCTGATTATACGGGCCACTGAGACAGACATGCTCCCTTTATCAACCCAATAAGATGCTCTCTGTCATCAATTAGCACAGCTTGCAAACAAAATACACAAAATTTACAGCAAAGAACGCACATTAAATCCTAGCAACGAAACCAAGCTCAGGTAGACCACCCGCGTTTTTACAGTAATACATGCGGCAGTATTTGGAAAGGGCCCTCACACTTACAACTGAATTCTATTAAAACAATCTGAAGCATCGTTGCACCTGCCGAGTAAATGAAGTGAAAATTCTGTAATATACACCAAATAACTTCCTTCAAGCAAAGTGGCGGTCGGGTAGCCTAGTGGTTAAAGCGTTCGCTCGTCACGCCCAAGACCCGGGTTCCATTCCCGACATGGGTACAATGTGTGAAGCCCATTTCTGGTGTAACCCGCCGTCATATTGCTGGAATATTGCTAAGAGCGGCGTAAAACCATACTCACTCACTCACTCCGTCAAGCAAATAGTTACTGATGGCACAAACGCAGACTCATGTTATAACTACGTCTGCGACTTGCTGATTTCATTTCCAAACAAAGACTTACTAATTATACCTGTGTTAATCATGCAACATGATACTTACGGTGGATGACAATGGAATGATTTTCCTTACTGACTGCGACTTCAATACACAAGAATGGATCCATCTGAACACCAACCTCAACACAAGTGATACTTTCCTTTTTACAACTACGCGATCTCATCTAGGCACACACATTCAAGGCATATTATGTGACGGCAACCAACAGTCACTACACAAATCCGAACGTTAACTCTGTACATTTCCTGGAAAGGGCAACATACTAGTTATCCAATCACATTCAATTAAAAGCACATTTAACGCTCGTAACAAGCCCATTCATTCACTACCACAATGCCAACGCTGCCAAGAACACTTTCCTCGTCACCATAAGCTTTGTCTATCATTCATACTAAATTACTAGACACAGGAATTTAGGATACAATCACCAAATCTAAACAGTCGTCTGCAGTGAACACACGTTACTGGATAACGCGAAGGTCTGTTTGAATATTGAAAGGAAATGCTTTCGCATCAAAGAATATAGCCTCTGACTTACCTCTGACTAATCCCGTTCCTGTCACAACAAAACCTGCTTTTGTCATACATCCCGAAAGCAACACGTCCTCCGGCAGCGTACACTGCCGATAATCTGAGTATCTATGACGTCAGCTGATTGTTGACGTATTTATTCTATGATGTCATTACTTATGGGGACACAATAAACAATGACGTTGCTTCATTGTTGACGTCACAGATTCCTGCTTGGCGACATCACCACTGTGTCCCCAACCGTTTGTGGACCCCTGTAATTATTTGGCAAGCGTCGCTCCTGATTATACGGGCCACTGAGACAGACATGCTCCCTTTATCAACCCAATAAGATGTTCTCTGTCATCAATTAGCACAGCTTGCAAACAAAATACACAAAATTTACAGCAAAGAACGCACATTAAATCCTAGCAACGAAACCAAGCTCAGGTAGACCACCCGCGTTTTTACAGTAATACATGCGGCAGTATTTGGAAAGGGCCCTCACACTTACAACTGAATTCTATTAAAACAATCTGAAGCATCGTTGCACCTGCCGAGTAAATGAAGTGAAAATTCTGTAATATACACCAAATAACTTCCTTCAAGCAAAGTGGCGGTCGGGTAGCCTAGTGGTTAAAGCGTTCGCTCGTCACGCCCAAGACCCGGGTTCCATTCCCGACATGGGTACAATGTGTGAAGCCCATTTCTGGTGTAACCCGCCGTCATATTGCTGGAATATTGCTAAGAGCGGCGTAAAACCATACTCACTCACTCACTCCGTCAAGCAAATAGTTACTGATGGCACAAACGCAGACTCATGTTATAACTACGTCTGCGACTTGCTGATTTCATTTCCAAACAAAGACTTACTAATTATACCTGTGTTAATCATGCAACATGATAGTTACGGTGGATGACAACGGAATGATTTTCCTTACTGACTGCGACTTCAATACACAAGAATGGATCCATCTGAGCACCAACCTCAACACAAGTGATACTTTCCTTTTTACAACTACGCGATCTCATCTAGGCACACACATTCAAGGCATATTATGTGACGGCAACCAACAGTCACTACACAAATCCGAACGTTAACTCTGTACATTTCCTGGAAAGGGCAACATACTAGTTATCCAATCAAATTTAATTAAAAGCACATTCAACGCTCGTAACAAGCCCATTCATTCACTACCACAATGCCGACGCTGCCAACAACACTTTCCTCGTCACCATAAGCTTTGTCTATTATTCATACTAAATTACTAGACACAGGAATTTAGGATACAATCACCAAATCTAAACAGTCGTCTGCAGTGAACACACGTTACTGGATAACGCGAAGGTCTGTTTGAATATTGAAAGGAAATGCTTTCGCATCAAAGAATATAGCCTCTGACTTACCTCTGACTAATCCCGTTCCTGTCACAACAAAACCTGCTTTTGTCATACATCCCGAAAGCAACACGTCCTCCGGCAGCGTACACTGCCGATGATCTGAGTATCTATGACGTCAGCTGATTGTTGACGTATTTATTCTATGATGTCATTACTTATGGGGACACAATAAACAATGACGTTGCTTCATTGTTGACGTCACAGATTCCTGCTTGGCGACATCACCACTGTGTCCCCAACCGTTTGTGGACCCCTGTAATTATTTGGCAAGCGTCGCTCCTGATTATACGGGCCACTGAGACAGACATGCTCCCTTTATCAACCCAATAAGATGCTCTCTGTCATCAATTAGCACAGCTTGCAAACAAAATACACAAAATTTACAGCAAAGAACGCACATTAAATCCTAGCAACGAAACCAAGCTCAGGTAAACCACCCGCGTTTTTACAGTAATACATGCGGCAGTATTTGGAAAGGGCCCTCACACTTACAACTGAATTCTATTAAAACAATCTGAAGCATCGTTGCACCTGCCGAGTAAATGAAGTGAAAATTCTGTAATATACACCAAATAACTTCCTTCAAGCAAAGTGGCGGTCGGGTAGCCTAGTGGTTAAAGCGTTCGCTCGTCACGCCCAAGACCCGGGTTCCATTCCCGACATGGGTACAATGTGTGAAGCCCATTTCTGGTGTAACCCGCCGTCATATTGCTGGAATATTGCTAAGAGCGGCGTAAAACCATACTCACTCACTCACTCCGTCAAGCAAATAGTTACTGATGGCACAAACGCAGACTCATGTTATAACTACGTCTGCGACTTGCTGATTTCATTTCCAAACAAAGACTTACTAATTATACCTGTGTTAATCATGCAACATGATAGTTACGGTGGATGACAACGGAATGATTTTCCTTACTGACTGCGACCTCAATACACAAGAATGGATCCATCTGAGCACCAACCTCAACACAAGTGATACTTTCCTTTTTACAACTACGCGATCTCATCTAGGCACACACATTCAAGGCATATTATGTGACGGCAACCAACAGTCACTACACAAATCCGAACATTAACTCTGTACATTTCCTGGAAAGGGCAACATACTAGTTATCCAATCAAATTTAATTAAAAGCACATTCAACGCTCGTAACAAGCCCATTCATTCACTACCACAATGCCGACGCTGACAAGGACACTTTCCTCGTCACCATAAGCTTTGTCTATTATTCATACTAAATTACTAGACACAGGAATTTAGGATACAATCACCAAATCTAAACAGTCGTCTGCAGTGAACACACGTTACTGGACAACGCGAAGGTCTGTTTGAATATTGAAAGGAAATGCTTTCGCATCAAAGAATATAGCCTCTGACTTACCTCTGACTAATCCCGTTCCTGTCACAACAAAACCTGCTTTTGTCATACATCCCGAAAGCAACACGTCCTCCGGCAGCGTACACTGCCGATGATCTGAGTATCTATGACGTCAGCTGATTGTTGACGTATTTATTCTATGATGTCATTACTTATGGGGACACAATAAACAATGACGTTGCTTCATTGTTGACGTCACAGATTCCTGCTTGGCGACATCACCACTGTGTCCCCAACCGTTTGTGGACCCCTGTAATTATTTGGCAAGCGTCGCTCCTGATTATACGGGCCACTGAGACAGACATGCTCCCTTTATCAACCCAATAAGATGTTCTCTGTCATCAATTAGAACAGCTTGCAAACAAAATACACAAAATTTACAGCAAAGAACGCACATCAAATCCTAGCAACGAAACCAAGCTCAGGTAGACCACCCGCGTTTTTACAGTAATACATGCGGCAGTATTTGGAAAGGGCCCTCACACTTACAACTGAATTCTATTAAAACAATCTGAAGCATCGTTGCACCTGCCGAGTAAATGAAGTGAAAATTCTGTAATATACACCAAATAACTTCCTTCAAGCAAAGTGGCGGTCGGGTAGCCTAGTGGTTAAAGCGTTCGCTCGTCACGCCCAAGACCCGGGTTCCATTCCCGACATGGGTACAATGTGTGAAGCCCATTTCTGGTGTAACCCGCCGTCATATTGCTGGAATATTGCTAAGAGCGGCGTAAAACCATACTCACTCACTCACTCCGTCAAGCAAATAGTTACTGATGGCACAAACGCAGACTCATGTTATAACTACGTCTGCGACTTGCTGATTTCATTTCCAAACAAAGACTTACTAATTATACCTGTGTTAATCATGCAACATGATAGTTACGGTGGATGACAACGGAATGATTTTCCTTACTGACTGCGACTTCAATACACAAGAATGGATCCATCTGAACACCAACCTCAACACAAGTGATACTTTCCTTTTTACAACTACGCGAGCTCATCTAGGCACACACATTCAAGGCATATTATGTGACGGCAACCAACAGTCACTAAACAAATCCGAACGTTAACTCTGTACATTTCCTGGAAAGGGCAACATACTAGTTATCCAATCACATTCAATTAAAAGCACATTTAACGCTCGTAACAAGCCCATTCATTCACTACCACAATGCCGACGCTGCCAAGGACACTTTCCTCGTCACCATAAGCTTTGTCTATTATTCATACTAAATTACTAGACACAGGAATTTAGGATACAATCACCAAATCTAAACAGTCGTCTGCAGTGAACACACGTCACTGGATAACGCGAAGGTCTGTTTGAATATTGAAAGGAAATGCTTTCGCATCAAAGAATATAGCCTCTGACTTACCTCTGACTAATCCCGTTCCTGTCACAACAAAACCTGCTTTTGTCATACATCCCGAAAGCAACACGTCCTCCGGCAGCGTACACTGCCGATGATCTGAGTATCTATGACGTCAGCTGATTGTTGACGTATTTATTCTATGATGTCATTACTTATGGGGACACAATAAACAATGACGTTGCTTCATTGTTGACGTCACAGATTCCTGCTTGGCGACATCACCACTGTGTCCCCAACCGTTTGTGGACCCCTGTAATTATTTGGCAAGCGTCGCTCCTGATTATACGGGCCACTGAGACAGACATGCTCCCTTTATCAACCCAATAAGATGCTCTCTGTCATCAATTAGCACAGCTTGCAAACAAAATACACAAAATTTACAGCAAAGAACGCACATTAAATCCTAGCAACGAAACCAAGCTCAGGTAGACCACCCGCGTTTTTACAGTAATACATGCGGCAGTATTTGGAAAGGGCCCTCACACTTACAACTGAATTCTATTAAAACAATCTGAAGCATCGTTGCACCTGCCGAGTAAATGAAGTGAAAATTCTGTAATATACACCAAATAACTTCCTTCAAGCAAAGTGGCGGTCGGGTAGCCTAGTGGTTAAAGCGTTCGCTCGTCACGCCCAAGACCCGGGTTCCATTCCCGACATGGGTACAATGTGTGAAGCCCATTTCTGGTGTAACCCGCCGTCATATTGCTGGAATATTGCTAAGAGCGGCGTAAAACCATACTCACTCACTCACTCCGTCAAGCAAATAGTTACTGATGGCACAAACGCAGACTCATGTTATAACTACGTCTGCGACTTGCTGATTTCATTTCCAAACAAAGACTTACTAATTATACCTGTGTTAATCATGCAACATGATAGTTACGGTGGATGACAACGGAATGATTTTCCTTACTGACTGCGACTTCAATACACAAGAATGGATCCATCTGAGCACCAACCTCAACACAAGTGATACTTTCCTTTTTACAACTACGCGATCTCATCTAGGCACACACATTCAAGGCATATTATGTGACGGCAACCAACAGTCACTACACAAATCCGAACGTTAACTCTGTACATTTCCTGGAAAGGGCAACATACTAGTTATCCAATCAAATTTAATTAAAAGCACATTCAACGCTCGTAACAAGCCCATTCATTCACTACCACAATGCCGACGCTGCCAACAACACTTTCCTCGTCACCATAAGCTTTGTCTATTATTCATACTAAATTACTAGACACAGGAATTTAGGATACAATCACCAAATCTAAACAGTCGTCTGCAGTGAACACACGTTACTGGATAACGCGAAGGTCTGTTTGAATATTGAAAGGAAATGCTTTCGCATCAAAGAATATAGCCTCTGACTTACCTCTGACTAATCCCGTTCCTGTCACAACAAAACCTGCTTTTGTCATACATCCCGAAAGCAACACGTCCTCCGGCAGCGTACACTGCCGATGATCTGAGTATCTATGACGTCAGCTGATTGTTGACGTATTTATTCTATGATGTCATTACTTATGGGGACACAATAAACAATGACGTTGCTTCATTGTTGACGTCACAGATTCCTGCTTGGCGACATCACCACTGTGTCCCCAACCGTTTGTGGACCCCTGTAATTATTTGGCAAGCGTCGCTCCTGATTATACGGGCCACTGAGACAGACATGCTCCCTTTATCAACCCAATAAGATGTTCTCTGTCATCAATTAGAACAGCTTGCAAACAAAATACACAAAATTTACAGCAAAGAACGCACATTAAATCCTAGCAACGAAACCAAGCTCAGGTAGACCACCCGCGTTTTTACAGTAATACATGCGGCAGTATTTGGAAAGGGCCCTCACACTTACAACTGAATTCTATTAAAACAATCTGAAGCATCGTTGCACCTGCCGAGTAAATGAAGTGAAAATTCTGTAATATACACCAAATAACTTCCTTCAAGCAAAGTGGCGGTCGGGTAGCCTAGTGGTTAAAGCGTTCGCTCGTCACGCCCAAGACCCGGGTTCCATTCCCGACATGGGTACAATGTGTGAAGCCCATTTCTGGTGTAACCCGCCGTCATATTGCTGGAATATTGCTAAGAGCGGCGTAAAACCATACTCACTCACTCACTCCGTCAAGCAAATAGTTACTGATGGCACAAACGCAGACTCATGTTATAACTACGTCTGCGACTTGCTGATTTCATTTCCAAACAAAGACTTACTAATTATACCTGTGTTAATCATGCAACATGATAGTTACGGTGGATGACAATGGAATGATTTTCCTTACTGACTGCGACTTCAATACACAAGAATGGATCCATCTGAACACCAACCTCAACACAAGTGATACTTTCCTTTTTACAACTACGCGATCTCATCTAGGCACACACATTCAAGGCATATTATGTGACGGCAACCAACAGTCACTAAACAAATCCGAACGTTAACTCTGTACATTTCCTGGAAAGGGCAACATACTAGTTATCCAATCACATTCAATTAAAAGCACATTTAACGCTCGTAACAAGCCCATTCATTCACTACCACAATGCCAACGCTGCCAAGAACACTTTCCTCGTCACCATAAGCTTTGTCTATTATTCATACTAAATTACTAGACACAGGAATTTAGGATACAATCACCAAATCTAAACAGTCGTCTGCAGTGAACACACGTTACTGGATAACGCGAAGGTCTGTTTGAATATTGAAAGGAAATGCTTTCGCATCAAAGAATATAGCCTCTGACTTACCTCTGACTAATCCCGTTCCTGTCACAACAAAACCTGCTTTTGTCATACATCCCGAAAGCAACACGTCCTCCGGCAGCGTACACTGCCGATAATCTGTGTGTCTATGACGTCAGCTGATTGTTGACGTATTTATTCTATGATGTCATTACTTATGGGGACACAATAAACAATGACGTTGCTTCATTGTTGACGTCACAGATTCCTGCTTGGCGACATCACCACTGTGTCCCCAACCGTTTGTGGACCCCTGTAATTATTTGGCAAGCGTCGCTCCTGATTATACGGGCCACTGAGACAGACATGGTCCCTTTATCAACCCAATAAGATGCTCTCTGTCATCAATTAGCACAGGTTGCAAACAAAATACACAAAATTTACAGCAAAGAACGCACATTAAATCCTACCAACGAAACCAAGCTCAGGTAGACCACCCGCGTTTTTACAGTAATACATGCGGCAGTATTTGGAAAGGGCCCTCACACTTACAACTGAATTCTATTAAAACAATCTGAAGCATCGTTGCACCTGCCGAGTAAATGAAGTGAAAATTCTGTAATATACACAAAATAACTTCCTTCAAGCAAAGTGGCGGTCGGGTAGCCTAGTGGTTAAAGCGTTCGCTCGTCACGCCCAAGACCCGGGTTCCATTCCCGACATGAGTACAATGTGTGAAGCCCATTTCTGGTGTAACCCGCCGTCATATTGCTGGAATATTGCTAAAAGCGGAGTAAAACCATACTCACTCACTCACTCCGTCAAGCAAATAGTTACTGATGGCACAAACGCAGACTCATGTTATAACTACGTCTGCGACTTGCTGATTTCATTTCCAAACAAAGACTTACTAATTATACCTGTGTTAATCATGCAACATGATAGTTACGGTGGATGACAACGGAATGATTTTCCTTACTGACTGCGACTTCAATACACAAGAATGGATCCATCTGAACACCAACCTCAACACAAGTGATACTTTCCTTTTTACAACTACGCGATCTCATCTAGGCACACACATTCAAGGCATATTATGTGACGGCAACCAACAGTCACTACACAAATCCGAACGTTAACTCTGTACATTTCCTGGAAAGGGTAACATACTAGTTATCCAATCACATTCAATTAAAAGCACATTCAACGCTCGTAACAAGCCCATTCATTCACTACCACAATGCCGACGCTGCCAACAACACTTTCCTCGTCACCATAAGCTTTGTCTATTATTCATACTAAATTACTAGACACAGGAATTTAGGATACAATCACCAAATCTAAACAGTCGTCTGCAGTGAACACACGTCACTGGATAACGCAAAGGTCTGTTTGAATATTGAAAGGAAATGGTTTCGCATCAAAGAATATAGCCTCTGACTTACCTCTGACTAATCCCGTTCCTGTCACAACAAAACCTGCTTTTGTCATACATCCCGAAAGCAACACGTCCTCCGGCAGCGTACACTGCCGATGATCTGAGTATCTATGACGTCAGCTGATTGTTGACGTATTTATTCTATGATGTCATTACTTATGGGGACACAATAAACAATGACGTTGCTTCATTGTTGACGTCACAGATTCCTGCTTGGCGACATCACCACTGTGTCCCCAACCGTTTGTGGACCCCTGTAATTATTTGGCAAGCGTCGCTCCTGATTATACGGGCCACTGAGACAGACATGCTCCCTTTATCAACCCATTAAGATGTTCTCTGTCATCAATTAGCACAGCTTGCAAACAAAATACACAAAATTTACAGCAAAGAACGCACATTAAATCCTACCAACGAAACCAAGCTCAGGTAGACCACCCGCGTTTTTACAGTAATACATGCGGCGGTATTTGGAAAGGGCCCTCACACTTACAACTGAATTCTATTAAAACAATCTGAAGCATCGTTGCACCTGCCGAGTAAATGAAGTGAAAATTCTGTAATATACACCAAATAACTTCCTTCAAGCAAAGTGGCGGTCGGGTAGCCTGGTGGTAAAAGCGTTCGCTCGTCACGCCGAAGACCCGGGTTTCATTCCCGACATGGGTACAATGTGTGAAGCCCATTTCTGGTGTAACCCGCCGTCATATTGCTGGAATATTGCTAAGAGCGGCGTAAAACAATACTCACTCACTCACTCCGTCAAGCAAATAGTTACTGATGGCACAAACGCAGACTCATGTTATAACTACGTCTGCGACTTGCTGATTTCATTTCCAAACAAAGACTTACTAATTATACCTGTGTTAATCATGCAACATGATAGTAACGGTGGATGACAACGGAATGACTTTCCTTACTGACTGCGACTTCAATACACAAGAATGGATCCATCTGAACACCAACCTCAACACAAGTGATACTTTCCTTTTTACAACTACGCGATCTCATCTAGGCACACACATTCAAGGCATATTATGTGACGGCAACCAACAGTCACTAAACAAATCCGAACGTTAACTCTGTACATTTCCTGGAAAGGGCAACATACTAGTTATCCAATCACATTCAATTAAAAGCACATTTAACGCTCGTAACAAGCCCATTCATTCACTACCACAATGCCGACGCTGCCAACAACACTTTCCTCGTCACCATAAGCTTTGTCTATTATTCATACTAAATTACTAGACACAGGAATTTAGGATACAATCACCAAATCTAAACAGTCGTCTGCAGTGAACACACGTCACTGGATAACGCGAAGGTCTGTTTGAATATTGAAAGGAAATGGTTTCGCATCAAAGAATATAGCCTCTGACTTACCTCTGACTAATCCCGTTCCTGTCACAACAAAACCTGCTTTTGTCATACATCCCGAAAGCAACACGTCTTCCGGCAGCGTACACTGCCGATGATCTGAGTATCTATGACGTCAGCTGATTGTTGACGTATCTATTCTATGATATCATTACTTATGGGGACACAATAAACAATGACGTTGCTTCATTGTTGACGTCACAGATTCCTGCTTGGCGACATCACCACTGTGTCCCCAACCGTTTGTGGATCCCTGTAATTATTTGGCAAGCGTCGCTCCTGATTATACGGGCCACTGAGACAGACATGCTCCCTTTATCAACCCAATAAGATGTTCTCTGTCATCAATTAGCACAGCTTGCAAACAAAATACACAAAATTTACAGCAAAGAACGCACATCAAATCCTAGCAACGAAACCAAGCTCAGGTAGACCACCCGCGTTTTTACAGTAATACATGCGGCAGTATTTGGAAAGGGACCTCACACTTATAACTGAATTCTATTAAAACAATCTGAAGCATCGTTGCACCTGCCGAGTAAATGAAGTGAAAATTCTGTAATATACACCAAATAACTTCCTTCAAGCAAAGTGGCGGTCGGGTCGCCTAGTGGTTAAAGCGTTCGCTCATCACGCCGAAGACCCGGGTTCCATTCCCGACATGGGTACAATGTGTGAAGCCCATTTCTGGTGTAACCCGCCGTCATATTGCTGGAATATTGCTAAGAGCGGCGTAAAACCATACTCACTCACTCCGTCAAGCAAATAGTTACTGATGGCACAAACGCAGACTCATGTTATAACTACGTCTGCGACTTGCTGATTTCATTTCCAAACAAAGACTTACTAATTATACCTGTGTTAATCATGCAACATGATAGTTACGGTGGATGACAACGGAATGATTTTCCTTACTGACTGCGACTTCAATACACAAGAATGGATCCATCTGAACACCAACCTCAACACAAGTGATACTTTCCTTTTTACAACTACGCGATCTCATCTAGGCACACACATTCAAGGCATATTATGTGACGGCAACCAACAGTCACTAAACAAATCCGAACGTTAACTCTGTACATTTCCTGGAAAGGGCAACATACTAGTTATCCAATCACATTCAATTAAAAGCACATTTAACGCTCGTAACAAGCCTATTCATTCACTACCACAATGCCGACGCTGCCAAGGACACTTTCCTCGTCACCATAAGCTTTGTCTATTATTCATACTAAATTACTAGACACAGGAATTTAGGATACAATCACCAAATCTAAACAGTCGTCTGCAGTGAACACACGTCACTGGATAACGCGAAGGTCTGTTTGAATATTGAAAGGAAATGCTTTCGCATCAAAGAATATAGCCTCTGACTTACCTCTGACAAATCCCGTTCCTGTCACAACAAAACCTGCTTTTGTCATACATTCCGAAAGCAACACGTCCTCCGGCAGCGTACACTGCCGATAATCTGAGTGTCTATGACGTCAGCTGATTGTTGACGTATTTATTCTATGATGTCATTACTTATGGGGACACAATAAACAATGACGTTGCTTCATTGTTGACGTCACAGATTCCTGCTTGGCGACATCACCACTGTGTCCACAACCGTTTGTGGACCCCTGTAATTATTTGGCAAGCGTCGCTCCTGATTATACGGGCCACTGAGACAGACGTGCTCCCGTTGTCAACCCAATAAGATGTTCTCTGTCATCAATTAGCACAGCTTGCAAACAAAATACACAAAATTTACAGCAAAGAACGCACATCAAATCCTAGCAACGAAACCAGGCTCAGGTAGACCACCCGCTTTTTTCAGTAATACATGCGGCAGTATTTGGAAAGGGCCCTCACACTTACAACTGAATTCTATTAAAACAATCTGAAGCATCGTTGCACCTGCCGAGTAAATGAAGTGAAAATTCTGTAATACATACCAAATAACTTCCTTTAAGCAAAGTGGCGGTCGGGTAGCCTAGTGGTTAAAGCCTTCGCTCGTCACGCCGAAGACCCGGGTTTCATTCCCGACATGGGTACAATGTGTGAAGCCCATTTCTGGTGTAACCCGCCGTCATATTGCTGGAATATTGGTAAGAGCGGCGTAAAACCATACTCACTCACTCACTCCGTCAAGCAAATAGTTATTGATGGCACAAACGCAGACTCATGTTATAACTACGTCTGCGACTTGCTGATTTCATTTCCAAACAAAGACTTACTAATTATACCTGTGTTAATCATGCAACATGATACTTACGGTGGATGACAACGGAATGATTTTCCTTACTCACTGCGAATTCAATACACAAGAATGGATCCATCTGAACACCAACCTCAACACAAGTGATACTTTCCTTTTTACAACTACGCGATCTCATCTAGGCACACACATTCAAGGCATATTATGTGACGGCAACCAACAGTCACTACACAAATCCGAACGTTAACTCTGTACATTTCCTGGAAAGGGCAACATACTAGTTATCCAATCACATTCAATTAAAAGCACATTTAACGCTCGTAACAAGCCCATTCATTCACTACCACAATGCCGACGCTGCCAAGGACTCTTTCCTCGTCACCATAAGCTTTGTCTATTATTCATACTACATTACTAGACACAGGAATTTAGGATACAATCACCAAATCTAAACAGTCGTCTGCAGTGAACACACGTCACTGGATAACGCGAAGGTCTGTTTGAATATTGAAAGGAAATGCTTTCGCATCAAAGAATATAGCCTCTGACTTACCTCTGACTAATCCCGTTCCTGTCACAACAAAACCTGCTTTTGTCATACATCCCGAAAGCAACACGTCCTCCGGCAGCGTACACTGCCGATGATCTGAGTATCTATGACGTCAGCTGACTGTTGACGTATTTATTCTATGATGTCATTACTTATGGGGACACAATAAACAATGACGTTGCTTCATTGTTGACGTCACAGATTCCTGCTTGGCGACATCACCACTGTGTCCCCAACCGTTTGTGGATCCCTGTAATTATTTGGCAAGCGTCGCTCCTGATTATACGGGCCACTGAGACAGACATGCTCCCTTTATCAACCCATTAAGATGTTCTCTGTCATCAATTAGCACAGCTTGCAAACAAAATACACAAAATTTACAGCAAAGAACGCACATCAAATCCTAGAAACGAAACCAGGCTCAGGTAGACCACCCGCGTTTTTACAGTAATACATGCGGCAGTATTTGGAAAGGGCCCTCACACTTACAACTGAATTCTATTAAAACAATCTGAAGCATCGTTGCACCTGCCGAGTAAATGAAGTGAAAATTCTGTAATATACACCAAATAACTTCCTTCAAGCAAAGTGGCGGTCGGGTCGCCTAGTGGTTAAAGCGTTCGCTCATCACGCCGAAGACCCGGGTTTCATTCCCGACATGGGTACAATGTGTGAAGCCCATTTCTGGTGTAACCCGCCGTCATATTGCTGGAATATTGCTAAGAGCGGCGTAAAACCATACTCACTCACTCACTCCGTCAAGCAAATAGTTACTGATGGCACAAACGCAGACTCATGTTATAACTACGTCTGCGACTTGCTGATTTCATTTCCAAACAAAGACTTACTAATTATACTTGTGTTAATCATGCAACATGATACTTACGGTGGATGACAACGGAATGATTTTCCTTACTGACTGCGACTTCAATACACAAGAATGGATCCATCTGAACACCAACCTCAACACAAGTGATACTTTCCTTTTTACAACTACGCGATCTCATCTAGGCACACACATTCAAGGCATATTATGTGACGGCAACCAACAGTCACTACACAAATCCGAACGTTAACTCTGTACATTTCCTGGAAAGGGCAACATACTAGTTATCCAATCACATTCAATTAAAAGCACATTTAACGCTCGTAACAAGCCCATTCATTCACTACCACAATGCCGACGCTGCCAAGGACTCTTTCCTCGTCACCATAAGCTTTGTCTATTATTCATACTACATTACTAGACACAGGAATTTAGGATACAATCACCAAATCTAAACAGTCGTCTGCAGTGAACACACGTCACTGGATAACGCGAAGGTCTGTTTGAATATTGAAAGGAAATGCTTTCGCATCAAAGAATATAGCCTCTGACTTACCTCTGACTAATCCCGTTCCTGTCACAACAAAACCTGCTTTTGTCATACATCCCGAAAGCAACACGTCCTCCGGCAGCGTACACTGCCGATGATCTGAGTATCTATGACGTCAGCTGACTGTTGACGTATTTATTCTATGATGTCATTACTTATGGGGACACAATAAACAATGACGTTGCTTCATTGTTGACGTCACAGATTCCTGCTTGGCGACATCACCACTGTGTCCCCAACCGTTTGTGGATCCCTGTAATTATTTGGCAAGCGTCGCTCCTGATTATACGGGCCACTGAGACAGACATGCTCCCTTTATCAACCCATTAAGATGTTCTCTGTCATCAATTAGCACAGCTTGCAAACAAAATACACAAAATTTACAGCAAAGAACGCACATCAAATCCTAGAAACGAAACCAGGCTCAGGTAGACCACCCGCGTTTTTACAGTAATACATGCGGCAGTATTTGGAAAGGGCCCTCACACTTACAACTGAATTCTATTAAAACAATCTGAAGCATCGTTGCACCTGCCGAGTAAATGAAGTGAAAATTCTGTAATATACACCAAATAACTTCCTTCAAGCAAAGTGGCGGTCGGGTCGCCTAGTGGTTAAAGCGTTCGCTCGTCACGCCGAAGACCCGGGTTTCATTCCCGACATGGGTACAATGTGTGAAGCCCATTTCTGGTGTAACCCGCCGTCATATTGCTGGAATATTGCTAAGAGCGGCGTAAAACCATACTCACTCACTCACTCCGTCAAGCAAATAGTTACTGATGGCACAAACGCAGACTCATGTTATAACTACGTCTGCGACTTGCTGATTTCATTTCCAAACAAAGACTTACTAATTATACCTGTGTTAATCATGCAACATGATACTTACGGTGGATGACAACGGAATGATTTTCCTTACTGACTGCGACTTCAATACACAAGAATGGATCCATCTGAACACCAACCTCAACACAAGTGATACTTTCCTTTTTACAACTACGCGATCTCATCTAGGCACACACATTCAAGGCATATTATGTGACGGCAACCAACAGTCACTACACAAATCCGAACGTTAACTCTGTACATTTCCTGGAAAGGGCAACATACTAGTTATCCAATCACATTCAATTAAAAGCACATTTAACGCTCGTAACAAGCCCATTCATTCACTACCACAATGCCGACGCTGCCAACAACACTTTCCTCGTCACCATAAGCTTTGTCTATTATTCATACTAAATTACTAGACACAGGAATTTAGGATACAATCACCAAATCTAAACAGTCGTCTGCAGTGAACACACGTTACTGGATAACGCGAAGGTCTGTTTGAATATTGAAAGGAAATGCTTTCGCATCAAAGAATATAGCCTCTGACTTACCTCTGACTAATCCCGTTCCTGTCACAACAAAACCTGCTTTTGTCATACATCCCGAAAGCAACACGTCCTCCGGCAGCGTACACTGCCGATGATCTGAGTATCTATGACGTCAGCTGACTGTTGACGTATTTATTCTATGATGTCATTACTTATGGGGACACAATAAACAATGACGTTGCTTCATTGTTGACGTCACAGATTCCTGCTTGGCGACATCACCACTGTGTCCCCAACCGTTTGTGGATCCCTGTAATTATTTGGCAAGCGTCGCTCCTGATTATACGGGCCACTGAGACAGACATGCTCACTTTATCAACCCATTAAGATGTTCTCTGTCATCAATTAGCACAGCTTGCAAACAAAATACACAAAATTTACAGCAAAGAACGCACATCAAATCCTAGCAACGAAACCAGGCTCAGGTAGACCACCCGCGTTTTTACAGTAATACATGCGGCAGTATTTGGAAAGGGCCCTCACACTTACAACTGAATTCTATTAAAACAATCTGAAGCATCGTTGCACCTGCCGAGTAAATGAAGTGAAAATTCTGTAATATACACCAAATAACTTCCTTCAAGCAAAGTGGCGGTCGGGTAGCCTAGTGGTTAAAGCCTTCGCTCGTCACGCCGAAGACCCGGGTTTCATTCCCGACATGGGTACAATGTGTGAAGCCCATTTCTGGTGTAACCCGCCGTCATATTGCTGGAATATTGCTAAGAGCGGCGTAAAACCATACTCACTCACTCACTCCGTCAAGCAAATAGTTACTGATGGCACAAACGCAGACTCATGTTATAACTACGTCTGCGACTTGCTGATTTCATTTCCAAACAAAGACTTACTAATTATACCTGTGTTAATCATGCAACATGATACTTACGGTGGATGACAACGGAATGATTTTCCTTACTGACTGCGACTTCAATACACAAGAATGGATCCATCTGAACACCAACCTCAACACAAGTGATACTTTCCTTTTTACAACTACGCGATCTCATCTAGGCACACACATTCAAGGCATATTATGTGACGGCAACCAACAGTCACTACACAAATCCGAACGTTAACTCTGTACATTTCCTGGAAAGGGCAACATACTAGTTATCCAATCACATTCAATTAAAAGCACATTTAACGCTCGTAACAAGCCCATTCATTCACTACCACAATGCCGACGCTGCCAACAACACTTTCCTCGTCACCATAAGCTTTGTCTATTATTCATACTAAATTACTAGACACAGGAATTTAGGATACAATCACCAAATCTAAACAGTCGTCTGCAGTGAACACACGTTACTGGATAACGCGAAGGTCTGTTTGAATATTGAAAGGAAATGCTTTCGCATCAAAGAATATAGCCTCTGACTTACCTCTGACTAATCCCGTTCCTGTCACAACAAAACCTGCTTTTGTCATACATCCCGAAAGCAACACGTCCTCCGGCAGCGTACACTGCCGATGATCTGAGTATCTATGACGTAAGCTGACTGTTGACGTATTTATTCTATGATGTCATTACTTATGGGGACACAATAAACAATGACGTTGCTTCATTGTTGACGTCACAGATTCCTGCTTGGCGACATCACCACTGTGTCCCCAACCGTTTGTGGATCCCTGTAATTATTTGGCAAGCGTCGCTCCTGATTATACGGGCCACTGAGACAGACATGCTCACTTTATCAACCCATTAAGATGTTCTCTGTCATCAATTAGCACAGCTTGCAAACAAAATACACAAAATTTACAGCAAAGAACGCACATCAAATCCTAGCAACGAAACCAGGCTCAGGTAGACCACCCGCGTTTTTACAGTAATACATGCGGCAGTATTTGGAAAGGGCCCTCACACTTACAACTGAATTCTATTAAAACAATCTGAAGCATCGTTGCACCTGCCGAGTAAATGAAGTGAAAATTCTGTAATATACACCAAATAACTTCCTTCAAGCAAAGTGGCGGTCGGGTCGCCTAGTGGTTAAAGCGTTCGCTCATCACGCCGAAGACCCGGGTTTCATTCCCGACATGGGTACAATGTGTGAAGCCCATTTCTGGTGTAACCCGCCGTCATATTGCTGGAATATTGCTAAGAGCGGCGTAAAACCATACTCACTCACTCACTCCGTCAAGCAAATAGTTACTGATGGCACAAACGCAGACTCATGTTATAACTACGTCTGCGACTTGCTGATTTCATTTCCAAACAAAGACTTACTAATTATACCTGTGTTAATCATGCAACATGATAGTTACGGTGGATGACAACGGAATGATTTTCCTTACTGACTGCGACTTCAATACACAAGAATGGATCCATCTGAACACCAACCTCAACACAAGTGATACTTTCCTTTTTACAACTACGCGATCTCATCTAGGCACACACATTCAAGGCATATTATGTGACGGCAACCAACAGTCACTACACAAATCCGAACGTTAACTCTGTACATTTCCTGGAAAGGGCAACATACTAGTTATCCAATCACATTCAATTAAAAGCACATTTAACGCTCGTAACAAGCCCATTCATTCACTACCACAATGCCGACGCTGCCAAGGACTCTTTCCTCGTCACCATAAGCTTTGTCTATTATTCATACTACATTACTAGACACAGGAATTTAGGATACAATCACCAAATCTAAACAGTCGTCTGCAGTGAACACACGTCACTGGATAACGCGAAGGTCTGTTTGAATATTGAAAGGAAATGCTTTCGCATCAAAGAATATAGCCTCTGACTTACCTCTGACTAATCCCGTTCCCGTCACAACAAAACCTGCTTTTGTCATACATCCCGAAAGCAACACGTCCTCCGGCAGCGTACACTGCCGATGATCTGAGTATCTATGACGTCAGCTGACTGTTGACGTATTTATTCTATGATGTCATTACTTATGGGGACACAATAAACAATGACGTTGCTTCATTGTTGACGTCACAGATTCCTGCTTGGCGACATCACCACTGTGTCCCCAACCGTTTGTGGATCCCTGTAATTATTTGGCAAGCGTCGCTCCTGATTATACGGGCCACTGAGACAGACATGCTCCCTTTATCAACCCATTAAGATGTTCTCTGTCATCAATTAGCACAGCTTGCAAACAAAATACACAAAATTTACAGCAAAGAACGCACATCAAATCCTAGCAACGAAACCAGGCTCAGGTAGACCACCCGCGTTTTTACAGTAATACATGCGGCAGTATTTGGAAAGGGCCCTCACACTTACAACTGAATTCTATTAAAACAATCTGAAGCATCGTTGCACCTGCCGAGTAAATGAAGTGAAAATTCTGTAATATACACCAAATAACTTCCTTCAAGCAAAGTGGCGGTCGGGTCGCCTAGTGGTTAAAGCGTTCGCTCATCACGCCGAAGACCCGGGTTTCATTCCCGACATGGGTACAATGTGTGAAGCCCATTTCTGGTGTAACCCGCCGTCATATTGCTGGAATATTGCTAAGAGCGGCGTAAAACCATACTCACTCACTCACTCCGTCAAGCAAATAGTTACTGATGGCACAAACGCAGACTCATGTTATAACTACGTCTGCGACTTGCTGATTTCATTTCCAAACAAAGACTTACTAATTATACCTGTGTTAATCATGCAACATGATAGTTACGGTGGATGACAACGGAATGATTTTCCTTACTGACTGCGACTTCAATACACAAGAATGGATCCATCTGAACACCAACCTCAACACAAGTGATACTTTCCTTTTTACAACTACGCGATCTCATCTAGGCACACACATTCAAGGCATATTATGTGACGGCAACCAACAGTCACTAAACAAATCCGAACGTTAACTCTGTACATTTCCTGGAAAGGGCAACATACTAGTTATCCAATCACATTCAATTAAAAGCACATTTAACGCTCGTAACAAGCCCATTCATTCACTACCACAATGCCGACGCTGCCAACAACACTTTCCTCGTCACCATAAGCTTTGTCTATTATTCATACTAAATTACTAGACACAGGAATTTAGGATACAATCACCAAATCTAAACAGTCGTCTGCAGTGAACACACGTTACTGGATAACGCGAAGGTCTGTTTGAATATTGAAAGGAAATGCTTTCGCATCAAAGAATATAGCCTCTGACTTACCTCTGACTAATCCCGTTCCTGTCACAACAAAACCTGCTTTTGTCATACATCCCGAAAGCAACACGTCCTCCGGCAGCGTACACTGCCGATGATCTGAGTATCTATGACGTCAGCTGACTGTTGACGTATTTATTCTATGATGTCATTACTTATGGGGACACAATAAACAATGACGTTGCTTCATTGTTGACGTCACAGATTCCTGCTTGGCGACATCACCACTGTGTCCCCAACCGTTTGTGGATCCCTGTAATTATTTGGCAAGCGTCGCTCCTGATTATACGGGCCACTGAGACAGACATGCTCCCTTTATCAACCCATTAAGATGTTCTCTGTCATCAATTAGCACAGCTTGCAAACAAAATACACAAAATTTACAGCAAAGAACGCACATCAAATCCTAGCAACGAAACCAAGCTCAGGTAGACCACCCGCGTTTTTACAGTAATACATGCGGCAGTATTTGGAAAGGGCCCCCACACTTACAACTGAATTCTATTAAAACAATCTGAAGCATCGTTGCACCTGCCGAGTAAATGAAGTGAAAATTCTGTAATATACACCAAATAACTTCCTTCAAGCAAAGTGGCGGTCGGGTAGCCTAGTGGTTAAAGCCTTCGCTCGTCACGCCGAAGACCCGGGTTTCATTCCCGACATGGGTACAATGTGTGAAGCCCATTTCTGGTGTAACCCGCCGTCATATTGCTGGAATATTGCTAAGAGCGGCGTAAAACCATACTCACTCACTCACTCCGTCAAGCAAATAGTTACTGATGGCACAAACGCAGACTCATGTTATAACTACGTCTGCGACTTGCTGATTTCATTTCCAAACAAAGACTTACTAATTATACTTGTGTTAATCATGCAACATGATACTTACGGTGGATGACAACGGAATGATTTTCCTTACTGACTGCGACTTCAATACACAAGAATGGATCCATCTGAACACCAACCTCAACACAAGTGATACTTTCCTTTTTACAACTACGCGATCTCATCTAGGCACACACATTCAAGGCATATTATGTGACGGCAACCAACAGTCACTACACAAATCCGAACGTTAACTCTGTACATTTCCTGGAAAGGGCAACATACTAGTTATCCAATCACATTCAATTAAAAGCACATTTAACGCTCGTAACAAGCCCATTCATTCACTACCACAATGCCGACGCTGCCAACAACACTTTCCTCGTCACCATAAGCTTTGTCTATTATTCATACTAAATTACTAGACACAGGAATTTAGGATACAATCACCAAATCTAAACAGTCGTCTGCAGTGAACACACGTTACTGGATAACGCGAAGGTCTGTTTGAATATTGAAAGGAAATGCTTTCGCATCAAAGAATATAGCCTCTGACTTACCTCTGACTAATCCCGTTCCCGTCACAACAAAACCTGCTTTTGTCATACATCCCGAAAGCAACACGTCCTCCGGCAGCGTACACTGCCGATGATCTGAGTATCTATGACGTCAGCTGACTGTTGACGTATTTATTCTATGATGTCATTACTTATGGGGACACAATAAACAATGACGTTGCTTCATTGTTGACGTCACAGATTCCTGCTTGGCGACATCACCACTGTGTCCCCAACCGTTTGTGGATCCCTGTAATTATTTGGCAAGCGTCGCTCCTGATTATACGGGCCACTGAGACAGACATGCTCACTTTATCAACCCATTAAGATGTTCTCTGTCATCAATTAGCACAGCTTGCAAACAAAATACACAAAATTTACAGCAAAGAACGCACATCAAATCCTAGCAACGAAACCAGGCTCAGGTAGACCACCCGCGTTTTTACAGTAATACATGCGGCAGTATTTGGAAAGGGCCCTCACACTTACAACTGAATTCTATTAAAACAATCTGAAGCATCGTTGCACCTGCCGAGTAAATGAAGTGAAAATTCTGTAATATACACCAAATAACTTCCTTCAAGCAAAGTGGCGGTCGGGTAGCCTAGTGGTTAAAGCCTTCGCTCGTCACGCCGAAGACCCGGGTTTCATTCCCGACATGGGTACAATGTGTGAAGCCCATTTCTGGTGTAACCCGCCGTCATATTGCTGGAATATTGCTAAGAGCGGCGTAAAACCATACTCACTCACTCACTCCGTCAAGCAAATAGTTACTGATGGCACAAACGCAGACTCATGTTATAACTACGTCTGCGACTTGCTGATTTCATTTCCAAACAAAGACTTACTAATTATACCTGTGTTAATCATGCAACATGATACTTACGGTGGATGACAACGGAATGATTTTCCTTACTGACTGCGACTTCAATACACAAGAATGGATCCATCTGAACACCAACCTCAACACAAGTGATACTTTCCTTTTTACAACTACGCGATCTCATCTAGGCACACACATTCAAGGCATATTATGTGACGGCAACCAACAGTCACTACACAAATCCGAACGTTAACTCTGTACATTTCCTGGAAAGGGCAACATACTAGTTATCCAATCACATTCAATTAAAAGCACATTTAACGCTCGTAACAAGCCCATTCATTCACTACCACAATGCCGACGCTGCCAACAACACTTTCCTCGTCACCATAAGCTTTGTCTATTATTCATACTAAATTACTAGACACAGGAATTTAGGATACAATCACCAAATCTAAACAGTCGTCTGCAGTGAACACACGTTACTGGATAACGCGAAGGTCTGTTTGAATATTGAAAGGAAATGCTTTCGCATCAAAGAATATAGCCTCTGACTTACCTCTGACTAATCCCGTTCCTGTCACAACAAAACCTGCTTTTGTCATACATCCCGAAAGCAACACGTCCTCCGGCAGCGTACACTGCCGATGATCTGAGTATCTATGACGTAAGCTGACTGTTGACGTATTTATTCTATGATGTCATTACTTATGGGGACACAATAAACAATGACGTTGCTTCATTGTTGACGTCACAGATTCCTGCTTGGCGACATCACCACTGTGTCCCCAACCGTTTGTGGATCCCTGTAATTATTTGGCAAGCGTCGCTCCTGATTATACGGGCCACTGAGACAGACATGCTCCCGTTGTCAACCCAATAAGATGTTCTCTGTCATCAATTAGCACAGCTTGCAAACAAAATACACAAAATTTACAGCAAAGAACGCACATCAAATCCTAGCAACGAAACCAGGCTCAGGTAGACCACCCGCGTTTTTACAGTAATACATGCGGCAGTATTTGGAAAGGGCCCTCACACTTACAACTGAATTCTATTAAAACAATCTGAAGCATCGTTGCACCTGCCGAGTAAATGAAGTGAAAATTCTGTAATATACACCAAATAACTTCCTTCAAGCAAAGTGGCGGTCGGGTCGCCTAGTGGTTAAAGCGTTCGCTCATCACGCCGAAGACCCGGGTTTCATTCCCGACATGGGTACAATGTGTGAAGCCCATTTCTGGTGTAACCCGCCGTCATATTGCTGGAATATTGCTAAGAGCGGCGTAAAACCATACTCACTCACTCACTCCGTCAAGCAAATAGTTACTGATGGCACAAACGCAGACTCATGTTATAACTACGTCTGCGACTTGCTGATTTCATTTCCAAACAAAGACTTACTAATTATACCTGTGTTAATCATGCAACATGATAGTTACGGTGGATGACAACGGAATGATTTTCCTTACTGACTGCGACTTCAATACACAAGAATGGATCCATCTGAACACCAACCTCAACACAAGTGATACTTTCCTTTTTACAACTACGCGATCTCATCTAGGCACACACATTCAAGGCATATTATGTGACGGCAACCAACAGTCACTACACAAATCCGAACGTTAACTCTGTACATTTCCTGGAAAGGGCAACATACTAGTTATCCAATCACATTCAATTAAAAGCACATTTAACGCTCGTAACAAGCCCATTCATTCACTACCACAATGCCGACGCTGCCAAGGACTCTTTCCTCGTCACCATAAGCTTTGTCTATTATTCATACTACATTACTAGACACAGGAATTTAGGATACAATCACCAAATCTAAACAGTCGTCTGCAGTGAACACACGTCACTGGATAACGCGAAGGTCTGTTTGAATATTGAAAGGAAATGCTTTCGCATCAAAGAATATAGCCTCTGACTTACCTCTGACTAATCCCGTTCCCGTCACAACAAAACCTGCTTTTGTCATACATCCCGAAAGCAACACGTCCTCCGGCAGCGTACACTGCCGATGATCTGAGTATCTATGACGTCAGCTGACTGTTGACGTATTTATTCTATGATGTCATTACTTATGGGGACACAATAAACAATGACGTTGCTTCATTGTTGACGTCACAGATTCCTGCTTGGCGACATCACCACTGTGTCCCCAACCGTTTGTGGATCCCTGTAATTATTTGGCAAGCGTCGCTCCTGATTATACGGGCCACTGAGACAGACATGCTCCCTTTATCAACCCATTAAGATGTTCTCTGTCATCAATTAGCACAGCTTGCAAACAAAATACACAAAATTTACAGCAAAGAACGCACATCAAATCCTAGCAACGAAACCAGGCTCAGGTAGACCACCCGCGTTTTTACAGTAATACATGCGGCAGTATTTGGAAAGGGCCCTCACACTTACAACTGAATTCTATTAAAACAATCTGAAGCATCGTTGCACCTGCCGAGTAAATGAAGTGAAAATTCTGTAATATACACCAAATAACTTCCTTCAAGCAAAGTGGCGGTCGGGTCGCCTAGTGGTTAAAGCGTTCGCTCATCACGCCGAAGACCCGGGTTTCATTCCCGACATGGGTACAATGTGTGAAGCCCATTTCTGGTGTAACCCGCCGTCATATTGCTGGAATATTGCTAAGAGCGGCGTAAAACCATACTCACTCACTCACTCCGTCAAGCAAATAGTTACTGATGGCACAAACGCAGACTCATGTTATAACTACGTCTGCGACTTGCTGATTTCATTTCCAAACAAAGACTTACTAATTATACCTGTGTTAATCATGCAACATGATAGTTACGGTGGATGACAACGGAATGATTTTCCTTACTGACTGCGACTTCAATACACAAGAATGGATCCATCTGAACACCAACCTCAACACAAGTGATACTTTCCTTTTTACAACTACGCGATCTCATCTAGGCACACACATTCAAGGCATATTATGTGACGGCAACCAACAGTCACTAAACAAATCCGAACGTTAACTCTGTACATTTCCTGGAAAGGGCAACATACTAGTTATCCAATCACATTCAATTAAAAGCACATTTAACGCTCGTAACAAGCCCATTCATTCACTACCACAATGCCGACGCTGCCAACAACACTTTCCTCGTCACCATAAGCTTTGTCTATTATTCATACTAAATTACTAGACACAGGAATTTAGGATACAATCACCAAATCTAAACAGTCGTCTGCAGTGAACACACGTTACTGGATAACGCGAAGGTCTGTTTGAATATTGAAAGGAAATGCTTTCGCATCAAAGAATATAGCCTCTGACTTACCTCTGACTAATCCCGTTCCTGTCACAACAAAACCTGCTTTTGTCATACATCCCGAAAGCAACACGTCCTCCGGCAGCGTACACTGCCGATGATCTGAGTATCTATGACGTCAGCTGACTGTTGACGTATTTATTCTATGATGTCATTACTTATGGGGACACAATAAACAATGACGTTGCTTCATTGTTGACGTCACAGATTCCTGCTTGGCGACATCACCACTGTGTCCCCAACCGTTTGTGGATCCCTGTAATTATTTGGCAAGCGTCGCTCCTGATTATACGGGCCACTGAGACAGACATGCTCCCTTTATCAACCCATTAAGATGTTCTCTGTCATCAATTAGCACAGCTTGCAAACAAAATACACAAAATTTACAGCAAAGAACGCACATCAAATCCTAGCAACGAAACCAAGCTCAGGTAGACCACCCGCGTTTTTACAGTAATACATGCGGCAGTATTTGGAAAGGGCCCCCACACTTACAACTGAATTCTATTAAAACAATCTGAAGCATCGTTGCACCTGCCGAGTAAATGAAGTGAAAATTCTGTAATATACACCAAATAACTTCCTTCAAGCAAAGTGGCGGTCGGGTAGCCTAGTGGTTAAAGCCTTCGCTCGTCACGCCGAAGACCCGGGTTTCATTCCCGACATGGGTACAATGTGTGAAGCCCATTTCTGGTGTAACCCGCCGTCATATTGCTGGAATATTGCTAAGAGCGGCGTAAAACCATACTCACTCACTCACTCCGTCAAGCAAATAGTTACTGATGGCACAAACGCAGACTCATGTTATAACTACGTCTGCGACTTGCTGATTTCATTTCCAAACAAAGACTTACTAATTATACCTGTGTTAATCATGCAACATGATAGTTACGGTGGATGACAACGGAATGATTTTCCTTACTGACTGCGACTTCAATACACAAGAATGGATCCATCTGAACACCAACCTCAACACAAGTGATACTTTCCTTTTTACAACTACGCGATCTCATCTAGGCACACACATTCAAGGCATATTATGTGACGGCAACCAACAGTCACTACACAAATCCGAACGTTAACTCTGTACATTTCCTGGAAAGGGCAACATACTAGTTATCCAATCACATTCAATTAAAAGCACATTTAACGCTCGTAACAAGCCCATTCATTCACTACCACAATGCCGACGCTGCCAACAACACTTTCCTCGTCACCATAAGCTTTGTCTATTATTCATACTAAATTACTAGACACAGGAATTTAGGATACAATCACCAAATCTAAACAGTCGTCTGCAGTGAACACACGTTACTGGATAACGCGAAGGTCTGTTTGAATATTGAAAGGAAATGCTTTCGCATCAAAGAATATAGCCTCTGACTTACCTCTGACTAATCCCGTTCCTGTCACAACAAAACCTGCTTTTGTCATACATCCCGAAAGCAACACGTCCTCCGGCAGCGTACACTGCCGATGATCTGAGTATCTATGACGTAAGCTGACTGTTGACGTATTTATTCTATGATGTCATTACTTATGGGGACACAATAAACAATGACGTTGCTTCATTGTTGACGTCACAGATTCCTGCTTGGCGACATCACCACTGTGTCCCCAACCGTTTGTGGATCCCTGTAATTATTTGGCAAGCGTCGCTCCTGATTATACGGGCCACTGAGACAGACATGCTCCCGTTGTCAACCCAATAAGATGTTCTCTGTCATCAATTAGCACAGCTTGCAAACAAAATACACAAAATTTACAGCAAAGAACGCACATCAAATCCTAGCAACGAAACCAGGCTCAGGTAGACCACCCGCGTTTTTACAGTAATACATGCGGCAGTATTTGGAAAGGGCCCTCACACTTACAACTGAATTCTATTAAAACAATCTGAAGCATCGTTGCACCTGCCGAGTAAATGAAGTGAAAATTCTGTAATATACACCAAATAACTTCCTTCAAGCAAAGTGGCGGTCGGGTCGCCTAGTGGTTAAAGCGTTCGCTCATCACGCCGAAGACCCGGGTTTCGTTCCCGACATGGGTACAATGTGTGAAGCCCATTTCTGGTGTAACCCGCCGTCATATTGCTGGAATATTGCTAAGAGCGGCGTAAAACCATACTCACTCACTCACTCCGTCAAGCAAATAGTTACTGATGGCACAAACGCAGACTCATGTTATAACTACGTCTGCGACTTGCTGATTTCATTTCCAAACAAAGACTTACTAATTATACCTGTGTTAATCATGCAACATGATAGTTACGGTGGATGACAACGGAATGATTTTCCTTACTGACTGCGACTTCAATACACAAGAATGGATCCATCTGAACACCAACCTCAACACAAGTGATACTTTCCTTTTTACAACTACGCGATCTCATCTAGGCACACACATTCAAGGCATATTATGTGACGGCAACCAACAGTCACTACACAAATCCGAACGTTAACTCTGTACATTTCCTGGAAAGGGCAACATACTAGTTATCCAATCACATTCAATTAAAAGCACATTTAACGCTCGTAACAAGCCCATTCATTCACTACCACAATGCCGACGCTGCCAAGGACTCTTTCCTCGTCACCATAAGCTTTGTCTATTATTCATACTACATTACTAGACACAGGAATTTAGGATACAATCACCAAATCTAAACAGTCGTCTGCAGTGAACACACGTCACTGGATAACGCGAAGGTCTGTTTGAATATTGAAAGGAAATGCTTTCGCATCAAAGAATATAGCCTCTGACTTACCTCTGACTAATCCCGTTCCTGTCACAACAAAACCTGCTTTTGTCATACATCCCGAAAGCAACACGTCCTCCGGCAGCGTACACTGCCGATGATCTGAGTATCTATGACGTCAGCTGACTGTTGACGTATTTATTCTATGATGTCATTACTTATGGGGACACAATAAACAATGACGTTGCTTCATTGTTGACGTCACAGATTCCTGCTTGGCGACATCACCACTGTGTCCCCAACCGTTTGTGGATCCCTGTAATTATTTGGCAAGCGTCGCTCCTGATTATACGGGCCACTGAGACAGACATGCTCCCTTTATCAACCCATTAAGATGTTCTCTGTCATCAATTAGCACAGCTTGCAAACAAAATACACAAAATTTACAGCAAAGAACGCACATCAAATCCTAGCAACGAAACCAGGCTCAGGTAGACCACCCGCGTTTTTACAGTAATACATGCGGCAGTATTTGGAAAGGGCCCTCACACTTACAACTGAATTCTATTAAAACAATCTGAAGCATCGTTGCACCTGCCGAGTAAATGAAGTGAAAATTCTGTAATATACACCAAATAACTTCCTTCAAGCAAAGTGGCGGTCGGGTCGCCTAGTGGTTAAAGCGTTCGCTCATCACGCCGAAGACCCGGGTTTCATTCCCGACATGGGTACAATGTGTGAAGCCCATTTCTGGTGTAACCCGCCGTCATATTGCTGGAATATTGCTAAGAGCGGCGTAAAACCATACTCACTCACTCACTCCGTCAAGCAAATAGTTACTGATGGCACAAACGCAGACTCATGTTATAACTACGTCTGCGACTTGCTGATTTCATTTCCAAACAAAGACTTACTAATTATACCTGTGTTAATCATGCAACATGATAGTTACGGTGGATGACAACGGAATGATTTTCCTTACTGACTGCGACTTCAATACACAAGAATGGATCCATCTGAACACCAACCTCAACACAAGTGATACTTTCCTTTTTACAACTACGCGATCTCATCTAGGCACACACATTCAAGGCATATTATGTGACGGCAACCAACAGTCACTAAACAAATCCGAACGTTAACTCTGTACATTTCCTGGAAAGGGCAACATACTAGTTATCCAATCACATTCAATTAAAAGCACATTTAACGCTCGTAACAAGCCCATTCATTCACTACCACAATGCCGACGCTGCCAACAACACTTTCCTCGTCACCATAAGCTTTGTCTATTATTCATACTAAATTACTAGACACAGGAATTTAGGATACAATCACCAAATCTAAACAGTCGTCTGCAGTGAACACACGTTACTGGATAACGCGAAGGTCTGTTTGAATATTGAAAGGAAATGCTTTCGCATCAAAGAATATAGCCTCTGACTTACCTCTGACTAATCCCGTTCCTGTCACAACAAAACCTGCTTTTGTCATACATCCCGAAAGCAACACGTCCTCCGGCAGCGTACACTGCCGATGATCTGAGTATCTATGACGTCAGCTGACTGTTGACGTATTTATTCTATGATGTCATTACTTATGGGGACACAATAAACAATGACGTTGCTTCATTGTTGACGTCACAGATTCCTGCTTGGCGACATCACCACTGTGTCCCCAACCGTTTGTGGATCCCTGTAATTATTTGGCAAGCGTCGCTCCTGATTATACGGGCCACTGAGACAGACATGCTCCCTTTATCAACCCATTAAGATGTTCTCTGTCATCAATTAGCACAGCTTGCAAACAAAATACACAAAATTTACAGCAAAGAACGCACATCAAATCCTAGCAACGAAACCAAGCTCAGGTAGACCACCCGCGTTTTTACAGTAATACATGCGGCAGTATTTGGAAAGGGCCCCCACACTTACAACTGAATTCTATTAAAACAATCTGAAGCATCGTTGCACCTGCCGAGTAAATGAAGTGAAAATTCTGTAATATACACCAAATAACTTCCTTCAAGCAAAGTGGCGGTCGGGTAGCCTAGTGGTTAAAGCCTTCGCTCGTCACGCCGAAGACCCGGGTTTCATTCCCGACATGGGTACAATGTGTGAAGCCCATTTCTGGTGTAACCCGCCGTCATATTGCTGGAATATTGCTAAGAGCGGCGTAAAACCATACTCACTCACTCACTCCGTCAAGCAAATAGTTACTGATGGCACAAACGCAGACTCATGTTATAACTACGTCTGCGACTTGCTGATTTCATTTCCAAACAAAGACTTACTAATTATACCTGTGTTAATCATGCAACATGATACTTACGGTGGATGACAACGGAATGATTTTCCTTACTGACTGCGACTTCAATACACAAGAATGGATCCATCTGAACACCAACCTCAACACAAGTGATACTTTCCTTTTTACAACTACGCGATCTCATCTAGGCACACACATTCAAGGCATATTATGTGACGGCAACCAACAGTCACTACACAAATCCGAACGTTAACTCTGTACATTTCCTGGAAAGGGCAACATACTAGTTATCCAATCACATTCAATTAAAAGCACATTTAACGCTCGTAACAAGCCCATTCATTCACTACCACAATGCCGACGCTGCCAACAACACTTTCCTCGTCACCATAAGCTTTGTCTATTATTCATACTAAATTACTAGACACAGGAATTTAGGATACAATCACCAAATCTAAACAGTCGTCTGCAGTGAACACACGTTACTGGATAACGCGAAGGTCTGTTTGAATATTGAAAGGAAATGCTTTCGCATCAAAGAATATAGCCTCTGACTTACCTCTGACTAATCCCGTTCCTGTCACAACAAAACCTGCTTTTGTCATACATCCCGAAAGCAACACGTCCTCCGGCAGCGTACACTGCCGATGATCTGAGTATCTATGACGTCAGCTGACTGTTGACGTATTTATTCTATGATGTCATTACTTATGGGGACACAATAAACAATGACGTTGCTTCATTGTTGACGTCACAGATTCCTGCTTGGCGACATCACCACTGTGTCCCCAACCGTTTGTGGATCCCTGTAATTATTTGGCAAGCGTCGCTCCTGATTATACGGGCCACTGAGACAGACATGCTCCCTTTATCAACCCATTAAGATGTTCTCTGTCATCAATTAGCACAGCTTGCAAACAAAATACACAAAATTTACAGCAAAGAACGCACATCAAATCCTAGCAACGAAACCAGGCTCAGGTAGACCACCCGCGTTTTTACAGTAATACATGCGGCAGTATTTGGAAAGGGCCCTCACACTTACAACTGAATTCTATTAAAACAATCTGAAGCATCGTTGCACCTGCCGAGTAAATGAAGTGAAAATTCTGTAATATACACCAAATAACTTCCTTCAAGCAAAGTGGCGGTCGGGTAGCCTAGTGGTTAAAGCGTTCGCTCGTCACGCCGAAGACCCGGGTTTCATTCCCGACATGGGTACAATGTGTGAAGCCCATTTCTGGTGTAACCCGCCGTCATATTGCTGGAATATTGCTAAGAGCGGCGTAAAACCATACTCACTCACTCACTCCGTCAAGCAAATAGTTACTGATGGCACAAACGCAGACTCATGTTATAACTACGTCTGCGACTTGCTGATTTCATTTCCAAACAAAGACTTACTAATTATACCTGTGTTAATCATGCAACATGATACTTACGGTGGATGACAACGGAATGATTTTCCTTACTGACTGCGACTTCAATACACAAGAATGGATCCATCTGAACACCAACCTCAACACAAGTGATACTTTCCTTTTTACAACTACGCGATCTCATCTAGGCACACACATTCAAGGCATATTATGTGACGGCAACCAACAGTCACTAAACAAATCCGAACGTTAACTCTGTACATTTCCTGGAAAGGGCAACATACTAGTTATCCAATCACATTCAATTAAAAGCACATTTAACGCTCGTAACAAGCCCATTCATTCACTACCACAATGCCGACGCTGCCAACAACACTTTCCTCGTCACCATAAGCTTTGTCTATTATTCATACTAAATTACTAGACACAGGAATTTAGGATACAATCACCAAATCTAAACAGTCGTCTGCAGTGAACACACGTTACTGGATAACGCGAAGGTCTGTTTGAATATTGAAAGGAAATGCTTTCGCATCAAAGAATATAGCCTCTGACTTACCTCTGACTAATCCCGTTCCTGTCACAACAAAACCTGCTTTTGTCATACATCCCGAAAGCAACACGTCCTCCGGCAGCGTACACTGCCGATGATCTGAGTATCTATGACGTCAGCTGACTGTTGACGTATTTATTCTATGATGTCATTACTTATGGGGACACAATAAACAATGACGTTGCTTCATTGTTGACGTCACAGATTCCTGCTTGGCGACATCACCACTGTGTCCCCAACCGTTTGTGGATCCCTGTAATTATTTGGCAAGCGTCGCTCCTGATTATACGGGCCACTGAGACAGACATGCTCCCTTTATCAACCCATTAAGATGTTCTCTGTCATCAATTAGCACAGCTTGCAAACAAAATACACAAAATTTACAGCAAAGAACGCACATCAAATCCTAGCAACGAAACCAGGCTCAGGTAGACCACCCGCGTTTTTACAGTAATACATGCGGCAGTATTTGGAAAGGGCCCTCACACTTACAACTGAATTCTATTAAAACAATCTGAAGCATCGTTGCACCTGCCGAGTAAATGAAGTGAAAATTCTGTAATATACACCAAATAACTTCCTTCAAGCAAAGTGGCGGTGGGGTAGCCTAGTGGTTAAAGCGTTCGCTCGTCACGCCGAAGACCCGGGTTTCATTCCCGACATGGGTACAATGTGTGAAGCCCATTTCTGGTGTAACCCGCCGTCATATTGCTGGAATATTGCTAAGAGCGGCGTAAAACCATACTCACTCACTCACTCCGTCAAGCAAATAGTTACTGATGGCACAAACGCAGACTCATGTTATAACTACGTCTGCGACTTGCTGATTTCATTTCCAAACAAAGACTTACTAATTATACCTGTGTTAATCATGCAACATGATACTTACGGTGGATGACAACGGAATGATTTTCCTTACTGACTGCGACTTCAATACACAAGAATGGATCCATCTGAACACCAACCTCAACACAAGTGATACTTTCCTTTTTACAACTACGCGATCTCATCTAGGCACACACATTCAAGGCATATTATATGACGGCAACCAACAGTCACTACACAAATCCGAACGTTAACTCTGTACATTTCCTGGAAAGGGCAACATACTAGTTATCCAATCACATTCAATTAAAAGCACATTTAACGCTCGTAACAAGCCCATTCATTCACTACCACAATGCCGACGCTGCCAACAACACTTTCCTCGTCACCATAAGCTTTGTCTATTATTCATACTAAATTACTAGACACAGGAATTTAGGATACAATCACCAAATCTAAACAGTCGTCTGCAGTGAACACACGTCACTGGATAACGCGAAGGTCTGTTTGAATATTGAAAGGAAATGCTTTCGCATCAAAGAATATAGCCTCTGACTTACCTCTGACTAATCCCGTTCCTGTCACAACAAAACCTGCTTTTGTCATACATCCCGAAAGCAACACGTCTTCCGGCAGCGTACACTGCCGATGATCTGAGTATCTATGACGTCAGCTGATTGTTGACGTATTTATTCTATGATGTCATTACTTATGGGGACACAATAAACAATGACGTTGCTTCATTGTTGACGTCACAGATTCCTGCTTGGCGACATCATCACTGTGTCCCCAACCGTTTGTGGATCCCTGTAATTATTTGGCAAGCGTCGCTCCTGATTATACGGGCCACTGAGACAGACATGCTCCCTTTAACAACCCATTAAGATGTTCTCTGTCATCAATTAGCACAGGTTGCAAACAAAATACACAAAATTTACAGCAAAGAACGCACATCAAATCCTAGCAACGAAACCAGGCTCAGGTAGACCACCCGCGTTTTTACAGTAATACATGCGGCAGTATTTGGAAAGGGCCCTCACACTTACAACTGAATTCTATTAAAACAATCTGAAGCATCGTTGCACCTGCCGAGTAAATGAAGTGAAAATTCTGTAATATACACCAAATAACTTCCTTCAAGCAAAGTGGCGGTCGGGTAGCCTAGTGGTTAAAGCGTTCGCTCGTCACGCCGAAGACCCGGGTTTCATTCCCGACATGGGTACAATGTGTGAAGCCCATTTCTGGTGTAACCCGCCGTCATATTGCTGGAATATTGCTAAGAGCGGCGTAAAACCATACTCACTCACTCACTCCGTCAAGCAAATAGTTACTGATGGCACAAACGCAGACTCATGTTATAACTACGTCTGCGACTTGCTGATTTCATTTCCAAACAAAGACTTACTAATTATACCTGTGTTAATCATGCAACATGATAGTTACGGTGGATGACAACGGAATGATTTTCCTTATTTATTGCGACTTCAATACACAAGAATGGATCCATCTGAACACCAACCTCAACACAAGTGATACTTTCCTTTTTACAACTACGCGATCTCATCTAGGCACACACATTCAAGGCATATTATGTGACGGCAACCAACAGTCACTACACAAATCCGAACGTTAACTCTGTACATTTCCTGGAAAGGGCAACATACTAGTTATCCAATCACATTCAATTAAAAGCACATTTAACGCTCGTAACAAGCCCATTCATTCACTACCACAATGCCGACGCTGCCAAGGACTCTTTCCTCGTCACCATAAGCTTTGTCTATTATTCATACTACATTACTAGACACAGGAATTTAGGATACAATCACCAAATCTAAACAGTCGTCTGCAGTGAACACACGTCACTGGATAACGCGAAGGTCTGTTTGAATATTGAAAGGAAATGCTTTCGCATCAAAGAATATAGCCTCTGACTTACCTCTGACTAATCCCGTTCCTGTCACAACAAAACCTGCTTTTGTCATACATCCCGAAAGCAACACGTCTTCCGACAGCGTACACTGCCGATGATCTGAGTATCTATGACGTCAGCTGATTGTTGACGTATTTATTCTATGATGTCATTACTTATGGGGACACAATAAACAATGACGTTGCTTCATTGTTGACGTCACAGATTCCTGCTTGGCGACATCATCACTGTGTCCCCAACCGTTTGTGGATCCCTGTAATTATTTGGCAAGCGTCGCTCCTGATTATACGGGCCACTGAGACAGACATGCTCCCTTTATCAACCCATTAAGATGTTCTCTGTCATCAATTAGCACAGCTTGCAAACAAAATACACAAAATTTACAGCAAAGAACGCACATCAAATCCTACCAACGAAACCAAGCTCAGGTAGACCACCCGCGTTTTTACAGTAATACATGCGGCAGTATTTGGAAAGGGCCCCCACACTTACAACTGAATTCTATTAAAACAATCTGAAGCATCGTTGCACCTGCCGAGTAAATGAAGTGAAAATTCTGTAATATACACAAAATAACTTCCTTCAAGCAAAGTGGCGGTCGGGTAGCCTAGTGGTTAAAGCGTTCGCTCGTCACGCCGAAGACCCGGGTTCCATTCCCGACATGGGTACAATGTGTGAAGCCCATTTCTGGTGTAACCCGCCGTCATATTGCTGGAATATTGCTAAGAGCGGCGTAAAACCATACTCACTCACTCACTCCGTCAAGCAAATAGTTACTGATGGCACAAACGCAGACTCATGTTATAACTACGTCTGCGACTTGCTGATTTCATTTCCAAACAAAGACTTACTAATTATACCTGTGTTAATCATGCAACATGATACTTACGGTGGATGACAACGGAATGATTTTCCTTACTGACTGCGACTTCAATACACAAGAATGGATCCATCTGAATACCAACCTCAACACAAGTGATACTTTCCTTTTTACAACTACGCGATCTCATCTAGGCACACACATTCAAGGCATATTATGTGACGGCAACCAACAGTCACTACACAAATCCGAACGTTAACTCTGTACATTTCCTGGAAAGGGCAACATACTAGTTATCCAATCAAATTTAATTAAAAGCACATTTAACGCTCGTAACAAGCCCATTCATTCACTACCACAATGCCGACGCTGCCAACAACACTTTCCTCGTCACCATAAGCTTTGTCTATTATTCATACTAAATTACTAGACACAGGAATTTAGGATACAATCACCAAATCTAAACAGTCGTCTGCAGTGAACACACGTTACTGGATAACGCGAAGGTCTGTTTGAATATTGAAAGGAAATGCTTTCGCATCAAAGAATATAGCCTCTGACTTACCTCTGACTAATCCCGTTCCTGTCACAACAAAACCTGCTTTTGTCATACATCCCGAAAGCAACACGTCCTCCGGCAGCGTACACTGCCGATGATCTGAGTATCTATGACGTCAGCTGATTGTTGACGTATTTATTCTATGATGTCATTACTTATGGGGACACAATAAACAATGACGTTGCTTCATTGTTGACGTCACAGATTCCTGCTTGGCGACATCACCACTGTGTCCCCAACCGTTTGTGGATCCCTGTAATTATTTGGCAAGCGTCGCTCCTGATTATACGGGCCACTGAGACAGACATGCTCCCTTTATCAACCCAATAAGATGTTCTCTGTCATCAATTAGCACAGCTTGCAAACAAAATACACAAAATTTACAGCAAAGAACGCACATCAAATCCTACCAACGAAACCAAGCTCAGGTAGACCAACCGCGTTTTTACAGTAATACATGCGGCAGTATTTGGAAAGGGCCCTCACACTTACAACTGAATTCTATTAAAACAATCTGAAGCATCGTTGCACCTGCCGAGTAAATGAAGTGAAAATTCTGTAATATACACCAAATAACTTCCTTCAAGCAAAGTGGCGGTCGGGCAGCCTAGTGGTTAAAGCGTTCGCTCGTCACGCCGAAGACCCGGGTTCCATTCCCGACATGGGTACAATGTGTGAAGCCCATTTCTGGTGTAACCCGCCGTCATATTGCTGGAATATTGCTAAGAGCGGCGTAAAACCATACTCACTCACTCACTCCGTCAAGCAAATAGTTACTGATGGCACAAACGCAGACTCATGTTATAACTACGTCTGCGACTTGCTGATTTCATTTCCAAACAAAGACTTACTAATTATACCTGTGTTAATCATGCAACATGATAGTTACGGTGGATGACAACGGAATGATTTTCCTTACTGACTGCGACTTCAATACACAAGAATGGATCCATCTGAACACCAACCTCAACACAAGTGATACTTTCCTTTTTACAACTACGCGATCTCATCTAGGCACACACATTCAAGGCATATTATGTGACGGCAACCAACAGTCACTACACAAATCCGAACGTTAACTCTGTACATTTCCTGGAAAGGGCAACATACTAGTTATCCAATCAAATTTAATTAAAAGCACATTTAACGCTCGTAACAAGCCCATTCATTCACTACCACAATGCCGACGCTGCCAACAACACTTTCCTCGTCACCATAAGCTTTGTCTATTATTCATACTAAATTACTAGACACAGGAATTTAGGATACAATCACCAAATCTAAACAGTCGTCTGCAGTGAACACACGTTACTGGATAACGCGAAGGTCTGTTTGAATATTGAAAGGAAATGCTTTCGCATCAAAGAATATAGCCTCTGACTTACCTCTGACTAATCCCGTTCCTGTCACAACAAAACCTGCTTTTGTCATACATCCCGAAAGCAACACGTCCTCCGGCAGCGTACACTGCCGATGATCTGAGTATCTATGACGTCAGCTGATTGTTGACGTATTTATTCTATGATGTCATTACTTATGGGGACACAATAAACAATGACGTTGCTTCATTGTTGACGTCACAGATTCCTGCTTGGCGACATCACCACTGTGTCCCCAACCGTTTGTGGATCCCTGTAATTATTTGGCAAGCGTCGCTCCTGATTATACGGGCCACTGAGACAGACATGCTCCCTTTATCAACCCAATAAGATGTTCTCTGTCATCAATTAGCACAGCTTGCAAACAAAATACACAAAATTTACAGCAAAGAACGCACATCAAATCCTAGCAACGAAACCAAGTTCAGGTAGACCACCCGCGTTTTTACAGTAATACATGCGGCAGTATTTGGAAAGGGCCCTCACACTTACAACTGAATTCTATTCAAACAATCGGAAGCATCGTTGCACCTGCCGAGTAAATGAAGTGAAAATTCTGTAATATACACCAAATAACTTCCTTCAAGCAAAGTGGCGGTCGGGCAGCCTAGTGGTTAAAGCCTTCGCTCGTCACGCCGAAGACCCGGGTTCCATTCCCGACATGGGTACAATGTGTGAAGCCCATTTCTGGTGTAACCCGCCGTCATATTGCTGGAATATTGCTAAGAGCGGCGTAAAACCATACTCACTCACTCACTCCGTCAAGCAAATAGTTACTGATGGCACAAACGCAGACTCATGTTATAACTACGTCTGCGACTTGCTGATTTCATTTCCAAACAAAGACTTACTAATTATACCTGTGTTAATCATGCAACATGATAGTTACGGTGGATGACAACGGAATGATTTTCCTTACTGACTGCGACTTCAATACACAAGAATGGATCCATCTGAACACCAACCTCAACACAAGTGATACTTTCCTTTTTACAACTACGCGATCTCATCTAGGCACACACATTCAAGGCATATTATGTGACGGCAACCAACAGTCACTACACAAATCCGAACGTTAACTCTGTACATTTCCTGGAAAGGGCAACACACTAGTTAGCCAATCAAATTTTATTAAAAGCACATTTAACGCTCGTAACAAGCCCATTCATTCACTACCACAATGCCGACGCTGCCAACAACACTTTCCTCGTCACCATAAGCTTTGTCTATTATTCATACTAAATTACTAGACACAGGAATTTAGGATACAATCACCAAATCTAAACAGTCGTCTGCAGTGAACACACGTTACTGGATAACGCGAAGGTCTGTTTGAATATTGAAAGGAAATGCTTTCGCATCAAAGAATATAGCCTCTGACTTACCTCTGACTAATCCCGTTCCTGTCACAACAAAACCTGCTTTTGTCATACATCCCGAAAGCAACACGTCCTCCGGCAGCGTACACTGCCGATGATCTGAGTATCTATGACGTCAGCTGATTGTTGACGTATTTATTCTATGATGTCATTACTTATGGGGACACAATAAACAATGACGTTGCTTCATTGTTGACGTCACAGATTCCTGCTTGGCGACATCACCACTGTGTCCCCAACCGTTTGTGGACCCCTGTAATTATTTGGCAAGCGTCGCTCCTGATTATACGGGCCACTGAGACAGACATGCTCCCTTTATCAACCCAATAAGATGTTCTCTGTCATCAATTAGCACAGCTTGCAAACAAAATACACAAAATTTACAGCAAAGAACGCACATCAAATCCTAGCAACGAAACCAAGCTCAGGTAGACCAACCGCGTTTTTACAGTAATACATGCGGCAGTATTTGGAAAGGGCCCTCACACTTACAACTGAATTCTATTCAAACAATCGGAAGCATCGTTGCACCTGCCGAGTAAATGAAGTGAAAATTCTGTAATATACACCAAATAACTTCCTTCAAGCAAAGTGGCGGTCGGGCAGCCTAGTGGTTAAAGCCTTCGCTCGTCACGCCGAAGACCCGGGTTCCATTCCCGACATGGGTACAATGTGTGAAGCCCATTTCTGGTGTAACCCGCCGTCATATTGCTGGAATATTGCTAAGAGCGGCGTAAAACCATACTCACTCACTCACTCCGTCAAGCAAATAGTTACTGATGGCACAAACGCAGACTCATGTTATAACTACGTCTGCGACTTGCTGATTTCATTTCCAAACAAAGACTTACTAATTATACCTGTGTTAATCATGCAACATGATAGTTACGGTGGATGACAACGGAATGATTTTCCTTACTGACTGCGACTTCAATACACAAGAATGGATCCATCTGAACACCAACCTCAACACAAGTGATACTTTCCTTTTTACAACTACGCGATCTCATCTAGGCACACACATTCAAGGCATATTATGTGACGGCAACCAACAGTCACTACACAAATCCGAACGTTAACTCTGTACATTTCCTGGAAAGGGCAACACACTAGTTAGCCAATCAAATTTTATTAAAAGCACATTTAACGCTCGTAACAAGCCCATTCATTCACTACCACAATGCCGACGCTGCCAACAACACTTTCCTCGTCACCATAAGCTTTGTCTATTATTCATACTAAATTACTAGACACAGGAATTTAGGATACAATCACCAAATCTAAACAGTCGTCTGCAGTGAACACACGTTACTGGATAACGCGAAGGTCTGTTTGAATATTGAAAGGAAATGCTTTCGCATCAAAGAATATAGCCTCTGACTTACCTCTGACTAATCCCGTTCCTGTCACAACAAAACCTGCTTTTGTCATACATCCCGAAAGCAACACGTCCTCCGGCAGCGTACACTGCCGATGATCTGAGTATCTATGACGTCAGCTGATTGTTGACGTATTTATTCTATGATGTCATTACTTATGGGGACACAATAAACAATGACGTTGCTTCATTGTTGACGTCACAGATTCCTGCTTGGCGACATCACCACTGTGTCCCCAACCGTTTGTGGACCCCTGTAATTATTTGGCAAGCGTCGCTCCTGATTATACGGGCCACTGAGACAGACATGCTCCCTTTATCAACCCAATAAGATGTTCTCTGTCATCAATTAGCACAGCTTGCAAACAAAATACACAAAATTTACAGCAAAGAACGCACATCAAATCCTAGCAACGAAACCAAGCTCAGGTAGACCAACCGCGTTTTTACAGTAATACATGCGGCAGTATTTGGAAAGGGCCCTCACACTTACAACTGAATTCTATTAAAACAATCTGAAGCATCGTTGCACCTGCCGAGTAAATGAAGTGAAAATTCTGTAATATACACCAAATAACTTCCTTCAAGCAAAGTGGCGGTCGGGTAGCCTAGTGGTTAAAGCGTTCGCTCATCACGCCGAAGACCCGGGTTCCATTCCCGACATGGGTACAATGTGTGAAGCCCATTTCTGGTGTAACCCGCCGTCATATTGCTGGAATATTGCTAAGAGCGGCGTAAAACCATACTCACTCACTCACTCCGTCAAGCAAATAGTTACTGATGGCACAAACGCAGACTCATGTTATAACTACGTCTGCGACTTGCTGATTTCATTTCCAAACAAAGACTTACTAATTATACCTGTGTTAATCATGCAACATGATAGTTACGGTGGATAACAACGGAATGATTTTCCTTACTGACTGCGACTTCAATACACAAGAATGGATCCATCTGAACACCGACCTCAACACAAGTGATACTTTCCTTTTTACAACTACGCGATCTCATCTAGGCACACACATTCAAGGCATATTATGTGACGGCAACCAACAGTCACTACACAAATCCGAACGTTAACTCTGTACATTTCCTGGAAAGGGCAACATACTAGTTATCCAATCACATTCAATTAAAAGCACATTTAACGCTCGTAACAAGCCCATTCATTCACTACCACAATGCCGACGCTGCCAACAACACTTTCCTCGTCACCATAAGCTTTGTCTATTATTCATACTAAATTACTAGACACAGGAATTTAGGATACAATCACCAAATCTAAACAGTCGTCTGCAGTGAACACACGTTACTGGATAACGCGAAGGTCTGTTTGAATATTGAAAGGAAATGCTTTCGCATCAAAGAATATAGCCTCTGACTTACCTCTGACTAATCCCGTTCCTGTCACAACAAAACCTGCTTTTGTCATACATCCCGAAAGCAACACGTCCTCCGGCAGCGTACACTGCCGATGATCTGAGTATCTATGACGTCAGCTGATTGTTGACGTATTTATTCTATGATGTCATTACTTATGGGGACACAATAAACAATGACGTTGCTTCATTGTTGACGTCACAGATTCCTGCTTGGCGACATCACCACTGTGTCCCCAACCGTTTGTGGACCCCTGTAATTATTTGGCAAGCGTCGCTCCTGATTATACGGGCCACTGAGACAGACATGCTCCCTTTATCAACCCAATAAGATGTTCTCTGTCATCAATTAGCACAGCTTGCAAACAAAATACACAAAATTTACAGCAAAGAACGCACATCAAATCCTAGCAACGAAACCAAGCTCAGGTAGACCACCCGCGTTTTTACAGTAATACATGCGGCAGTATTTGGACAGGGCCCTCACACTTACAACTGAATTCTATTAAAACAATCTGAAGCATCGTTGCACCTGCCGAGTAAATGAAGTGAAAATTCTGTAATATACACCAAATAACTTCCTTCAAGCAAAGTGGCGGTCGGGTAGCCTAGTGGTTAAAGCCTTCGCTCGTCACGCCGAAGACCCGGGTTCCATTCCCGACATGGGTACAAAGTGTGAAGCCCATTTCTGGTGTAACCCGCCGTCATATTGCTGGAATATTGCTAAGAGCGGCGTAAAACCATACTCACTCACTCACTCCGTAAAGCAAATAGTTACTGATGGCACAAACGCAGACTCATGTTATAACTACGTCTGCGACTTGCTGATTTCATTTCCAAACAAAGACTTACTAATTATACCTGTGTTAATCATGCAACATGATAGTTACGGTGGATGACAACGGAATGATTTTCCTTACTGACTGCGACTTCAATACACAAGAATGGATCCATCTGAACACCAACCTCAACACAAGTGATACTTTCCTTTTTACAACTACGCGATCTCATCTAGGCACACACATTCAAGGCATATTATGTGACGGCAACCAACAGTCACTACACAAATCCGAACGTTAACTCTGTACATTTCCTGGAAAGGGCAACATACTAGTTATCCAATCACATTCAATTAAAAGCACATTTAACGCTCGTAACAAGCCCATTCATTCACTACCACAATGCCGACGCTGCCAACAACACTTTCCTCGTCACCATAAGCTTTGTCTATTATTCATACTAAATTACTAGACACAGGAATTTAGGATACAATCACCAAATCTAAACAGTCGTCTGCAGTGAACACACGTCACTGGATAACGCGAAGGTCTGTTTGAATATTGAAAGGAAATGCTTTCGCATCAAAGAATATAGCCTCTGACTTACCTCTGACTAATCCCGTTCCTGTCACAACAAAACCTGCATTTGTCATACATCCCGAAAGCAACACGTCCTCCGGCAGCGTACACTGCCGATGATCTGAGTATCTATGACGTCAGCTGGCTGTTGACGTATTTATTCTATGATGTCATTACTTATGGGGACACAATAAACAATGACGTTGCTTCATTGTTGACGTCACAGATTCCTGCTTGGCGACATCACCACTGTGTCCCCAACCGTTTGTGGATCCCTGTAATTATTTGGCAAGCGTCGCTCCTGATTATACGGGCCACTGAGACAGACATGCTCCCGTTGTCAACCCAATAAGATGTTCTCTGTCATCAATTAGCACAGCTTGCAAACAAAATACACAAAATTTACAGCAAAGAACGCACATAAAATCCTAGCAACGAAACCAAGTTCAGGTAGACCACCCGCGTTTTTACAGTAATACATGCGGCAGTATTTGGAAAGGGCCCCACACTTACAACTGAATACTATTAAAACAATCTGAAGCATCGTTGCATCTGCCGAGTAAATGAAGTGAAAATTCTGTAATATACACCAAATAACTTCCTTCAAGCAAAGTGGCGGTCGGGTAGCCTAGTGGTTAATGCCTTCGCTCGTCACGCCGAAGACCCGGGTTCCATTCCCGACATGGGTACAAAGTGTGAAGCCCATTTCTGGTGTAACCCGCCGTCATATTGCTGGAATATTGCTAAGAGCGGCGTAAAACCATACTCACTCACTCACTCCGTCAAGCAAATAGTTACTGATGGCACAAACGCAGACTCATGTTATAACTACGTCTGCGACTTGCTGATTTCATTTCCAAACAAAGACTTACTAATTATACCTGTGTTAATCATGCAACATGATAGTTACGGTGGATGACAACGGAATGATTTTCCTTACTGACTGCGACTTCAATACACAAGAATGGATCCATCTGAACACCAACCTCAACACAAGTGATACTTTCCTTTTTACAACTACGCGATCTCATCTAGGCACACACATTCAAGGCATATTATGTGACGGCAACCAACAGTCACTACACAAATCCGAACGTTAACTCTGTACATTTCCTGGAAAGGGCAACATACTAGTTATCCAATCACATTCAATTAAAAGCACATTTAACGCTCGTAACAAGCCCATTCATTCACTACCACAATGCCGACGCTGCCAACAACACTTTCCTCGTCACCATAAGCTTTGTCTATTATTCATACTAAATTACTAGACACAGGAATTTAGGATACAATCACCAAATCTAAACAGTCGTCTGCAGTGAACACACGTCACTGGATAACGCGAAGGTCTGTTTGAATATTGAAAGGAAATGCTTTCGCATCAAAGAATATAGCCTCTGACTTACCTCTGACTAATCCCGTTCCTGTCACAACAAAACCTGCTTTTGTCATACATCCCGAAAGCAACACGTCCTCCGGCAGCGTACACTGCCGATGATCTGAGTATCTATGACGTCAGCTGACTGTTGACGTATTTATTCTATGATGTCATTACTTATGGGGACACAATAAACAATGACGTTGCTTCATTGTTGACGTCACAGATTCCTGCTTGGCGACATCACCACTGTGTCCCAAAACGTTTGTGGATCCCTGTAATTATTTGGCAAGCGTCGCTCCTGATTATACGGGCCCTTGAGACAGACATGCTCCCTTTATCAACCCAATAAGATGTTCTCTGTCATCAATTAGCACAGCTTGCAAACAAAATACACAAAATTTACAGCAAAGAACGCACATCAAATCCTAGCAACGAAACCAAGCTCAGGTAGACCACCCGCGTTTTTACAGTAATACATGCGGCAGTATTTGGAAAGGGCCCTCACACTTACAACTGAATTCTATTAAAACAATCTGAAGCATCGTTGCACCTGCCGAGTAAATGAAGTGAAAATTCTGTAATATACACCAAATAACTTCCTTCAAGCAAAGTGGCGGTCGGGTAGCCTAGTGGTTAAAGCCTTCGCTCGTCACGCCGAAGACCCGGGTTCCATTCCCGACATGGGTACAAAGTGTGAAGCCCATTTCTGGTGTAACCCGCCGTCATATTGCTGGAATATTGCTAAGAACGGCGTAAAACCATACTCACTCACTCACTCCGTCAAGCAAATAGTTACTGATGGCACAAACGCAGACTCATGTTATAACTACGTCTGCGACTTGCTGATTTCATTTCCAAACAAAGACTTACTAATTATACCTGTGTTAATCATGCAACATGATAGTTACGGTGGATGACAACGGAATGATTTTCCTTACTGACTGCGACTTCAATACACAAGAATGGATCCATCTGAACACCAACCTCAACACAAGTGATACATTCCTTTTTACAACTACGCGATCTCATCTAGGCACACACATTCAAGGCATATTATGTGACGGCAACCAACAGTCACTACACAAATCCGAACGTTAACTCTGTACATTTCCTGGAAAGGGCAACATACTAGTTATCCAATCACATTCAATTAAAAGCACATTTAACGCTCGTAACAAGCCCATTCATTCACTACCACAATGCCGACGCTGCCAACAACACTTTCCTCGTCACCATAAGCTTTGTCTATTATTCATACTAAATTACTAGACACAGGAATTTAGGATACAATCACCAAATCTAAACAGTCGTCTGCAGTGAACACACGTCACTGGATAACGCGAAGGTCTGTTTGAATATTGAAAGGAAATGCTTTCGCATCAAAGAATATAGCCTCTGACTTACCTCTGACTAATCCCGTTCCTGTCACAACAAAACCTGCTTTTGTCATACATCCCGAAAGCAACACGTCCTCCGGCAGCGTACACTGCCGATGATCTGAGTATCTATGACGTCAGCTGATTGTTGACGTATTTATTCTATGATGTCATTACTTATGGGGACACAATAAACAATGACGTTGCTTCATTGTTGACGTCACAGATTCCTGCTTGGCGACATCACCACTGTGTCCCCAACCGTTTGTGGACCCCTGTAATTATTTGGCAAGCGTCGCTCCTGATTATACGGGCCACTGAGACAGACATGCTCCCTTTATCAACCCAATAAGATGTTCTCTGTCATCAATTAGCACAGCTTGCAAACAAAATACACAAAATTTACAGCAAAGAACGCACATCAAATCCTACCAACGAAACCAAGCTCAGGTAGACCACCCGCGTTTTGTAAAGTAATACATGCGGCAGTATTTGGACAGGGCCCTCACACTTACAACTGAATTCTATTAAAACAACCTGAAGCATCGTTGCATCTGCCGAGTAAATGAAGTGAAAATTCTGTAATATACACCAAATAACTTCCTTCAAGCAAAGTGGCGGTCGGGTAGCCTAGTGGTTAAAGCGTTCGCTCGTCACGCCGAAGACTCGGGTTCCATTCCCGACATGGGTACAATGTGTGAAGCCCATTTCTGGTGTAACCCGCCGTCACATTGCTGGAATATTGCTAAAAGCGACGTAAAACCATACTCACTCACTCACTCCGTCAAGCAAATAGTTACTGATGGCACAAACGCAGACTCATGTTATAACTACGTCTGCGACTTGCTGATTTCATTTCCAAACAAAGACTTACTAATTATACCTGTGTTAATCATGCAACATGATAGTTACGGTGGATGACAACGGTTCGAATGATTTTCCTTACTGACTGCGACTTCAATACACAAGAATGGATCCATCTGAACACCAACCTCAACACAAGTGATACTTTCCTTTTTACAACTACGCGATCTCATCTAGGCACACACATTCAAGGCATATTATGTGATGGCAACCAACAGTCACTACACAAATCCGAACGTTAACTCTGTACATTTCCTGGAAAGGGCAACATACTAGTTATCCAATCACATTCAATTAAAAGCACATTTAACGCTCGTAACAAGCCCATTCATTCACTACCACAATGCCGACGCTGCCAACAACACTTTCCTCGTCACCATAAGCTTTGTCTATTATTCATACTAAATTACTAGACACAGGAATTTAGGATACAATCACCAAATCTAAACAGTCGTCTGCAGTGAACACACGTCACTGGATAACGCGAAGGTCTGTTTGAATATTGAAAGGAAATGGTTTCGCATCAAAGAATATAGCCTCTAACTTACCTCTGACTAATCCCGTTCCTGTCACAACAAAACCTGCTTTTGTCATACATCCCGAAAGCAACACGTCCTCCGGCAGCGTACACTGCCGATAATCTGAGTGTCTATGACGTCAGCTGATTGTTGACGTATTTATTCTATGATGTCATTACTTATGGGGACACAATAAACAATGACGTTGCTTCATTGTTGACGTCACAGATTCCTGCTTGGCGACATCACCACTGTGTCCCCAACCGTTTGTGGACCCCTGTAATTATTTGGCAAGCGTCGCTCCTGATTATACGGGCCACTGAGACAGACATGCTCCCTTTATCAACCCAATAAGATGCTCTCTGTCATCAATTAGCACAGGTTGCAAACAAAATACACAAAATTTACAGCAAAGAACGCACATCAAATCCTAGCAACGAAACCAAGTTCAGGTAGACCACCCGCGTTTTTACAGTAATACATGCGGCAGTATTTGGAAAGGGCCCTCACACTTACAACTGAATTCTATTAAAACAATCTGAAGCATCGTTGCACCTGCCGAGTAAATGAAGTGAAAATTCTGTAATATACACCAAATAACTTCCTTCAAGCAAAGTGGCGGTCGGGTAGCCTAGTGGTTAATGCCTTCGCTCGTCACGCCGAAGACCCGGGTTCCATTCCCGACATGGGTACAAAGTGTGAAGCCCATTTCTGGTGTAACCCGCCGTCATATTGCTGGAATATTGCTAAGAGCGGCGTAAAACCATACTCACTCACTCACTCCGTCAAGCAAATAGTTACTGATGGCACAAACGCAGACTCATGTTATAACTACGTCTGCGACTTGCTGATTTCATTTCCAAACAAAGACTTACTAATTATACCTGTGTTAATCATGCAACATGATAGTTACGGTGGATGACAACGGAATGATTTTCCTTACTGACTGCGACTTCAATACACAAGAATGGATCCATCTGAACACCAACCTCAACACAAGTGATACTTTCCTTTTTACAACTACGCGATCTCATCTAGGCACACACATTCAAGGCATATTATGTGACGGCAACCAACAGTCACTACACAAATCCGAACGTTAACTCTGTACATTTCCTGGAAAGGGCAACATACTAGTTATCCAATCACATTCAATTAAAAGCACATTTAACGCTCGTAACAAGCCCATTCATTCACTACCACAATGCCGACGCTGCCAACAACACTTTCCTCGTCACCATAAGCTTTGTCTATTATTCATACTAAATTACTAGACACAGGAATTTAGGATACAATCACCAAATCTAAACAGTCGTCTGCAGTGAACACACGTCACTGGATAACGCGAAGGTCTGTTTGAATATTGAAAGGAAATGCTTTCGCATCAAAGAATATAGCCTCTGACTTACCTCTGACTAATCCCGTTCCTGTCACAACAAAACCTGCTTTTGTCATACATCCCGAAAGCAACACGTCCTCCGGCAGCGTACACTGCCGATGATCTGAGTATCTATGACGTCAGCTGATTGTTGACGTATTTATTCTATGATGTCATTACTTATGGGGACACAATAAACAATGACGTTGCTTCATTGTTGACGTCACAGATTCCTGCTTGGCGACATCACCACTGTGTCCCCAACCGTTTGTGGACCCCTGTAATTATTTGGCAAGCGTCGCTCCTGATTATACGGGCCACTGAGACAGACATGCTCCCTTTATCAACCCAATAAGATGTTCTCTGTCATCAATTAGCACAGCTTGCAAACAAAATACACAAAATTTACAGCAAAGAACGCACATCAAATCCTACCAACGAAACCAAGCTCAGGTAGACCACCCGCGTTTTGTAAAGTAATACATGCGGCAGTATTTGGACAGGGCCCTCACACTTACAACTGAATTCTATTAAAACAACCTGAAGCATCGTTGCATCTGCCGAGTAAATGAAGTGAAAATTCTGTAATATACACCAAATAACTTCCTTCAAGCAAAGTGGCGGTCGGGTAGCCTAGTGGTTAAAGCGTTCGCTCGTCACGCCGAAGACTCGGGTTCCATTCCCGACATGGGTACAATGTGTGAAGCCCATTTCTGGTGTAACCCGCCGTCACATTGCTGGAATATTGCTAAAAGCGACGTAAAACCATACTCACTCACTCACTCCGTCAAGCAAATAGTTACTGATGGCACAAACGCAGACTCATGTTATAACTACGTCTGCGACTTGCTGATTTCATTTCCAAACAAAGACTTACTAATTATACCTGTGTTAATCATGCAACATGATAGTTACGGTGGATGACAACGGTTCGAATGATTTTCCTTACTGACTGCGACTTCAATACACAAGAATGGATCCATCTGAACACCAACCTCAACACAAGTGATACTTTCCTTTTTACAACTACGCGATCTCATCTAGGCACACACATTCAAGGCATATTATGTGATGGCAACCAACAGTCACTACACAAATCCGAACGTTAACTCTGTACATTTCCTGGAAAGGGCAACATACTAGTTATCCAATCACATTCAATTAAAAGCACATTTAACGCTCGTAACAAGCCCATTCATTCACTACCACAATGCCGACGCTGCCAACAACACTTTCCTCGTCACCATAAGCTTTGTCTATTATTCATACTAAATTACTAGACACAGGAATTTAGGATACAATCACCAAATCTAAACAGTCGTCTGCAGTGAACACACGTCACTGGATAACGCGAAGGTCTGTTTGAATATTGAAAGGAAATGGTTTCGCATCAAAGAATATAGCCTTTAACTTACCTCTGACTAATCCCGTTCCTGTCACAACAAAACCTGCTTTTGTCATACATCCCGAAAGCAACACGTCCTCCGGCAGCGTACACTGCCGATAATCTGAGTGTCTATGACGTCAGCTGATTGTTGACGTATTTATTCTATGATGTCATTACTTATGGGGACACAATAAACAATGACGTTGCTTCATTGTTGACGTCACAGATTCCTGCTTGGCGACATCACCACTGTGTCCCCAACCGTTTGTGGACCCCTGTAATTATTTGGCAAGCGTCGCTCCTGATTATACGGGCCACTGAGACAGACATGCTCCCTTTATCAACCCAATAAGATGCTCTCTGTCATCAATTAGCACAGGTTGCAAACAAAATACACAAAATTTACAGCAAAGAACGCACATCAAATCCTAGCAACGAAACCAAGTTCAGGTAGACCACCCGCGTTTTTACAGTAATACATGCGGCAGTATTTGGAAAGGGCCCTCACACTTACAACTGAATTCTATTAAAACAATCTGAAGCATCGTTGCACCTGCCGAGTAAATGAAGTGAAAATTCTGTAACATACACCAAATAACTTCCTTCAAGCAAAGTGGCGGTCGGGTAGCCTAGTGGTTAATGCCTTCGCTCGTCACGCCGAAGACCCGGGTTCCATTCCCGACATGGGTACAAAGTGTGAAGCCCATTTCTGGTGTAACCCGCCGTCATATTGCTGGAATATTGCTAAGAGCGGCGTAAAACCATACTCACTCACTCACTCCGTCAAGCAAATAGTTACTGATGGCACAAACGCAGACTCATGTTATAACTACGTCTGCGACTTGCTGATTTAATTTCCAAACAAAGACTTACTAATTATACCTGTGTTAATCATGCAACATGATAGTTACGGTGGATGACAACGGAATGATTTTCCTTACTGACTGCGACTTCAATACACAAGAATGGATCCATCTGAACACCAACCTCAACACAAGTGATACTTTCCTTTTTACAACTACGCGATCTCATCTAGGCACACACATTCAAGGCATATTATGTGACGGCAACCAACAGTCACTACACAAATCCGAACGTTAACTCTGTACATTTCCTGGAAAGGGCAACATACTAGTTATCCAATCACATTCAATTAAAAGCACATTTAACGCTCGTAACAAGCCCATTCATTCACTACCACAATGCCGACGCTGCCAACAACACTTTCCTCGTCACCATAAGCTTTGTCTATTATTCATACTAAATTACTAGACACAGGAATTTAGGATACAATCACCAAATCTAAACAGTCGTCTGCAGTGAACACACGTCACTGGATAACGCGAAGGTCTGTTTGAATATTGAAAGGAAATGCTTTCGCATCAAAGAATATAGCCTCTGACTTACCTCTGACTAATCCCGTTCCTGTCACAACAAAACCTGCTTTTGTCATACATCCCGAAAGCAACACGTCCTCCGGCAGCGTACACTGCCGATGATCTGAGTATCTATGACGTCAGCTGATTGTTGACGTATTTATTCTATGATGTCATTACTTATGGGGACACAATAAACAATGACGTTGCTTCATTGTTGACGTCACAGATTCCTGCTTGGCGACATCACCACTGTGTCCCCAACCGTTTGTGGACCCCTGTAATTATTTGGCAAGCGTCGCTCCTGATTATACGGGCCACTGAGACAGACATGCTCCCTTTATCAACCCAATAAGATGTTCTCTGTCATCAATTAGCACAGCTTGCAAACAAAATACACAAAATTTACAGCAAAGAACGCACATCAAATCCTACCAACGAAACCAAGCTCAGGTAGACCACCCGCGTTTTGTAAAGTAATACATGCGGCAGTATTTGGACAGGGCCCTCACACTTACAACTGAATTCTATTAAAACAACCTGAAGCATCGTTGCATCTGCCGAGTAAATGAAGTGAAAATTCTGTAATATACACCAAATAACTTCCTTCAAGCAAAGTGGCGGTCGGGTAGCCTAGTGGTTAAAGCGTTCGCTCGTCACGCCGAAGACTCGGGTTCCATTCCCGACATGGGTACAATGTGTGAAGCCCATTTCTGGTGTAACCCGCCGTCACATTGCTGGAATATTGCTAAAAGCGACGTAAAACCATACTCACTCACTCACTCCGTCAAGCAAATAGTTACTGATGGCACAAACGCAGACTCATGTTATAACTACGTCTGCGACTTGCTGATTTCATTTCCAAACAAAGACTTACTAATTATACCTGTGTTAATCATGCAACATGATAGTTACGGTGGATGACAACGGTTCGAATGATTTTCCTTACTGACTGCGACTTCAATACACAAGAATGGATCCATCTGAACACCAACCTCAACACAAGTGATACTTTCCTTTTTACAACTACGCGATCTCATCTAGGCACACACATTCAAGGCATATTATGTGATGGCAACCAACAGTCACTACACAAATCCGAACGTTAACTCTGTACATTTCCTGGAAAGGGCAACATACTAGTTATCCAATCACATTCAATTAAAAGCACATTTAACGCTCGTAACAAGCCCATTCATTCACTACCACAATGCCGACGCTGCCAACAACACTTTCCTCGTCACCATAAGCTTTGTCTATTATTCATACTAAATTACTAGACACAGGAATTTAGGATACAATCACCAAATCTAAACAGTCGTCTGCAGTGAACACACGTCACTGGATAACGCGAAGGTCTGTTTGAATATTGAAAGGAAATGCTTTCGCATCAAAGAATATAGCCTCTAACTTACCTCTGACTAATCCCGTTCCTGTCACAACAAAACCTGCTTTTGTCATACATCCCGAAAGCAACACGTCCTCCGGCAGCGTACACTGCCGATAATCTGAGTGTCTATGACGTCAGCTGATTGTTGACGTATTTATTCTATGATGTCATTACTTATGGGGACACAATAAACAATGACGTTGCTTCATTGTTGACGTCACAGATTCCTGCTTGGCGACATCACCACTGTGTCCCCAACCGTTTGTGGACCCCTGTAATTATTTGGCAAGCGTCGCTCCTGATTATACGGGCCACTGAGACAGACATGCTCCCTTTATCAACCCAATAAGATGCTCTCTGTCATCAATTAGCACAGGTTGCAAACAAAATACACAAAATTTACAGCAAAGAACGCACATCAAATCCTAGCAACGAAACCAAGTTCAGGTAGACCACCCGCGTTTTTACAGTAATACATGCGGCAGTATTTGGAAAGGGCCCTCACACTTACAACTGAATTCTATTAAAACAATCTGAAGCATCGTTGCACCTGCCGAGTAAATGAAGTGAAAATTCTGTAACATACACCAAATAACTTCCTTCAAGCAAAGTGGCGGTCGGGTAGCCTAGTGGTTAATGCCTTCGCTCGTCACGCCGAAGACCCGGGTTCCATTCCCGACATGGGTACAAAGTGTGAAGCCCATTTCTGGTGTAACCCGCCGTCATATTGCTGGAATATTGCTAAGAGCGGCGTAAAACCATACTCACTCACTCACTCCGTCAAGCAAATAGTTACTGATGGCACAAACGCAGACTCATGTTATAACTACGTCTGCGACTTGCTGATTTAATTTCCAAACAAAGACTTACTAATTATACCTGTGTTAATCATGCAACATGATAGTTACGGTGGATGACAACGGAATGATTTTCCTTACTGACTGCGACTTCAATACACAAGAATGGATCCATCTGAACACCAACCTCAACACAAGTGATACTTTCCTTTTTACAACTACGCGATCTCATCTAGGCACACACATTCAAGGCATATTATGTGACGGCAACCAACAGTCACTACACAAATCCGAACGTTAACTCTGTACATTTCCTGGAAAGGGCAACATACTAGTTATCCAATCACATTCAATTAAAAGCACATTTAACGCTCGTAACAAGCCCATTCATTCACTACCACAATGCCGACGCTGCCAACAACACTTTCCTCGTCACCATAAGCTTTGTCTATTATTCATACTAAATTACTAGACACAGGAATTTAGGATACAATCACCAAATCTAAACAGTCGTCTGCAGTGAACACACGTCACTGGATAACGCGAAGGTCTGTTTGAATATTGAAAGGAAATGCTTTCGCATCAAAGAATATAGCCTCTGACTTACCTCTGACTAATCCCGTTCCTGTCACAACAAAACCTGCTTTTGTCATACATCCCGAAAGCAACACGTCCTCCGGCAGCGTACACTGCCGATGATCTGAGTATCTATGACGTCAGCTGACTGTTGACGTATTTATTCTATGATGTCATTACTTATGGGGACACAATAAACAATGACGTTGCTTCATTGTTGACGTCACAGATTCCTGCTTGGCGACATCACCACTGTGTCCCAAAACGTTTGTGGATCCCTGTAATTATTTGGCAAGCGTCGCTCCTGATTATACGGGCCCTTGAGACAGACATGCTCCCTTTATCAACCCAATAAGATGTTCTCTGTCATCAATTAGCACAGGTTGCAAACAAAATACACAAAATTTACAGCAAAGAACGCACATCAAATCCTAGCAACGAAACCAAGCTCAGGTAGACCACCCGCGTTTTTACAGTAATACATGCGGCAGTATTTGGAAAGGGCCCTCACACTTACAACTGAATTCTATTCAAACAATCGGAAGCATCGTTGCACCTGCCGAGTAAATGAAGTGAAAATTCTGTAATATACACCAAATAACTTCCTTCCAGCAAAGTGGCGGTCGGGTAGCCTAGTGGTTAAAGCGTTCGCTCGTCACGCCGAAGACCCGGATTCCATTCCCGACACGGGTACAATGTGTGAAGCCCATTTCTGGTGTCCCCCGCCGTCATATTGCTGGAATATTGCTAAGAACGGCGTAAAACCATACTCACTCACTCACTCACTCCGTCAAGCAAATAGTTACTGATGGCACAAACGCAGACTCATGTTATAACTACGTCTGCGACTTGCTGATTTCATTTCCAAACAAAGACTTACTAATTATACCTGTGTTAATCATGCAACATAATAGTAACGGTGGATGACAACGGAATGACTTTCCTTACTGACTGCGACTTCAATACACAAGAATGGATCCATCTGAACACCGACCTCAACACAAGTGATACTTTTCTTTTTACAACTACGTGATCTCATCTAGGCACACACATTCAAGGCATATTATGTGACGGCAACCAACAGTCACTACACAAAAATCCGAACGTTAACTCTGTACATTTCCTGGAAAGGGCAACATACTAGTTATCCAATCACATTCAATTAAAAGCACATTTAACGCTCGTAACAAGCCTATTCATTCACTACCAAAATGCCGACGCTGCCAACAACACTTTCCTCGTCACCATAAGCTTTGTCTATTATTCATACTAAATTACTAGACACAGGAATTTAGGATACAATCACCAAATCTAAACAGTCGTCTGCAGTGAACACACGTCACTGGATAACGCGAAGGTCTGTTTGAATATTGAAAGGAAATGCTTTCGCATCAAAGAATATAGCCTCTGACTTACCTCTGACTAATCCCGTTCCTGTCACAACAAAACCTGCTTTTGTCATACATCCCGAAAGCAACACGTCCTCCGGCAGCGTACACTGCCGATAATCTGAGTGTCTATGACGTCAGCTGATTGTTGACGTATTTATTCTATGATGTCATTACTTATGGGGACACAATAAACAATGACGTTGCTTCATTGTTGACGTCACAGATTCCTGCTTGGCGACATCACCACTGTGTCCCCAACCGTTTGTGGACCCCAGTAATTATTTGGCAAGCGTCGCTCCTGATAATATGGGCCACTGAGACAGACATGCTCCCTTTATCAACCCAATAAGATGCTCTCTGTCATCAATTAGCACAGCTTGCAAACAAAATACACAAAATTTACAGCAAAGAACGCACATCAAATCCTAGCAACGAAACCAAGCTCAGGTAGACCACCCGCGTTTTTACAGTAATACATGCGGCAGTATTTGGAAAGGGCCCTCACACTTACAACTGAATTCTATTCAAACAATCTGAAGCATCGTTGTACCTGCCGAGTAAATGAAGTGAAAATTCTGTAATATACACCAAATAACTTCCTTCCAGCAAAGTGGCGGTCGGGTAGCCTAGTGGTTAAAGCGTTCGCTCGTCACGCCGAAGACCCGGGTTCCATTCCCGACACGGGTACAATGTGTGAAGCCCATTTCTGGTGTCCCCGCCGTCATATTGCTGGAATATTGCTAAAAGCGGCGTAAAACCATACTCACTCACTCACTCCGTCAAGCAAATAGTTACTGATGGCACAAACGCAGACTCATGTTATAACTACGTCTGCGACTTGCTGATTTAATTTCCAAACAAAGACTTACGTACTAATTATACCTGCGTTAATCATGCAACATGATAGTTACGGTGGATGACAACGGAATGATTTTCCTTAATGACTGCGACTTCAATACACAAGAATGGATCCATCTGAACACCAACCTCAACACAAGTGATACTTTCCTTTTTACAACTACGCGATCTCATCTAGGCACACACATTCAAGGCATATTATGTGACGGCAACCAACAGTCACTACACAAATCCGAACGTTAACTCTGTACATTTCCTGGAAAGGGCAACATACTAGTTATCCAATCACATTCAATTAAAAGCACATTTAACGCTCGTAACAAGCCTATTCATTCACTACCAAAATGCCGACGCTGCCAACAACACTTTCCTCGTCACCATAAGCTTTGTCTATTATTCATACTAAATTACTAGACAGAGGAATTTAGGATACAATCACCAAATCTAAACAGTCGTCTGCAGTGAACACACGTCACTGGATAACGCGAAGGTCTGTTTGAATATTGAAAGGAAATGCTTTCGCATCAAAGAATATAGCCTCTGACTTACCTCTGACTAATCCCGTTCCTGTCACAACAAAACCTGCTTTTGTCATACATCCCGAAAGCAACACGTCCTCCGGCAGCGTACACTGCCGATGATCTGAGTATCTATGACGTCAGCTGATTGTTGACGTATTTATTCTATGATGTCATTACTTATGGGGACACAATAAACAATGACGTTGCTTCATTGTTGACGTCACAGATTCCTGCTTGGCGACATCACCACTGTGTCCCCAACCGTTTGTGGACCCCTGTAATTATTTGGCAAGCGTCGCTCCTGATTATACGGGCCACTGAGACAGACATGCTCCCTTTATCAACCCAATAAGATGTTCTCTGTCATCAATTAGCACAGCTTGCAAACAAAATACACAAAATTTACAGCAAAGAACGCACATCAAATCCTACCAACGAAACCAAGCTCAGGTAGACCACCCGCGTTTTGTAAAGTAATACATGCGGCAGTATTTGGAAAGGGCCCTCACACTTACAACTGAATTCTATTCAAACAACCTGAAGCATCGTTGCATCTGCCGAGTAAATGAAGTGAAAATTCTGTAATATACACCAAATAACTTCCTTCAAGCAAAGTGGCGGTCGGGTAGCCTAGTGGTTAAAGCGTTCGCTCGTCACGCCGAAGACTCGGGTTCCATTCCCGACATGGGTACAATGTGTGAAGCCCATTTCTGGTGTAACCCGCCGTCACATTGCTGGAATATTGCTAAAAGCGACGTAAAACCATACTCACTCACTCACTCCGTCAAGCAAATAGTTACTGATGGCACAAACGCAGACTCATGTTATAACTACGTCTGCGACTTGCTGATTTCATTTCCAAACAAAGACTTACTAATTATACCTGTGTTAATCATGCAACATGATAGTTACGGTGGATGACAACGGTTCGAATGATTTTCCTTACTGACTGCGACTTCAATACACAAGAATGGATCCATCTGAACACCAACCTCAACACAAGTGATACTTTCCTTTTTACAACTACGCGATCTCATCTAGGCACACACATTCAAGGCATATTATGTGATGGCAACCAACAGTCACTACACAAATCCGAACGTTAACTCTGTACATTTCCTGGAAAGGGCAACATACTAGTTATCCAATCACATTCAATTAAAAGCACATTTAACGCTCGTAACAAGCCCATTCATTCACTACCACAATGCCGACGCTGCCAACAACACTTTCCTCGTCACCATAAGCTTTGTCTATTATTCATACTAAATTACTAGACACAGGAATTTAGGATACAATCACCAAATCTAAACAGTCGTCTGCAGTGAACACACGTCACTGGATAACGCGAAGGTCTGTTTGAATATTGAAAGGAAATGCTTTCGCATCAAAGAATATAGCCTCTAACTTACCTCTGACTAATCCCGTTCCTGTCACAACAAAACCTGCTTTTGTCATACATCCCGAAAGCAACACGTCCTCCGGCAGCGTACACTGCCGATAATCTGAGTGTCTATGACGTCAGCTGATTGTTGACGTATTTATTCTATGATGTCATTACTTATGGGGACACAATAAACAATGACGTTGCTTCATTGTTGACGTCACAGATTCCTGCTTGGCGACATCACCACTGTGTCCCCAACCGTTTGTGGACCCCTGTAATTATTTGGCAAGCGTCGCTCCTGATTATACGGGCCACTGAGACAGACATGCTCCCTTTATCAACCCAATAAGATGCTCTCTGTCATCAATTAGCACAGGTTGCAAACAAAATACACAAAATTTACAGCAAAGAACGCACATCAAATCCTAGCAACGAAACCAAGCTCAGGTAGACCACCCGTGTTTTAACAGTAATACATGCGGCAGTATTTGGAAAGGACCCTCACACTTACAACTGAATTCTATTCAAACAATCGGAAGCATCGTTGCACCTGCCGAGTAAATGAAGTGAAAATTCTGTAATATACACCAAATAACTTCCTTCAAGCAAAGTGGCGGTCGGGTAGCCTAGTGGTTAAAGCGTTCGCTCGTCACGCCGAAGACCCGGGTTCCATTCCCGACACGGGTACAATGTGTGAAGCCCATTTCTGGTGTCCCCCGCCGTCATATTGCTGGAATATTGCTAAGAACGGCGTAAAACCATACTCACTCACTCACTCACTCCGTCAAGCAAATAGTTACTGATGGCACAAACGCAGACTCATGTTATAACTACGTCTGCGACTTGCTGATTTCATTTCCAAACAAAGACTTACTAATTATACCTGTGTTAATCATGCAACATAATAGTAACGGTGGATGACAACGGAATGACTTTCCTTACTGACTGCGACTTCAATACACAAGAATGGATCCATCTGAACACCGACCTCAACACAAGTGATACTTTTCTTTTTACAACTACGTGATCTCATCTAGGCACACACATTCAAGGCATATTATGTGACGGCAACCAACAGTCACTACACAAAAATCCAAACGTTAACTCTGTACATTTCCTGGAAAGGGCAACATACTAGTTATCCAATCACATTCAATTAAAAGCACATTTAACGCTCGTAACAAGCCTATTCATTCACTACCAAAATGCCGACGCTGCCAACAACACTTTCCTCGTCACCATAAGCTTTGTCTATTATTCATACTAAATTACTAGACACAGGAATTTAGGATACAATCACCAAATCTAAACAGTCGTCTGCAGTGAACACACGTCACTGGATAACGCGAAGGTCTGTTTGAATATTGAAAGGAAATGCTTTCGCATCAAAGAATATAGCCTCTGACTTACCTCTGACTAATCCCGTTCCTGTCACAACAAAACCTGCTTTTGTCATACATCCCGAAAGCAACACGTCCTCCGGCAGCGTACACTGCCGATAATCTGAGTGTCTATGACGTCAGCTGATTGTTGACGTATTTATTCTATGATGTCATTACTTATGGGGACACAATAAACAATGACGTTGCTTCATTGTTGACGTCACAGATTCCTGCTTGGCGACATCACCACTGTGTCCCCAACCGTTTGTGGACCCCAGTAATTATTTGGCAAGCGTCGCTCCTGATAATATGGGCCACTGAGACAGACATGCTCCCTTTATCAACCCAATAAGATGCTCTCTGTCATCAATTAGCACAGCTTGCAAACAAAATACACAAAATTTACAGCAAAGAACGCACATCAAATCCTAGCAACGAAACCAAGCTCAGGTAGACCACCCGCGTTTTTACAGTAATACATGCGGCAGTATTTGGAAAGGGCCCTCACACTTACAACTGAATTCTATTCAAACAATCGGAAGCATCGTTGCACCTGCCGAGTAAATGAAGTGAAAATTCTGTAATATACACCAAATAACTTCCTTCCAGCAAAGTGGCGGTCGGGTAGCCTAGTGGTTAAAGCGTTCGCTCGTCACGCCGAAGACCCGGGTTCCATTCCCGACACGGGTACAATGTGTGAAGCCCATTTCTGGTGTCCCCGCCGTCATATTGCTGGAATATTGCTAAAAGCGGCGTAAAACCATACTCACTCACTCACTCCGTCAAGCAAATAGTTACTGATGGCACAAACGCAGACTCATGTTATAACTACGTCTGCGACTTGCTGATTTAATTTCCAAACAAAGACTTACTAATTATACCTGTGGCAACATACTAGTTATCCAATCACATTCAATTAAAAGCACATTTAACGCTCGTAACAAGCCCATTCATTCACTACCACAATGCCAACGCTGCCAACAACACTTTCCTCGTCACCATAAGCTTTGTCTATTATTCATACTAAATTACTAGACACAGGAATTTAGGATACAATCACCAAATCTAAACAGTCGTCTGCAGTGAACACACGTCACTGGATAACGCGAAGGTCTGTTTGAATATTGAAAGGAAATGCTTTCGCATCAAAGAATATAGCCTCTAACTTACCTCTGACTAATCCCGTTCCTGTCACAACAAAACCTGCTTTTGTCATACATCCCGAAAGCAAAACGTCCTCCGGCAGCGTACACTGCCGATAATCTGAGTGTCTATGACGTCAGCTGATTGTTGACGTATTTATTCTATGATGTCATTACTTATGGGGACACAATAAACAATGACGTTGCTTCATTGTTGACGTCACAGATTCCTGCTTGGCGACATCACCACTGTGTCCCCAACCGTTTGTGGACCCCAGTAATTATTTGGCAAGCGTCGCTCCTGATAATATGGGCAACTGAGACAGACATGCTCCCTTTATCAACCCAATAAGATGCTCTCTGTCATCAATTAGCACAGGTTGCAAACAAAATACACAAAATTTACAGCAAAGAACGCACATCAAATCCTAGCAACGAAACCAAGCTCAGGTAGACCACCCGCGTTTTTACAGTAATACATGCGGCAGTATTTGGAAAGGGCCCTCACACTGACAACTGAATTCTATTCAAACAATCTGAAGCATCGTTGCACCTGCCGAGTAAATGAAGTGAAAATTCTGTAATATACACCAAATAACTTCCTTCCAGCAAAGTGGCGGTCGGGTAGCCTAGTGGTTAAAGCGTTCGCTCGTCACGCCGAAGACCCGGGTTCCATTCCCGACACGGGTACAATGTGTGAAGCCCATTTCTGGTGTCCCCGCCGTCATATTGCTGGAATATTGCTAAAAGCGGCGTAAAACCATACTCACTCACTCACTCCGTCAAGCAAATAGTTACTGATGGCACAAACGCAGACTCATGTTATAACTACGTCTGCGACTTGCTGATTTAATTTCCAAACAAAGACTTACTAATTATACCTGTGGCAACATACTAGTTATCCAATCACATTCAATTAAAAGCACATTTAACGCTCGTAACAAGCCCATTCATTCACTACCACAATGCCGACGCTGCCAACAACACTTTCCTCGTCACCATAAGCTTTGTCTATTATTCATACTAAATTACTAGACACAGGAATTTAGGATACAATCACCAAATCTAAACAGTCGTCTGCAGTGAGCACACGTCACTGGATAACGCGAAGGTCTGTTTGAATATTGAAAGGAAATGGTTTCCCATCAAAGAATATAGCCTCTGACTTACCTCTGACTAATCCCGTTCCTGTCACAACAAAACCTGCTTTTGTCATACATCCCGAAAGCAACACGTCCTCCGGCAGCGTACACTGCCGATAATCTGAGTGTCTATGACGTCAGCTGATTGTTGACGTATTTATTCTATGATGTCATTACTTATGGGGACACAATAAACAATGACGTTGCTTCATTGTTGACGTCACAGATTCCTGCTTGGCGACATCACCACTGTGTCCCCAACCGTTTGTGGACCCCAGTAATTATTTGGCAAGCGTCGCTCCTGATAATATGGGCCACTGAGACAGACATGCTCCCTTTATCAACCCAATAAGATGCTCTCTGTCATCAATTAGCACAGCTTGCAAACAAAATACACAAAATTTACAGCAAAGAACGCACATCAAATCCTAGCAACGAAACCAAGCTCAGGTGGACCACCCGCGTTTTTACAGTAATACATGCGGCAGTATTTGGAAAGGGCCCTCACACTTACAACTGAATTCTATTCAAACAATCTGAAGCATCGTTGTACCTGCCGAGTAAATGAAGTGAAAATTCTGTAATATACACCAAATAACTTCCTTCCAGCAAAGTGGCGGTCGGGTAGCCTAGTGGTTAAAGCGTTCGCTCGTCACGCCGAAGACCCGGGTTCCATTCCCGACACGGGTACAATGTGTGAAGCCCATTTCTGGTGTCCCCGCCGTCATATTGCTGGAATATTGCTAAAAGCGGCGTAAAACCATACTCACTCACTCACTCCGTCAAGCAAATAGCTACTGATGGCACAAACGCAGACTCATGTTATAACTACGTCTGCGACTTGCTGATTTAATTTCCAAACAAAGACTTACGTACTAATTATACCTGTGTTAATCATGCAACATGATAGTTACGGTGGATGACAACGGAATGATTTTCCTTACTGACTGCGACTTCAATACACAAGAATGGATCCATCTGAACACCAACCTCAACACAAGTGATACTTTCCTTTTTACAACTACGCGATCTCATCTAGGCACACACATTCAAGGCATATTATGTGACGGCAACCAACAGTCACTACACAAATCCGAACGTTAACTCTGTACATTTCCTGGAAAGGGCAACATACTAGTTATCCAATCACATTCAATTAAAAGCACATTTAACGCTCGTAACAAGCCTATTCATTCACTACCAAAATGCCGACGCTGCCAACAACACTTTCCTCGTCACCATAAGCTTTGTCTATTATTCATACTAAATTACTAGACACAGGAATTTAGGATACAATCACCAAATCTAAACAGTCGTCTGCAGTGAACACACGTCACTGGATAACGCGAAGGTCTGTTTGAATATTGAAAGGAAATGGTTTCGCATCAAAGAATATAGCCTCTGACTTACCTCTGACTAATCCCGTTCCTGTCACAACAAAACCTGCTTTTGTCATACATCCCGTACACTGCCGATAATCTGAGTATCTATGACGTCAGCTGATTGTTGACGTATTTATTCTATGATGTCATTACTTATGGGGACACAATAAACAATGACGTTGCTTCATTGTTGACGTCACAGATTCCTGCTTGGCGACATCACCACTGTGTCCCCAACCGTTTGTGGACCCCTGTAATTATTTGGCAAGCGTCGCTCCTGATTATACGGGCCACTGAGACAGACATGCTCCCTTTATCAACCCAATAAGATGCTCTCTGTCATCAATTAGCACAGGTTGCAAACAAAATACACAAAATTTACAGCAAAGAACGCACATCAAATCCTAGCAACGAAACCAAGCTCAGGTAGACCACCCGTGTTTTAACAGTAATACATGCGGCAGTATTTGGAAAGGACCCTCACACTTACAACTGAATTCTATTCAAACAATCGGAAGCATCGTTGCACCTGCCGAGTAAATGAAGTGAAAATTCTGTAATATACACCAAATAACTTCCTTCAAGCAAAGTGGCGGTCGGGTAGCCTAGTGGTTAAAGCGTTCGCTCGTCACGCCCAAGACCCGGGTTCCATTCCCGACACGGGTACAATGTGTGAAGCCCATTTCTGGTGTCCCCCGCCGTCATATTGCTGGAATATTGCTAAGAACGGCGTAAAACCATACTCACTCACTCACTCACTCCGTCAAGCAAATAGTTACTGATGGCACAAACGCAGACTCATGTTATAACTACGTCTGCGACTTGCTGATTTCATTTCCAAACAAAGACTTACTAATTATACCTGTGTTAATCATGCAACATAATAGTAACGGTGGATGACAACGGAATGACTTTCCTTACTGACTGCGACTTCAATACACAAGAATGGATCCATCTGAACACCGACCTCAACACAAGTGATACTTTTCTTTTTACAACTACGTGATCTCATCTAGGCACACACATTCAAGGCATATTATGTGACGGCAACCAACAGTCACTACACAAAAATCCGAACGTTAACTCTGTACATTTCCTGGAAAGGGCAACATACTAGTTATCCAATCACATTCAATTAAAAGCACATTTAACGCTCGTAACAAGCCTATTCATTCACTACCAAAATGCCGACGCTGCCAACAACACTTTCCTCGTCACCATAAGCTTTGTCTATTATTCATACTAAATTACTAGACACAGGAATTTAGGATACAATCACCAAATCTAAACAGTCGTCTGCAGTGAACACACGTCACTGGATAACGCGAAGGTCTGTTTGAATATTGAAAGGAAATGGTTTCGCATCAAAGAATATAGCCTCTGACTTACCTCTGACTAATCCCGTTCCTGTCACAACAAAACCTGCTTTTGTCATACATCCCGAAAGCAACACGTCCTCCGGCAGCGTACACTGCCGATAATCTGAGTGTCCATGACGTCAGCTGATTGTTGACGTATTTATTCTATGATGTCATTACTTATGGGGACACAATAAACAATGACGTTGTTTCATTGTTGACGTCACAGATTCCTGCTTGGCGACATCACCACTGTGTCCCCAACCGTTTGTGGACCCCTGTAATTATTTGGCAAGCGTCGCTCCTGATTATACGGGCCACTGAGACAGACATGCTCCCTTTATCAACCCAATAAGATGCTCTCTGTCATCAATTAGCACAGGTTGCAAACAAAATACACAAAATTTACAGCAAAGAACGCACATCAAATCCTAGCAACGAAACCAAGCTCAGGTAGACCACCCGCGTTTTTACAGTAATACATGCGGCAGTATTTGGAAAGGGCCCTCACACTTACAACTGAATTCTATTCAAATAATCTGAAGCATCGTTGTACCTGCCGAGTAAATGAAGTGAAAATTCTGTAATATACACCAAATAACTTCCTTCCAGCAAAGTGGCGGTCGGGTAGCCTAGTGGTTAAAGCGTTCGCTCGTCACGCCGAAGACCCGGGTTCCATTCCCGACACGGGTACAATGTGTGAAGCCCATTTCTGGTGTCCCCGCCGTCATATTGCTGGAATATTGCTAAAAGCGGCGTAAAACCATACTCACTCACTCACTCCGTCAAGCAAATAGTTACTGATGGCACAAACGCAGACTCATGTTATAACTACGTCTGCGACTTGCTGATTTAATTTCCAAACAAAGACTTACTAATTATACCTGTGTTAATCATGCAACATGATAGTTACGGTGGATGACAACGGAATGATTTTCCTTACTGACTGCGACTTCAATACACAAGAATGGATCCATCTGAACACCAACCTCAACACAAGTGATACTTTCCTTTTTACAACTACGCGATCTCATCTAGGCACACACATTCAAGGCATATTATGTGACGGCAACCAACAGTCACTACACAAATCCGAACGTTAACTCTGTACATTTCCTGGAAAGGGCAACATACTAGTTATCCAATCACATTCAATTAAAAGCACATTTAACGCTCGTAACAAGCCCATTCATTCACTACCACAATGCCGACGCTGCCAACAACACTTTCCTCGTCACCATAAGCTTTGTCTATTATTCATACTAAATTACTAGACACAGGAATTTAGGATACAATCACCAAATCTAAACAGTCGTCTGCAGTGAACACACGTCACTGGATAACGCGAAGGTCTGTTTGAATATTGAAAGGAAATGCTTTCGCATCAAAGAATATAGCCTCTAACTTACCTCTGACTAATCCCGTTCCTGTCACAACAAAACCTGCTTTTGTCATACATCCCGAAAGCAACACGTCCTCCGGCAGCGTACACTGCCGATAATCTGAGTGTCCATGACGTCAGCTTATTGTTGACGTATTTATTCTATGATGTCATTACTTATGGGGACACAATAAACAATGACGTTGCTTCATTGTTGACGTCACAGATTCCTGCTTGGCGACATCACCACTGTGTCCCCAACCGTTTGTGGACCACTGTAATTATTTGGCAAGCGTCGCTCCTGATTATACGGGCCACTGAGACATACATTGTCCCTTTATCAACCCAATAAGATGCTCTCTGTCATCAATTAGCACAGGTTGCAAACAAAATACACAAAATTTACAGCAAAGAACGCACATCAAATCCTAGCAACGAAACCAAGCTCAGGTAGACCACCCGCGTTTTTACAGTAATACATGCGGCAGTATTTGGAAAGGGCCCTCACACTTACAACTGAATTCTATTCAAATAATCTGAAGCATCGTTGTACCTGCCGAGTAAATGAAGTGAAAATTCTGTAATATACACCAAATAACTTCCTTCCAGCAAAGTGGCGGTCGGGTAGCCTAGTGGTTAAAGCGTTCGCTCGTCACGCCGAAGACCCGGGTTCCATTCCCGACACGGGTACAATGTGTGAAGCCCATTTCTGGTGTCCCCTGCCGTCATATTGCTGGAATATTGCTAAAAGCGGCGTAAAACCATACTCACTCACTCACTCCGTCAAGCAAATAGTTACTGATGGCACAAACGCAGACTCATGTTATAACTACGTCTGCGACTTGCTGATTTAATTTCCAAACAAAGACTTACTAATTATACCTGTGTTAATCATGCAACATGATAGTTACGGTGGATGACAACGGAATGATTTTCCTTACTGACTGCGACTTCAATACACAAGAATGGATCCATCTGAACACCAACCTCAACACAAGTGATACTTTCCTTTTTACAACTACGCGATCTCATCTAGGCACACACATTCAAGGCATATTATGTGACGGCAACCAACAGTCACTACACAAATCCGAACGTTAACTCTGTACATTTCCTGGAAAGGGCAACATACTAGTTATCCAATCACATTCAATTAAAAGCACATTTAACGCTCGTAACAAGCCCATTCATTCACTACCACAATGCCGACGCTGCCAACAACACTTTCCTCGTCACCATAAGCTTTGTCTATTATTCATACTAAATTACTAGACACAGGAATTTAGGATACAATCACCAAATCTAAACAGTCGTCTGCAGTGAACACACGTCACTGGATAACGCGAAGGTCTGTTTGAATATTGAAAGGAAATGGTTTCGCATCAAAGAATATAGCCTCTAACTTACCTCTGACTAATCCCGTTCCTGTCACAACAAAACCTGCTTTTGTCATACATCCCGAAAGCAACACGTCCTCCGGCAGCGTACACTGCCGATAATCTGAGTGTCCATGACGTCAGCTGATTGTTGACGTATTTATTCTATGATGTCATTACTTATGGGGACACAATAAACAATGACGTTGCTTCATTGTTGACGTCACAGATTCCTGCTTGGCGACATCACCACTGTGTCCCCAACCGTTTGTGGACCCCTGTAATTATTTGGCAAGCGTCGCTCCTGATTATACGGGCCACTGAGACAGACATGCTCCCTTTATCAACCCAATAAGATGCTCTCTGTCATCAATTAGCACAGGTTGCAAACAAAATACACAAAATTTACAGCAAAGAACGCACATCAAATCCTAGCAACGAAACTAAGCTCAGGTAGACCACCCGCGTTTTTACAGTAATACATGCGGCAGTATTTGGAAAGGGCCCTCACACTTACAACTGAATTCTATTCAAACAATCTGAAGCATCGTTGTACCTGCCGAGTAAATGAAGTGAAAATTCTGTAATATACACCAAATAACTTCCTTCCAGCAAAGTGGCGGTCGGGTAGCCTAGTGGTTAAAGCGTTCGCTCGTCACGCCGAAGACCCGGGTTCCATTCCCGACACGGGTACAATGTGTGAAGCCCATTTCTGGTGTCCCCGCCGTCATATTGCTGGAATATTGCTAAAAGCGGCGTAAAACCATACTCACTCACTCACTCCGTCAAGCAAATAGTTACTGATGGCACAAACGCAGACTCATGTTATAACTACGTCTGCGACTTGCTGATTTAATTTCCAAACAAAGACTTACTAATTATACCTGTGTTAATCATGCAACACGATAGTTACGGTGGATGACAACGGAATGATTTTCCTTAATGACTGCGACTTCAATACACAAGAATGGATCCATCTGAACACCAACCTCAACACAAGTGATACTTTCCTTTTTACAACTACGCGATCTCATCTAGGCACACACATTCAAGGCATATTATGTGACGGCAACCAACAGTCACTACACAAATCCGAACGTTAACTCTGTACATTTCCTGGAAAGGGCAACATACTAGTTATCCAATCACATTCAATTAAAAGCACATTTAACGCTCGTAACAAGCCCATTCATTCACTACCACAATGCCGACGCTGCCAACAACACTTTCCTCGTCACCATAAGCTTTGTCTATTATTCATACTAAATTACTAGACACAGGAATTTAGGATACAATCACCAAATCTAAACAGTCGTCTGCAGTGAACACACGTCACTGGATAACGCGAAGGTCTGTTTGAATATTGAAAGGAAATGCTTTCGCATCAAAGAATATAGCCTCTAACTTACCTCTGACTAATCCCGTTCCTGTCACAACAAAACCTGCTTTTGTCATACATCCCGAAAGCAACACGTCCTCCGGCAGCGTACACTGCCGATAATCTGAGTGTCTATGACGTCAGCTGATTGTTGACGTATTTATTCTATGATGTCATTACTTATGGGGACACAATAAACAATGACGTTGCTTCATTGTTGACGTCACAGATTCCTGCTTGGCGACATCACCACTGTGTCCCAAACCGTTTGTGGACCCCTGTAATTATTTGGCAAGCGTTGCTCCTGATTATACGGGCCACTGAGACAGACATGCTCCCTTTATCAACCCAATAAGATGTTCTCTGTCATCAATTAGCACAGGTTGCAAACAAAATACACAAAATTTACAGCAAAGAACGCACATTAAATCCTAGCAACGAAACCAAGCTCAGGTAGACCACCCGCGTTTTTACAGTAATACATACGGCAGTATTTGGAAAGGGCCCTCACACTTACAACTGAATTCTATTCAAACAATCTGAAGCATCGTTGCACCTGCCGAGTAAATGAAGTGAAAATTCTGTAATATACACCAAATAACTTCCTTCCAGCAAAGTGGCGGTCGGGTAGCCTAGTGGTTAAAGCGTTCGCTCGTCACGCCGAAGACCCGGGTTCCATTCCCAACACGGGTACAATGTGTGAAGCCCATTTCTGGTGTCCCCTGCCGTCATATTGCTGGAATATTGTTAAAGCGGCGTAAAACCATACTCACTCACTCACTCCGTCAAGCAAATAGTTACTGATGGCACAAACGCAGACTCATGTTATAACTACGTCTGCGACTTGCTGATTTAATTTCCAAACAAAGACTTACGTACTAATTATACCTGTGTTAATCATGCAACATGATAGTTACGGTGGATGACAACGGAATGATTTTCCTTACTGACTGCGACTTCAATACACAAGAATGGATCCATCTGAACACCAACCTCAACACAAGTGATACTTTCCTTTTTACAACTACGCGATCTCATCTAGGCACACACATTCAAGGCATATTATGTGACGGCAACCAACAGTCACTACACAAATCCGAACGTTAACTCTGTACATTTCCTGGAAAGGGCAACATACTAGTTATCCAATCACATTCAATTAAAAGCACATTTAACGCTCGTAACAAGCCTATTCATTCACTACCAAAATGCCGACGCTGCCAACAACACTTTCCTCGTCACCATAAGCTTTGTCTATTATTCATACTAAATTACTAGACACAGGAATTTAGGATTCAATCACCAAATCTAAACAGTCGTCTGCAGTGAACACACGTCACTGGATAACGCAAAGGTCTGTTTGAATATTGAAAGGAAATGGTTTCGCATCAAAGAATATAGCCTCTAACTTACCTCTGACTAATCCCGTTCCTGTCACAACAAAACCTGCTTTTGTCATACATCCCGTACACTGCCGATAATCTGAGTATCTATGACGTCAGCTGATTGTTGACGTATTTATTCTATGATGTCATTACTTATGGGGACACAATAAACAATGACGTTGCTTCATTGTTGACGTCACAGATTCCTGCTTGGCGACATCACCACTGTGTCCCCAACCGTTTGTGGACCCCTGTAATTATTTGGCAAGCGTCGCTCCTGATTATACGGGCCACTGAGACAGACATGCTCCCTTTATCAACCCAATAAGATGCTCTCTGTCATCAATTAGCACAGGTTGCAAACAAAATACACAAAATTTACAGCAAAGAACGCACATCAAATCCTAGCAACGAAACCAAGCTCAGGTAGACCACCCGCGTTTTTACAGTAATACATGCGGCAGTATTTGGAAAGGGCCCTCACACTTACAACTGAATTCTATTGAAACAATCGGAAGCATCGTTGCACCTGCCGAGTAAATGAAGTGAAAATTCTGTAATATACACCAAATAACTTCCTTCAAGCAAAGTGGCGGTCGGGTAGCCTAGTGGTTAAAGCGTTCGCTCGTCACGCCGAAGACCCGGGTTCCATTCCCGACACGGGTACAATGTGTGAAGCCCATTTCTGGTGTCCCCCGCCGTCATATTGCTGGAATATTGCTAAGAACGGCGTAAAACCATACTCACTCACTCACTCACTCCGTCAAGCAAATAGTTACTGATGGCACAAACGCAGACTCATGTTATAACTACGTCTGCGACTTGCTGATTTCATTTCCAAACAAAGACTTACTAATTATACCTGTGTTAATCATGCAACATAATAGTAACGGTGGATGACAACGGAATGACTTTCCTTACTGACTGCGACTTCAATACACAAGAATGGATCCATCTGAACACCGACCTCAACACAAGTGATACTTTTCTTTTTACAACTACGTGATCTCATCTAGGCACACACATTCAAGGCATATTATGTGACGGCAACCAACAGTCACTACACAAAAATCCGAACATTAACTCTGTACATTTCCTGGAAAGGGCAACATACTAGTTATCCAATCACATTCAATTAAAAGCACATTTAACGCTCGTAACAAGCCTATTCATTCACTACCAAAATGCCGACGCTGCCAACAACACTTTCCTCGTCACCATAAGCTTTGTCTATTATTCATACTAAATTACTAGACACAGGAATTTAGGATACAATCACCAAATCTAAACAGTCGTCTGCAGTGAACACACGTCACTGGATAACGCGAAGGTCTGTTTGAATATTGAAAGGAAATGGTTTCGCATCAAAGAATATAGCCTCTGACTTACCTCTGACTAATCCCGTTCCTGTCACAACAAAACCTGCTTTTGTCATACATCCCGTACACTGCCGATAATCTGAGTATCTATGACGTCAGCTGATTGTTGACGTATTTATTCTATGATGTCATTACTTATGGGGACACAATAAACAATGACGTTGCTTCATTGTTGACGTCACAGATTCCTGCTTGGCGACATCACCACTGTGTCCCCAACCGTTTGTGGACCCCTGTATTTATTTGGCAAGCGTCGCTCCTGATTATACGGGCCACTGAGACAGACATGCTCCCTTTATCAACCCAATAAGATGCTCTCTGTCATCAATTAGCACAGGTTGCAAACAAAATACACAAAATTTACAGCAAAGAACGCACATCAAATCCTAGCAACGAAACCAAGCTCAGGTAGACCACCCGCGTTTTTACAGTAATACATGCGGCAGTATTTGGAAAGGGCCCTCACACTTACAACTGAATTCTATTCAAACAATCTGAAGCATCGTTGCACCTGCCGAGTAAATGAAGTGAAAATTCTGTAATATACACCAAATAACTTCCTTCAAGCAAAGTGGCGGTCGGGTAGCCTAGTGGTTAAAGCGTTTGCTCGTCACGCCGAAGACCCGGGTTCCATTCCCGACACGGGTACAATGTGTGAAGCCCATTTCTGGTGTCCCCCGCCGTCATATTGCTGGAATATTGCTAAGAACGGCGTAAAACCATACTCACTCACTCACTCACTCCGTCAAGCAAATAGTTACTGATGGCACAAACGCAGATTCATGTTATAACTACGTCTGCGACTTGCTGATTTCATTTCCAAACAAAGACTTACTAATTATACCTGTGTTAATCATGCAACATAATAGTAACGGTGGATGACAACGGAATGACTTTCCTTACTGACTGCGACTTCAATACACAAGAATGGATCCATCTGAACACCGACCTCAACACAAGTGATACTTTTCTTTTTACAACTACGTGATCTCATCTAGGCACACACATTCAAGGCATATTATGTGACGGCAACCAACAGTCACTACACAAAAATCCGAACATTAACTCTGTACATTTCCTGGAAAGGGCAACATACTAGTTATCCAATCACATTCAATTAAAAGCACATTTAACGCTCGTAACAAGCCTATTCATTCACTACCACAATGCCGACGCTGCCAACAACACTTTCCTCGTCACCATAAGCTTTGTCTATTATTCATACTAAATTACTAGACACAGGAATTTAGGATACAATCACCAAATCTAAACAGTCGTCTGCAGTGAACACACGTCACTGGATAACGCGAAGGTCTGTTTGAATATTGAAAGGAAATGCTTTCGCATCAAAGAATATAGCCTCTGACTTACCTCTGACTAATCCCGTTCCTGTCACAACAAAACCTGCTTTTGTCATACATCCCGTACACTGCCGATAATCTGAGTATCTATGACGTCAGCTGATTGTTGACGTATTTATTCTATGATGTCATTACTTATGGGGACACAATAAACAATGACGTTGCTTCATTGTTGACGTCACAGATTCCTGCTTGGCGACATCACCACTGTGTCCCCAACCGTTTGTGGACCCCTGTATTTATTTGGCAAGCGTCGCTCCTGATTATACGGGCCACTGAGACAGACATGCTCCCTTTATCAACCCAATAAGATGCTCTCTGTCATCAATTAGCACAGGTTGCAAACAAAATACACAAAATTTACAACAAAGAACGCACATCAAATCCTAGCAACGAAACCAAGCTCAGGTAGACCACCCGCGTTTTTACAGTAATACATGCGGCAGTATTTGGAAAGGGCCCTCACACTTACAACTGAATTCTATTCAAACAATCTGAAGCATCGTTGCACCTGCCGAGTAAATGAAGTGAACATTCTGTAATATACACCAAATAACTTCCTTCCAGCAAAGTGGCGGTCGGGTAGCCTAGTGGTTCAAGCGTTCGCTCGTCACGCCCTAGACCCGGGTTCCATTCCCGACATGGTTACAATGTGTGAAGCCCATTTCTGGTGTCCCCCGCCGTCATATTGCTGGAATATTGCTAAAAGCGGCGTAAAACCATACTCACTCACTCACTCCGTCAAGCAAATAGTTACTGATGGCACAAACGCAGACTCATGTTATAACTACGTCTGCGACTTGCTGATTTAATTTCCAAACAAAGACTTACGTACTAATTATACCTGTGTTAATCATGCAACATGATAGTTACGGTGGATGACAACGGAATGATTTTCCTTACTGACTGCGACTTCAATACACAAGAATGGATCCATCTGAACATCAACCTCAACACAAGTGATACTTTCCTTTTTACAACTACGCGATCTCATCTAGGCACACACATTCAAGGCATATTATGTGACGGCAACCAACAGTCACTACACAAATCCGAACGTTAACTCTGTACATTTCCTGGAAAGGGCAACATACTAGTTATCCAATCACATTCAATTAAAAGCACATTTAACGCTCGTAACAAGCCCATTCATTCACTACCACAATGCCGACGCTGCCAACAACACTTTCCTCGTCACCATAAGCTTTGTCTATTATTCATACTAAATTACTAGACACAGGAATTTAGGATACAATCACCAAATCTAAACAGTCGTCTGCAGTGAACACACGTCACTGGATAACGCGAAGGTCTGTTTGAATATTGAAAGGAAATGGTTTCGCATCAAAGAATATAGCCTCTGACTTACCTCTGACTAATCGTAACAAGCCCATTCATTCACTACCACATTGCCAACGCTGCCAAGAACACTTTCCTCGTCACCATAAGCTTTGTCTATTATTCATACTAAATTACTAGACACAGGAATTTAGGATACAATCACCAAATCTAAACAGTCGTCTGCAGTGAACACACGTCACTGGATAACGCGAAGGTCTGTTTGAATATTGAAAGGAAATGCTTTCGCATCAAAGAATATAGCCTCTGACTTACCTCTGACTAATCCCGTTCCTGTCACAACAAAACCTGCTTTTGTCATACATCCCGAAAGCAACACGTCCTCCGGCAGCGTACACTGCCGATAATCTGAGTTTCTATGACGTCAGCTGATTGTTGACGTATTTATTCTATGATGTCATTACTTATGGGGACACAATAAACAATGACGTTGCTTCATTGTTGACGTCACAGATTCCTGCTTGGCGACATCACCACTGTGTCCCCAACCGTTTGTGGACCCCTGTAATTATTTGGCAAGCGTCGCTCCTGATTATACGGGCCACTGAGACAGACATGCTCCCTTTATCAACCCAATAAGATGCTCTCTGTCATCAATTAGCACAGGTTGCAAACAAAATACACAAAATTTACAGCAAAGAACGCACATCAAATCCTAGCAACGAAACCAAGCTCAGGTAGACCACCCGCGTTTTTACAGTAATACATGCGGCAGCATTTGGAAAGGGCCCTCACACTTACAACTGAATTCTATTAAAACAATCTGAAGCATCGTTGCACCTGCCGAGTAAATGAAGTGAAAATTCTGTAATATACACCAAATAACTTCCTTCAAGCAAAGTGGCGGTCGGGTAGCCTAGTGGTTAAAGCGTTTGCTCGTCACGCCGAAGACCCGGGTTCCATTCCCGACACGGGTACAATGTGTGAAGCCCATTTCTGGTGTCCCCCGCCGTCATATTGCTGGAATATTGCTAAGAACGGCGTAAAACCATACTCACTCACTCACTCACTCCGTCAAGCAAATAGTTACTGATGGCACAAACGCAGATTCATGTTATAACTACGTCTGCGACTTGCTGATTTCATTTCCAAACAAAGACTTACTAATTATACCTGTGTTAATCATGCAACATAATAGTAACGGTGGATGACAACGGAATGACTTTCCTTACTGACTGCGACTTCAATACACAAGAATGGATCCATCTGAACACCGACCTCAACACAAGTGATACTTTTCTTTTTACAACTACGTGATCTCATCTAGGCACACACATTCAAGGCATATTATGTGACGGCAACCAACAGTCACTACACAAAAATCCGAACATTAACTCTGTACATTTCCTGGAAAGGGCAACATACTAGTTATCCAATCACATTCAATTAAAAGCACATTTAACGCTCGTAACAAGCCTATTCATTCACTACCACAATGCCGACGCTGCCAACAACACTTTCCTCGTCACCATAAGCTTTGTCTATTATTCATACTAAATTACTAGACACAGGAATTTAGGATACAATCACCAAATCTAAACAGTCGTCTGCAGTGAACACACGTCACTGGATAACGCGAAGGTCTGTTTGAATATTGAAAGGAAATGCTTTCGCATCAAAGAATATAGCCTCTGACTTACCTCTGACTAATCCCGTTCCTGTCACAACAAAACCTGCTTTTGTCATACATCCCGTACACTGCCGATAATCTGAGTATCTATGACGTCAGCTGATTGTTGACGTATTTATTCTATGATGTCATTACTTATGGGGACACAATAAACAATGACGTTGCTTCATTGTTGACGTCACAGATTCCTGCTTGGCGACATCACCACTGTGTCCCCAACCGTTTGTGGACCCCTGTATTTATTTGGCAAGCGTCGCTCCTGATTATACGGGCCACTGAGACAGACATGCTCCCTTTATCAACCCAATAAGATGCTCTCTGTCATCAATTAGCACAGGTTGCAAACAAAATACACAAAATTTACAGCAAAGAACGCACATCAAATCCTAGCAACGAAACCAAGCTCAGGTAGACCACCCGCGTTTTTACAGTAATACATGCGGCAGTATTTGGAAAGGGCCCTCACACTTACAACTGAATTCTATTCAAACAATCTGAAGCATCGTTGCACCTGCCGAGTAAATGAAGTGAACATTCTGTAATATACACCAAATAACTTCCTTCCAGCAAAGTGGCGGTCGGGTAGCCTAGTGGTTCAAGCGTTCGCTCGTCACGCCCTAGACCCGGGTTCCATTCCCGACATGGTTACAATGTGTGAAGCCCATTTCTGGTGTCCCCCGCCGTCATATTGCTGGAATATTGCTAAAAGCGGCGTAAAACCATACTCACTCACTCACTCCGTCAAGCAAATAGTTACTGATGGCACAAACGCAGACTCATGTTATAACTACGTCTGCGACTTGCTGATTTAATTTCCAAACAAAGACTTACGTACTAATTATACCTGTGTTAATCATGCAACATGATAGTTACGGTGGATGACAACGGAATGATTTTCCTTACTGACTGCGACTTCAATACACAAGAATGGATCCATCTGAACATCAACCTCAACACAAGTGATACTTTCCTTTTTACAACTACGCGATCTCATCTAGGCACACACATTCAAGGCATATTATGTGACGGCAACCAACAGTCACTACACAAATCCGAACGTTAACTCTGTACATTTCCTGGAAAGGGCAACATACTAGTTATCCAATCACATTCAATTAAAAGCACATTTAACGCTCGTAACAAGCCCATTCATTCAATACCACAATGCCGACGCTGCCAACAACACTTTCCTCGTCACCATAAGCTTTGTCTATTATTCATACTAAATTACTAGACACAGGAATTTAGGATACAATCACCAAATCTAAACAGTCGTCTGCAGTGAACACACGTCACTGGATAACGCGAAGGTCTGTTTGAATATTGAAAGGAAATGCTTTCGCATCAAAGAATATAGCCTCTGACTTACCTCTGACTAATCCCGGTCCTGTCACAACAAAACCTGCATTTGTCATACATCCCGAAAGCAACACGTCCTCCGGCAGCGTACACTGCCGATAATCTGAGTGTCTATGACGTCAGCTGATTGTTGACGTATTTATTCTATGATGTCATTACTTATGGGGACACAATAAACAATGACGTTGCTTCATTGTTGACGTCACAGATTCCTGCTTGGCGACATCACCACTGTGTCCCCAACCGTTTGTGGACCCCTGTAATTATTTGGCAAGCGTCGCTCCTGATTATACGGGCCACTGAGACAGACATGCTCCCTTTATCAACCCAATACGATGCTCTCTGTCATCAATTAGCACAGCTTGCAAACAAAATACACAAAATTTACAGCAAAGAACGCACATCAAATCCTAGCAACGAAACCAAGCTCAGGTAGACCACCCGCGTTTTTACAGTAATACATGCGGCAGTATTTGGAAAGGGCCCTCACACTTACAACTGAATTCTATTCAAACAATCTGAAGCATCGTTGCACCTGCCGAGTAAATGAAGTGAACATTCTGTAATATACACCAAATAACTTCCTTCCAGCAAAGTGGCGGTCGGGTAGCCTAGTGGTTAAAGCGTTCGCTCGTCACGCCCTAGACCCGGGTTCCATTCCCGACACGGGTACAATGTGTGAAGCCCATTTCTGGTGTCCCCCGCCGTCATATTGCTGGAATATTGCTAAAAGCGGCGTAAAACCATACTCACTCACTCCGTCAAGCAAATAGTTACTGATGGCCCAAACGCAGACTCATGTTATAACTACGTCTGCGACTTGCTGATTTAATTTCCAAACAAAGACTTACTAATTATACCTGTGTTAATCATGCAACATGATAGTTACGGTGGATGACAACGGAATGATTTTCCTTACTGACTGCGACTTCAATACACAAGAATGGATCCATCTGAACATCAACCTCAACACAAGTGATACTTTCCTTTTTACAACTACGCGATCTCATCTAGGCACACACATTCAAGGCATATTATGTGACGGCAACCAACAGTCACTACACAAATCCGAACGTTAACTCTGTACATTTCCTGGAAAGGGCAACATACTAGTTATCCAATCACATTCAATTAAAAGCACATTTAACGCTCGTAACAAGCCCATTCATTCAATACCACAATGCCGACGCTGCCAACAACACTTTCCTCGTCACCATAAGCTTTGTCTATTATTCATACTAAATTACTAGACACAGGAATTTAGGATACAATCACCAAATCTAAACAGTCGTCTGCAGTGAACACACGTCACTGGATAACGCGAAGGTCTGTTTGAATATTGAAAGGAAATGGTTTCGCATCAAAGAATATAGCCTCTGACTTACCTCTGACTAATCGTAACAAGCCCATTCATTCACTACCACATTGCCAACGCTGCCAAGAACACTTTCCTCGTCACCATAAGCTTTGTCTATTATTCATACTAAATTACTAGACACAGGAATTTAGGATACAATCACCAAATCTAAACAGTCGTCTGCAGTGAACACACGTCACTGGATAACGCGAAGGTCTGTTTGAATATTGAAAGGAAATGCTTTCGCATCAAAGAATATAGCCTCTGACTTACCTCTGACTAATCCCGTTCCTGTCACAACAAAACCTGCTTTTGTCATACATCCCGAAAGCAACACGTCCTCCGGCAGCGTACACTGCCGATAATCTGAGTTTCTATGACGTCAGCTGATTGTTGACGTATTTATTCTATGATGTCATTACTTATGGGGACACAATAAACAATGACGTTGCTTCATTGTTGACGTCACAGATTCCTGCTTGGCGACATCACCACTGTGTCCCCAACCGTTTGTGGACCCCTGTAATTATTTGGCAAGCGTCGCTCCTGATTATACGGGCCACTGAGACATACATTGTCCCTTTATCAACCCAATAAGATGCTCTCTGTCATCAATTAGCACAGGTTGCAAACAAAATACACAAAATTTACAGCAAAGAACGCACATTAAATCCTAGCAACGAAACCAAGCTCAGGTAGACCACCCGCGTTTTTACAGTAATACATGCGGCAGCATTTGGAAAGGGCCCTCACACTTACAACTGAATTCTATTCAAACAATCTGAAGCATCGTTGCACCTGCCGAGTAAATGAAGTGAAAATTCTGTAATATACACCAAATAACTTCCTTCAAGCAAAGTGGCGGTCGGGTAGCCTAGTGGTTAAAGCGTTCGCTCGTCACGCCGAAGACCCGGGTTCCATTCCCGACATGGGTACAATGTGTGAAGCCCATTTCTGGTGTCCCCCGCCGTCATATTGCTGGAATATTGCTAAGAGCGGCGTAAAACCATACTCACTCACTCACTCCGTCAAGCAAATAGTTACTGATGGCACAAACGCAGACTCATGTTATAACTACGTCTGCGACTTGCTGATTTCATTTCCAAACAAAGACTTACTAATTATACCTGTGTTAATCATGCAACATGATAGTTACGGTGGATGACAACGGAATGACTTTCCTTACTGACTGCGACTTCAATACACAAGAATGGATCCATCTGAACACCAACCTCAACACAAGTGATACTTTCCTTTTTACAACTACGCGATCTCATCTAGGCACACACATTCATGGCATATTATGTGACGGCAACCAACAGTCACTACACAAATCCGAACGTTAACTCTGTACATTTCCTGGAAAGGGCAACATACTAGTTATCCAATCACATTCAATTAAAAGCACATTTAACGCTCGTAACAAGCCCATTCATTCACTACCACAATGCCGACGCTGCCAAGGACACTTTCCTCGTCACCATAAGCTTTGTCTATTATTCATACTAAATTACTAGACACAGGAATTTAGGATACAATCACCAAATCTAAACAGTCGTCTGCAGTGAACACACGTTACTGGATAACGCGAAGGTCTGTTTGAATATTGAAAGGAAATGCTTTCGCATCAAAGAATATAGCCTCTGACTTACCTCTGACTAATCCCGTTCCTGTCACAACAAAACCTGCTTTTGTCATACATCCCGAAAGCAACACGTCCTCCGGCAGCGTACACTGCCGATGATCTGAGTATCTATGACGTCAGCTGATTGTTGACGTATTTATTCTATGATGTCATTACTTATGGGGACACAATAAACAATGACGTTGCTTCATTGTTGACGTCACAGATTCCTGCTTGGCGACATCACCACTGTGTCCCCAACCGTTTGTGGACCCCTGTAATTATTTGGCAAGCGTCGCTCCTGATTATACGGGCCACTGAGACAGACATGCTCCCTTTATCAACCCAATAAGATGTTCTCTGTCATCAATTAGCACAGCTTGCAAACAAAATACACAAAATTTACAGCAAAGAACGCACATTAAATCCTAGCAACGAAACCAAGCTCAGGTAGACCACCCGCGTTTTTACAGTAATACATGCGGCAGTATTTGGAAAGGGCCCTCACACTTACAACTGAATTCTATTAAAACAATCTGAAGCATCGTTGCACCTGCCGAGTAAATGAAGTGAACATTCTGTAATATACACCAAATAACTTCCATCAAGCAAAGTGGCGGTCGGGTAGCCTAGTGGTTAAAGCGTTCGCTCGTCACGCCCAAGACCCCCGGGTTCCATTCCCGACATGGGTACAATGTGTGAAGCCCATTTCTGGTGTAACCCGCCGTCATATTGCTGGAATATTGCTAAAAGCGGCGTAAAACCATACTCACTCACTCACTCCGTCAAGCAAATAGCTACTGATGGCACAAACGCAGACTCATGTTATAACTACGTCTGCGACTTGCTGATTTCATTTCCAAACAAAGACTTACTAGTTATACCTGTGTTAATCATGCAACATGATAGTTACGGTGGATGACAACGGAATGATTTTCCTTACTGACTGCGACTTCAATACACAAGAATGGATCCATCTGAACACCAACCTCAACACAAGTGATACTTTCCTTTTTACAACTACGCGATCTCATCTAGGCACACACATTCAAGGCATATTATGTGACGGCAACCAACAGTCACTACACAAATCCGAACGTTAACTCTGTACATTTCCTGGAAAGGGCAACATACTAGTTATCCAATCACATTCAATTAAACGCACATTTAACGCTCGTAACAAGCCCATTCATTCACTACCACAATGCCGACGCTGCCAACAACACTTTCCTCGTCACCATAAGCTTTGTCTATTATTCATACTAAATTACTAGACACAGGAATTTAGGATACAATCACCAAATCTAAACAGTCGTCTGCAGTGAACACACGTCACTGGATAACGCGAAGGTCTGTTTGAATATTGAAAGGAAATGGTTTCGCATCAAAGAATATAGCCTCTGACTTACCTCTGACTAATCGTAACAAGCCCATTCATTCACTACCACATTGCCAACGCTGCCAAGAACACTTTCCTCGTCACCATAAGCTTTGTCTATTATTCATACTAAATTACTAGACACAGGAATTTAGGATACAATCACCAAATCTAAACAGTCGTCTGCAGTGATCACACGTCACTGGATAACGCGAAGGTCTGTTTGAATATTGAAAGGAAATGCTTTCGCATCAAAGAATATAGCCTCTGACTTACCTCTGACTAATCCCGTTCCTGTCACAACAAAACCTGCTTTTGTCATACATCCCGAAAGCAACACGTCCTCCGGCAGCGTACACTGCCGATAATCTGTGTGTCTATGACGTCAGCTGATTGTTGACGTATTTATTCTATGATGTCATTACTTATGGGGACACAATAAACAATGACGTTGCTTCATTGTTGACGTCACAGATTCCTGCTTGGCGACATCACCACTGTGTCCCCAACCGTTTGTGGACCCCTGTAATTATTTGGCAAGCGTCGCTCCTGATTATACGGGCCACTGAGACAGACATGCTCCCTTTATCAACCCAATAAGATGCTCTCTGTCATCAATTAGCACAGCTTGCAAACAAAATACACAAAATTTACAGCAAAGAACGCACATTAAATCCTAGCAACGAAACCAAGCTCAGGTAGACCACCCGCGTTTTTACAGTAATACATGCGGCAGTATTTGGAAAGGGCCCTCACACTTACAACTGAATTCTATTAAAACAATCTGAAGCATCGTTGCACCTGCCGAGTAAATGAAGTGAAAATTCTGTAATATACACCAAATAACTTCCTTCAAGCAAAGTGGCGGTCGGGTAGCCTAGTGGTTAAAGCGTTCGCTCGTCACGCCGAAGACCCCCGGGTTCCATTCCCGACATGGGTACAATGTGTGAAGCCCATTTCTGGTGTAACCCGCCGTCATATTGCTGGAATATTGCTAAAAGCGGCGTAAAACCATACTCACTCACTCACTCCGTCAAGCAAATAGCTACTGATGGCACAAACGCAGACTCATGTTATAACTACGTCTGCGACTTGCTGATTTCATTTCCAAACAAAAACTTACTAATTATACCTGTGTTAATCATGCAACATGATAGTTACGGTGGATGACAACGGAATGATTTTCCTTACTGACTGCGACTTCAATACACAAGAATGGATCCATCTGAACACCAACCTCAACACAAGTGATACTTTCCTTTTTACAACTACGCGATCTCATCTAGGCACACACATTCAAGGCATATTATGTGACGGCAACCAACAGTCACTACACAAATCTGAACGTTAACTCTGTACATTTCCTGGAAAGGGCAACATACTAGTTATCCAATCACATTCAATTAAACGCACATTTAACGCTCGTAACAAGCCCATTCATTCACTACCACAATGCCGACGCTGCCAAGAACACTTTCCTCGTCACCATAAGCCTTGTCTATTATTCATACTAAATTACTAGACACAGGAATTTAGGATACAATCACCAAATCTAAACAGTCGTCTGCAGTGAACACACGTCACTGGATAACGCGAAGGTCTGTTTGAATATTGAAAGGAAATGCTTTCGCATCAAAGAATATAGCCTCTGACTTACCTCTGACTAATTCCGTTCCTGTCACAACAAAACCTGCTTTTGTGATACATCCCGAAAGCAACACGTCCTCCGGCAGCGTATACTGCCGATAATCTGTGTGTCTATGACGTCAGCTGATTGTTGACGTATTTATTCTATGATGTCATTACTTATGGGGACACAATAAACAATGACGTTGCTTCATTGTTGACGTCACAGATTCCTGCTTGGCGACATCACCACTGTGTCCCCAACCGTTTGTGGACCCCTGTAATTATTTGGCAAGCGTTGCTCCTGATTATACGGGCCACTGAGACATACATGGTCCCTTTATCAACCCAATAAGATGCTCTCTGTCATCAATTAGCACAGCTTGCAAACAAAATACACAAAATTTACAGCAAAGAACGCACATTAAATCCTAGCAACGAAACCAAGCTCAGGTAGACCACCCGCGTTTTTACAGTAATACATGCGGCAGTATTTGGAAAGGGCCCTCACACTTACAACTGAATTCTATTAAAACAATCTGAAGCATCGTTGCACCTGCCGAGTAAATGAAGTGAAAATTCTGTAATATACACCAAATAACTTCCATCAAGCAAAGTGGCGGTCGGGTAGCCTAGTGGTTAAAGCGTTCGCTCGTCACGCCGAAGACCCCCGGGTTCCATTCCCGACATGGGTACAATGTGTGAAGCCCATTTCTGGTGTAACCCGCCGTCATATTGCTGGAATATTGCTAAAAGCGGCGTAAAACCATACTCACTCACTCACTCACTCACTCACTCCGTCAAGCAAATAGCTACTCATGGCACAAACGCAGACTCATGTTATAACTACGTCTGCGACTTGCTGATTTCATTTCCAAACAAAGACTTACTAGTTATACCTGTGTTAATCATGCAACATGATAGTTACGGTGGATGACAACGGAATGATTTTCCTTAATGACTGCGACTTCAATACACAAGAATGGATCCATCTGAACACCAACCTCAACACAAGTGATACTTTCCTTTTTACAACTACGCGATCTCATCTAGGCACACACATTCAAGGCATATTATGTGACGGCAACCAACAGTCACTACACAAATCCGAACGTTAACTCTGTACATTTCCTGGAAAGGGCAACATACTAGTTATCCTATCACATTCAATTAAAAGCACATTTAACGCTCGTAACAAGCCCATTCATTCACTACCACAATGCCGACGCTGCCAAGAACACTTTCCTCGTCACCATAAGCTTTGTCTATTATTCATACTAAATTACTAGACACAGGAATTTAGGATACAATCACCAAATCTAAACAGTCGTCTGCAGTGAACACACGTCACTGGATAACGCGAAGGTCTGTTTGAATATTGAAAGGAAATGCTTTCGCATCAAAGAATATAGCCTCTGACTTACCTCTGACTAATCCCGTTCCTGTCACAACAAAACCTGCTTTTGTCATACATCCCGAAAGCAACACGTCCTCCGGCAGCGTACACTGCCGATAATCTGAGTTTCTATGACGTCAGCTGATTGTTGACGTATTTATTCTATGATGTCATTACTTATGGGGACACAATAAACAATGACGTTGCTTCATTGTTGACGTCACAGATTCCTGCTTGGCGACATCACCACTGTGTCCCCAACCGTTTGTGGACCACTGTAATTATTTGGCAAGCGTCGCTCCTGATTATACGGGCCACTGAGACATACATTGTCCCTTTATCAACCCAATAAGATGCTCTCTGTCATCAATTAGCACAGGTTGCAAACAAAATACACAAAATTTACAGCAAAGAACGCACATCAAATCCTAGCAACGAAACCAAGCTCAGGTAGACCACCCGCGTTTTTACAGTAATACATGCGGCAGTATTTGGAAAGGGCCCTCACACTTACAACTATTAAAACAATCTGAAGCATCGTTGCACCTGCCGAGTAAATGAAGTGAAAATTCTGTAATATACACCAAATAACTTCCTTCAAGCAAAGTGGCGGTCGGGTAGCCTAGTGGTTAAAGCGTTCGCTCGTCACGCGGAAGACCCCCGGGTTCCATTCCCGACATGGGTACAATGTGTGAAGCCCATTTCTGGTGTCCCCCGCCGTCATATTGCTGGAATATTGCTAAAAGCGGCGTAAAACCATACTCACTCACTCACTCCGTCAAGCAAATAGCTACTGATGGCACAAACGCAGACTCATGTTATAACTACGTCTGCGACTTGCTGATTTCATTTCCAAACAAAGACTTACTAATTATACCTGTGTTAATCATGCAACATGATAGTTACGGTGGATGACAACGGAATGATTTTCCTTACTGACTGCGACTTCAATACACAAGAATGGATCCATCTGAACACCAACCTCAACACAAGTGATACTTTCCTTTTTACAACTACGCGATCTCATCTAGGCACACACATTCAAGGCATATTATGTGACGGCAACCAACAGTCACTACACAAATCCGAACGTTAACTCTGTACATTTCCTGGAAAGGGCAACATACTAGTTATCCTATCACATTCAATTAAAAGCACATTTAACGCTCGTAACAAGCCCATTCATTCACTACCACAATGCCGACGCTGCCAAGGACACTTTCCTCGTCACCATAAGCTTTGTCTATTATTCATACTAAATTACTAGACACAGGAATTTAGGATACAATCACCAAATCTAAACAGTCGTCTGCAGTGAACACACGTCACTGGATAACGCGAAGGTCTGTTTGAATATTGAAAGGAAATGCTTTCGCATCAAAGAATATAGCCTCTGACTTACCTCTGACTAATCCCGTTCCTGTCACAACAAAACCTGCTTTTGTCATACATCCCGAAAGCAACACGTCCTCCGGCAGCGTACACTGCCGATAATCTGAGTTTCTATGACGTCAGCTGATTGTTGACGTATTTATTCTATGATGTCATTACTTATGGGGACACAATAAACAATGACGTTGCTTCATTGTTGACGTCACAGATTCCTGCTTGGCGACATCACCACTGTGTCCCCAACCGTTTGTGGACCACTGTAATTATTTGGCAAGCGTCGCTCCTGATTATACGGGCCACTGAGACATACATTGTCCCTTTATCAACCCAATAAGATGCTCTCTGTCATCAATTAGCACAGGTTGCAAACAAAATACACAAAATTTACAGCAAAGAACGCACATCAAATCCTAGCAACGAAACCAAGCTCAGGTAGACCACCCGCGTTTTTACAGTAATACATGCGGCAGTATTTGGAAAGGGCCCTCACACTTACAACTATTAAAACAATCTGAAGCATCGTTGCACCTGCCGAGTAAATGAAGTGAAAATTCTGTAATATACACCAAATAACTTCCTTCAAGCAAAGTGGCGGTCGGGTAGCCTAGTGGTTAAAGCGTTCGCTCGTCACGCGGAAGACCCCCGGGTTCCATTCCCGACATGGGTACAATGTGTGAAGCCCATTTCTGGTGTCCCCCGCCGTCATATTGCTGGAATATTGCTAAAAGCGGCGTAAAACCATACTCACTCACTCACTCCGTCAAGCAAATAGCTACTGATGGCACAAACGCAGACTCATGTTATAACTACGTCTGCGACTTGCTGATTTCATTTCCAAACAAAGACTTACTAATTATACCTGTGTTAATCATGCAACATGATAGTTACGGTGGATGACAACGGAATGATTTTCCTTACTGACTGCGACTTCAATACACAAGAATGGATCCATCTGAACACCAACCTCAACACAAGTGATACTTTCCTTTTTACAACTACGCGATCTCATCTAGGCACACACATTCAAGGCATATTATGTGACGGCAACCAACAGTCACTACACAAATCCGAACGTTAACTCTGTACATTTCCTGGAAAGGGCAACGTACTAGTTATCCAATCACATTCAATTAAAAGCACATTTAACGCTCGTAACAAGCCCATTCATTCACTACCACATTGCCAACGCTGCCAAGAACACTTTCCTCGTCACCATAAGCTTTGTCTATTATTCATACTAAATTACTAGACACAGGAATTTAGGATACAATCACCAAATCTAAACAGTCGTCTGCAGTGAACAGACGTCACTGGATAACGCGAAGGTCTGTTTGAATATTGAAAGGAAATGCTTTCGCATCAAAGAATATAGCCTCTGACTTACCTCTGACTAATCCCGTTCCTGTCACAACAAAACCTGCTTTTGTCATACATCCCGAAAGCAACACGTCCTCCGGCAGCGTACACTGCCGATAATCTGAGTTTCTATGACGTCAGCTGATTGTTGACGTATTTATTCTATGATGTCATTACTTATGGGGACACAATAAACAATGACGTTGCTTCATTGTTGACGTCACAGATTCCTGCTTGGCGACATCACCACTGTGTCCCCAACCGTTTGTGGACCCCTGTAATTATTTGGCAAGCTTCGCTCCTGATTATACGGGCCACTGAGACATACATTGTCCCTTTATCAACCCAATAAGATGCTCTCTGTCATCAATTAGCACAGGTTGCAAACAAAATACACAAAATTTACAGCAAAGAACGCACATCAAATCCTAGCAACGAAACCAAGCTCAGGTAGACCACCCGCGTTTTTACAGTAATACATGCGGCAGTATTTGGAAAGGGCCCTCACACTTACAACTATTAAAACAATCTGAAGCATCGTTGCACCTGCCGAGTAAATGAAGTGAAAATTCTGTAATATACACCAAATAACTTCCTTCAAGCAAAGTGGCGGTCGGGTAGCCTAGTGGTTAAAGCGTTCGCTCGTCACGCCGAAGACCCCCGGGTTCCATTCCCGACATGGGTACAATGTGTGAAGCCCATTTCTGGTGTAACCCGCCGTCATATTGCTGGAATATTGCTAAAAGCGGCGTAAAACCATACTCACTCACTCACTCCGTCAAGCAAATAGTTACTGATGGCACAAACGCAGACTCATGTTATAACTACGTCTGCGACTTGCTGATTTCATTTCCAAACAAAGACTTACTAATTATACCTGTGTTAATCATGCAACATGATAGTTACGGTGGATGACAACGGAATGATTTTCCTTACTGACTGCGACTTCAATACACAAGAATGGATCCATCTGAACACCAACCTCAACACAAGTGATACTTTCCTTTTTACAACTACGCGATCTCATCTAGGCACACACATTCAAGGCATATTATGTGACGGCAACCAACAGTCACTACACAAATCCGAACGTTAACTCTGTACATTTCCTGGAAAGGGCAACGTACTAGTTATCCAATCACATTCAATTAAAAGCACATTTAACGCTCGTAACAAGCCCATTCATTCACTATTACAATGCCGACGCTGCCAAGAACACTTTCCTCGTCACCATAAGCTTTGTCTATTATTCATACTAAATTACTAGACACAGGAATTTAGGATACAATCACCAAATCTAAACAGTCGTCTGCAGTGAACACACGTCACTGGATAACGCGAAGGTCTGTTTGAATATTGAAAGGAAATGCTTTCGCATCAAAGAATATAGCCTCTGACTTACCTCTGACTAATTCCGTTCCTGTCACAACAAAACCTGCTTTTGTGATACATCCCGAAAGCAACACGTCCTCCGGCAGCGTATACTGCCGACAATCTGTGTGTCTATGACGTCAGCTGATTGTTGACGTATTTATTCTATGATGTCATTACTTATGGGGACACAATAAACAATGACGTTGCTTCATTGTTGACGTCACAGATTCCTGCTTGGCGACATCACCACTGTGTCCCCAACCGTTTGTGGACCCCTGTAATTATTTGGCAAGCGTTGCTCCTGATTATACGGGCCACTGAGACATACATGGTCCCTTTATCAACCCAATAAGATGCTCTCTGTCATCAATTAGCACAGCTTGCAAACAAAATACACAAAATTTACAGCAAAGAACGCACATTAAATCCTAGCAACGAAACCAAGCTCAGGTAGACCACCCGCGTTTTTACAGTAATACATGCGGCAGTATTTGGAAAGGGCCCTCACACTTACAACTGAATTCTATTAAAACAATCTGAAGCATCGTTGCACCTGCCGAGTAAATGAAGTGAAAATTCTGTAATATACACCAAATAACTTCCATCAAGCAAAGTGGCGGTCGGGTAGCCTAGTGGTTAAAGCGTTCGCTCGTCACGCCCAAGACCCCCGGGTTCCATTCCCGACATGGGTACAATGTGTGAAGCCCATTTCTGGTGTAACCCGCCGTCATATTGCTGGAATATTGCTAAAAGCGGCGTAAAACCATACTCACTCACTCACTCACTCCGTCAAGCAAATAGCTACTGATGGCACAAACGCAGACTCATGTTATAACTACGTCTGCGACTTGCTGATTTCATTTCCAAACAAAGACTTACTAGTTATACCTGTGTTAATCATGCAACATGATAGTTACGGTGGATGACAACGGAATGATTTTCCTTAATGACTGCGACTTCAATACACAAGAATGGATCCATCTGAACACCAACCTCAACACAAGTGATACATTCCTTTTTACAACTACGCGATCTCATCTAGGCACACACATTCAAGGCATATTATGTGACGGCAACCAACAGTCACTACACAAATCCGAACGTTAACTCTGTACATTTCCTGGAAAGGGCAACATACTAGTTATCCAATCACATTCAATTAAACGCACATTTAACGCTCGTAACAAGCCCATTCATTCACTACCACAATGCCGACGCTGCCAAGGACACTTTCCTCGTCACCATAAGCTTTGTCTATTATTCATACTAAATTACTAGACACAGGAATTTAGGATACAATCACCAAATCTAAACAGTCGTCTGCAGTGAACACACGTCACTGGATAACGCGAAGGTCTGTTTGAATATTGAAAGGAAATGCTTTCGCATCAAAGAATATAGCCTCTGACTTACCTCTGACTAATCGTAACAAGCCCATTCATTCACTACCACATTGCCAACGCTGCCAAGAACACTTTCCTCGTCACCATAAGCTTTGTCTATTATTCATACTAAATTACTAGACACAGGAATTTAGGATACAATCACCAAATCTAAACAGTCGTCTGCAGTGAACACACGTCACTGGATAACGCGAAGGTCTGTTTGAATATTGAAAGGAAATGCTTTCGCATCAAAGAATATAGCCTCTGACTTACCTCTGACTAATCCCGTTCCTGTCACAACAAAACCTGCTTTTGTGATACATCCCGAAAGCAACACGTCCTCCGGCAGCGTACACTGCCGATAATCTGAGTTTCTATGACGTCAGCTGATTGTTGACGTATTTATTCTATGATGTCATTACTTATGGGGACACAATAAACAATGACGTTGCTTCATTGTTGACGTCACAGATTCCTGCTTGGCGACATCACCACTGTGTCCCCAACCGTTTGTGGACCACTGTAATTATTTGGCAAGCGTCGCTCCTGATTATACGGGCCACTGAGACATACATTGTCCCTTTATCAACCCAATAAGATGCTCTCTGTCATCAATTAGCACAGGTTGCAAACAAAATACACAAAATTTACAGCAAAGAACGCACATCAAATCCTAGCAACGAAACCAAGCTCAGGTAGACCACCCGCGTTTTTACAGTAATACATGCGGCAGTATTTGGAAAGGGCCCTCACACTTACAACTATTAAAACAATCTGAAGCATCGTTGCACCTGCCGAGTAAATGAAGTGAAAATTCTGTAATATACACCAAATAACTTCCTTCAAGCAAAGTGGCGGTCGGGTAGCCTAGTGGTTAAAGCGTTCGCTCGTCACGCCGAAGACCCCCGGGTTCCATTCCCGACATGGGTACAATGTGTGAAGCCCATTTCTGGTGTAACCCGCCGTCATATTGCTGGAATATTGCTAAGAGCGGCGTAAAACCATACTCACTCACTCACTCCGTCAAGCAAATAGCTACTGATGGCACAAACGCAGACTCATGTTATAACTACGTCTGCGACTTGCTGATTTCATTTCCAAACAAAGACTTACTAATTATACCTGTGTTAATCATGCAACATGATAGTTACGGTGGATGACAACGGTTCGAATGATTTTCCTTACTGACTGCGACTTCAATACACAAGAATGGATCCATCTGAACACCAACCTCAACACAAGTGATACTTTCCTTTTTACAACTACGCGATCTCATCTAGGCACACACATTCAAGGCATATTATGTGACGGCAACCAACAGTCACTACACAAATCCGAACGTTAACTCTGTACATTTCCTGGAAAGGGCAACGTACTAGTTATCCAATCACATTCAATTAAAAGCACATTTAACGCTCGTAACAAGCCCATTCATTCACTACCACAATGCCGACGCTGCCAAGAACACTTTCCTCGTCACCATAAGCCTTGTCTATTATTCATACTAAATTACTAGACACAGGAATTTAGGATACAATCACCAAATCTAAACAGTCGTCTGCAGTGAACACACGTCACTGGATAACGCGAAGGTCTGTTTGAATATTGAAAGGAAATGCTTTCGCATCAAAGAATATAGCCTCTGACTTACCTCTGACTAATCCCGTTCCTGTCACAACAAAACCTGCTTTTGTCATACATCCCGAAAGCAACACGTCCTCCGGCAGCGTACACTGCCGATAATCTGAGTTTCTATGACGTCAGCTGATTGTTGACGTATTTATTCTATGATGTCATTACTTATGGGGACACAATAAACAATGACGTTGCTTCATTGTTGACGTCACAGATTCCTGCTTGGCGACATCACCACTGTGTCCCCAACCGTTTGTGGACCACTGTAATTATTTGGCAAGCGTCGCTCCTGATTATACGGGCCACTGAGACATACATTGTCCCTTTATCAACCCAATAAGATGCTCTCTGTCATCAATTAGCACAGGTTGCAAACAAAATACACAAAATTTACAGCAAAGAACGCACATCAAATCCTAGCAACGAAACCAAGCTCAGGTAGACCACCCGCGTTTTTACAGTAATACATGCGGCAGTATTTGGAAAGGGCCCTCACACTTACAACTATTAAAACAATCTGAAGCATCGTTGCACCTGCCGAGTAAATGAAGTGAAAATTCTGTAATATACACCAAATAACTTCCTTCAAGCAAAGTGGCGGTCGGGTAGCCTAGTGGTTAAAGCGTTCGCTCGTCACGCCGAAGACCCCCGGGTTCCATTCCCGACATGGGTACAATGTGTGAAGCCCATTTCTGGTGTAACCCGCCGTCATATTGCTGGAATATTGCTAAGAGCGGCGTAAAACCATACTCACTCACTCACTCCGTCAAGCAAATAGCTACTGATGGCACAAACGCAGACTCATGTTATAACTACGTCTGCGACTTGCTGATTTCATTTCCAAACAAAGACTTACTAATTATACCTGTGTTAATCATGCAACATGATAGTTACGGTGGATGACAACGGTTCGAATGATTTTCCTTACTGACTGCGACTTCAATACACAAGAATGGATCCATCTGAACACCAACCTCAACACAAGTGATACTTTCCTTTTTACAACTACGCGATCTCATCTAGGCACACACATTCAAGGCATATTATGTGACGGCAACCAACAGTCACTACACAAATCCGAACGTTAACTCTGTACATTTCCTGGAAAGGGCAACGTACTAGTTATCCAATCACATTCAATTAAAAGCACATTTAACGCTCGTAACAAGCCCATTCATTCACTACCACAATGCCGACGCTGCCAAGAACACTTTCCTCGTCACCATAAGCCTTGTCTATTATTCATACTAAATTACTAGACACAGGAATTTAGGATACAATCACCAAATCTAAACAGTCGTCTGCAGTGAACACACGTCACTGGATAACGCGAAGGTCTGTTTGAATATTGAAAGGAAATGCTTTCGCATCAAAGAATATAGCCTCTGACTTACCTCTGACTAATCCCGTTCCTGTCACAACAAAACCTGCTTTTGTCATACATTCCGAAAGCAACACCGTCGTCCGGCAGAGTACACTGCCGATAATCTGTGTGTCTATGACGTCAGCTGATTGTTGACGTATTTATTCTATGATGTCATTACTTATGGGGACACAATAAACAATGACGTTGCTTCATTGTTGACGTCACAGATTCCTGCTTGGCGACATCACCACTGTGTCCCAAAACGTTTGTGGACCCCTGTAATTATTTGGCAAGCGTTGCTCCTGATTATACGGGCCACTGAGACATACATGGTCCCTTTATCAACCCAATAAGATGCTCTCTGTCATCAATTAGCACAGCTTGCAAACAAAATACACAAAATTTACAGCAAAGAACGCACATTAAATCCTAGCAACGAAACCAAGCTCAGGTAGACCACCCGCGTTTTTACAGTAATACATGCGGCAGTATTTGGAAAGGGCCCTCACACTTACAACTGAATTCTATTAAAACAATCTGAAGCATCGTTGCACCTGCCGAGTAAATGAAGTGAAAATTCTGTAATATACACCAAATAACTTCCATCAAGCAAAGTGGCGGTCGGGTAGCCTAGTGGTTAAAGCGTTCGCTCGTCACGCCGAAGACCCCCGGGTTCCATTCCCGACATGGGTACAATGTGTGAAGCCCATTTCTGGTGTAACCCGCCGTCATATTGCTGGAATATTGCTAAAAGCGGCGTAAAACCATACTCACTCACTCACTCCGTCAAGCAAATAGCTACTGATGGCACAAACGCAGACTCATGTTATAACTACGTCTGCGACTTGCTGATTTCATTTCCAAACAAAGACTTACTAGTTATACCTGTGTTAATCATGCAACATGATAGTTACGGTGGATGACAACGGAATGATTTTCCTTAATGACTGCGACTTCAATACACAAGAATGGATCCATCTGAACACCAACCTCAACACAAGTGATACATTCCTTTTTACAACTACGCGATCTCATCTAGGCACACACATTCAAGGCATATTATGTGACGGCAACCAACAGTCACTACACAAATCCGAACGTTAACTCTGTACATTTCCTGGAAAGGGCAACATACTAGTTATCCAATCACATTCAATTAAACGCACATTTAACGCTCGTAACAAGCCCATTCATTCACTACCACAATGCCGACGCTGCCAAGGACACTTTCCTCGTCACCATAAGCTTTGTCTATTATTCATACTAAATTACTAGACACAGGAATTTAGGATACAATCACCAAATCTAAACAGTCGTCTGCAGTGAACACACGTCACTGGATAACGCGAAGGTCTGTTTGAATATTGAAAGGAAATGCTTTCGCATCAAAGAATATAGCCTCTGACTTACCTCTGACTAATCGTAACAAGCCCATTCATTCACTACCACATTGCCAACGCTGCCAAGAACACTTTCCTCGTCACCATAAGCTTTGTCTATTATTCATACTAAATTACTAGACACAGGAATTTAGGATACAATCACCAAATCTAAACAGTCGTCTGCAGTGAACACACGTCACTGGATAACGCGAAGGTCTGTTTGAATATTGAAAGGAAATGCTTTCGCATCAAAGAATATAGCCTCTGACTTACCTCTGACTAATCCCGTTCCTGTCACAACAAAACCTGCTTTTGTCATACATCCCGAAAGCAACACGTCCTCCGGCAGAGTACACTGCCGATAATCTGAGTTTCTATGACGTCAGCTGATTGTTGACGTATTTATTCTATGATGTCATTACTTATGGGGACACAATAAACAATGACGTTGCTTCATTGTTGACGTCACAGATTCCTGCTTGGCGACATCACCACTGTGTCCCCAACCGTTTGTGGACCACTGTAATTATTTGGCAAGCGTCGCTCCTGATTATACGGGCCACTGAGACATACATTGTCCCTTTATCAACCCAATAAGATGCTCTCTGTCATCAATTAGCACAGGTTGCAAACAAAATACACAAAATTTACAGCAAAGAACGCACATCAAATCCTAGCAACGAAACCAAGCTCAGGTAGACCACCCGCGTTTTTACAGTAATACATGCGGCAGTATTTGGAAAGGGCCCTCACACTTACAACTATTAAAACAATCTGAAGCATCGTTGCACCTACCGAGTAAATGAAGTGAAAATTCTGTAATATACACCAAATAACTTCCTTCAAGCAAAGTGGCGGTCGGGTAGCCTAGTGGTTAAAGCGTTCGCTCGTCACGCCGAAGACCCCCGGGTTCCATTCCCGACATGGGTACAATGTGTGAAGCCCATTTCTGGTGTCCCCCGCCGTCATATTGCTGGAATATTGCTAAGAGCGGCGTAAAACCATACTCACTCACTCACTCCGTCAAGCAAATAGCTACTGATGGCACAAACGCAGACTCATGTTATAACTACGTCTGCGACTTGCTGATTTCATTTCCAAACAAAGACTTACTAATTATACCTGTGTTAATCATGCAACATGATAGTTACGGTGGATGACAACGGTTCGAATGATTTTCCTTACTGACTGCGACTTCAATACACAAGAATGGATCCATCTGAACACCAACCTCAACACAAGTGATACTTTCCTTTTCACAACTACGCGATCTCATCTAGGCACACACATTCAAGGCATATTATGTGACGGCAACCAACAGTCACTACACAAATCCGAACGTTAACTCTGTACATTTCCTGGAAAGGGCAACATACTAGTTATCCAATCACATTCAATTAAAAGCACATTTAACGCTCGTAACAAGCCCATTCATTCACTACCACAATGCCGACGCTGCCAACAACACTTTCCTCGTCACCATAAGCTTTGTCTATTATTCATACTAAATTACTAGACACAGGAATTTAGGATACAATCACCAAATCTAAACAGTCGTCTGCAGTGAACACACGTCACTGGATAACGCGAAGGTCTGTTTGAATATTGAAAGGAAATGCTTTCGCATCAAAGAATATAGCCTCTGACTTACCTCTGACTAATCCCGTTCCTGTCACAACAAAACCTGCTTTTGTCATACATCCCGAAAGCAACACCGTCGTCCGGCAGAGTACACTGCCGATAATCTGTGTGTCTATGACGTCAGCTGATTGTTGACGTATTTATTCTATGATGTCATTACTTATGGGGACACAATAAACAATGACGTTGCTTCATTGTTGACGTCACAGATTCCTGCTTGGCGACATCACCACTGTGTCCCCAACCGTTTGTGGACCCCTGTAATTATTTGGCAAGCGTCGCTCCTGATTATACGGGCCACTGAGACAGACATGCTCCCTTTATCAACCCAATAAGATGCTCTCTGTCATCAATTAGCACAGGTTGCAAACAAAATACACAAAATTTACAGCAAAGAACGCACATTAAATCCTAGCAACGAAACCAAGTTCAAGTAGACTGGCGTTTTTACGGTAATACATGCGGCAACTGAATTCTATTAAAACAATCTGAAACATCGTTGTACCTGCCTAGGAAATAAAGAGAAAATTCTGTAATATACACCAAATAACTTCCTTCAAGCAAATAGTTACTGATGGCACAAACGCAGTCTCATGTAACTACGTCTGCGACTTGCTGATTTTATTTCCAAGAAAGACTTACTAATCATACCTGTGTTAATCACGCAACATGATAGTTACGGTGGATGACAACAGAATGCATTTCCTTACTGACCGCGACAAGTCATATTATGTGACGGCAACCAACAGTCACCACACACACACACACACACACACGAACACACACACACACACACACACACAGAATCCCACGTACCAACAGCGTTTCAACTTGAAGGGTTGGCGGCTTCCTGTATGTTGTATATATATATTAATAATGCGAACTGAAAATTAAACGCGTACGTGTATTAGAAACATACTTATGCTTTCCCGCATTCTTGGCCGTTTTACTAAGGTTTGTCAATGGCCGTTTAATGGCATGGCCGTTTTAGCTAAACCCAATCGCAACTGGGTTACCAGCCCATGCCTGCGCCGGCTTGTTTACAAGGGACCACAAGACACAGGCGGTGGGTTGCATGTTTAATACAAATGCCAAGTCTGGTTAATCTAATGTGCTCTATTAGCCTAATACACGTGTTCATCATACGTGTTGTAAGAAAGGTGCATGCATCTTAGTGGGTGTTTATATGTATGTAGTGATGGGTTCTGACAGTCAAAAGATTACCTAAAAACACAGAGTATAGGTTAATCTACATGGTGCACACCAGGTCAGCTTTCCATGTTGTCGTTGATGGTGTTGACTTCGAGGGATGTGTCTATATTGAAAGTTGTGGTTTCAGTGAACGAGACTTCGTCCTGGGGTGAAAAGTGCAATACAAATAATACACTATGGTCCCATGCCAAAACGGCCCAACCCGGAACCATTCTAGATTGACTTCTTTGAGAGTCATCGAAAATTTGGAGTACTAAGTAAGGATAAGATATATGCCGGAACAAATTCTTCTTTACGTCTCTCCTAATTATAATAAATAAGTTGTTCATCCTTACTCATTCGAGATTGATCAAAATGCCCGGTTCTTTCCTGAAAAACTCAGTTGAAATCTGGGGCTGTGTTATGAAGAAGTAAATACGTTTTATAGCTTTTCTTTCAAACTTTAGTTCTGAGAAATGAGTAACTGTGATGATATAGAACTAAGAAGATAAACATCCCCTTCTTGACTAACTTTAACATGTTTAAAGGTAATAACTGGGGCGGTCGGGTAGCCTAGTGGTTAAAGCGTTCACTCGTCTCGCCGAAAAACCTGGGTTCGATTCCCGACGTGGGTACATGTATGACTCCCATTTCTGGTGTCGCCCACCGTGATATTGCTGGAATATTGCTATAAGTGGTGTAAGACCATACTCACTCACTCACTAAAGATAATAACTGATTGATCAGCGTTCATGCTATGTGCGATTTGATGATTAAACACACTCATCATTTGACTGTTAATTTGCTGTCTGGCTTGTAATGTTTTGGCATGTATTTTTCAGGCCACTGTACAGCGATGTCTACTTTCTGATTATTTCTTTATGATGTTCAGGTTACAGAGAAGGGTGTTATACTTTCTTCGTGGATGAAGAACTTTAAAGATGGACTTTATTGTAAGTACCACAAGAATCCAATCTCATTCATGTTATGTCTGTTTTTTAACTATCAAACACTGTCAAACACCCCAAAACAAATCAAATTAATGTGATCACAAAAATTATGATCTCTAATTAACGTGTCACATTTCAATGAAAATCATTGCAATCAGGATGGGGATTTACGGGTTAGAATTTGTGCAAGCAACTGTACTGGTTGTAAGAGGCGACAAAGCAGATCAGGTAGTCACACCCATAGATTTATTGAGGGGCGGTGGGGCAGCCTAGTGGTTAAAGCGTTCGCTCGTCACATCGAAGACCCGGGTTCTTTTTCCGCCATGGGTACAATGTGTGAAGCCCATTTCTGGTGTCGCCAGCCGTGATATGGCTGGAATATTGCTAAGAGTGGCGTAAAACCATACTCACTCACTCACAAATTGGTGGATAGTTGATGCTCGTACCCTAACGGCCTGGATTGTTGTCATCACAATGTCGACCACTGACAAGACAAGATTATTTAATGGCCTTCATCCTACTGCTGGAGTATTAGTCACTGGTTTGTCTTGTTAAGACTCAGTTACTTTTAAGTAATGACACTTAGTATGGGGACTACAATGTTAAAAAATTACAACTATGCATAATATCATGTGTTCATGATGTGGAATTTCAGGTGAAACGGGAGCCATGTGGAGAAAGTCCGTCTTCTCCAGTGTGTGAGAGACTCCAGAATAATTACATGGAAGTTGAGGCACCAGGTGATGACCGTTTTCTGTGTAAGTAACATTTCTGTGTAAGTAACATTTCTGTGTAAGTAACATATCTGTGTAAGTAACATGTCTGTGAAAGTAGCTTTTCTGTGTAAGTAACATTTCTGTGTCAGATATATTTCTATGTCGGTAACATTTCCGTGTCGGTAACATTTCTGTGTAAGTAGAATTTCTGTGTAAATAACATGTCTGTGTAAGTAGCTTTTCCGTGTAAGTAACATTTCTGTGTAAGTAGCTTTTCTGTGTAAGTAACATTTCTGTGTCAGTAAGGTCTCTGTAGTTTGATGCGCACTTTTCCAGCTTTATGACGGCAAGGTGAAAGGTGAGAAGGTTTACATTGAAGAGAATGAGAGCACATGTTTGTGTGTAGGCATCATGTAAGGTACTGAAGCAAGCACATGTTTGTGTGTAGGCATCATGTCATGTACTGAAGAGAGCACATGTTTGTGTGTAGGCATCATGTCATGTACTGAAGAGAGCACGTGTTTGTGTATAGGCTTCATGTCAAGTTCTGAAGAGAGCACATGTTTGTGTGTAGGCTTCATATCATGTACTGAAGAGAGCACATGTTTGTGTGTAGGCATCATGTCATGTAGTGAAGAGAGCACATGTTTGTGTGTAGGCTTCATGTAATGTACTGAAGAAAGCACATGTTTGTGTGTAGGCATCATGTCATGTACTGAAGAGAGCACATGTTTGTGTGTAGGCTTCATGTAATGTACTGAAGAGAGCACATGTTTGTGTGTAGGCATCATGTCAAGTTCTGAAGAGAGCACATGTTTGTGTGTAGGCTTCATGTCATGTACTGAAGAGAGCACATGTTTGTGTGTAGGCATCATGTCATGTACTGAAGAGAGCACGTGTTTGTGTGTAGGCTTCATGTCAAGTTCTGAAGAGAGCACATGTTTGTGTGTAGGCTTCATGTCATGTACTGAAGAGAGCACATGTTTGTGTGTAGGCTTCATGTAAGGTACTGAAGCAAGCACATGTTTTTGTGTAGGCTTCATGTCATGTATGGAAGAGAGGACATGTTTGTGTGTAGGCTTCATGTCATGTATGGAAGAGAGCACATGTTTGTGTGTAGGCTTCATGTCATGTACTGAAGAGAGCACATGTTTGTGTGTAGGCTTCATGTCATGTACTGAAGAGAGCACATGTTTGTGTGTAGGCTTCATGTCATGTACTGAAGAGAGCACATGTTTGTTTGTAGGCATCATGTCAAGTTCTGAAGATAGAACACGTTTGTGTGTACGTATCATGTCAGGTATTGAAGCAAGCACACGTTTGTGTGTAGGCATCATGTCAGGTACTGAAGCAAGCATATTGAAAAAGCTAATACAGTAACCCCTGTGTTGTACCTCAGATTGCCAGGACTGCAACAAGGAATATGAAGGGGACTGTTCAGTACACGGACCTCTTCTCATGGTGGCAGACACCCAGGTAGTCTCCATGTACACTGATGGATAATAATGGTCTTTTTAGAATGTACCATTAGAAAACATTATTGAAGTAGATCCAAGTGAGTGAAGTTTTTTTATCAGTATTTGTTAGTTATTCATATATACAATTCTTTATAAATAGTCAGAATTTCACAACAAACTCTGATTCACACTGAACTCTGCTTGTTCTACTTTATGTCTTCACCCATGAAGATCCAGGTTTGAGTAGGTTTTCACTAACCATGATAGTTGTAACAGGCGACATTGATGGCCGTAAGAGGCAACTGACAGGATCGGGTGGTCAGGCTCGCTGACTTGGTTGATGCATGTCATTGTATCCCAATTGTGTGGATCAATGTTCACAACATCAATCACTGGACTGTCTGATCCAGACTTGATTATTTACAAACCTCTGTCATATAACTGGAATATTGTTAATGACGGTGTTAAACTACAGCCTTAATGCCCAGGTATCGACAGTTTCTTCTGTACTAAAAGGGTTTTGACAAGGGTTGTATGACACTATGAACATGATATCAGTTACTTCATGTCAGAATAGCTTCATTAGGTAGAAAATCTAAAAGTGAAGCAGATGTAGACATTTGCCACTTTGTTGAAAACCTATAGCAATAAATAAATAAATAAATAAATAAATAAATAAATAAATAAATAAATAAATAAATAAATAAATAAATAAATAAATAAATAAATAAATAAATAAATAAATAAATAAATAAATAATCAGTTTTAGAGGCAGTATATGTAGTATACTCCGGCATTTATAGCCCTCTTGTTTCAAAAAAGATTTTAGAAATGCAGAGGTGTATGACTGAGTGACAAACAACGAACGACAGTATGAGCTGTAATCAGTATAAGACAGTGACACACTGACATTCTCTCTATGGAAGTAAACACAAGTACAATGTATTTTCAAACGTGGAATGATTTCAGGAAACACCCGGAAGCTCAGACCGAGCGTGGAAAACGATGCCTGTTGGTCTGGAGATTGAGGAATCTGGGATCCCAGGCGCTGGTCTTGGAGTTTGGGCGTCTCGGGACTTTGGTCCACGCACCTGCTTTGGGCCGTACGAGGGAGACTCCATCCAAGATGAGGACACTGCTCATGCATCAGGATACAGTTGGCAAGTATGTTTGGTACTAAAATACTGTCAGAAATCATAGAAATGTACTTTTTGCCATTTTAATACTTCATTAAACATCAAATACGTGTTCGTTATGAAAAATGAAAAAGATGACCATATGTTTCGTCAACACTGTTCCCATTATGCATGCTGCATTGAGGGTTTTACATAAGCTTGTAAAAATGGGAGTCATAATGACTGACCACATATTTTGAGGGGAGTCCTTTACAAAAATTGATTTTCTTTAAACTTATACAGTTGTTTCTATTTTATGGAAGTTGTTTCAGTCTCATTTAATTCTGAAAGTTTGTAGAGTTGTTTTTTTCTTAAACTGATATGTTTTTCAAATATTGTAGATACTCAGCCTGAATTTAGATGTCTTTAGTGAAGTTACTGTGTTAGTTAATACTAGTATGAAATCTTTGCGTGTTTTTCAGGAAATTATTGCGTCAAATACGTTATAATGCTAATATGACTGCGTATTGTCTATGGAAGGTGCAAGAGCAGTATTTATTTATTTATCTATCTATCTATCTATCTATCTATCTATCTATCTATCTATCTATCTATCTATCTATCTATCTATCTATCTTTTATTTTTATTTATTTATTTTTTATTTTATTTTATTTATTTTTTTTTTTTTATATATATATATTTATTTATTTATTTATTTATTTTTATATATTTTTTTTCAAATATTGTAGATACTCAGCCTGAATTATGATGTCCTTAGTGAATTTACTGTGTTAGTTAATACTAGTATGAAATCTTTGCGAGTTTTTCAGGAAATTATTGCGTCAAATACGTTATAATGCTAATATGACTGTGTATTGTCCATGGAAGGTGCAAGACCAGTGGACAAGACTCCCTCAAATTGTCACTGGGAGTTTGATTCGGACCATGCCAAACCATATACACAGATGTTTGGCCAATCTTTGGGACTTGACACTCATCTCAAACATTCATTTTTTACTACACAACTTCTTTCTTGGCTGTCAGCGCCCTTACAATTCATTGTCAACATGTTCTGTTGATTGTCATGTCACACCTAGTTCTTCCTTTTTCTTATCATCCATCACTATCACTCAATCCATTGTCATAAGAGGCGACTAATGGGATCAGGTGGTTAGGCTCGCTGACTTGGTTGATGCGTGTCGTCAATCCCAATTGCGTGGATCGATGCTCATGATGTCAATCACTGGATTGTCTGGTCCAAACTTGATTATTTACAGGCCGCCGTCATATAGCTGGAATATTGCTAACAAACGAACAAACCAAATCCTTTTTGTATTTCTCTTACCATCTTCTTTTTCAAATATCCCATACTTTTTTAGGAGAGAATATGCATGACCAAAATCTGTGACCAAAGATTCTTTTCTGTGATACCTTAATGTCCATAAAAAATCCGCTTGAGTCCCAAGATTTGCTCAAATACAATTATCAGAAAAACGGGGGTGGGCCACGGGTGGCCCAGTCATCTAAGGCGCCGCGATTCGCTGTGCAGAGTTACATCCCTTGGACACGCCAGAAACCTATGGTTGTGGGTTCGAATCCCGGTTTGCCCTGATGATGTTTCTAGGTTTGTTAGAACCATACCCGTGCTCTTGGCTTTCACCGAAGTGGTGGACTTGAGACCTGCTGAGACCGGCATCACTTCGAGCTTTCCTCCCAAGTTAAGCTGACACGTCGCAATATAACTGAAATACTTTTAAAAGCGGCGTTAAACCCAACTCACTCACTCACTATTAGAAAAACACTTCAGGAAAACCACTAAAATCAGCTGTTTGACTGATTTTAACTTTATCAATACATATTGTGTTGTAATAAGTCTTAGTATGTGCATGCTGAAATTAACATAGTCTAATTGTCATTCATATTAATACATTTCATAGTGTTTGGATTATTCTTAAACCATGCAGATGCTGTGGGCTAAAAGGAGTTCTCATCACACCTTGTCATCTATAGTGTATTTTGTATTTGCTTTCAATCAGATCCACACAGATGGACAAGCTTCCCACTTTGTAGATGGCCAACACTGCCACACAGCCAACTGGATGAGATATGTCAACTGTGCTCGTACAGAGGAAGAACAGAATCTGACAGCATTTCAATACAATGGGCATATCTACTACAGAGCCTACAAGAAGATCGGTGTTGGTTGCGAGCTGCTTGTATGGTATGGACACAAGTATGCAAGGAACCTTGGTATCGAGAGACAACTTACACTCCAAGAGGGGCACACTGAAGGTAAACACTACAATGATAATGCAAGTAGAGAAGCTGCATTGGTAAAGGATACAAGTCAATATTTCACTGAGGGTACCAATTGTGCTCTCTCCTTGTTAATTATGCCCCGCCCAACAAAGTTGGCGGGGGATATAGAAACGGGCTCCGTCCATCCGTCATGTTGCGTTTCCGGAGCATAACTCAGAAACCGTTAAATATTTTTTCATCAAACTTTTCAGGTATGACAAGTACATGCTGAACTTGTCCCCTATCAGGTAGTATCAAACATTACAATAGCTTTTGTCTTGATCTTCCTTTTCCAGACATGTACCCGTGTGACAGCTGTGATCTTGGGTTCTCATCTGTGGTGTTCTTGTGGAAACATCTGAAAAAGATGCATGGAGGAAAACTGACAGCTCAGTTGAGGTTCATAGTGAACACTCAGGGCATTAATCTTTGTGACTTTAATGGGGAGATAGCTAGCCAGAAGCAGAAGCATGACACTAAGGGCACTGACTTCAGTGAAAGCCAGAAGCATGACACCAAGGGCGTTAACATCAGTGAGAGCCAGAAGCATGACACCAAGGGCGTTAACATCAGTGAGAGCCAGAAGCATGACACTAAGGGCGTTAACATCAGTGACTTCAGTGGGGAGATGGTGACCCAGAAGCAAAAGATTGACACTAAGGGCGTTAACATCAGTGACTTTAGTAGGAATGTAGAGAGCCAGAGACAGAAGCAAAAGAGTGACACTAAGGGCGTTAACTTCAGGGGGGAGATGGCAGTCCAGAAGAGAGGCACTAAGAGCGTTAACATCAGTGACATCAGTGGGGAGATAGAGGACCCAGAAGAGGACAGCAACAATGTCCTTAATGAAGATGCAAACACTGGAGGTGACGGAGCAGAAACAGCTAATCCCGGGAGACACAAACAGCATCAGAGACGGCCACTCCTTGAGTGTGGGGAGTGTGGGGAGGGATTCAATGCACCAAGTAAACTGCAGACACACATGACCTGTCACACAGAAATCCAGCCTTTTCCATGTAAGGAGTGTGGGATAACATTTACTCAACTAGAACACCTAAAGACACATATGAGGCGTCACATTGGAGTGAGACCTTATTCGTGCAGGGAGTGCAAGAAAACATTTAAACGGTTAGGAACCCTGAAGACACATATGAGGCTGCACAGTGGAGTAAGGCCTTATTCATGTACAGAGTGTGAGAAAACATTTACCGAAGCTGGTCACCTGAAGACACACATGAGGTGTCACAATGGAGAAAGACCTTATTCGTGCAGTGAGTGTGAGAAAACATTTACACAATTAGGAACCCTGAAGACACACATGAGACATCACAGTGGAGAAAGACCTTATTCATGTACAGAGTGTGGGAAAGCATATACACAATTAGGACACCTGCAGAAACACATGAGACTTCACAGTGGAGTCAAGCCTATTCCATGTAAGGAGTGTAGGAAAACATTTACAAGCTCACATGACCTAGAAAGACACATGAAACTACATGGGGAAAAACCTTTTGAGTGCACAGAGTGTGGGAAAACATTTATACAAGCAGCTTATTTGCAGAAACACATGAAGTATCACAATGGCGTCCGCCCACACAAGTGTAGTGAGTGTGGGAAAGCCTTTGTTCTAGCATCTGAGCTTAAGATGCACATGAGGTATCACAATGGAGTCCGTCCGTATCAGTGTGGTGAGTGTGGGAAGGCATTTGCACAATCAGGTGCCCTTAGTATACACATGAGGAGTCACAGTGGTATCAAGCCTTATAAATGTAGCGAGTGTGGGATGGCATTTGTTGCATCAGGTAGCTTGCAGCATCACATGATGGGTCACACAGGGGTCCGACCATTTCAGTGTGGTGAGTGTGGGAAGATGTTTGCAAAATCGGGAAACCTGCAGACACACATGAGGAGCCACAGTGATGTCAAGGCGTATGAGTGTGGTGAGTGTGGCAAGGCATTCGTACGATCAACTGGTTTGCAGAAACACATGAAGTGTCACATGGAAGTCACGCCTTATAAGTGTGATGAGTGTGGGGAAGAATTTACAGAGTCAGGTGACCTGAACCAACATACAGAGTGTCACATGGAAGTCACGTCTTATAAGTGTGATGAGTGTGGGAAAGAATTCACAGAGTCAGGTGACCTGAAGCAACATACAAAGTGTCACATGGACGTCAAGCCTTTTAAGTGTGATGAGTGTGGGAAAGGATTTACACGATCTTATAGCCTCAAGATGCACTTGAAATGTCACAGTGGCATTGAATGTTATCAATGTAGTGAGTGTAGGAGATCTTTTACTGAGTCAGATGACCTGAAGCAACATATGAGGTGTCACAGTGGTGACAAGCCTTACAAGTGTTTAGAGTGTGGGAAGGCATTTACACAATCAGGCAACCTCAAGACGCACATGAGATGTCACAGTGGTGACAAACCATATCAATGTAGTGAGTGTGGGAAAGAATTTACACAATCAAGTAACCTCAAGACGCACATGAGATGTCACAGTGGTGTCAAGCCTTATCAATGTAGTGAGTGTAGGAGATCTTTTACTGAGTCAGGTGACCTGAAGCAACATATGAGGTGTCACAGTGGTGACAAGCCTTACAAGTGTTTAGAGTGTGGGAAGGCATTTACACAATCAGGCAACCTCAAGGCGCACATGAGATGTCACACTGGTGTCAAACCATATCAATGTAGTGAGTGTGGGAAAGAATTTACACAATCAAGTAACCTCAAGACGCACATGAGATGTCACAGTCGCATTAAACTTGATGAAAATAGTGAGTCTGAGAAGGAATTTACACAATCGGGTAACCTTCAGAGACCTAGGACTGTTGACAGTGAGGCCAAATCATACAAGTGTAGTGACGTTTACACAGCCATCTAACCTTCAGGCAACCTCAAGAGTGTAGTCAAGCCACCGGAGTGTAGTCAGTGTGGGAAAACATTTGCACAGTCATCTAACCTTCAGACACAGGTGTCAAGCCTCCGGAGTGTAGTCAGTGTGGGAAAACATTTGCACAGTCATCTAACCTTCAGACACAGGTGTCAAGCCTCCGGAGTGTAGTCAGTGTGGGAAAACATTTACACAGTCATCTAACCTCAAGGTGTCGCTGAGATGTCACAAATTACTTATAAACCTACTGGCTGTTTGTGTAACTCGATATGGCGTTTTTGAAATTGTGATAACACCTCGTAGGCGGAATTACAACGATTGTAACAGCTTGCAGGAGGGCTTACAATCAGTGTAAACCCTTGATAGAACAAAAACTACGAACAGCCTACGAGACGCACGTGCAGATTTCGCACTGTTGCGAAACCCACGTGCTGAGGTCACCAGTTTCATTGAACGGCGTTCACGACTGCAGGCGATATTTCATCTCCGATACAGGTTATACATTTGAGAGTTTTTTATTACACTTGTTTAATTAAAAAACGTTGTCTATGCGATGAGTTGGGTTATAAGTTGGACAAACCATGTCTCCTCGAGATTACAAGAGATTGTAAACCCTCACATTCGGGAACGTCCCTCATGTGAGGGTTTACAATCTCTAGTAATCCCTCGGAGACATGGTTTCTCCTACACATAACACCTTGACCCTGTGGGAAACATTTTTCACAATCAATAAATATCTGTATGAAGGCATACATGAATTGCCTCGGTTAATTTGGAGCCTATGTTGTCATGAGTGTGAAGAAGATCATGCTGTCAACGAGTTTATTTCAGTGGGGAGTGTTGTGTCCATTACGATGATAACATGTTTCTGGTCAATCATATGTTGTGTGTTTCTTTTGTTCATACACAATCTCATAAAAATCAGATCTTAGTTCTCACTCTCGCGAAACAAAGATCTGAGGACATCCCATTACGGGTCACGTCAGAACGACCTTTCATCCGACCAATCAAAGCGTCGCTTACCAGATCATGAAAGTGGCAGTTGGAATGTGAAAGGTCGTTGTGACGTGACCCGTAATGGAGTGTCCTCAGATCTTTGTTTAGCGGCAGCCAGATACTTCCACTGGTGAGATCATTTTCCGCTGTAAACCTCTATATTTTATCTCACTAGTGGAAGTATCTGGCGGCCGCCAGACAAAATATAGAGGCATACAGTGAAAAATGATCTCAACAGTGGCGGGTATGGGCCACCGTACATGTGCTATCGAGTTCACTCATGAATAAATGACATTAACAACATAACAAAGCCAGTATATACCTAAAACTCAGACTCATGATCATCAAAGGTTATTCATGTCTGTGTGACGAAAGGTTAACAAGATAAAACAAATACACTTACATTTACATATATTGAATTGCCATAACATTAACCTTCTTACAAGAAACAAATGTACATATACTGAACCGCAAAAGAAACGTCACCCCAAGTCACAATACATGAACAAGTATCCTTTAAATATCTGGGGAATTTTTGTCAAAGTTTCTAAAATTTAACATTACCTTGTCCGGAAAAAAATAAATTTGATGATAAAAAAACAAAGCAGATGACAATAAAACCGATCGCCCAAACGCATCACGGCAACGGCCATGGTAACCAGATGCACGTGAATTCCGTGCAAATTGAAATCCACATGCGCACCCCCATTTCTTGCCCTATAACAATCCACCCAGATCGGATAACATTCGTTCGTTATTGAATTGCTGCCACATGCCAAGATTGACAAGAAATCAGCGACACCAAGCCCTTGGACGATTGCAAGCTGGACAAACCGCCCGGCAAGTAGCCAATGCATTTTAAGTCCACGTAAGGACCATATACAGGCTCCAGCAACGGTACCAGACCACCAACACCACAGATGACCGACCACGTAGTAGAAGACCAAGGGTCACCACCAGACGTCAGGAATGTCAGATTGTGCGACAGCATCTTCAAGATCGCTTTGTTACTGCTGCGGACACCTCCACTGTCACGGGCCACACCGAGGACCCGTTTTGACACCACGTCATCGCCGGGACGTCTTCATTGGGCAACACAACACCAGCATTGGCGCCACTAGCAGTGGAGAAGAGTCCGCTTCTCAGACGAGAGCCGTTACTGTATCTCAACAGCAGATGGCAGACAGAGAGAGAGAGAGAGTCTGGTGACGCCGCGGAGAACGTTATTCGGATGCTTGTGTTTTTGAGAGAGACTCGTTGGGTGGTCCGAGCATTATTGTGTGGGGTGGAATTGGTCTTGCACAAAGGGTCGGCCCTGTGGTCTTCCAGGACATCGGTCCAGGGAGTTGCAATGGTGTCATGGCAGCTGGGTACATTGATCAAGTCTTAAGACCACACGCCATACCCCATTTGGCACGTCGCCGCAACCACGAGTTTCAGCTTGATATCGCCCATGCCCACACTGCGAGAGCAACAAAAGACTTCCTCCAGCAGAATGGCATCAGACCCATGCAGTGACCCGCCCTCAGTCCCGATTTAAATCCCATTGAGCACCTGTAGGACGAGATTCAAAGACGACTGAATGACGTCCGACCAAGGCCGACAACTGCAGCTGAACTGCGTCAGGCGTTCCTCAAGAGTGTGGGCTCAAGTGCCTATGGCCTTCATCAACCGCCTCATCCATTCCATGTATCGACATTTCACGGCAGTCTTCAATGCACATGGCGGACACACGAGATCCTGACTTGTGATGCAATTTTCTCAGAGACTAGTGTTGTGTTTCACTTAAGAACATTTGACACTTTAATTTCAACCTTGATGATCAGTTTTGCCAAGTTTCATCTTTTTAATATGTCTCGAAGTATGTTTACAGTGTTTGGACAAATAAGGTTTCTCATATATCTATCCATGATGACGTTTCTTTTGCGGTTCAGTATATTAGCTCGTATATTTACTCTTTGGCAACAGCATCTTATGCATTTACATAAGACATACTGTATAACTCATCCATGCATCATATCAATGAAAGTTACTATTATGGACTAACAAACTGAAACTTCTGATCATCAAATACAATCCAAAAAAGTATTAATAAACAAGTATTACTATTATGAGCATCAGTCAAAATAGTGTTATACTAATACCTATTACATCTTAAGGTGAAATAATTCTGCAATATGTTGGCTGGTTTATTTGTTGTTTAACGCCGCACTCTGCAATATTCCAGCTATATGACGGCAGTCTGTAAATAATCGAGTCTGGACCAGACAATCCAGTGATTAATATCATGAGCATCGATCCACACAATTGGGATCGGTGACATGCATCAACCAAGTCAGCGAGCCTGACCACCCGATCCCGTTAGTCGCCTCTTACGACAAGCAGAGTCGCCTGTTACGGTAAGCATGAGTTGCTGAAGACATATTCTACCCCGGATCTTCAGGGGTCAAATTCTGCAATATGGTAACAAGTAGGTGGTTAACATGGCACAAATAATACATTGTACTGTGATTTCCAACATTTGACCTTTTCAAGGTTCGCAGAACTTTATCTAATAAAGAAAGGAGAGAAAATGGAATATTAAAACTAGTAAATTACCAGAATCATAAATATTGACCAAAACGTGATCGTTAAATACTTTGACATGTAATCAAATTCTAAATCTAGGGATCAAGTTAGCTATTTATTTATTTCGTATATTATGATCATATGCCCCATCGTACAAACGAAGCATCATTTCTTGCTATATTTTCTCACTTTTAAACCGTTCATTTAATTCCAAGACATATAAGCACAATTTTGTAAGGGCACCTCACGACTTAATCTAATTTCAAGTCAACCACAACAAAATAATCTCTCTTTCTGTGTGAATATATCACAAGGAAGAAACCATGATAGGACTCATAGACTGGCATCCACCCATTGACTTGCAAAAATGATCAGTATCACCTAAGAAGATAGAATAACACCAGGATACAATCCATTAAAAGGTACGGTATGTTCGCAATGAAGTTGAGGTGGAAAATCAGTAGAGCTTTGGAAAATAATATCACACTGCATTTAGTTGGGGGGGGGGGGAGGGGGGGGTGTTCATCTGATCTACTTCTTAGAACGATGCTGGACATGAAAAACAAAACTAAGGTAAGCTTCATCTTCAGGTCCACTTTTGTCATACATGGAGTTGTCTTCTTGAACTGCTTTTGGTAGCGCCTAATTGGCCCAGGTGATTGTGGTTCCCAGAACTAACAAAGATGGCTGGGAACCCGGCAATGGTGCTCCCTATGTAGAGGAAGCACCTTGACGGCTCAATGGCTCATCGCTTGTGTAGCATTTGCAAAAGGCATTAACGACCAGATGATTTTCGGTAAAAGCAAAGCAAGTCATTCTGCAGGCTCCATTGAATTTAAACTCTACTAGGCAGCTTCACGACAAGAAGTGACCTTTTAGGATAAACAGTTCCTTGATTATTTGTACCCAAAAAAGCATCAACCTCTAAAAACGTTTGTTAAATTGTGTGCCGTTTATTGCTCCATGTGTCATTTTCTGTTGCTTTCTAAGTCTACAATAAGTTACATGTAGCACCTTCCTATATACAAAAACATCCACCTTGGGTTAGTATTATCACCGTCATCTTCTACATCCTCATCGTTATCGTCATAGCGGAGGAGGATGCTAACACAACGAGGGAGGCGATAGAACCGATGAACGGCAGATTCCAAATTGGGTTTGAGTGAGTGAGTGAGTGAGTTGGGTTTAACGCCGCTTTTAATAGTATTCCAGTTATATCACGGCGTGTCAGCTTAATGTGGGAGGAAAGCCCGAAGTGGTGCAGGTCTCAGAACTTGGGTTTGAACATAAATCTCGCACTAATGTGTACAGGTTATAAATGCTGATAATAAATAGAGGTTATCACGTGAGTGTGTTTGGGGATGGTAAATATACTGCATTAGGAATAAACATTGTATTTAGCGAGCCTTGGAATGTTTATTCCTACTGCAGGATATTTACCATCTCCAAACACAACCTCTTTATCATATAATGTCATTCTTTAATTCTGTGCTTTAAAATCACTTTCCCTCTCTCACAAACATTACCGAAACATTGCGCGTTTTCCTGGAATGCGCGCATTAATATTTATTACGTCACAGGGTAAGTGATGTGTCAGTCGGACAGTGACAATAGCCAATATAGTTCCAACTGAAATCTGTTTCTTATACAGTGGCCAAGCAACATATCCGCAAAACAACAGTTGTTTTTATTAATTAATTGCCTTTGCGGCAATCCATCGGTCTGTCCGCTAGAGTAACTGCCCTTTGTCAAAGGGAAGCTACTCTAACCCTAGTCTATGAGACGTCACGGCCACGGTCAGACGTTGACAGTCGGTCTGTCCTGTTATAACGTTAAGAAGTGTAGTCAGATGTACACACAGCGACAAAACGAAACAAGGTAAAAATTCAAACATAATTCGGCAAACTAATGATGTCAATTATCCCTGTAGTTTATCCAGATTCCCGATGGTTAATTCTGACTCGATTACCGAATGGCGAGGGCGACGCCATGTTTGTTTATAAACAGTGAAAGCAGTCCTACTTGACCTTTGATATTTTCATCTCTATCCGCATATGACCCCAACGGATATCGTTTTTATCTGTTGGATTTATCCTGCCGAGAAACCTATCCATTATATGATAAAGTAATATATATCTGTAACTGGTGATTTGAATGTAGCTTTCGTTGAGGTGTTTTGTAACCGCGACGTCAGCACAGTGCGGCACTGTGCGGTTTGCAGGCTGACTGACGTCCAGGCACCATGAGGGTTAACATTACCCTGGCGCTACATCTAATCATAATGATTTTTCACATCATGCATGAACACAGAAACCAAAGTACATGCGCCTATAGGAGAATCATTAATGCAATTTAGCTAAACACACGCTTACAAAAGCCTCCGAGACAGACAAATGGTGATTGGTGCGGCGTTAAACAAGAAACAAAAGAACAAACAAACATATTATTTACCAATAGATGATTCAGACTATGATCATGATATTTTTTCAATTAAGCAGAAAATCAAAAGGGTTGCTGGAATTGTGTAGTAACTTTTACATGCACAATTTGAATGGCAGATCAGGGAACGATTCATACGATGATTTTATCGGACACCCAGGTAACAGTGTGATGGATCATTTCATTGTTTGTAGTCTGTATTCTTGCGTTAAGAATTTTAATATAATTTTACGACCCGAATCCGATCATTTACGCATTACGGTTAAGATGCCATTGTATTTTTGACCGAATGGCCGCCCATAGAAATAGCGTCTTTTCCGCTGGTAGAGAAAACCGCTTGTAGAAATCCCATTCAGAAACAGACTATAGAATACTCGCGCATGCGCTGACCATGTCAACATGTCAGCTCCCTACCGCCGAAACAAGAAGTGAACGGGTTACCGGTCTGTTATTACCTCAAGTTGTGGTAATAAAATTATGACAAGCACGTGTATAGATAGGAAAATTATCTGGAAGAATAGCGATATCAACTTTTCAGTCACAGATCCACGGGAAATATTTTTATAAAATCTCAGAAAAATACGAGGGTATTCGGCAAAACGAGGGTAATCCAAGGATTTATGAAAGTGGTGTTTTCGGCCGCGATGTAGGTAGGCTGTAGGGACACATTGCGGCTCTCGGCTAGATGTTCTTAGACCTGGTCAATCCTTCCACGTTGCCAATGTTGATGTTGTTCACTCTGAAGTCATGTGTTGAAAGTTGATACTATGGTCCCTTACCAAACTGGAACAAGCCTAAACGATCCCATGTTGATAAAAACGCACCAAAAGTCGGAATAAGTCATTTTTTCAAAGCTTTCTTTTCTAATTCTTCATTGAGTTTTCTTTATGATCTTCAGGTAACGGAGAAGGGTGTTAAACTTTCTTCGTGGATGAAGAACTTTAAAGATGGACTTTATTGTAAGTACCACAAGGATCCAATCTCATTCATGTTGTCTGTTTTTTAACTATCAAACACTGTCAAATCACAAGTTAATGTGATTCAGGATATTTTGTCTTTAACTTTCTTACTTTGTCTCAACAACAACAAAAAACACAAATTATGATCACAAAAATTATGGAAACGGTATAATCAATTTCTATAGTTTTGACATTGACAAGACAAGCTTTCTCAGAATAGGTCTTCAGCAACCCAATGCTTGCCTTAAAAGGCAACTATGCTTATCGTAAGAGATGACTAACGTCATCGGGGAGTCAGGCTCGCTGACTTGGTTGATACATGTCATCGTATCCCAATTGCGTGGATCGATGTTCATGATGTTAATCACTGGATTGTCTGGTTCAGCCTCGATTATTTACAGACCGCCGTCATATAGCTGGAACATTGCTGAGTGCGGCGTTAGGCAACAAACAGTACGATTTACATCATTCCACTGGTTATTAAGTAGTACATCAGGGGTAGGTTTGGGACTTGGGTACTTGAGTGGGGTGGGTACTGAGTAGGACCCAGGTACCCACAGAACTACCTGGACCCTTGGTTACTGTAGTCAATGACAACAAATTCTAAAACTCTATGGTAACACTATAAGTCACTAATGTTCCCATTTCTTTCTGCCAGGGCTTTGGTCAAACTATTCCCAATCGGACAGTTTGTACCTATCTCTTGATATCTACAGCAAGTACCTGGGTAGGGTCGGGTAATGGGGTGGTGGGTGCCCGGGTAGTAAATTTGGACTCGTCGCAACTCCCTCAGTTGAGACAACTATGCAATATGTCTGCATTTATGATGTTGACATTTCAGGTGAAACAGGAGCCATGTGGAGAAAGTCCGTCTCCTCCAGAGTGTGAGAGACTTCAGAATAACTACATGGAAGTTGAGGCACCAGGTGACGACCGTTTTCTGTGTAAGTAACATTTCTGTGTAAGTAACATGTCTGTGTAAGTAACATGTCTGTGAAAGTAGCATTTCTGTGAAAGTAACATTTCTGTGTAAGTAGCTTCTCTGTGTAAGTAACATTTCTGTGTAAGTAGCTTTTCTGTGTAAGTAGCAGTTCTGTGTAAGTAGCATTTCTGTGTAAGTAACATTTCTGTGCAAGTAACATTTCTGTGCAAGTAACATTTCTGCGTAAGTAACATTTCTGTGTAAGTAACATTTCCGTGTAAGTAACATTTCCGTGTAAGTACCATATCTGTGTCAGTAACATTTCTGTGTAAGTGACAGTGGCTGACTTACAGGTAGAGTACCATAAAGTATGAGTAGATCATCTTCCCGAGGCAAGAGAGTTAACTGACTTAAAAGTCCAGTTTCCACCCTTGCCGAACTTGGCTGGAATTACTGGGCTCGATCGTAACGCCACCAGTGGCTATTACCAGTTATGTCCCTTCTAAGCCTCTCCTATGAACCAATCAGATTCCACCTCTTATATCACTGGCGTTTGCTTCACACAAAATGGTGGGACCGAGTCAGGACGATCTGATCGATAATCAAGATCTATATTGTGATAAAACGGGTCTTACATCACGAAATGCATCAAATCACATGAGCACCTTGATTAAAAACATGAAAAGATTTGGAAAATATCTACTGACAATGAGTTGGCGGTGCACATGTTTTGCAAATCCTGCAATCGACCAAAATCTGGACTACAGTTTATGAACTGGATTTCGATTTCGGTGCGCGATTTTGATTGGACTATGCATAGACTCGTCAGTCCAGCCAAAATGTAACTCCATAATACCAGCCTAGTTCGGCAAGGACGGAAACTGGACTTTTACAGTCAGTTAACTCTCTTGCCTCGGGAAGATGGAGTAGATTTGTAAAAGCAAAACCACAGCATCTACAAGAACTTCCTTCACGTATGGTGAGAAAATAATATCATTCCCATTGCGGAGGTAAATGGAAACAGAGCAACTGGACATCAGTATGGGTGTGCGAAGCCCAAAAACAAGGTGGACACGGTGAAGCTGGTTGTACGACTGATCAGAGGCCTCGTCATCGCTTAACAAGTTGGGCATCGTATCAGCTAAATTCAAGGCCGGCATTGGATGGGACACAGCTTCAGCTTCATGAGTTGTCAGACACAAGATTCACTTTGCCCAGAAACTACCCGCTGACTTTGAAGAAAAGAGGGAGGGTAACAGTCTGGACCAGATTGGCAATACCTTTGATATTCCATACCAGCAGAAAATCGGGTTCCATACCAGCAGAAAATCGGGTTCAAGGGAGAGAAAAGGGGGCACGGGTGGCCCAGTCGTCTAAGGCGCCGCGATTCGCTGTGCAGAGTTGCGTCCCTTGAGCATGCAAGAAACCTCTGATTGTGAGTTCAAATCCTGGTTCGCCCCGATTATGTTTCTAGGTTTGTCAGCACCATACCTGTGTTCGTGGGTTTCACCGAAGTGGTGTATGTCTGAGACCTGCATCACTTCAGGCTTTCCTCCCACATTGTGTTGACACGCCGTGATATAAATGGAATACTATTAAAAGCAGCGTTAAACCCAACTCACTCAAGGGAGAGAAAAGGACTGAAGGGAATGACAGAGAGATTCACAGAGATGCTGGCTGTTGCAGGAACAAGTTGCCACCCTATGTGTTTTTCAGAGAAAGACATTGCTAAGAATGAGCCACTTTCCAGGTGGTAGAAGTACATGTACAGGAATAGGACTAGTTTGATGAAGAAATCACAGAAGACTGGATCAGAATTGGAATTTAACCGTTGTTAAAACTGCACAATTGTGTCTGAGTGGGTTAGCTTGGTAAAACCAGCATTAATCCGGACCAGTACAGACAACCGCCAGACACGTGAAGTCGTTCTGGCATGTTGCTATATTAGTGCAGTAATCTTGGAACGCATTGTTAAACCCCACCTCACCTAACCTCACCTCACCTCACCTTGCCACCCCTTTGTTGACAGTGGTACTGCCATGATGATCTAATAAGCTAATATACATGATATATTAACGTGTGTGTTTTACCTCAGATTGCCAGGACTGCAACAAGGAATATGAAGGGGACTGTTCAGTACACGGACCTCTTCTCATGGTGGCAGACACACAGGTATTCTTCTCTTTTCGATAATAATAATCATTTTTAATTGTACCAGTAGCAATCTTCAGTCATGTAGAGACAAGTGAGTAAATCTTGTTATCAGTACAGTCAAGACAATCGGCTTTATTTGACGCTAATGATGAGAACCGATTTAATCAGTGCTATTTAGACCCGTTAATCCGACAGTCTCGCACTCCGACTCCGACACACCTAATTTGCAACGAATTACCGAAATCACTCATTAATCAGTCTCGTAAATCCGGCACAGTCCTCCGCGTACTCCGTGGTGATCTGCGCGCGAGTACACAGCCCATGTTTTGATGCAAGACGAATCGGCTGGTAGCTGCATATTACAACTGCTGCAGAGATAAACTTGCTTAACAATAAACAATTAATGCTTTAAATAAAAAGAAAACAGGATAAACGACATGCTTAGATTACCTCAATCTTATTAAAATCAGATACAAGTTCTCGCTCTTGACGAGGACATCCCATTACAGGTCACGTCAGAACAACCTTTCGCGAAATATGACCTACCAATGAAATGACCAACAGGAAGTCGATGTTAGCCACTTAGAAAGCAGCTTTCTTAAGCTTTAGGTACCAAGTTGCGACTTCCATTCCAGACTATGCTTTTTAAAGTATTTTGAATAAGTCATACAGTCCGTAACAGTTGTTTTGTGTTAAACTTTAGAAGTTACATGATTACAAAACATATTCCGCCAACAATGTAACATAACAATATTAATATTTATTTTATATTTTTTATTACGTGTTTGAATCCTTATATCCATCGTGTAGTTTTCCGATTTTTTATCACGAACGTTGATACTAGTTAATTTTCTTTATCCGACATACTCGTTAATCCGACATAATCATATGCCATCGATGTCGGATTAACGGGACTTGACTGTATTTGTAAGTGAGCCATTAACACATACTTATGATATACCATATTCGACATAATAAGCGCCCAGGGCGCTTTTAAAATTAGAAATAGGGGCTGTTATTAGAATATGATTTTGGTGAGAGAAAAAACAGAGTTGAAAGATTGTATATTTCGTGGTTTATGCTGACAGCCTGAAATGATACAAAAGAAGAACATGTGCGTATTATACTCAATAGATATATTCTCCAGAATTTAATTGCCCATGAATAAGGGTGCATATATCACAAGAGTGCGTATTATACATGAATAGATAAGTCTTGTGTACATTGATTAATGGGAAGGGGTGCTAATTGGGATTGTTCACTAGCCAATATTTTCGCAAATATAACTGTGGGTGCTTATTAGAGCGGGGCTCTTATTACGCCTAATGCGGTTGTTGGAATCATGCAATGGACTCTGCAGAAATTTGTTATGATTATGGAAAGAGTTTTGAAAAACTTTATACAATTTATTTTCAAACGTGGAATGATTTCAGGAAACACCAGGAAGCTCAGACCGAGCGTGGAAAACGATGCCTGTTGGTCTGGAGATTGAGGAATCGGGGATCCCAGGAGCTGGTCTTGGAGTTTGGGCGTCTCGGGACTTTGTTCCACGCACCTGCTTTGGGCCGTACGAGGGAGACTCCATCAAAGATGAGGACACTGCTCATGGATCAGGATACAGTTGGCAAGTATGTTTGGTACTAAAATACTGTCGGATATCATAGAAATATGCTTTTTGCCATATAAATATTCATGGCATTTAACAAAGAAGTCTACTCTTTAATGATCAAGTAACAACCACTTCTTGGATAGGCATTTAGAAGTTGGTGTAGTAGGTAAGGATAAGAATTTATGGATCAGCAACTTCTTTCTTACAATTAAGAGCGATGTTACGGTGTAGGTTCTAACACAATCTCATTTAAATCAGATCTTAGTTTTCGCTACCACTAATCAAAGATCTGAGGACATCCCATTACGGGTCACGTCAGAACGACCTTTCGCGAATTTTAATTGATCAATGACTGACAAGAAATCAACATTAGCCAATCAGAAGACAGCTTTCTCGAGCTGTACGACACTAGTTTCAAACTGGCGACTACGCCTCGAAACATATTTTGACGTATTCTCAATTAAAAAATTAAAACTGATAAGAAGAACATTCTGGAATGGCTTATAGATGGCCTAGATTGTATGGATATACTCATAAAACCTGTAGCTGTTGTTCGGAATATCCCGTGTTAAATATTTCGTGGTTGCATGATTAGAAAACACATTCCGACTGTCACTTTCATGATCTGGTTAGCGACACTCTGATTTGCTGGGTGAAAGGTCGTTCTGACGTGACCCTTAATGGGATTGTCCTCAGATCTTTGTTTAGCGATAGCGAGAACTAAGATCCGATTTTAATGAGATTGGTTCTAACACAGTTATCAAGTAAGTGATATACAGAGTGTGGTTGGCAAGTATATTTACAACTCATCAAAGACCCCAATAGCCATAATCCCGTTGTTTATATTACTGGCTTCATCCTTTGTTTATGTCACTGACTTCACCAACGATTGTCATCACTACCCTTGTGTGTACATAACAGGCTTCTCTACTCCAGTATAACAATATCTACCCTACTGTATAAACATTGCCTCCTAAGTAAGTAAGTGTATATATACTTGCCAACCACACTCTGTAAATCACTTCCTTGATAACGGTGTTAGAACCTACACCGAAACGTCGCTCTTAATTGTAAGAAAGAAGTTGTTTATCCATAAATTCTTATCCTTACTAAGTAACAACCAGTTGACCTTCCTAAGGTTTTTTGGGGGCACGGGTGGCCCAGTCGTCTAAGGGGCCGCGATTCAATGTGCAGAGTTGCGTCCCTTGGGTACGCCAGAAACCTGTGATTTTGGGTTCGAATCCCTGTTCGCCCCAATTATGTTTCTAGGTTTGTCAGCACCATACCCGTGCTCATGGGTTTCACCGAAGTGGTAAACGTCTAAGACCTGCATCACTTCGGGCTTTCCTCCCACATTAAGCTGACACGCCATGATATAACTGGAATAATGTTAAAAGCGGCGTTAAACCCAACTCACTCACTCACTCCTAAGGTTTTTGTGTTCTGTCTGCAATTTCACAGGGGGGAAAAGTAGCTCTGAAAAAACATGTTGCGATTGTTTCCAATGAACAAAATCTGAAAAATATACCTTTTTTTATAATCATTTTCGCTTCATTTAACATCTTATTCACAAAACAAGTTTATGTGTGTGTTAAATTAACAAAATGACTCTGTGTTAACACTTCTCCCATGATGTATGCCACATAACACACATTGCTAAACTAGGTTCAGGCCACTGGGATGTCAACTTGGGTGAAATATATACCTGTTAAAAGACACAGGATAGGTGCTAGGTTATCACCTCTAGTTACGACCCGTGCAGATTCGGGGTAGAATAGGTCTTCAGCAACCCATGCTTGCCGTAAAAGGCGACTATGTTTGTTGTTAGAGGCGACTAATGGGATCGGGTGGTCAGGCTCGCTGACTTGGTTGATGCATGTCATCGATCCCAATTGCTAGGATCGATGCTCATGATATCAATCACTGAATTGTCTGGTCCAGACTCGATTATTTACAGACCGCCGCCATATAGCTGGAATATTGCTGAGTGCGGCGTTAAACAACAAACCAACCAACCAACCTCTAGTTACAGTTTGTTTTATTTAGCATGTTTCAAATGCAAAGTTTCTAAGCTTGTCATCCTTCTACCTATAAACAAGTATTTTGAGAATTATCAGCTTTGATTCGAAAAGCTAGATTAGGTAGGTTAAAATAATTTTGTATTATTTATTTTATCCCAAGGAATTGTATTGAAAGCAGGGAGAACATTTCTCTAGCCTTCCAACAGTACTTCACACATCTTTGAAATCATTTCGATTACATTCTGTTTCTTATTTTCAGTTTAGTCGGCCCGTTTCTCTGTCTTCAGTTAATCTGCATCTGTTAGTCTGGCCCCCTTAGTCTTTCTTCTGTTAGTCTTCCCCTGTTAGTGTGCCTCCCTCCCTGTAATTCTGCCCCTGTAAGTCTGCTTGACATTCTTGATAAAGGTCATAGCATATCTACCATATATCTGCATTGAAACTTTTTTTCAATATATTTCCATTTACAACATGAATGACCAATATTTTCATAATCTTTCTCTCTCTAAAGGTACAAAATATATTAAATATTTCTACTAATATTTCTGCTTGTCGTAAGATTCGCTGACTTGGTTGATGCATGTCATCGTAAACCCAACTACATAGATTGATGCTCATGATGTCGGTCACTGGATTGTCTGGTCCAGACTCAATTATTCACAGACTGCCGTTATATAGCTGGAGTACTGCTGAGTGCAGCGTTAAACAACAAACAAACAAACAAAACAAACATATCCCCCTCAACACATTTTGCAGGGGTATTAAAATGGACACAGTCCGTCCGTAAGTCCGTGCAAGATGTTGTTTCCTGAGCAGATCATCAAAACTGTACAATTCTCCTTCACCAAACTTGGCCCATAGATAGGTCTATTGATGAATTGCTGCCATTTCATAATATGGAATTTAAAAAAATAATTTTACAACTTTTTAGGCTTGAAAATTGAAATACTCAGGGTTATTTTTTTAGCAGATCCACCAAACCAAACTGTACAATATTTCTTCACTAAACTTAGTGTTGACCTAGTGCCTTTTGCCTTCAAGGGAAAATATATGCCGGAGGAAGCCTGTGACCAAAGATTCTTTTCTACGATAAGGGGCACGGGTGGCGATTCGCTGTGCAGAGTTGCGTCCCTTGGGCACGCCAGGATCCTATGATTGTGGGTTTGAATCCTGGTTCGCCCCGATTATGTTTCTAGGTTTGTCAGCACCATACCCGTGCTCATGGGTTTCACTGAAGTGGTAAACGTTTCAGACCTGCATCACTTTGGTCTTTCCTCCCACATTAAGCTGACACGCCGTGATATAACTGGAATACTCTTAAAGCGGCGTTAAAAACCCAACTCGCTCACTCACTTTTCTACAATATGATTGTAGAATCTGTTCCTACAAGTCCAAAGAAAATCAGGTTGGGTTCAAGATAAATCTAGTTGTCATTCATATTAATACATTTCATAGTGTTTGGATATTTCTTAAACCATTCAGATGCTGTGGGCTAAAAGGAGTTCTCATCACGCCTTGTCATCTATAGTGTATTTTTTATTTGCTTTCATTCAGATCCACACAGATGGACAACCTTCCCACTTTGTAGATGGCCAACACTGCCACACAGCCAACTGGATGAGATATGTCAACTGTGCTCGTACAGAGGAAGAACAGAATCTGACAGCATTTCAATACAATGGTCATATCTACTACAGAGCCTACAAGAAGATCGGTGTTGGTTGCGAGCTGCTTGTATGGTATGGACACAAGTATGCAAGGAACCTAGGTATCGAGAGACAACTTACACTCCAAGAAGGGCACACTGAAGGTAAACACTTTTAGAATACTGCCATTAGAGAGGCTGCATTGGTAGCGGAAACAGGTCAATATTATCATTCGCTAATTTACATGACTTAATAAAAAGATTAATGCAAGAGACAAATCACTAAAATCTAACAAATTTCTGATCCAGCTTTTATTTTGTTGCACATTTTCCTGAATTATATGTCAATAATTATATTAATAGTGATCAAAAGGGCGGTCTGGTAGCCGAGTGGTTAAAGCATTCGCTCGTCACGCCGAAGACCCTGGTTTGATTCCCGACATGGGTACAATGTGTGAAGCCCATTTCTGGTATCCCCTGCCGTGATATTGCTGGAATATTGCTAAAAGCGGCGTAAAACCATCCTCGCTCATTAGTGATCTCATGGCATTTTTTCAATTATGTTCCCATAATCTGAAAACAAAACATGTCCACTAGCGTGGCAGCCATATTGTGTTTGTTCAAATTGAAATGATATTCGGGATATGTGTAGTTAGTAGCAACATTTTGTACAAGCATATTTATTAGTGGGGATCAATAATTATATGTTCTGATTTTTTATTTTTTTTTGTGATATTTACATTTTAACCATAATTTCACCTTTGTACTTTGACCTTGCTCCTAAAGTCTCTCAAGATGCATTTCCTTGCACTGTGAACATAATAGCCTCGGAAAGCAATGATGACATCAGAATTTGTTCAAGAGGTTAGAAGGGGCGGTCGGGTAGCTTAGTGGTTAAAGTGTTCGCTCCCCACGCCGAAGACCCGGGTTCGATTCCCGACATGGGTACAATGTGTGAAGCCCATTTCTGGTGTCCCCCGCCGTGATATTGCTGTAATATTGCTAAAAGCGGCGTAAAACCATATTCACTCACTCACTCACTCAAGAGGTTAGAATCTGATTTTCAATATGGCCACCTCGGCAGCCATGTTGTAAAAGCTAGTTATGCTGTTGACTGCATGTCCAGGTGAGCTACAAGGCAGTGGTAATATTCTTTTGCTGTGAGGTTGAGAATCAAACACTGGTCTTTTGTTCTTGAACCACTTGAACCTTTGTCAGAGGGCACCTTGCACATGATGTTCTAGATCAATGATGTTGTGAAAATGGGCTGAATTTATTGTTGTGCTGGCAGATTTGTTTGCTTTGACAGGGAGGGTGGTTATCAGAGATATTGACAAGCAAAGTCTCATCATGTGCAGGACATAAAGATCATGATGTAATATACCAGAATGTGTATTACCATATTCAACGTAATAAGCGCCCAGGGCACTCTCAAAATTACAAATAGGGGGCTCTTATTAGAATATAATTTTGGTGAAAGTGTTGAAAGATCGTAAATTTCGTGGTTGATGCTGACAGCCAGAAATGATACAAAAGAAAAGTCTGTGCATATTATACACAACAGATATATTTTTCAAGAATTTAATTGCCCGTAATTAAGGGTGCATATAACACATGAGTGTGTATTATACACGAATAAATAAGTCTTGTGTACATGGATCAATAGGAAGGGTGCTATTTGGGATTGTTTACAAGCCAATATATCAGCAAATATCGGCTTAGGGGCTTATTACGTTGAATACAGTATTAAACATTCCCAGTACTTCCATCAAATAGTGCACTATTTTTGTATCTCGATCTTCCTTTTTCAGACGTGTACCCGTGTGACAGCTGTGATCTTGGGTTCTCATCTGTGGTGTTCTTGTGGAAACATCTGAAGAAGATGCATGGAGGAAAACTGACAGCTCAGTTGAGGTTCATAGTTAACACTCAGGGTGTTAGCATCTGTGACTTTATTGAGAAGATAGAGAGCCCAGAAGAGGACACAGACTCTCAGGAAATTAGCATCTGTGACTTTATTGTGAAGATAGAGAGCCCGGAAGACAACAGTGCCAGTCAGGGCGTTAACATCAGTGACTTCATTGGGGATGTAGAAAGCCGGGAAGACAACAGTGCCAGTCAGGGCGTTAACATCTGTGACTTCAATTGGGATGTAGAGAGCCGGGAAGACAACAGTGCCACTCAGGGCTATAACATCCGTGACTTCAATGGGGATGTAGAGAGCCCAGAAGAGAACAGTGCCAGTCAGGGCGTTAACATCAGTGACTTCATTGGGGATGTAGAGAGCCGGGAAGACAACAGTGCCAGTCAGGGCGTTAACATCTGTGACTTCAATGGGGATGTAGAGAGCCGGGAAGACAACAGTGCCACTCAGGGCGTTAACATCCGTGACTTCAATAGGGATGTAGAGAGCCCAGAAGACAACAGTGCCACTCAGGGCGTTAACATCTGTGACTTCAATGGGGATGTAGAGAGCCCAGAAGACAACAGTGCCACTCAGGGCGTTAACATCCGTGACTTCAATGGGGATGAAGAGAGCCAGGAAGAGAACAGTGCCACTCAGGGTGTTAACATCCGTGACTTCAATGGGGATGTAGAGAGCCCGGAAGAGAACAGTGCCAGTCAAGGCGTTAACATCTGTGACTTCAATGGGGATGTAGAGAGCCGGGAAGACAACAGTGCCAGTCAGGGTGTTAACATCCATGACTTCAGTGGGGATGTAGAGAGCCCAGAAGTGAACAGTGCCACTCAGGGCGTTAACATCCGTGACTTCAATGGGGATGTAGAGAGTCCGGAAGACAACAGTGCCACTCAGGGTGTTAACATCCGTGACTTCAATGGGGATGTAGAGAGCCCGGAAGACAATAGTGCCACTCAGGGTGTTAACATCCGTGACTTCAATGGGGATGTAGAGAGCCCGGAAGACAATAGTGCCACTCAGGGCGTTAACATCCGTGACTTCAATGGGGATGTAGAGAGTCCGGAAGACAACAGTGCCACTCAGGGTGTTAACATCCATGACTTTAATGGGGATGTAGAGAGTCCAGAAGAGAACAGTGCCACTCAGGGTGTTAACATCCGTGACTTCAATGGGGATGTAGAGAGCCCGGAAGAGAACAGTGCCACTCAGGGCGTTAACATCGGTGACTTCAATGGGGATGTAGAGAGCCCGGAAGAGAACAGTGCCACTCAGGGTGTTAACATCGGTGACTTCAATGGGGATGTAGAGAGCCCAGAAGAGAACAGTGCCACTCAGGACGTTGACATCCATGACTTTATAGTTAAGATAGAGAGCCCAGAAGAGGACAGTGACTTCCAGGACGTTGACATCCATGACTTTATAGTTAAGACAGAGAGCCCAGAAGAGGACAGTGACTTCCAGGATGTTGACATCCATGACTTTATAGTTAAGACAGAGTGCCCAGAGAATAGTGACACTCAGGACGTTGACATCCATGACGTTATAGTTAAGATAGAGAGCCAGGTACAGACCAGTGACGATGTCAATGAGGACAGGAACCCTGAACCAACAGAAACAGATAACCACCAGAAACGTAAACAGCGTCAGGGTGGGAAAGTGCATCGGTATGGTAAGCATAGCAAAGAATTCAATGCACCAAGTCGCTTGCAGACACGCTTGCAGACACGCCTGCAGACACACATGGAGAGACACTTGAGGAGTAAAGTGAGGAGTAACACTCGAGTGAAGCTTTTTCCATGTGGGAAATGTGGGAAAACATTTTCACTGGCAAGTAACCTGCAGACACATATGAATCTTCACAGCAGAGTTAAATCTTATTCCTGTAAAAAGTGTGGGAAAACATTTAGAAAAACAAGTGCCCTTCAAAGGCACATGGGAAGTCACAGTAGAGCCAAACCATATGCATGTCCTGCATTTGAGGAGACATTAGCAAGATCTTCTGATTTGAAGAAGATGAAACATCACAACAAAGTCCAGCCATACATGTGCTGTGAATGTGGTAAAGCATTTAAAAAATCACAATACCTGCAGGCGCACATGAAGCTTCACGTTACAGTCAAATCGTGTATATGTAGTGAGTGTGGAAAAGCATTTTCGACTTCGCAAGGCCTTTATAGGCACATGAGTTTACACACTGGTGTTAAACCATTCCAGTGTGGTGAGTGTGGCAGTGTGTTTTCACATTCAGAAAGCCTGAGGAAACATAGAATGTTACACACTGGGGAGAAGCCATTCAAGTGTGGCACTTGTGGGAAAGCATTTATAGATTCAGGTCATCTGAAAATACACATGAGAAGTCACAGTGGAATCAAGCCTTACAAGTGTAGCGACTGCGGGAAAGAATTTACACAGTCAGGTAACCTCAAGATACACATGACAAGTCACAGTGGCATTAAGCCTTACCTGTGCAGTGAGTGTGGGAAAGCATTCAGCTTGATGAGTTACCTTCAGGGACACATGAGGCATCATGCTGGTATAAAACCACACAAGTGCAACGTGTGTGGGCTCAGATTTTGTGGCAACAAGAAGGCTCACATGAGAACTCACACTGGAGATAGGCCCTTTCTGTGTAGAGAATGTGGAAAAAAATATACAACTGCGGGTAACCTACGGACACACCAGAGAAAAAGTCACATTGAAGTCAAACCTTACAAGTGTGATGAGTGTGACTTGACATTTACATCATTGGGTAAACAAAAGGTACACGCCAGAATTCACACTGGAGTTCAGTTTTACAACTGTGACACGTGTGACAAACCATTTACAACACTGGGTAACCTGAAGGCACACAAGAAAACTCACATTGGAGTCAAATCTTACAACTGTGAGAAGTGTGGGAAATACTATTCAACATCAGGTAATCTAAAGGCACACATAAAAAGAACCCACTCTGGAGTAAAACCTTATACGTGTAGTGAGTGTGAGAAAGCATTTTCGACTTCGCAAGGCCTTTATAGGCACATGAGTTTACACACTGGTGTTAAACCATTCCAGTGTGGTGAGTGTGGCAATGTGTTTTCACATTCAGAAAGCCTGAGGAAACATAGAATGTTACACACTGGGGAGAAGCCATTCAAGTGTGGCACTTGTGGGAAAGCATTTATAGATTCAGGTCATCTGAAAATACACATGAGAAGTCACAGTGGAATCAAGCCTTACAAGTGTAGCAACTGCGGGAAAGAATTTACACAGTCAGGTAACCTCAAGATACACATGAGAAGTCACAGTGGCATTAAGCCTTACCTGTGCAGTGAGTGTGGGAAAGCATTCAGCTTGATGAGTTACCTTCAGGGACACATGAGGCATCATGCTGGTATAAAACCACACAAGTGCAACGTGTGTGGGCTCAGATTTTGTGGCAACAAGAAGGCTCACATGAGAACTCACACTGGAGCTAGGCCCTTTCTGTGTAGAGAATGTGGAAAAAAATATACAACTGCGGGTAACCTACGGACACACCAGAGAAAAAGTCACATTGAAGTCAAACCTTACAAGTGTGATGAGTGTGACTTGACATTTACATCATTGGGTAAACAAAAGGTACACGCCAGAATTCACACTGGAGTTAAGTTTTACAACTGTGACACGTGTGACAAACCATTTACAACACTGGGTAACCTGAAGGCACACAGGAAGACTCACACTGGAGTCAAATCTTACAACTGTGAGAAGTGTGGGAAATACTATTCAACATCGGGTAATCTAAAGGCACATATAAAAAGAACCCACACTGGAGTCAAACTGAAGAACACTGAGGTGATGAGTGTGGGAAATCAGTTAAAGATTCCAGTAACATGAAGCAACGCATGCCTGTTGACAGTGGTTTCCAGCCTTGTTGGTTGCCAGAAAGAATTCACACATTGAGATAACCTGAAGGCACACTTTTGATGTTGCATTTAACCCAAACTCAGGGGCGGTCGGGTAGCCTAGTGGTTAAAGCGTTCGCTCGTCACGCCAAAGACCTTGGTTCAATTCCTGACATGGGTACAATGTATGAAGCCCATTTCTGGTGTTCCCCATCGTGATATTGCTAGAATATTGCTAAAAGCGGCGTAAAACATACTCACTCACTCATTAAATTGGCATGTCCGTTCTCGCTATCAGGAAATAAGGATCTGAGGACATCCTATTATGGGTCATGTGGGAACAACTTTTCATCCAACTAATCAGAGCGTCGCTTACAAGATTGGAAAAGTGACACTCAGAATGTGTTCACAAAAGTCGAAAGTTCACAGAAGTTCAGTCAGACATGACCTGTAATTGGATGTCCTGAGATCTTTGTTTTGAACTTAGACCTGATTTTAAAGAGACTGGCTTTGAACTACATCCATGTAGTTGTTGTGGCAAAGTATTGACAACACCATCACTGAAGACACACTTGACTGTGAACAAGACCGTTTGTAGATGTACTCATACTTTAATTACACAATTTAAGTATAAGATTTTAATTACATATGTATTACCTCAAATAATTACACTTGCTTTTACAATTTATGTTAACTTCCTCTTGTTTTTGGCCATATGAGCTTATGTCATCGCAAGTCGTCCATCAACCATCCATCATCTGTTGTCTATGTCCATATTCCTTTGACATGTGATCTGTGAAGATCCGGGGTAGAATAGGTCTTCAGCAACCCATGCTTGCCATAAAAGGCGACTGCTTGTAGTAAGAGATGACAATCGGGTGGTCTGGCCCACTGACTTGGTTGAAGCATGTCATTGTATCCAAATTGTGTGGATCGATGCTCATGATGTCAACCACTGGATTGTCTGGTCCAGACTCGATTATTTACAGACCACCATCATTTAGCTGGAATATTGCTGAGTGTGGCGTAAAACAACCAACCAACGTTTGACATGTTCAACTTCTCTAAAATGTCTTGATTGATTCAACTGAAATTTGGTGTCAAGTTGTTACTATTAGATGGTTCAGGTTTGGTCAAGGCATCGAGATTTTAATTTCAATATGGCCAACAGGTAGCCATTTGTGTCACCAATCATAAACATCTCGCAGAAACCACTGAACAAATTAACAAAAAATTTGCATGTTCACTGCATGAATTTGTGAAGGAATTTTAAATTGAGATAAAAATATTATTGTTTTGTGCGTGTGTAGTTAATATTTATTGACCTTTATTCTTTAGACCATGCGACCAGTGAAGATTCAGCAACCTATGCTTGTAGAAGGCAACTAAGGGGATCGGGTGGTCAGGCTCGCTGACTTGGTTGATACATGCCATCAATCCCAATTGCGTGGATTGATGCTCATGATATCAGTCACTGGATTGTCTGGTCCAGACTCGATTATTTACAGACCGCCGTCATATAGCTGGAATATTGCTGAGTGCGGCATTAAACAACAAACCAACCAACCAACGAACTTTAGACCATGCTTTTAACTTCTCACAAAATGCATTTCCTCGCACCATCAATGTCATCTTTTGAGAGTGGGAAACCACTTGACAAGTGAAACTGGAACTTATCAACAATGAATACAGCTGAATTTGTGTAAGAGGTTTGGATCTGATTTCCAAAATGGCCTCCATGGCAGCCAAATTTAAAACCTCATACATCTCTGCTCAAAGTGTACAGTAATGATTTTAACATGTTAGTTGCATTTTTTGTAAACATCTCTGAAATTGCCACCGAGGAATCATAATTTTGTCTATGCTAAATTTAACTGTTGTGTATTGCAATAATGTTTTACAATAACACATTTATTCTTGGAGATTTGGAAACGTGGAAGTTAAGATACTTGTTTCATATCAATACACGCCTTGGAGCGTCCGCCCAGAGAGCGGAAGGTCCGGGGTTCGATCCCCGGCCTCGTCATACCAAAAGACGTTTAAAGATGGAACTTATTGTTACCATGTCTGGCGCTTGGCATTAAGGGGCTAAAACAAGGACTGGTCGGCTTGGAATCAGTATACTGTGTCTGAGTGGGGTATTCATGTTAAACTGCAGCATGGTATCCTAATGAGCTAGCACTATAAATCGACATCAGTGAGGACTAGTACACACGTACACACACAGATGTAACACAAACGGGTACATGTGCATGCACATCTCTTAATAAGTGCAATATTCTTCGATGCGACGTTAAACAGAATTTCACGTCACCTCACCTCTTATTAGTACATTTCTCCTCAGTATTTGTGCAATGCTGCTGACATCAACTTTTATCAATTGGATTTCTTGTACGTCAATGTACACCAAACCGAGGAATTGTTTTACAGGCATTACTTAGGAGTTGACGGATGACAAGGAAGAGATAATATATGGATAACAACTTCTGTATTTCGGTATATGCTTGAAAACGGGATAAGGATCTATACCAAAACGTCGTATTTGCAGTAAATAAAGACGTTTTACATAAATTATCTCTGTATAATACTTTCCATGCTTACAGACCCAATTTTTAGCAAATATACAACCAGGCAGCAGAATTCTGCGGGCATCAAAGCAACTAATCTTTTGTTGGAAGAAAACTGACAAAATCGGCTACAGCTTTGCCATCACCTGCAGCCGCTATCCATGCAGACATGGTGTCAACTTGAGGGGATGCTGCTCTTACCTTTGCCACTGTTAAGAGTTCAAGCGGAGTTCAAGGGATGAAGAGAGAGCTTCGAAGATGACCCAAGATCAGGAAGATCATAAAATACCTGATGTAATCATGGATTATCGACGGATCAATGCAGTAGGCATCTCCCATAACAGAGTTGAGAACATTATAATATAACATGACAATACAAGAGAATAACCACTCTTATTCGGCGAAACATTCCATTTGGCGAAAAGGAAAAATAGCTGTAAAAATGATATACTCGGCAACAAAAGTTCTAAAGAATTCAGATTTTCAAACAGACAATGGACCAGTAAAACAAGTTTACACATTTAATGACACGTCTAACACGGAAATAACTTATGGCAAGAGAACGATGCAAGAACAGAATTGTCCATTCACGTCAGTAGCGTGTGTGTCCCCCTCTCGCCTGGATGCATGCAAAGCACCTCCATCGCATTGGACGGATCAAACGTCTAACAGTAGTGTGTGATGACCATATCTCCACCAGCTTTTCTCAGTTCCTGAACTGTAGTCGGAGCTCGTTGTACACGTCATTCAATTGGAGCAAGATCTGGGAAGCGAGCAGGCCATGTAATCGCATTGGCGTTGTTCTGTCAAGTGCTTGATGAACAATCCGGGCTGCATAGGGTCGGGCGTTGTCATACTGAAAAATCATGCGTGGTCCGTGTTGATTCAAAAATGTCGCAGCGATAGGCTGGATGAGTGAGTGAGTTGGGTTTAACGCCGCTTTTTACAGTATTCCAGTTACATCACGGTGTGTCAGCTTAATGTGGGAGGAAAGCCCGAAGTGATGCAGGTCTCAGACTTTTACCACTTCGGTGAAACCCACGTGCACGGGTATGGTGCTGACAAACCTAGAAACATAATCTGGGCGAACCGGGATTCCAACCCACAATCATAGGTTTCTGGTGTGCCCAAGGGACGCAACTCTGCACAGCGAATCGCGGCGCCTCAGACGACTGGGCCACCCGTGCCCCTGATAGGCTGGATGAACTCGTTACTGTAACACTGACCGTTTACATTGCCATTGATCACTTGCAAACAAGTTCTGTCTCTCGGTGATTCCTCCCCACACCATAACACTTCTTCCTCCACAACACAGCTCTGAGCGTAACGTTCACGGCGACGTCAGTATGTTCGTATTTGGACATCCCCGTGATCGAGATGTAAACGAGACTCGTCGGTGAACCGAACCTGACTCCACTGAATTGCCGTCCAACGGACTCTGTATACGCCACTGCAGACGCAATCGGAGGTGATTGTTGGTCAGAATTGGGCGTCTGGCTGGTCTCCTCGCAACAATATCGTAACGTCTAAGACGTGGACGTACAGTCTGTGCCGATATTCGACAAAGGCCAGCGATGGTTCTGGCAGTGATTGTTGCAGGCTGTAACCGATTTCACAGATGGGTGGTTCGAATCCAACGATCTTGACGGACGCTCGTAACGGGGGGCTTTCCGCTCCTTGGTCGTTGTCTGAAAGTGTTTGTTTGCTGCCATAACACCCAAATGGTGTGTCTGTGCATGTTCAATCGCCTGGCAACTTCACGCTGCAACGTTCCTGATTGGAGCATACTGGCTCTAAAACAGATAAACGTGGCATCTCCAAACTTAAAGTATGGATTGAAATTTGATGTTTTTTCCGTGTGGCACTTCTCGAGACAAGCAGAAACAATGCATACTGAATGCCTACAGCACGCGTGCTTTTATTCCATGGTTTACATAATCAATTGTATGATTGAGGCATGAAAGACTCTTTTTGCCACGAGATCATGCTTTTCTGATGAGGTTGCGTTTTGTGCTACATGTTTTCATATTTGGACAACTGAAAATCTGCAACTCAGGATCCACCAGGACACTTCTTCCCGAGGCAAGAGAGTTAACTAACTATAAAAGACCAGTTTCCACCCTTGCCGAACTAGGCTGGTATTATGGACTTACATTTTGGCTGGACTAACTTCGCGATGTAAGACCAGTTTTATCCCAATAGAGATCTTGAAAATAGATCACATCGTCTTGACTGGGCGCCGCAATTTCGTTTGAAACAAATGCAAGTGATACGACAGGTGGAAACTGACTGGTCCATAGGAGAGGCATAGACAAACATAACTCCTAATTACCACTAGTTCGTTATTTTACAAGAGGTAGTGAGCAGCCTTTTCTGGTGCCCCTTTTCAAACATCACCCGCTGCAATGTTTCAAACAAATTAATGCGCGTGCAGCGAAGAGTGAGTGAGTTTGGCTTTACGCCGCTTTTAGCAATATTCCAGCAATATCACGGAAGGGGAAACCAGAAATGGGCTTCACACATTGTACCCATGTCGGGAATCGAACACGGGTCCTCGGCGTGACAAGCGGGGGGGGGGGGGGGGGGGGGGGGGGAGATGGGATGACGGGTGACTCAGTCGTGCAGAGTTGCGCCCATTGGGCACGCTAGAAACCAATGATTGTGTGTTCGAATCTCAGTCCGCCTTGATTATATTCAATGGTTTGTCAGCACCTAGCTCGTGGGTTTCCGACCCAACTCACTCATTAAGAGAAACCAGGCTTGGGCAAGGAGGAAATTCCAGCAGACATGTTTCATTAAAAGCGGCAAAAACATTTTCATTATAAGTTATCTCTGCTGAAATTCCAACTTTATCAAGATACTCAAAACACCCCTTCCTTGTCTGAACCCGAAGTGGGCTGCATGTTGGGGCAGTCCCATTTAAGGGGAGACTACTCCACGATATGGTTCAGGTTTCCTTTCGAGGTCAAGATGTGAGTGACAGATTAAAATCGAAACATAATCACTGTTAGTGAGTGAGTTTGGTTTTACGCCGCTTTTAGCAATATTCCAGCAATATCACTGCGGGGGACACCAGAAATGGGATTCACACATTTTACCCATGTCGGGTTTCGAACCCGGGTCTTCGGCGTGACGAGCGAACGCTTTAACCACTAGGCTACCCGACCGCCTCATAATCACTGTGTAAACTGAGTGAGTGAGTATGGTTTTACGCAGCCATAAGCATATTCCAGCAATATCACAGCGGGGAACACCAGAAATGGGTACAATGTGCCCTGTCGGGAATTGAACCCAGGTCTTCAGCGTGACGAGCGACCGCTTTAACCACTTGGCTACCCGACCGCCCCCTGTGTAAACTGAAAAATGCTAGATTGTTCATCATAAAGGATAAGGTGTTGTATTGGCTCTTTTCGGTCCACAGGATCTACATATTTTACGAAAATAGTCAAATGCTTACAATTCTTTGTGGAAGTTGGACAAATACCCTCATGATTTGGATTATAGGCAACTTTTAATATATATTTTTTTCCCTTTCTCAAGATTTCCTTTCTGTTAGAGCAGTGTGTGTGCTTGCATGCGTGCGTGCGTGCATGCGTGCGTGCGTGCATACGTGCCCAGGCACGGGGGCTTGTAACGCCCAAAATGGCACTCCTTGTGTCAGTATACTTTATATAAGGATCCTTTTATACTGAACAGCAAAAGTTCCTGTGACATTGAATAACATTAAATGCAAAGTTATGTTTTTTACCAAATCTGAAACAATTTCGGTTTGCAACAGATAAAAGACTGATGTAAGTCTTCAAATGGTATAATTTGCCATACTGACTTCAGCAAGTGCGTGATTTCATAAAAAAAAAAAAAAAACATGAACATGCCAAAATGTCAATTTACAAATCAAAAGCGTGTGTGTCCACCTCTGGTTGCTATGCAAGCAACACATTTACGTCTCATGGAATGGACCAGGCGTCGCACAAAGTCCTGTGGGATATTTGTCCATATCTGCTGCAGCATGTTCCTGGAGAGTCTCATCCCACATGTGCTCGTTTGGTGTGAGATCAGTGGAGCGAGCCGGCCAGTAGATGACATTCCCCTTGTTTTGTTGAAGAGAATCCTGAACAAGTCGAGCTATATGAGGCCGGGCGTTGTCATGTTGGAAGGTAATGCCTGGGCCATGACGACGCAAAAACGGTAGAACAACAGGGCCGATGATCTCGTCGCGGTAGCGCTGTCCATTGAGATTTCCCTCTACCACTATCAAACGGGTCCTCTGTCTTGCTGTAATCCCACCCCATACCATAACCCTGCCGCCCCCGAACCGATCTTTTTCCATGACACAATGATTGACGTAACGTTCACCTCGACGTCGGTACACTTGAATCCGTCCATCGCTGTGGCTGAGGTGAAAACGAGACTCGTCAGTGAATAACTGCATGGCCGGCCGGCCGTCTAGCGTAGACGCTGTCTGCACCACTGCAGACGTGCTTGACGGTGGTTTCCTGTCAAAATGGGACGTCTGGTGGGTCTTCTGGCGACAATCGCTGCAAATCTGAGCCGACGACGTACGGTTTGTGAAGATATTCGTCAAAGGTCCGGGATGCTTCTTGCAGTCACTCTTGCTGACTGGAATCGATTTCGTAGGTGTGTTGTTCGAATCCAGTTGTCTTGTCGATTATTGGTTACGTGTGGCCTGCCACTCCGAGGATGGTCTCTGACTGCATTCGTCTGTTGCCAACGTTGCCATAAACACCAAATGGTGTTTCTGTGGACGTTAAATTGTCTTACAAAATCAAGTTGACTCGATCCTCGATCGAACCGGGTCTTCCACGTAACGAGAAATGCTTTACCCACTAGGCTACCCCACCGCCCATATGGCATCTTGAAATGGAAGACTTGACATGATTATTAATAATTAAGTGTTTTGTGCATATTGTCTATCATGTTCATTTCTCGATATCAAAGAGTATGGCTTTGCTCATGTATTGATGAGGATGGCCATATTGCGATTGAGGATGAGAATAAGATTTTTATTTTTCAAGTAGATGGAGGTTAAAGTTATATTTCCACAAAATTTTGACTTTTACACATGATGTCTCACTGTACTCCAGACTTAAAGCGTGTGGGAAAGTTCTTGAACAATCAATAACACTGCAGGAACATAAAATGTGTTGAGAGTCAAATATTTTCAAAGGGACTAGTGACCGTCGGAGGTAAGGTTATATGGAGTGTATTAAAGGTCTCTTCAACATTATTGGACCTATATAGTGCCATGCATTGCGGCAGCTGGTTGTACTAGTCGGGACTAATGGCTGTTTTATTGTGCCGGCTCAATGAGACACATATCACAGATTAATACTGACACCACAAAGACACATGATACTGACTCCGAGCGGCCAAGCGCAAGGCAGGGAAGCAACAAGTACCATCTTTTGGTATGAAGATCTGGGCAGATGCTCTATCCACTATACCGTGGAGGCAGTCTGTATTAGAGAGAGCAAGGATTTTTTATGTATTCTCACAACTGTTGATGTCATTTTTCTTAATTTTACTGTCTATGATTTCCATATTTAAGTTGTAGACAAATATTTAAATGGAAGTTAATGCAGTTAAATCAAACTAACCAATGGTATTTACTCCACAGTGTAGCCCCTGTGCTAATGTTTATATTTGTGGTCTCATTCTAGTTTTGAAGCTCTGTCTTTCAATGGACACATATCAACATTTCATGTTTACTGATCGGGTGGCCAGGCTCGCTGACTTGGTTGAAGCATGTCATCGATCCCAATTGCGTGGACCAATGCTCATGATATCAATAACTGGATTGTGTGGTCCAGACTCGATTATTTACAGACCGCCGTCATATAGCTGGAATATTGCTGAGTGCAGCGTTAAACATCAAACAAACCAACCAACCAATCATCTTCATCCACAGAGAATACCCAGACACATACCTGATGCCGGCAGAAATAGGCTTACTAGCTATGTAGCTGGTTCAAATGCAGCCTGTAAGCATGGACAGTACTGTACTTATTACGTGCAAACTGTTGAGGGTGTAAGATACATCCTTCATAGTTAGGCTCAGAACTTTACAGTCACCCCAAGCAATGAAAGGGTCACAACTCACGGCATCCTGAAATGAATCTAAGAAAAAGGATATGTAACCATGGTAACAGCTTAGGTGTGATAACCAAATGTCTGTACATGATTAGGGGCGGTTGGGTAGCCTAGTCGATAAAGCGTTCGCTCGTCACGCCGAAGACCCGGGTTCGATTCCCGACATGGGTACAATGTGTGAAGCCCATTTCTGGTGTCCCCTGCCGTGATATTGCTGGAATATTGCTAAAAGCGGTGTTAAACCATACTCACTCACTGTACATGATAAAAAAATCACTTGATTAAAAGACGATATTTATTGATTTTACATTGAAAGTTGTTTTGTCACATCATTGAGAGAAAAGACAACAATCTATCATCTTGGAATTCTCTTCCATATTTCACACGATCAACATGATTAAGATAGTAGATACATGTACTTCAAAGTTCCAAGTTTGACAGCACCCATTTCTTCTGAATATCAAGTTGCACATTGTACCACATCAGAGTCAGCTATCAACAAACACTCTCATTAATTGTGGTCATATCAGTGTTCAAGGTTGATCTGAATCAGTCCTCCTCAAGCAGCATCTGCACCATGTCATCCTTCGCACACTGCGCCTCCTCCAGTCTCTGTGGCTGAAGTACACAATCAAACAGGGGATTAACAAGAAGACCAATCTCATTAAAATCAGATCTTAGTTCTCGCTATCACTAAACAAAGATCTGAGGACATCCCATTACGGGTCATGTCAGAACGACCTTTCATCCGACAAATCAAAGCATCGCTTACCAGATCATGAAAGTGACAGTCGGAATGTGTTTTCTAACATGCAACCTCGAAAACGTTAAAACGGGGTATTCCGAACGACAGTTACCGTCAAAATTATCGTCTGTCTCCCGCTTCTGTAGGATAAACATTTGAACGGAGGAGGCGTTGCACAGTACTTTGCAAGCACTACAATACAATCGTAAACACATATTAGACATTCCTGGTTGTCCTTTTGTTCAGTTTTCAAAATTCTAATCGAGAACAGTGTCAACATATTTTTCAAGCGTAGTCTGAAATGGGAGTCACAAGGTTGAAACGAGTTCCGTAAAGCTTGAGAAAGCTGCTTTCTAATTGGCTGATGTTGACTTCTTGTTCTTCGTCTCAGTGGTCGGTCAAAGTTCGTGAAAGGTCGTTCTGACGTGACCCGTAATGGGATGTCCTCAGATCTTTTATTAAAGAATACATTTAAGGTAAGAAACAATACTTTTTACTTAGTGTGCAGTTCTGATTGCATCTTCCCGAGGCAAGAGAGTTAACTGACTATAAAAGTCCAGTTTCCACCCTTGCCGAACTAGGCTGGATTTACTGGGCTCAATCGTAGCGCCACCAGTGGCTATTACAAGTTATGTCCCTTCTAAGCCTCTCCTATGGACCAATCAGATTCCACTTCTCGTATCACTTGCGTTTGCTTCACACAATATGGTGGCGCCCGGTCAAGACGATCTGATCGATAATCAAGATCTATATTGTAATAAAACGGGTTTTACATCGCAAAATGCATCAAATCACGCGAGCATCTTGATTAAAAACATGAAAAGATTTGGAAAATATCTGCTGACAACGAGTTGGCAGTGCACATATTTTGCAAATCCTGCAATCGACCGAAATCTGCACGAAAGTTTACGAATTGGATTTCGATGTGCGATTTTGATCGGACTATGCATGGACTCATTAGTTCAGCCAAAATGTAACTCCACAATACCAGCCTAGTTCGGCAAGGACGGAAACTGGACTTTTATAGTCAGTTAACTCTCTTGCCTCGGGAAGATGTTCTGATTGATACTTGTATCAAGAAGTAGAAACGTGCCATCGTGCAACGATATATCGTCCCACTACTACAAAATATGTCAAATTACCAACAAAACTCATTGAAATATAAGGAAATTCTTATCACTGTTAACTTGTCCCTATGCAGTACAACTTGGGAGCCCTAAATCACTGAACCTGTTTGTCATTCCCACTTGACATACAACAGTCACACTGGTAGTTTATGGTCATATTGTTACATGACAACACAATTACTTCACAATAGGCTGGTCAGATTTAATATTCATATTTTAGGCAAGCTATGTCAGCAGTTATTAGTGGTATAATCGTATTTTTTTAATTTTTACGTCACTATAGGACTATAAACATGAAAGGTTATAAAAAGGACTTCTTGTGAATCTGCAAGTTGTAATTGAATATTTCATGTGGGTTGACTTTCAAATAAACAATTTTCTTTAAATAATCAGGATAAGCAAGATCAATATCCATGGATCTCAGAACTCTTCAGACCTGTGAAGATCGGGGGTAGAATAGGACTTCAGCAACCCATGCTTGCCGTAAAAGACGACTATGTTTGTCGTAAGAGGCAACTAACGGAATGGGGTGGTCAGGCTCACTGACTAAGTTGATGCATGTCATCATATCCCAATTGTGTGGATCGATGATCATGATGTCAATCACAGGACTGTCTGGTCCAGACTCGATTATTTACAGACCGCCGTCACATAGCTGTAATATTGCTGAGTGCGGCGTTAAACAACAAACAAACAAAAAAAACACAACTCTTCAGATGGGCCATGCACATGATGCGTTTGAATTGAAATGTTTAGTTTTGAAGAACCAGAACTGTTGTATTTTTGATGGACAACTGACGACAAATACACACAGTATTCATTCACACAAAACACTTCTTACCAATTTAGGGGCAAAGTTTTACATTGTTTCTGACACATGGGTTACCAGTACCTCATCCATCAGTTACTGCTTATCAAACGGGCAAAAAGGAAAATACAATTTTGTTTTCATCTTTTAAGTGAGTGAGTGAGTTGGGTTTAACGCTGCTTTTTACATTATTCCAGTCATATCCTGGCATGTCAGCTTAATGTGGGAGGAAAGCCCGAAGTGATGCAGGTCTTAGACGTTTACCACTTCGGTGAAACCCACAAGCATGGGTATAATGCTGACAAACCTAGAAACATAATCGGGGCGAACCAGGATTTGAACCCACAATCATAGGTTTCTGGCATGCCCAAGGGACGCAGCTCTGCACAGCGAATCGTGACGCCTTAGACAACTGGGCCACCCGTGCCCCCTCATCATTTAAGAAATAGGAACAGGTGAATATATTTTCGAAGTAGCAGAGGAAGACTTAGTATTGCACGCGTAGATTTGACTATCAAATCATACAGACTGATACTTACTTTTCCCATTCTCAGTAATGTGGGAACACTCTTCAAGGCAAGATTGGGATCTGTGCGGAAGATGTTGCTTTGGTCTTTCCAGCTGAAATACATTTGAAAGATTAAACTCCTTAAAACTGAATTAAAAAAACTATGCAATAATAACCCCACCTCACACCTACCTCCAGGGGTCACATGGTACTTTTGAATGTTGATAGTCTATACTGTATATATATGGTAGATGGTATGCAATAATTTATAGGGTTATTTTGACTTGATAATGAACGCTGTTATTGTGTTAATGGACAGAAATTAGAACTAGCCAGCTATCCTGGACAATTTTTGTTAATGTTAAGGTATCCTGAGGACTAGTAATAGAATTTAAACATTTGCAGGGAATTAATATATGATATCACTATTCGGGCTACTGGATTTTCTAGGTTAATTTCCGTCCGTGATTAAGATTTAATTATAGAATATTCTCATTAACTGGCAACAATTCAACATTTGTTGAAGCCCAATGGCCTGAAACTTAGCATGATACAAACAAACACATGACACTTATGACATCAAAAGTCAATTTAAGCTCTTTTCAACTGGGTTATGGCTAAAATGGCACCCCAGCACAGCACAGATTGGCGAAAACGGAACCATGGTCAAAGCAAAAACAGCTACTAATATTCAATGTAACTCAATGTCAATCTGCGATTGTACACAAGATGCATGACAGGGTGCTGTCAGATCACAATTCTTCACAATGTATCAAAGTGTTCACACAGTGCTTTGCCGTCATATAGCTGGAATATTGCTGAACGCGGCGTTAAAAACAAAAAAACAAAAAACACAGTGCTCTGGTGTTCACGGCCCAGGAGTATAAAGAAAATGTGACACGCTTAACATGCTTAAGATGACCATGATGACAATGATTATTGTGAATAGTGACACATGGTGACAATGATGGTGATAAATAAACCAAGCAATATAAATTAAAAAAACATATATACTGGTGCCATTTTTGCTCGACAATCAGTAGCTGTTTTAGCAAAAGCAGTGCCATTTTTGCCCGATGAAAATCGGTGCTGTTTTTGCCTGCACCCTTTTCAAACACATCATATAGTTGGTTGATTAGAGATGTCCAGTATTTGTGGATGAAATATACACATGATACATTGACAAACCCCCTGTAGAATATTCTGAAACGCGTATAAATGGTCATACTTACAAATCACGAGGTCCTACTTTACAGTGGATGAAAATAGCATCTTCTGGTGCACTCTTCAAATTCCTCATCACAACAGGTTCAGCTGGAACAGGTGACCTTGTCTTAGCAATATATCCATATTTTACTGATAGGTGTCTAACTTCAACAATCAACATACACAAACTTGCATCTGTCAGCACAACCACATATTCTGTTGGCCTTATTTGGCTTTAGCTTTACCAGCTTACTGGTCAGAAGCAATCAGGTAGCCTTCATAACTACGTCTACATCCAGCCTACAGGTTCGTCACGCACCCTACTTGGGCTAAGTCGGTCTAGGTGAATACGAAATCACCAATTAAAAACAGCTCGATAGCAACAAATATTCCAATACTAGGGGGTGTACCGTAGCTGCTGTACATGATGTGCATGCTCGGTGTCGGATACTCAATATTTTCTTACCAACGACGCAATCAGGGCACCAGCTCTTCCCTTGATCATCCACATCACCACAGAACAAAGCAAAGACGACCTTGTCTTTGTTCTCATCGGCTGCTTTCTGGAAGGCTTCGTATCCACTCACTTCGACTTCTTTCACCATGTTGATTTATTTAGGTTGTCCCACGCCTCTCGAGTAATGACCTTTACCTTCGTCAGTGACTACTACATGATAAACTCGTATTTATCATAATGTTCTTAAATAGCTCAAAATTGTATAGTAGTTTGATTTATACATAATGTAATAGAAGTGCATACTGTTTGAATATTATTCTTAGGTTTACATGATACCCTCAGATTATAATTAGCGGGAAAATATTTATCGATTTAAATATAAAGGAACTCTTCTCAAGGTGAGATAGACAATTTTTGACCGGAAGTTACAGATCTGTCTGCGTTGAGATTTAATTTCGTTGAATTTGAGGAACATTTCAGATTTTGCAATTCAAAGGTACCCTGATTTAACTGAAGAATCACGGCAAGAATGCCAATGATACATTTTCGGCCACCGTTTTAATACATGACAACGATGTGGTAAATGTTCGCACCATTAATGTTTTGGTGTAAATGTCACATGTCATCGGTTTTCGCGCACAGACTTATAGCAGCCCTAGAAAATCATCAACTTGAGCGATGAATGGTAGGCAGTTGGGAGAAAGTGGTACTGCAATTATTGAACTAGCTTTAACAGCTTGAAGCTAGACTTAAGACAAATGACACATTCTAATTAGCCAAAATTGTACCACAGGACCACCATCGCCGCTATCATATATACCCAGTGACCAGCAGTTGATTGTTAGCTTGATGTGCATTCACTGTACAGGTTTAAACATTGTACCATAACTCTCTCTCTCTCTCTCTCTCTCTCTCTCTCTCTCTCTCTCTCTCTCTCTCTCTCGTTGGGTACAAATTGTGTAGTTTCCCATATACATGTATAATGAATATGTTTTATTAACCTTTATGAAAAATATGTCGCTAGGACACACATCTGTATATATTTGTTTGTGTTGGTAGACTGGCCACCATGATGGATGAGGAGGACACCGCCTGCTGCCCCAAATGCACCACCTCCTTGACAGAACCCTTCATCCTCTGCACACAGTGTCAGCCCAACATCCACCTGTGCCTACACTGCTTCGCCCGTGGGGTAGAGTTTGGGGATCACGAAAGCAACCATGCATACGCCATTTGTGTAAGGAGATGCATTATCTTTTTTTAACATGTTATTGTCACTTTACCATGCTTGCTGTGCCCAATGTGAAATATGAAGCACATCATATTTCACCTCTGTGCTCTGATACAGTATTTTCGGATGCCAAAACTGTCCGTCGGATTTTGTTATAACAATCCATAATTTGGTCCACTGTTAGATAAAACGGAACAGCAAATTATGAGATGGAATGCCGCAACATACTATATGTAGGAATTTGTCAGTTTGTTTTGATGACCTCTCCTAGCATGGCTATATTAAGACAAACTGACAAAGGTAGCCATATTTTGTATATGACTAATGATACATGGTGTTTGTTTTCAATTGGACAATTCACTGGTCAGTTTTGAATAACAGTCGCTGTTTTGACCAGACAAATGACTACTGACACGCAGTCTTAAGGGTTAATGATGTTAATCTTTCAATGTTATCTACTTTCTCAATATATTGGAAACACTGCATTGTACATGTTGTAGCCATTTGAACATCTTACGTTGACAAGCATGCTAAGGGTAGCCTAGTGGATAAGGACTTCCTCTTGTCACACAGAATGCCTGGGTTCAATTCCCTATTTGTGTACAGGTGTAAAGCCCATATCTTGTGTCCTCTGAATTCATATTGCTGGAGACCCGTGAAGATTCCGGGATAGAATAGGTCTTCAGCAACCAATACTTGCCGTAAAAGGCGACTACGCTTGTCTTAAAAGGCGACTAACAGGATCGGGTGCTCAGGCTCGCTGACTTGGTTGATACATGTCATCGATCCCAATTGCGTGGATCGGTGCTCATGATGTCAATCACTGGATTGTCTGGTCCAGACTCGATATTTTACAGACTGTCGTCATATAGCTGGAATATTGCTTAGTGCAGCGTAAAACAACAAACAAGCAAACAAACAATGATATTGCTGGAATGTTATTAACAGTGACGTAAAACTATTTCATCACTATAACATTGATGTTTCAGAAAAAGGACTTTCCCGTGTTTGAGAGTCAGTGGTCTGCTCAAGATGAGGAGAGATTGCTGAGTCTTGTCCAGGAGAATGGATACGGGAACTGGTAAGATTTTCACAAACTCCATCGGACATGCCTGCCAAATACAGCACCCTCGATTATCCAGTGTATCAATCTCATTAAAATCAGACCTTAGTTCTCGCTACTGCTAAACAAAGATCTGAAGACATCCCATTTGGGGTCCTGTCAGAATGACCTTTCATCCGACCAATCAGAGCGTCAATTACCAGATTATGAAAGTGACAGTCGGAATGTGATTTCTAATCATGCAAATTCGAAAACTTTAACATGGGGTATTCCGAACGATAGTTACGGGTTTAACAACCGAATCCATACAATCTAGACCATCTATTAGCCATTCCAGAATGTTTTTTTGTTCAGGTTTAAAATTTGTAATGGAGAATTTGTCTAAATATGTTTCGAAGTGTAGTTGCCAATTTGAAATTAGTGCCGTAGTGGTCAGTCAAAGTTCACACAAGGTCAGTTTGACGTGACCCGTAATCACTTTGTTTTGCGATAGCGAGAACTAAGATCTGATTTTAATGAGACATGCATTAGAAAAACTATATGAGTGAAATGATCTTGAACACAACATTAAGCCCCACAATGGAAGAAACAACAGTCACTCTCCTCATTGAACTACAGATGAACTCGGGCGGTCGGATAGCCTAGTGGTTAAAGCGTCGCTCGTCTCGCCGAAGACCCGGGTTTGATTTCCGACATGGGTACAATGTGTGAAGCCCATTTCTGGTGTCCCCTGCCGTGATATTGCTGGAATATTGCTAAAAGCGGCATAAATTCATATTCACTCACTCACTCACTCACTCACTCACAGATGAACTCACTAACACCCTAATTTACCCATCAGGCGGGATGTGTCACAGCAGATGAAGAACAAGAGTAGCTCGGAGTGTGAAAAGCATTACAACCAGTGGTACATTGAGAATCCCCACCAGGCCCTGCCCAGTAAGTAGCTGACCTCCAATATGGCTGCATGCCACCTACTGGGATTTGAATCAAGGGTGTGAAAATTTGATCAAGGATCAAGGTATCAGTTTAGTCGTTTTGTTTTGATTGTTTGTTTGTTTGTTGTTTAACACCGCACTCAGCAATATTCAAGCCATATGAAAGCAGTCTGTAAATAATCAATTCTGGACCGGACAATCCAGTGATTGATATCATGAGCATCGATCCATGCAATTTGGATCGATGACATGCTTCAACCAAGTCAACGAGCCTGACCCCCCGATCCCGTTAGTCGCCTTTTACGGCAAGCATGGTTTGCTGAAGACGTATTCTACCCCGGATCTTCACGGGTCGGATGAAGATGGTCTAACCTGGATACTGTGTTGTCATCAAGTATCTCCATCTTCAACAGCCATCCTTACGGACATGTCAACTTTCATTCGTCACCAACTCGTGTTATTCCGGGACAAGCCGAATAGCGACTCGTGCCCCTCTCATGGCCATTTTTGCGACCGGGTTCCGTCTTAGCGCAAACGGGCATACCTAAAACAATTGTCAACTCGGTGCATGATGGTTCACATATAATTCCCCATATATTACATATATTTCAGATGCAAGTTACAGCACATCGGGACATGCAGAATTATACAGTATGATTGAACACATTTAACTGTGTCTTGGGTATATTTTAAGATGCAAGACATATATAAAATCAAAAAATATTTCTGAGGGATTCTTTGACAAAGAACTTGAAATCATACGCGCATTCTGATGGTTTGTCGTATTTTCGCACATAACATTCATCGATAGGGGGACGAGTCTTCTTGCAGGTTATGGAAAGGGGCGAGTGGTGACGAATGGTCAGCTTTATATACTTAATATAGATACTTAACGCCGCACTCAGCAATATTCCAACTATATGACGGCGGTCTGTAAATAACCGAGTCTGGACCAGACAATCCAGTGATTGATATCATGAGCATCGATCCAAGCAGTTGGGATCGATGACATGCATCAACCAAGTCAGCGAGTCTGAGTTAAGTTGTTATCTCCCCTGAAGCAAAGCCGGAAGAGACACCTACGTGTTCTCACAAATAATTACTCAGCCAGTTTCGTTCCAAATACATATGGTGTATGTGTAGTTAGTTGTGAACCTTTGACCATGCTCATAAATTTTTAAACTTATCCTATCTCACACAATGCATTTCTTCCTTCTTCTTTCGATCCTTCTGTGGAAACGTGCTTGAACAAAGTTTCCAGCTTCTGAAAACAATTCTCCGAAACACATCCCAGCATCACCATGGTCACCAACCAAAGAAATGGGTCACACACTGTAATCCCAACCTACACAATATGATCACGTGACGACCCCTGCCATATCATTCCTTTTCTCATCGCCACACTGGAGATGTGTACTGAATTCTTAGAATCCTGCTCACCCGTATAAATAGCTTTGTGTGTTCATAGCTTTTGGCCATGGGAGCCGTGCCAATATACACTTGTCAGAGGGGTACACAAAGTAACTGATCTAGACTACCAGTTGTCAGACTTTCATTTTTGTGCAATCCTTGCTGGCTGAGTAGGTTAGATCGCTGACTTTGTGTGCTGGCGATTAGGTGCCTCACTCTGGCAGTGTGGGTTCGAATCCCGGATGGAACTCAACCCCAAAAAGTACGAGAATCTGTACTTTAGTCAGAAAGTGTCGTCCCAAATATAACATTTGTTACATGACATATATACTCATTCTGTTTTCAGAATTTCCAGAATCCCAGATCACGTATCATCCATCTCCTATTGTGTTTAAACGTAAGTACCAGTATATTAGAGTATCATGTGTCTTATAATAGGCAGCATTACTCACAAGCTGACAGCAGATATTGTTATTTTTATACACTGTTAAGAAATAGATTTTACTGCTCGAATTTTGCACTAGAATCCGCTTTGTGCACATGCAATACCATTCACAGTGTGTCAGATTCTCAGGGAACCTAGCTGCGGTTACCATAGCCTATTTGAGCCACAGGCCATCGTCCAGAAAATAGAGTTGTATATTAGATTCAAGTTGTCTTTTACAAATAAAATAATAATAATAATAATAAAATTATTTTTATTAATATTAAATAATATAAAAAAAATCCTCCCTCCCCTTGAGGGCGATTGGGCTTAATGATCCCACAAAAAAGATGTTATGAGTTCAGTCCCTTGAGAATGTTGTAGAAACTCTTCTGATAGTGTTACAATGCTTGTACCTGTGTCAGGATGCAATGTAGTTATCACATACACCTGATAGCTGTGTCAGGATGCAATGTAGTTATCACATACCTCTGATAGCTGTGTCAGGATGCAATATAAATATCACATACCTCTGATAGTTGTGTCAGGATGCAATGTAAATATCACATACCTCTGATAGCTGTCAGGATGCAATGTAGTTATCACATACCTCTGATAGTTGTGTCAGGATGCAATGTAGTTATCACATACCTCTGATAGCTGTGTCAAGATGCAATGTAGTTATCACATATCCCTGATAGCTGTGTCAAGATGCAATGTAGTTATCACATACCTCTGATATCTGTGTCAGGATGCAATGTAGTTATCACATACCTCTGATAGTTGTGTCAAGATGCAATGTAGTTATCACATACCTCTGATAGTTGTGTCAAGATGCAATGTAGTTATCACGTACCTCTGATAGCTGTGTCAGGATGCAATGTAGTTATCACATACCTCTGATAGCTGTGTCAGGATGCAATGTAAATATCACGTACCTCTGATAGTTGTGTCAAGATGCAATGTAGTTTTATCACATACCTCTGGTAGCTGTGTCAGGTTGCAATGTGAATATCACATACCTCTGATAGTTGTGTCAGGATGCAATGTAAATATCACATACCTCTGATAGCTGTCTCAGGATGCAATGTAGTTTTCACATACCTCTGATAGCTGTGTCAGGATGCAATCTAGTTATCACATACCTCTGATAGTTGTGTCAGGATGCAATCTAGTTATCACATACCTCTGATAGTTGTGTCAGGATGCAATGTAAATATCACATACCTCTGGTAGCTGTGTCAGGATGCAATGTAGTTATCACATACCTCTGATAGCTGTCAGGATGCAATGTACTTATCACATACCTCTGATATGTGTGTCAAGATGTGACGTGATATCAGTTTCAGAGGACCCACCAAGACCAGCTGAGGGCACTGCTCTGTCAATAGATATGGCGGGATATATGGCCGCTCGTGGAGACTTCAGTATTGAACACGATAACTTTGTTGAACTGGAACTTCAACACATTGAGTTTGAGAATGACGGAGAAAACCAGCTGGAGGAAGGTGAAATATACACAGAAAAACTTTGTTTGTGCTGCTAGTCTTCAGGGACCTGTTCCACAATGCGATCTTAGCGCTATGACTGTCGTTAGTCAGTGATGAAGAATGGGAGTTATGATCGACTTAGCGCTAAGATCGCTCCGTGGAACGGGGGCCTGGTTGATAACAACTGAGAGCATTATATGTACTTCAATGCATTTTCATTTAGGATATGTACTTACCTTTAAACTTACCCTATCTCACACTATGCACTTCTTCTTATTCTTCGGTCTTGGTGTGGAAACATCCAAGAACAAAGTTTCCAGCTTAAAAAAACACCCAAACACATCCCATGCATCACCCAATCACCACTGTGATCATGGGTCAAGCGCAACTAAAATCCTGTGCGACACAACCCCAACAACCTGATCACCTGACATATCTAGCATCTAGCTGAACTCATGACGCATGATGAGTTCTATATTACATGAATGGTTTTATTGCAGATTTGAAGACCGCCGTAATTGAAATATACAACACCTGTCTAAAAGAAAGGCAAAGGAGAAAGAAGTAAGAAATTGGCTATTTTCACATAAAAAGTTGGATTAATTTTCATAAATTGTTTCATCAGTTACTTAGGGGGCACGGGTGGCCCAGTCGTCTAAGGCGCCGCGATTTGCTGTGCAGAGTTGCATCCCTTGGGCACGACAGAAACCTATGATTGTGGGTTGGAATCCCGGGTTGGCCCCGATTATGTGTCTAGGTTTGTCAGCACCATACCCATGCTCGTGGGTTTCACCAAAGTGGTAAACGTCTGAGACCTACATCACTTCGGGCTTTCCTCCCACATTAAGCTGACACGCCGCGATTTAACTGGAATAATGTTAAAAGCGGCGTTAAATCCAACTCACTCACTCACTCATCAGTTACTTGCACTTTTCTAAACTGAACAGATTGTATTGGCATTGATCATTTTACACTGGGGTCTTTTTACAGGGGATTTGAGGATGCGGAGTGTATAAGAAAAGAGTAAAACATGTCCAAAGGTTTTGGTTGAAAATGTCATCACTCGAGCCGGGAATAGCCACGGACCGAGGACCCAAGGGACGTTCCCACAACCCAGAGTTGACATTTTCAACCAAAATCACGGAGAAGTGTTTTATGCAACTTGTAAAGAAATCTCATGAAAAAATACCAGAAAATAATGGAATTTTCATGTGAATAAAGCATGACTTTTAACCAGTTAAAATCAGATGCATGGTAAAACCCTGTTTATGCAATTCAGCTGTAAAACCTAGGTGTTACAGTTTCAATGTCTCACTCAGAAGTAGTACCACAAGTTACTCTGAGGCAGCAAGATACCAACAATATGATAGGCAAAAGTGGCAGTAGCTGGAGACTTGGATTTGTTGGTAAAAGTGTTCTTGTCAAAAACATATTTGGGTGCCTGGGTTTTCTTTGTTAAAATCTAAATTTCTCAATCAAGGTAGTAAAGAAATGAAGCCAAATCGTTTTAGGAAGCTGGCACATATGATTGGCAGAAGAACTCTTATGTCCTTCATTTCGATTGGACAGTCCATGTTCGCTCAGGGTTCACCCGGTGCCCAATGTTCTATGGAATGTCTACTCAGAGAGGTATGCATCTTCCTGAGGCAAGGGAGTTAACTGACTGTAAAAGTCCAGTTTCCACCCTTGCCGAACTAGGCTGGAATTCCTAGGCTCGATCGTAGCGCCACCAGTGGCTATTACGAGTTTATGCCCCTTCTATGCCTCAGCTATGGACCAATCAGATTCCACCTCTGATAATCAAGATCTATATTGTGATAAAACGGGTATTACACCCCAAAGTGCATTAAATCACGCGAGCACCTTGATAAATGCTTTCTAAATCCTTCAATTGACCGAAATCTGCATGACAGTTTATGAACCGGATTTCGATGTCATTGCGCGATTTTGATTGGAATTTGCATAGACCTTTTAGTCCAGCCAAAATGTAACTGCTTTAATGCCAGCCTAGTTCGGCAAGGGTGGAAACTGGACTTTTATAGTCAGTTAACTCTCTTGCCTCGGGAAGATAAGAGGTATGGTATCAGAGTAAAAGACCTGGGCCAACTTGCACAAAGCGATCTTAGCCCTAAGACTATTGTAAGCCTATGTTAAAGTATGGGAGTTACGATCATCTTAGCGCTAAGATTGCTTTGTGCAAGTGGGCCCTGATGTGTTTGATGAATTACACACGTGTATTGTTGTTTGAATCTTATGCTGGTATTCTTGTCTTGTTGCAGAATAATACGTGACTATGGGTTGATAAACTACAGAAAGCTAATGGGTCAGTATCATCATAGTGTCTGTCATGAGCTTATGTAAACAGAATGGGTCGTGCGAACCTCATTTTCTTGGTTGGTTGGTTCGTTGTTATACGCCACACTCGGCAATATTCCAGCTATATGATGGCGACCTGTACATATTCGATTCTGGACCAGACAATCCAGTGACTGACATCATGAGGATCGATCCACCCAATTGGGATTGATGACATGCTTCAACCCAGTCAGCGAACCTGACACCCCCCCCCCCCCCCCCCCCCCCCCCCCCCGATCCCATTAGTCGCCTCTGACAACAAGCATAGTCACCTTTTATGGCAAGCATGGGTTGCTGAAGACCTGTTCTATTCCCAGATCTTCACGGGTCCCTCATTTCCTGATACCAGGCCAGTCATTTTCATAGGAGAGTGTTCATATTCATGGGACGCTCTGGGTTATCTTTGGAAGAGTATCTAGCCTGGTGTTTGTCATAAGGTTATTAACTAATTGTTGAATACTAGAATGGGAATTGTGTCATTACTCCCTGATGCCCTGAATTTGATAAAACAGGGAGGATTGAGATTTGAGATTGCAGATGTGCCAGGTAATTGTGTCTGCTATCCTATTTGTGTAAGAAAGTGTATCAAGATCTTCTCATTTTCTCCCTTACTCAATGCCCCGTGGGGATTCCGGGTTACAACTGGTCCCCAGCAAACCTATGCTGGTCATAAGAAGAGACTCAGACTGAAAACAACCCTTAGATAAAAAACTTAGTGTCACAAGCACTTGGATCTCGGGTGTGAGGGGACGGGAATGCTCATTGTGTCGCTGGATAAAAGGATTGCACAGTTGAATTAAGTTAAATATCGCCTGGCGATGCATTCTGTAGCAGGAGAATAGCTCGGAGTCGTCAAGTGTTCGATGAGTTCTGTCTCGAATATCCTCGGCCTTGTCATCAAATCATTGTCATCTTCATCATGAAAAATGTCCAGAGCAAAGTATGCCGCCACCTTGGATGAAGATAAAATAAACTTACGACAGGTATAGGGCTATCTTAGATTTACGACAAACTTAAGATATCTTACGGTTACGATAGTTTCAAAAATAGGCTACAATTTCCTTACAATAATTTTACAATAATTTTAGGGCTAAGATCATTTTGAAAATCTAGGCGCTGGCCTTGTGTGATTGTTTGTTTTCATACCCCAACAGTGTGAATCATTGCACACATCTGCCTGGTCCAGACTCAATATTTACAGGCAGCTTTCATAGCTGGAAATTTGTGAGTGTGGTGTTAAACTACAAACTCACTCAATGAATAATGATATTGTTATGTGTTCTTTTCCAGAGACAAGTCACAGCTATGAGCGCTCGATCAGACATATTGTGGATAGTTTGCGAGTGTTCATGCGTCTACAGTCACCAATGCAGTCAGATATGTACTTGGAATCACTGAATCGTATGTAGAAATCTGTTTAATTATATTTATTTCCAGTTAAATTTGCCCAGAAACCAGATGACCTGTGTTGTATGACCTTGGTTTCCTTTTGTCACTCACTGATCAAGGGAAGTAACTCTAACATGACAACAAAGACCCTGTGCTCATGTTAGGGCTTGGCATACGCACCCAATAAGCCGGTACTTAGCTTACTCATTCAACAATTCAGGATTTAGTTTACACACCCGTTAAGCCAGGACTTTGTTTACACACCCGTTAAGCCAGGACTTTGTTTACACACCCGTTAAGCCAGGACTTCATTTACACCCCTGTTAAGCCAGGACTTCATTTACACACCCATTAAGCCAGGACTTCATTTACACCCCTGTTAAGCCAGGACTTCATTTACACACCCATTAAGCCAGGACTTCATTTACACCCCTGTTAAGCCAGGACTTGGTTTACACACCCGTTAAGCCAGGACTTCATTTACACCCCTGTTAAGCCAGGACTTCATTTACACACCCATTAAGCCAGGACTTCATTTACACCCCTGTTAAGCCAGGACTTCATTTACACACCCATTAAGCCAGGACTTCATTTACACACCCGTTAAGCCAGGACTTGGTTTACACACCCGTTAAGCCAGGACTTCATTTAGACACCCGTTAAGCCAGGACTTTGTTTACACATCCGTTAAGCCGGGACTTTGTTTACACACCTGTAAAGCCAGGACTTACTTTACTCACCTGTTAAACCAGGACTTCATTTACACACCCGTTAAGCCAGGACTTTGTTTACACACCCGTTATGTCAACCAAAAAAGTATTATTTTGAAGACTGGTTTGTTCGTCCAAGACTCATGCAGACTTGTGTCAAATGTCAATCAGGTTAGATTGATGCAGCCTCATTCATTCCAGATGAACAGGAACTGAAGAACGACATCCGCAAGCTCCAGGAGTACAGAGAGAATGGACTCACTCGATTCCGACACATGAAGATTTACAGTATGCTGAAGTCTAGGCGCACTGTCACACAAAACAAACGCCATCTGTTGAAAGACATCCTCTCCCATATTCAGGTTTGTCCTTTTCACCTTCCCTGCATACAGTGGGGTGAGGCAACATGGGGTTCATGATTATTGCACTTATATAGGTTGGTTGGTTTGTTGTTTAAACGCCGCACTTGGCAATATTCCAGCTATATGACGGCATTCTGTAAAAAATGGAGTCTGGACCAGACAATCCAGTGATTAATATCATGAGCATCGATCCACACAGTTGGGATCAATGACATGCATCAAGTCAGCGAACTTGACCACCCGATCCCGTTAGTCGCCTCTTACGACATCCATGGGTTGCTGAAGACCTATTCTACCCAGGATCTTCAGGGGTCGCACTTATATAGAGATGTGCATGCACTTGTGCTTGTCCAGATTTTATAGTGCCAGCCCACTGAGATACCATACCATGGATAGCCCACTCAGCAACAGTATACAGACTCCTAGCCGACCAGTCCTTGTTTTATGCTCCAGATGCCCAGCTCAAGGCAGGGTAACAACAAGAACCAGATTATATGCAGCCATTTTGCAGTTTTTCTGAAAGCCAGTTTAGGGTTATACCTAGAAGTTGTTTTTGTCTGTTGGCCCCACACAGGTGCACATGGGTTTCCCCTCCATGACACAGGTTCAACTGGGACACTGAACAGAACCATGCCCAGAGCTCCAGATAAGCTGCGTATCTGCGTAAAATACGCATCAGAAATGCAGAAATATGCGGTAAAAAAAAATCCAAGCGTTTCAAATATGCAACGAAGATTACAGATACGCTACAAAAATAAAACTTGTGCATATCATCAAAATATTGTGAAGTAACCCTGTGTATTCAATTAGCAAATCAGCAACTTATTTTGAAATTATAAACAGGCATTCCGTCAACCTTGCCAAACTCCACGATGACAGTTACATCATGATCATTTGCCATCACACTTTCTTGTGGAAGTATCGTGGTATTTTTGAGTCCTAAAAAGCTCTCGAACCTACACGACACCAGTTTGCAGGGACTAGATGAATAGTGTTTTTAAATATTTAACTTAAATACCCACATGTGTTAAAACTGGTGGGTAACAGAAATTTGAATACCCAGATAGAATTACTGATACCAAATGATTTTAAAATGCATGGGTAAAATACCCACAACACCAAAAGCTTATCTGGAGCTCTGTTGCCTGATGTACCTGACACTGCAGGAGTGTCTGAGGTCCATGTTAGTGGTGGGGATCCCTTGTTGTTTGAGGGTGGCCTGTTTGTGGGCTAATTCTTACTGATTAAATGTTTTTGTTTTTCCTAGGATGAGTCTGCTTGTCAGTCCTGGCTGAATCGTCAAGTTGCTCTGGATAATGTGTCTAAAGGCATACCCCTAGCTCTCCCTGCTGCCCGTAAGTTTCACCAGACCTCCAGTGGGGGAGGTCTGTGCTTTAGTCACAGTTTATTGCAGAAACTGATGTTATAGGTGGAACCACTACAATCAGATCTCTGACTCTGATTCAGCATCTTAGTAGGTACCGTATTCGACGTAATAAGCGCCCATGGTGATATTTGCTAATATATTGGCTAGTGAACAATCCCAATTAGCACCCCTGTCCGATTGATCAATGTACACAAAACTTATTTATTCTTGTATAATATGTGTGTTATATGCATCCTTAATTATGGGAAATTAAATCCTGGAAAAATATATCTGTCATATATAAACAGGCTGTCAGCATAAACCATGAAATTTACGATCTTTCAACTCTGTTGTTTTTCACCAAAATAATTTTTTAATAAGAGCTCCCTTTTTCTTATTTTGAGAGCACCCTGGGCGCTTATTATGTCAAATACGGTAATTGTCCCCCACATGTGAGATCACGGAAAGCTTTTCACCAATTTGCTATGTTCATATATATCCTGAACTTCTACCTTGATTTGATTGAAAGTCAGTGTCACGTGTATAGGATGCAGTAGTTTGCATTGAGGAAAAACCCAGCAATTGTAACTGGTTAGTCAGTGACGATGCAGGTTAGAACTGGTCTAAAGCAACCAGTGCCTGCCGTAAGAGGCGACTAACGTGACCAGGTGATCAGGCTTGCTGACTTGGTTGATGCATATCCTCATATCCCAGTTGCTAGATCCATGCTGATGATGTCAGTCACTGGATTGTCTGGTTCACACTCCATCATTTACAGCCTGCTGTCAGAAAGTTAGACTACTGCTGAGTGGGGCGCAAAATGTACTTATTTGCTACAAAAAATATCCCACTTAGGGAAAACCAGAATAGGTCTTATTATGGCTGAAAATTTATTTAGCAAGTCAGTAATTTGTATTAGTATACTCTATAGTCAGTTGTATGATTTTAAGCTTTGGAAATTCAAGTTTGCAGTTTTGTTTTTCACTCTAGCTCGAAAATCTGCCCCTCCTCTTGATATATCTGGACTACCCGGCCAGGAGAAGCTGTCTCAGAAGGAAAGAGAGGTAAAGTTGGGGATGTCTGTCGGTCTCCCTCCCTCCCTCCCTCACTCACTCAACCACTCACTCACTCACTCACTCAACCACCAAACCCATCCACTCACTCACTCACTCACTCACTCACTCACTCACTCACTCACTAATATACCTGCTAAATGACACCAGCCTCTTAATAATCTAAGGGCCTTCCCCTGGGTATTTATGGAACTAGAATGGAGATATGATACCTTGGGGAATGCCTGTCCAGATAACGCTGCAGGTTCACTGGAGCAGATTAAAACCCCACCATCTCTTGTGTTTCAGTTGTGTGCATCCGTCAGACTCGTACCGGAAGCCTTTTCTGGGTTCAAGAGGGTCCTGATGTCCGAGTGTCAGAGAGCTGGGTGTCTTAAGTTAGCCCAGGCCCGAACACTCATCAAGATTGACGTCAACAAAACCAGAAAGCTCTATGACTACCTCATCCAGGAAGGATTCATCAATAAAGATCCTATATAAGCCTTGTGTTGTGTCTCTTGACCAGACAGACCGCCTCCGTGGTCTAGTGGTAGAGCGTCCGCCCGGAGACCGCCTCCGTGGTCTAGTGGTCGAGCGTCCTCCCGGAGACCGCCTCCGTGGTCTAGTGGTAGAGCGTCTGCCCGGAGAGCGGAAGGTCTGGGGTTCGATCCCCAACTGCGTCATACCAAAAGACGTTAAAAGATGGTACTTGTTGTTACCCTGTCTGGCGCTCGGCATTAAAGGGCTAAAACAAGGACTTGTCGGCTCGGAGTCAGTATACTGTGTCTGAGTGGGGTATTCATGTTAAACTGCGGCATGGTATCTCCCTGAGCTAGCACTATAAATCGGCATCAGTCCGGTCTAGTACAAGCAGCCACACAAACACACACACGTACATGCACGTCGCTATATAAGTGCAATAATCTTGGACACGACGTTAAACCCCATTTCACCTCACCTCACCTCACCTCTTTACCAGACCATGTCATGCTGATTGTTGTGCTTAGTTGCTTCCCTTGATGCAGTGTGGGATGCAAAGCTTCTTCCCAGCAGATGACACCTCCTTAACTCTCCCAGGATCTAGTGTGAAAGCGGACATATTAATTTATTTTGTAAAATTTTAAAACTCTGAATTCTCCAAATGTGACGTAAATATATTTGTGTATGTCTTGGGAATGCCATTCCAGCTAATTGAGTAAATGTTTACAACTTACTTACCATTTTCCAGATGAACACGATGAATTGTTTGTTTGTTTAATCAAAATGGTTAGGGATTTCAGACTATGGGAAAAGCACTCAACTTTCCCCATGCATTCTCTCTAAACTAATTAAATGATAATGGAAATGAATTAGAAATTTAAATACCCGTAGACAAACAAGGAAAGGAATTTAGCCAGGGGAAGAGTGTGCTCTGACAGTCATGATTTTGTTTATAAACATAACAGTCAGTCGGTTGCAGTTAAACTCCAAGCATGGTTGTGGGGCTCGATTGCATGCATAGTGGGGTGCTGTGACTGGAGACAGCGATAGTGTAAAGAGTTCCATGAACATGCTATTGCTGCGAGGAGCTTTATGGCAAGGTAGGGGAGGTAGGAAGACTGCTAGTTAAAATATGGGACTCGCGTCTGTAGACCTAGCCCCATTCCATGAAACAAGTTTAGTACTAAAACGATCATAACTCCTATACTTTAGCAGTGACAGTCGAGTCTTAGCACTAAGATCCTTTATGGAACTGGGTCCTCATTCATTCCTCCATGGGCTCAATGTGTGGGGCCTACTCTTGATATCTGGTCATGATACTGGTTATCTTGATGTAATGGTTGTCATGCAGTACTGGTTGTCATGCAGTACTGGTTGCCATGCTACACAGGTTATGCAGTACTGGTTGTCATGCAGTACTGGTTGTCATGCTGTACTGGTTGTCATGCAGTACTGGTTGCCATGCTACACAGGTTATGCAGTACTGGTTGTCATGCAGAAAGGGGAGCCATGCTACACAGGTTATGCAGTACTGGTTGTCATGCAGTACTGGTTGTCATACTGTACTGGTTGTCATGCTGTACTGGTTGTCATGCTACACTGGTTATGCAGTACTGGTTGTCATGCAGTACTGGTTGTCATGCTGTACTGGTTGTCATGCAGTACTGGTTGCCATGCTACACAGGTTATGCAGTACTGGTTGTCATGCAGAAAGGGGAGCCATGCTACACAGGTTATGCAGTACTGGTTGTCATGCAGTACTGGTTGCCATACTGTACTGGTTGTCATGCTGTGCTGGTTGTCATGCTACACTGGTTATGCAGTACTGGTTGTCATGCTACACTGGTAATGCAGTACTGGTTGTCATGCTACACAGTTTTGCAGTACTGGTCATGCTGTACTGGTTGTCATGCTACACTGGTTATGCAGTACTGGTTGTCATGCTGTACTGGTTGTCATGCTACACTGGTTATGCTGTACTGGTTGTCATGCTGTACTGGTTGTCATGCTACACTGGTTATGCAGTACTGGTTGTCATGCTACACTGGTTATGCAGTACTGGTTGTCATGCTACACTGGTTATGCAGTACTGGTTGTCATGCTACACTGGTTATGCAGTGCAAGTTGCCATGCTACACTGGTTGTCATGCTGTAGTGGTTGTCATGCTACACTGGTTATGCAGTACTGGTTGTCATGCTACACTGGTAATGCAGTACTGGTTGTCATGCTACACTGGTTATGCAGCACTGGTTGTCATGCTACACTGGTTATGCAGTACTGGTTGTCATGCTACACTGGTAATGCAGTACTGGTTGTCATGCTACACTGGTTATGCAGCACTGGTTGTCATGCTACACTGGTTATGCAGTACTGGTTGTCATGCTACACTGGTTGTCATGCTACACTGGTTGTCATGCTGTACTGGTTGTCATGCTACACTGGTTATGCAGCACTGGTTGTCATGCTACATTGGTTATGCAGTACTGGTTGTCATGCTACATTGGTTATGCAGCACTGGTTGTCATGCTACACTGGTTATGCAGTACTGGTTGTCATGCTACATTGGTTATGCAGTACTGGTTGTCATGCTACACTGGTTATGCAGTACTGGTTGTCATGCTACACTGGTAATGCAGTACTGGTTGTCATGCTACACTGGTTGTCATGCTACACTGGTTGTCATGCTACATTGGTTATCCAGTACTGGTTGTCATGCTACACTGGTTATGCAGTACTGGTTGTCATGCTACACTGGTAATGCAGTACTGGTTGTCATGCTACACTGGTTATGCAGCACTGGTTGTCATGCTACACTGGTTATGCAGTACTGGTTGTCGTGATGTACTGGTTGTCATGCAGTACTGGTTGTCATGCTACACTGGTTGTCATGCTATACTGGTTGTCATGCTACACTGATTATGCAGCACTGGTTGTTATGCAGCACTGGTTGTTATGCTACACTGGTTATGCAGTGCAAGTTGTCATGCTACACTGGTTATGCAGTGCAAGTTGTCATGCTACACTGGTTATGCAGTACTGGTTATGCAGCACTGGTTGTTATGCAGTACTGGTTGTCATGCTGTAGTGGTTGTCATGCTACACTGGTTATGCAGTACTGGTTATCCAGTACTGGTTGTCATGCAGTACTGGTTGTCATGCTGTACTGGTTGTCATGCTACACTGGTTATGCAGCACTGGTTGTTATGCTGTACTGGTTATGCAGTACTGGTTGTCATGCAGTACTGGTTGTCATGCTGTAGTGGTTGTCATGCTACACTGGTTATGCAGTACTGGTTGTCATGCTACACTCGTTATGCAGTACTGGTTGCCATGCTAGTTGTCTTGATAAACTGGTTGTCATGCAATACTGGTGCTCAGGCCTCGTACCCCGAAGCATGGATCGTTACTCACAATATCAGTCACTGGATTGTTTGGCCCAGACTCGATTACATACACGCCGCCGTCACATAGCTGGTATATTTCCCCTACACACACACACACCCCACACCCCGGTCAATGGAAGTCACGTGACATAGCACACGACGACCTTGTCTCATCGAACAGCTGTTTTCTATCAGATTTTGAATTTGTGTTAATTCTTTAACAATGGCGCATCAAAACATGTCGGTAAGATAATTCGTTGTAGCAGGATCACGAGGGGTACGTGGGGTTTTTTAGCGTCCTTCCGGCACGTGGCATTAAACCTAACGCGGGACGCGTAAAACCCCATGTACCCCTCATGGTCCTGCTACAACATCTAGTAATACTTGTAGCGCTGAGGTTGCTGTATGCAAGTTGACCCAGGCCTAGTACTCGAGTCCCCGACGTTGGACAGGAGGCCACCTAAACCAGGCCCGTGCTAGAGCCGCGAGCACCTGTCTGAGCCCCACCGGAATCCAACTTCACTTCGAAAACAACCGCAGGCGGTCGGGTAGCCTAGAGGTTAAAGCGTTCGCCCGTCACACCGAAGACCCGGGTTCGATTCCAAACACTGGTACAATGTGTGAAGCCCATTTCTGGTGTCCCCCGCCGTGATATTGCTAAACGCTGCGTAAAACCATACTCACTCACTCGAAAACAACCGGGTTTCTATTCATGAACAAAGGGAAAACGCAAAGAGGGGTTGTCGTCAGAAAACAGACAGCTATTTGGATCTTTTATTCCGGAGGCCGCTGATGTAAGGACAAAATATATTTTCCCGTTCATGGCAGTGCAGAATTAGTCATTGGTTGTGTGAGGTAATCGTCCTTCGCACGTCACAAGGAAATATATGCCGCGGATCTTATTCAGGCAATCCGACAAACAAATACTACATTTGCTGTGGCTCTAGCCGTGTTTGCTGGATCGGAGTTCGAGTAAATCTGCTTACGTATCAAGACCAATATCAAACGCCAGCGGGATTGATCCGGGCCCGCCGTTCAGCGCGGCATTCACATACTGGGGAGAAGAATTCAGTGTATCGATCTAAGAACTCTGGGGTCACGTCCGGAATTGGAGAGCGGAGAGCCCGGCGAGATTAACCCCTTCGTTCACTCCCCCCCCCCCCCCCCCCCCCCCCCCCCCCCCCCCCTCCCTTCCTTCTCCCCTTCTTGCCCCTACCGACCCCGTGGTTATAGCGTCTGCCCGGTTTGGTTTGGGTTTGGTTTGTTGTTTAACGCCGCACTCAACAATATTCCAGCTATATGACGGCGGTCTGTAAATAATCGAGTCTGGACCAGACAATCCAGTGATTAATAGCATGAGCATCGATCTACGCAATTGGGATAGATGACATGCATCAACCAAGTCAGCGAGCCTGACCACCCGATCCCGTTAGTCGCCTTTTACGACAAGCATGGGTTGCTGAAGGCCTATTCTACCCCGGAATCTGCCCGGAGAGAGAACGGTAGGCGGTGTTCCTCATAATAAAGAAGTTGACATCCATAAATTCTCTTCCTTATGTGTATCACTTCTGAATGCCATTCAAAGACCTCAAACACAGGTGGTTCATTCCTAAAGTCGTTTAAAGATGGTACTTCTTGTTACTCTGCCTTGACGAACCTCGTTTTGACCCCAAAGGTATCCAACACCCCAAAATAGTATGAGAATAACCAACGAGCTATGAAGTGTTATGGAATGCCCCGAACACAAAGTCAGAAATACAAATAAGTTACTGCATACCAAATAAATACCAGTTCTTTACCGTACGAACGTGAGAATTTGCGAAAATGAACGGACATTGCATACTCGTCGCATCCTCGGTTATCCAGGGTACTACATCTACATTCTATCAGAATAAATACCCCGGACTTATTCGCTGCTATGTTTATCTTTAATTGAGTAGTAACCTGACCATCGATCTTCAAGTCTCTTGTCGCGAACTTAACACATAATGTATCTCTCACATGGTGTAATTTGTTTGGATAGCTATTCTTAGCCTCGTGTCACCTAGATTCCAGTGCATTTGCCTCGTAGGATGGATATATAATGCACTGAATGTTCGCAGATCATTAATTCTGATGGGGATGAAAACGGAATCGGCAAATACAACTCAACAGACAAGTAGTGTGTGTGAGTTGGGTTTAACGCCGCTTTTAACAGTATTCCAGTTATATCGCGGCGTGTCAGCTTAATGTGGGAGGAAAGCCCAAGTGATGCAGGTCTCAGACGTTTACCACTTCCCTGAAACCCACGAGCACGGGTATGGTGCTGACAAACCTAGAAACATAATCGGGGCGAACCAGGATTCGAACCCACTATCATAGGTTTAACAGACAAATAAGTCTGATACATACCCACAAATACCTTTGTCTTACTGTGACCCTATACTTTGCCAAGTGGCCAGATGTTGGAGACAAAGTAACCGAATCTCCACAAACCCTGTTTAATCGCTGTGTAACGCGACGATGTTTGTGTACTTAAGTTGCGACGACTTAATGGCAAGTCTCGAGAGCCGAAGGGCGTCTCGGTGTAGAGCTTGTTATGTTTTATACGTCTTGTTTTACAAATGTAGCTAAGCTCGACACGATATTTAATCATGAGGTTGGAAACGTTTTAGAATACAACACGTGCGATATCTCCGACAACGTTACGAGAAATATTACCAAGAATATTGCAATGGATTTTTATGCATGTGTGATTACGTCCATAAATAGAGTACGTCTTCGATCTTTTTGTGAAGATATATAGGACGAACAATATCTTAAAAAGTATAATATGTATGAATTTCTTTGAAAGTTAAACGATTGTGTATTTTCTCTTGTCACGTGTAAATATAAAGAACATGTTTATGATCACCACACATGTGTAAAGTAATTTCAATCACGCTACTTCTATGTTTCAGAAAATGCCATAAGTAGTTTGAGTGAATTGCTACACATTGAAATTCTGCCCATTTCTGCAAAAAGCGAATCAGACGTTTGAAAATCGATATCAAATACTTTCATGCCCCACACTTGGTGGGACGGTGGGGTCGCCTAGTGGTTTAAGCCTTCGCTTGTCACGCAGAAGATACGAGTTCGATTTCCCACATGGGTACAATGTGTGAAACCCATTCAATTTTATTTATTTTTATTTTATTTATTTTTTTATTTATTTATTTTTTTATTATTTTTTTTTGGGGGGGGATTGTTTTGTTGTTTCTTTTTGTTTGTTTAACGCCGCTCTTAGCAATATTCCAGCTATATGACGGCGGCCTGTACATAATCGAAATCCTGTGATTGACATCATGAGCATCGATCCACGCAATTGGGATACGATGACATGCATCAACCAAGTCAGCGAGCCTGGCCACCCGATCCCGTTAGTCGCCTCTTACGACAAGCAAATTCGCTTTTTACGGCAAACATGGGTCGCTGAAGACCTATTCTATCCCGGATCTTCACGGGTCTCCACCCGAGTGATATTGATGGAATATTGCTAAAAAGTGCGTGAAACCATACTCACTCACCTTGTACTTCGAACGAAGTGTCGAAGCCGTAGTAAATTGAAAATTGTTTCATCTGTTCAGCTACGCAAAACCATGCAGATATTTTCATGTGATATATTTCTATTTTGTCTAGCACATAGCCATCACAACGATAGCCCATTAAGTACCTTGCATACCAAGCAGTTTTGTGTATTCTGAATGTATACTCAGTACCATATTTCTTACTTTCAGACCGCCTCCGTGGTCTAATGGTAGAGCGTCCACCCGGAGAGCGGAAGGTCCGGGGTTCGATCCCCGGCCACGTCATACCAAAAGACGTTAAAAGATGGTACTTGTTGTTACCCTGTCTGGCGCTCGGCATTAAAGGGCTAAAACAAGGACTGGTCGGCTCGGAGTCAGTATACTCTGTCTGTGTGGGGTATTCATGTTAAACTCTAAATCGGCATCAGTCCGGACTAGTACAAGCAGCCACACAAACACACACACGTACATGCACGTCGCTATATAAATGCAATAATCTTGAACGCGACGTTAAACCCCATTTCATCTCACCTCTCTCGTGCACATGTTTTTTCTGAAAGCATTTGCCGATTTTACACATGTTTACCCGGTATGGTTAGACTAACATTTAGTCTCTGAAATCTTATATTACACAATATCCTTCTTGACTCTAAAAATAAAATACAAATTCCCGATGCTGATTTCATTGTGGAATAGAACTAGCTTGAGCTGGCTAGACTTGGTTTTGTATGCGTTTCTAGATTATTATTTTTTCATAACATAAATATATTCCACGGTCATGGTGCAGGACTACGGTATGGTGTGCCTTTAAGGATGATCACAGTGTCCGATGCAGTCTGTTTTCGACGCGTTGCCATATGGATATATCTTCTGCACTTTCATTGCCACAGTAGACGTTTCCGTACTGGTGGATGAGAGATCCTATTGGACAACAGTTTGCGGAAGGTGCTTTACAACAACAAAAATAAACGGAAATCCTGAACTTGTAATCGATAGACCCACATGGTCCGGCGTATCCGTGTAATTGTTTGGTGGAAATTCAAAGTTGTAAGGACACAATAGTCAGCTGTAGACTTTCATTTCAAATTTGCTTTCTGTGCGTAATCAGGGTTTCTGTGCGTAATCAGGGTTTCTGTGCGAAATCAGGGTTTCTGTGCGTAATCAGGGTTTCTGTGCGTAATCAGGGTTTCTGTGAGTAATCAGGGTTTCTGTACGTAATGAGTGTTTCTGTGCCTAATCAGGGTTTCTGTGCGTAATCAGGGTTTCTGTGCGTAATCAGGGTTTCTATACGTAATCAGGGTTTCTGTACGTAATCAGGGTTTCTGTGCCTAATCAGGGTTTCTGTGCCTAATCAGGGTTTCTGTGCGTAATCAGGGTTTCTGCACGTAATCAGGGTTTCTGTACGTAATCAGGGTTTCTGTGAGTAATCAAGGTTTCTGTTAGTTTTCTGGGATTCTATACGTAAATCGGGGTTTCTATACGCCACCAGGGTTTTTATGCATAATCAGGGTATCTCTGTTACCTCTGATCGGACATGCTTATACACTCGAAGAGGAAAGAGTTAAGAAAGGATAAGATTTATGGATGAACAACTCTTTATTATGACGTTTCGGTGTAGATTCTAACACCTTTATCAAGCAATACGGTGTTAGACCCTACACCGAAACGTCATAATAAAGAAGTTGTTCATCCATAAATGTTATCCTTACTTAGTACTCCAACTTCTAAATGCCTGTCAAATAAGGAAAGAGTTAAACAAAGACAAAAATATAGAAAAATGAAGTTTGTTTAAAAATATACTTTTTAACACCTGTTCGTGTAAACCTGTCAAAAATATCAATTCGAAAATGTGGCAATTTGTTTAAAAATAAACTTCGGTGCATTGCCTAGGAATATCCGCAAAATGATAAATTAAATTGGTCTGGCCTGAGGCTATCCCCCTAAACACGGGGGCACGGGTGGCCCAGCCGTCTAAGGCGCCGCGATTCGCTGTGCAGAGTTGCGTCCCTTGGGCACGCCAGAAACCTAGGATTGTGGGTTCGAATCCCGGTTCGCTCCGATTATGTTTCTAGGTTTGTCAGCACCATACCCGTACTCGTGGGTTTCTGTACGAAATCAGGGTTTCTGTACGTAATCGGGGTTTCTGTACGTAATCAGGGTTTCACGTCTGGTGAACGTCTGAGACCTGCATCACTTCGGGCTTTCCTCCCACATTAATTAAGCTGACACGTCGTGATATAACTGGAATACTGTTAAAAGCGGCGTTAAACCCAACTCACTCACTCACTCTAAACTGAATGTCTTGACCCTGAGCGTTCCCGGCTTGTTATTCCCCTAATTGGAAGCATAACCCATACCCTGTTCCGTTAACCCACACATGTCTTGAGAGGACGACTCCCCTTGCCAAAATCAGGTATCTGTTTCTCAAACGATCAGAGGTCGCCGATCCGGTGCCCCACGTTGAACGCATTCTCCGCCCGATTGGTTTGACAGCTTTGTTAGCGCGACCCTTGTCAGTTCTGTGAACCTTTCTCGAAACCTCCACGGGTCAACTGACAAGTGATCCTAAATAACCACTCCCTGAAGAAAATTTATAGCATGCTGAATAAATTTTAACTACACCTTTGTACACATCATGCCGTCTTAAATTTTAATTATAAATAGGCGGTATTCCTTACAAAGTGTAATGGACGGTGTGCTGTATGGGGCCCTTATTTCATGCTGAACAGAGAGTTTTTAGACTAACATCTAGTCTCTGAAATGAACATATCGTACAGAAAAAAAAAACAGTTGTTCAATTATCTTAATAAAAATATAATAAAAGGGAGCTCAGAGACTCTCTTGCTGCAGTAATCTAGACTTGCCAAAACATTATAGACTTGCATGGGCTGTATTTGATATATATTTGTATCAGGGTCTGTAAGACAGACTAAGAGAGTTTTGTGCAATGTTTAGTAAAAATACCACGGCTTAAGACACTAAGGTGAGTGAGTGAGTATGGTTTTACGCCGCTTTTAGTGATATTCCAGCAATATCACGGCGGGGGTCACCAGAAATGGGCTTAACACATCGTACCCATGTCGGGAATCGAACCCTGTCTTCAGCGTGACGAGCGAAGGTTTTAATCACTAGGTTACACGACCGCCCCTTGAGACACTAAGGATGGGCGTTATACATTGTACCAATATGGTGGAATCCAATCAGGTCTTATAGGTATGAACGAGCGAACGCTTCAAAGGAGAGTTAGGCTATGGCTTACTGGGGATTGTCTCTTTTTGTTTGTGGACCGACTGCCCCGAGAGCTGAAGGTCGGGGGTTTCCCGGCGGCATCATACCAACAGACGGTACTTGTTGTTACCCAGCCTGGCGCTCGGCATGAAGGGGCTCAAACAAGGACTGGTTGGCTTGGAGTCAGTATACTGTGTCTGAGTGGGGTATTCGTGTTAAATTGCGGCATGGTATCTCATTGGACTAGTTCAAGCACGCGCACACACATACACACACGCACGCACGCACGCACATGCGCGCGCGCGCGCACACACACACACACACACACACGTCCCTATATAAGTGCAATAATAGCAACGTTAAACCCCATTTCACCTCACCTCTTTGTGTTTCTTTGTTTAACGCCGCACTCAGCAATATTCCACCCACATGACAGCGGTCTGTAAATAATCGAGTCTGGACCAGACAATCCGGTGAGTGACATGACGAGCATCAGTCTACGCAATTCTGATACGATGACACGCAATCGACCAAGTTACCGAGCCTGACCACCCGATCCATTTAGTCGCCTTTTACACGACCAGCCTATATCTAACGCGGACATGCAGTCTACCAAGTCAGGGAGCCTGACAACAAACAAACAAACAAACAAACAAAAGAAATGTGGCAATTGTTGTACTTGTGTTCTAATTATTATTATGATGATGATGATGATGATGATGAAGTTATTGTTGTTGTTGTAGAATAAAGGAAGTGTTTCTCGGGTGTCGGCGCGTGACCTGATATCCTGTACAGTATTTTGTATTGCCAATAAAAAAGATTGTTTTACAATATGTGTTCGTCATTTGAAGCAGACTGCGATACATGCTTGACAACTGACATTTTACAAGGAGTTCAATGTGCACCCACTTGTGTTTGATGGTATTATTGGTTAAACAAAATTCTCCTCCCTCATCACCTTTGTGTTCGATTAAAAAATTAACAAAGTACAGAAACATAAAAAAATGCCGACAAACCTCCTCGCTTCTGAGAAAAATGTACCCAAGAAATATATTTTTTATGCAGCCTCATTGAAACAAAATGTTTATCATTCATAAACCACTTGGAGTATTAAAACTTGATGAATCGTTTGTTAAATCCGATTAGCTCCTACCTCAGCTGATCAAATCGCGCTCTTAACTAGGAATTCGGCAGTCTCAACCTACTTTGGCTCCGCTGTAACAGGATGCAGTTTAGTCGGGCCGTTTGGTCTGTCACCGCCAGGCTCACAGCTTAACAATAGCAAAGGTGGCCGCTTGTCTGGAAAGCACTTTGCAGTGGGAGCAGGCAGCCTTAATGGTAAGTGACAAATGTTCTTGTAACTGATTCGAACTTATTTTATGAAACTGAAAATTTATTAACTTAAGAATCTCCTTTTTTTATGTTTTACCTGACTTGTGTAATTTAAGGATTTTGGTTAGAAATTATGTGATAGAAGGTTATGCAGTGTGTGCAATGTTTGTCGTCTATATATTTTTAGAACAGAAAAATGCCTTCATAAAACACTTGTACAAGGGTATACAATGCCGTCACGGTACATAGTGCCGTTTTATATCTCAGACCATGTGCACAACGGTAGATTGTGCCGTCATATATCTCAGACCATGTGTACAACGGTACATAGTGCCATCCTGTATCTCAGACCATGTGTACAACGGTACATAGTGCCGTCATGTATCTCAGACCATGTGTACAACGGTACATAGTGCCGTCCTATATCTCAGACCAAATGTACAAAGGTCCAGAATGTCTGAAGAACAAAATTCACCTTTAACATCAAATTAAATACATGTACATAAAGTAATTTGCGACACATGATACAGTCGACCAAGTTGGATCATATTGTACATACAGTCCAGGCTTAATGCCACACAAAACATTAGTTTCCAAGGTACAGATGACCAACGTCCATAGACAAGTCTTCAGGGACAGACAACGCCTGTATTGTAACAGTTCGAATCAGAAGCAGATATGCACGGCGAACCAAATTGATCTTTCTTTTCGATGGTAAACTTGGTTTATAAAACAAAAGGCACGGATACTCTTCCCCAACATGTGTTTATTCTCGTTTTCTCAAAGACAGAAATACTCTTACCTCTATCAAATGTTAAAAATCAGACCACTAAAAAGGTACCTGTCTTATTTAAGAAATGAAATTATGTGTTACCTGACCACCATATGTATTCACATAAGGGAGGACTCAGTAAGCCATCCACGTTGGATAGATTTTGTCTTGTCAGTTGATTTACCTTTTTAATGAAAGGTACTGACAAAATATTATAATATAATGAGATGTTATTTAGCAATCCTCCCGCTAAAACACTGTTGGTGATATTCTCCCTGTTCATTGTGCAATGCACGTCGTGTACTTTTCGAACGCGCCTGTTCAACATTATGACATGTTGTATTAATAGTATTAAGTGCTCCTAGTTCCGTACACTACACCCCCGTGCTCGCCATGGTTTGCATACATAGAAGCCTACAAATTCCAGTTGGATAAATACACTCATGTAGCTTAAAGTATCAAAATATAAGTTTTATGTATGTTGGATAGAAGCCTAAGTTTATGTGGAAAATGAAAATTATTAAAGTACTTTCGTCAATTCAGTTGTGACTTTAAACATGCTCTAGAATCTCGACCTAACTGACAATCCCGCCAAGTTTGCTTCAGATGGTACACGCGCCATTTTGTCTGTTCTTGACTCTATGATTTATGGTAAAATCAATCTACCAATTAATAACTACCCAAATCACAAAGCAACAATGTATCGAGTTCACACAGGGCACGAATAACGTCTACCCATTAACTGGAAATGGACAGCAGACCCGAGAGTCCGCTTTAACTAGCTAAACGATTTATAGAAGCTCTATAACTTTAAATTTCAAATTAAACCATTTAACTTAATTAGATTTGTAAATGTAAACGTTAATGCTAGGAAGGTATTTTATGTAGTAGTGAACAATTGAATGTTTGTTAACATATTTAATTAATTTAAAGTTTCATTTTTCTGAGTTAACGCACATTATGCAAAAGTTATGAATATCCATATGGCGCGCATGCGTGCCACGGGGGTAATGTGTTTCTACTTGCTTGTGTTATACTTGGTAAAGTTCCATGTGGTAGAAATTGAAAATTCAACTGTGTTTGCATGGCTTAAAACAATATACGCCAGACCACGCTGTTCTGAATGAAATCCGGCTTAGGACGCGGTGGTGTGGAAGTTTAAACATACAATACCACGCCAGTTCACTTCGGATACATAATTTTCGGCTTTGTTTCAAAAACAATGTTTGGAAAGATCCACGCTGTTAATGCGTCGATTGCATTTTTTACAGGACTTTCTAAAGTCTTCTCTTTGATTTATTTGTATCGGTTACGAAAACAAATATGTGAAACCGCAGGCGATTAGGAGGGATATAAACAGTATACATGCTGGATATGTAAAAGTTGTTTAGTTGTCACGACATGAATGTACTTGTTGGGAAAATAGCATCCAGATCTCGGCGTCAAACTGGTTTTATGCGGCAGTCAGCGATATTCCATTTGCGCCATGTTATCATGGCAACACACACCAGAGTCAAGTAGTTTGTTGTTGTTTTTTCTTTCTTTATTCATACAGCAATATTAAATATAAACCAAGGCGTCTGTAACTGACCGGGTCTTGACCAGACAAACCCTTGATTGATATTATAAAAGGGTTGAGATTAAACTTGCATACAATCGCCAGCAGCTGAAGGGATGGCATTAATCCTGCTGGGTTCCATGCAGGAAGCTAAAGTACTGTAAGTCCCCATGGTCCCTAGTATGGTGATCTACCTTCAGCTGCTGGGGATCTATAGCCCTTTTTTATATTGTACCGTTATTTATAGAGATATCTTTTTTATAGTTGAATGCGAGGTTTAAATATTAATCTGTGATATTCTAGTAATTTTACTGTCCATCGATGACAGGGTTTTATTTAGTTAAAATATATGTATTAAAAATGTATAATTTCTCATCACGATATGGCTGAAATATTGCCGATGTGACGTAAAGCATTAACTCACTCACTCACTCACACTCAACTCTAATCCGTTATACCTACAAGGTGTGTGTCAGGTTGTACAAATGTAAGCGGTGTTTAGTGGGTGAATACATGTTGTGTTACGTCGCAGTCACAAATAAGTCAGTTGCATCACAAACAATCGAGTCTCGGCCAGGCAAACGTGTTGTTTAAAACATGAGCACCGGTCCCCGCCCCGCCGTCAATATAGACGCCACACAATCGGCCTGGTCACGCTCGGACATGGGATTCTGCAGATTCCCGGACTCCCACGTGCAGTCATGCGTTTGGGCATCTAACTGTACATGTGCCGGCTTTCGAACGGGGACCGCACAGGCGAAGAGCTCAATTGGGTTAGGCTTAAGATTGTTACCGCAACGAACATTTTCTCTATTATCTTGGTTTTATTATTTTGGTTTTTACGCACATTCGAAATGTATTTCAGTGACATCACGGCAGTTGAGGTGAGATAAGGTTTAACGTCGCGTCCAAGATTATTGCACTTATATAGCGACGTGCGCGTGTGTGTGTGTGTTCTTGTACTAGTCCGGACGAATGCCGATTTTATAGTGCTACCACACTAAGATACCATGCCGCAGTATAACATGAATACCCCACTCAGACACAGTATACTGACTCCGAGCCGACCAGTCCTTGTTTTAGCCCCTTTATGCTGAGCGCAAGGCGGGGCAACAACAAGTACCATCGTTTATCGTCCTTTGGTATAACGCGGCCGGGGATCAAACTCACGACCTCCCGCTCTCTGGGCGGACACTGTACCACTAGACCACGGAGGCGGCCTGCAGGCCAGGATGGGATGAGGGAAGGTGTTTGGTTTATTTCAGTGACACCACGGCGTGTTTGCTCTTTTGTGGAAACCCGAAGTGAAGCAGGTCTTAGACGTTTGCCACTATGGTGAAACCCACGAGCACGGGCATTAAGGTGATGAAAGACCTAGAAACATAATCAGGGCGAACTGGACTCGAACCCACAATCATAAATGTCAGGAACCCTCAAAAGCCACAACTCTGCACAGCGAACTGCAGCACCTAAGACGACAAGGCCACTGGTGCCCTATATTGTATAAGTATTTATGAAGATAATATTACAGTGTGTTTATTGATCAATTCAAAACATGCTTTGAAAGAAATCATTGTCTGTGTGATTTATGGCATGACCCGGTTGCAACTTCCCAACCAATGCTGTTAAACGTTGTAATGGGCGGTCAATTGGTATCTTCCCATTCCGCGTTCCACTAACAGACAGTCTGTGTAAGCGGAAATATCAAGAGGCGTGTGACGCAGTAATAACTCTGTTGAAACAGCCTCCATGTATTGTTTCGTAGGGGCACGGGTGGCCCAGTCGTCTTAGCCGCCGCGATTCGCTGTGCAGAGTTGCGTCCCTTAGGCCTGCCAGAAACCTATGATTGTGGGTTCGAATCCCGGTTCGCCCCGATTATGTTTCTAGGGTTGTCAGCACCACACCCGTGCTCGTGGGTTTCAGGGAAGTGGTAAACGTCTGAGACCTGCATCACTTCGGGCTTTCCTCCCACATTAAGTTGACACGCGATATAACTGTAATACTGTTAAAAGCGGCGTAGAACCCAACTCACTCACTCACTATTGTTTCGTAATAAATTAATACCCCAGCACACACAGATTATTGATAGTCTCTCATGATTTAAGAAGGAATGGCTTTGTATTACAACATACGGTAAACTACGGTTATAACGAACACGCTCATAACAAACTGACTGATAAAACGAACTTATTTTTTAGTCCCGGCCATTTGTTGTATATATGCGGTATATATGCTTATAACGAACTACGGTTATAACGAACTAAAATAAGTGGTCCCTTTGAGTTCGTTATAACCGTAGTTTACTGTACTAGGATGACTCATGCATCAACAGCGCGTCGGGAAATGTTTATAAGGCAGAAAAGAATTCATAAGAAAACAAAAGTAAAGGGTTATGAATAGAGATATGTGTATAGCGTGCTGCCCTAAATAGACGCGTTTGACAACTCACGTGGCCTCGTCGTTTCAAATAACCCGCGCTCGCTAGAGCGTGCGACCTGGTTTGATGAATACAGGGTGTGTGTTGAAAGTATATCATACCGCAATAGAGACGGGTTGTGTCAACATGATATACGCCGGGTAATGTAGGGAGAGAAAAAAAGTACGTCTAGCTGGATCAAATCCATCTTATACGGCCTACAAGACAACCTGTATGGAAAAGACATAGAAGAAATAGGTAAGACTACACAGTCAGCAAGCTAGCAGTGTCGTTTAATTACATTTAGCGCGCAAGAAAGAGGTAGTCATGTCACCCTGCATTGACTATAACGCTGAAGGCAGCCGGATTTCGAATCACACGCGCTGCGTACTATTGTGAACCATTTGTAAAGAATTATTCAGCCCTGTCCCGACTTGTATAGTTGATGTTTCAATGCTAGCTTTCTACCATTTAACGCGATGACAAATAAGCAAATAGGAACCGATGGCATGTGTCATCCGAGTCGGCGAGACTGACCAGTGGATCCCCGTCAGTCGCCGATAGGCATGGGTTACTGAAGGTCGATTCTATAACCCGGGACCTTCACGGGTGTAGTATGACGAAGACTATATACTAATATGCAAAAACTGAGAAAAAACAAACAATTCATTCGTATCTTTTATTGATTCGAGTCAATCGGTTCCATACAAAACCGTTATATACAAATGGGCAATAGTATTCACTCTGGAACATTATTTAGTCACTCATATACACATGCTGCTGCTGCTCGAAGGCCCTATTGTTTAAAAAGCCAGTCCATGTTTTGAAACACATTTCGCACTGTTGAATGTTTTAAGGTTGAATGGTTGTCTATAGTCTATGCTTAATCCATTGCTTGTAACGATTTCCGTCCAGGAGGTCCCAGTTTCACAATTCCTCTCACGTAGAGGGAAATTCGGCGTTTCTCATCGTTCAAACGCCTCAGTTTACGAGGTGTTTTCAAAATATGAATCAAACTAGACGAGTGGCGTTGACTCGGCATTCTCTTCTGACTGTTAGACTGATACAGTAGTGATGGGTATTTATGCCTAATTGTTCTGCTCACGATCATCATCCTCCTCCTGGTCATCACCGTCGTTATCCTCTGCAACGCTATCAGATTCAGTCTCACTCTCTATTTCCGGCATATCCATCAAAGGCAGGATCTCTTTCATCTTGGGTTTTAGGAGGAGTTTGATTTGATTTTTGAGAACGGATTGTTCCGTGGAAGGATTCATGTCTCCCAGGTTGTATAGCATGTTTTGAAACAGAGGTGCCTCTTTACCTCCTTGCTGTTTATCTATGGGGGAATGAAACAGGGTGACATAATGCGCGTTCAAAGCAATGTCTCTCGATTCCTTACCTCTTGGAAACAGATTTTGTATCAAAAGAAAGATCAATACATTCTTGTGATGTGAGGTTTGAGTAAACAGCCGCGAAATACGCTTGTCGTGCTTTGCTTCGGCCAGGAAATCATCCAGGACCAACACGTTCTGTTGACGAGCATCAAAGTAATCCTCGTCCAAGATATCGTAGGGAATTCCTTTTACAAAGGTCAGCTGAGGGAGCTGCTCACCGAGGTCCTGATATAATGGCTGCCATTGAGTATAACACCAAACGATGCGGGTAGGTTGGGGTTGGATCAGGCCATGCCGGAGTACATGAGAGGTAAACACAGACTTTCCACAACCACTGGGTCCCACAACGAGGGCATTTGAGGGAATCAGGAACTTGAATTGTTCTCGAAGATCAGATATACATGGTAAATGAGGCAGCCACGAGTGGACTTGCGATGGCGGCGGCGGCGGCGGCGAATGTGCTTGTAACGACGGGTTGGCTTGATGCAGCGGCGGTGGTGGGTGGACTTGCGGCGGCGGCGGCGTTAGCGGGTGGGCTCGTAATGGCGAGTGGACTTGCGGCGGCGGGTGGGCTTGTAACGGCGGCGGCGGTATGCTATGTTTATTTCTCCTGTGTCGTAACATGACATCTCTCCTTGAAAACATTTTTTCACAGTCCGGACAGGTGGCAACCCCCATGGTGATCCAATACGGTGTGCGATTAGAGGGTATGAAGCTTTCTTTTATACCCTTGACTCTGTTGACGCTTCAAGGCAGCAAGTGCCCGTTCCACCACAGCCTTCACCTCCGACACATGTTGTATTTTCACGGGTGGGGGTGTTGTCTTCGATCCCTGTTTGGTTGTCATCGTTTTCATTTTAGGTGTTACCTGTCTCTTCTTTGTCTTCAGCGTCGACTTCTTGGCTGCTTGTGGTTTCTTTCTCTGTTGTGATTTTCTCAACGCAGTCTTCCTAAATATATCTCTAGGGTCAAGTCTAATCTCTGATGCTTTCTTCATGTTGTTCACGTCCAATCCATTTGCTGGCGAGAGTAAAACTGTTTGTCGGGCTACACTACTGTAGAGTTCATACTGTCTTACACGTGCAGGGAATATTGGAAGACACTCTTTTCTTCACAGCACACTTGTGAGTATGTTAAAAAAGCAATCATATTAGTACATAGTCTTCGTCATACTACACCCGTGAAGGTCCGGGTTATAGAATCGACCTTCAGTAACCCATGCTTATCGGCGACTGACGGCGGGGATCGGTTGGTCAGTCTCGCCGACTCGGATGACACGTGCCATCGGTTCCTAGTTGCACAGATCGCTGCTCATGCTGTTGATCACTGGATTGTCTGTCCCAAGCTCGTTTATTGACAGACCACCGTCCTAGAGCTGGAATAATGCCGAGTGTGGCGTAAAACTAAATTCACTCACTCACTGATACCAATACATCTAAAAAGTAATGTCATCATTTAAATGGTGAGTTTAAACGCGTATTTTACCCTTACAAGGACGAGTGCATTCCACACACCCTTCCTGTTATCAATGTGTCACTGTTTACAGTTCGGGCGAACATAACCCTATAGACATGTGTGCGTGCGAGTTCATTCATCAGAAATCTGTCATTTACGATGTGTTTATAAATATGAACGGCTAAACACGCTCATAGTCATGTTGCGTATCGTGGTTAGAACCGTAATTGATCTACTGAAAGGTGTCATACATTCGTATTTGGATATAGGTACAACATCTACACGCACATACTTTCCTACATCGTTCAAATGTATTTAATACTGGATACGTTTAATAGACACCAACGAAAGAAAAGTTTAATGAGGGGAATACCTATATATATCCTCTCTGAAATAACTCCCTTTTAAAATAACAAATGTACAACACATCTTCCCTAGTGTTGACTCGGCATTCTCTTCTGACTGTTAGACTGATACAGTTGTGATGGGTATTTATGCCTAATTGTTCTGCTCACGATCATCATCCTCCTCCTGGTCATCATCGTCGTTATCCTCTGCAACGCTATCAGATTCAGTCTCACTTTCTATTTCCGGCATATCCATCAAAGGCAGGATCTCTTTCATCTTGGGTTTTAGGAGGAGTTTGATTTGATTTTTGAGAACGGATTGTTCCGTGGAAGGATTCATGTCTCCCAGGTTGTATAGCATGTTTTGAAACAGAGGTGCCTCTTTAAAGTACGTGGTATATTCCATCGCATAGTTGAGAGTACTACGCACTAGATCCTCCCACCTCAGTTTCAATCTTCTCTCAATCCATTCTTGTGTTCGTCCCTGTCGCTTGTACTGTTTTTTCTGCAGTTTCATCTTGTCATGAAACGTATCGTACACCTGCTTCCAGATGCGTTGTAAGCCTACATTTTGCCACTCCTCGGCTTCCATATTAGTGAATGTTGACTTCCCGCGTGGAGGTTTGACGGCAAGACCACTGCCTTTCTGGGAAGAGGCTAGGTCGACAATGTCACTGTCATCATCATCACTCTCGAGTCTGGCACGCTTTCTCTTAGGTTGAAGGCTATTGGCCGGACACCAGTGTTTGATATGTCGCTGCAGATCGTGCATGTTATCTATCAGCACCCCGCAATCTGCGCAAGCCGTGGCCATAGTCAATGATGTCTCACTACTCGTGTCTGAATCGGTTTCAATTGGAGTGAGCTGATGTTGGGGCAATCTCTCTTCTTTTGTCAGAGGACTATCCAGAGATTCTGTTGTAGTCAACTTCTCCCTACGCAGATCAGGTTCAGACTGTGCTGTTGTTCTCCTGTTTTCCTCATTTATGAGGTTAACATGCATTCGATCCTTATCTTTGGTGGTAGGTTTTAGATCGATGGTGAGTTGTCCATAGGGTGTTTCAGCAACCTTTTCATACATAGCCATAAAGTGATCCATATGTTCGGGGAAAATTCTACGAGCGAAGAGTTTGATTTGCTGTTTATCTATGGGGGAATGAAACAGGGTGACATAATGCACGTTCAAAGCAATGTCTCTCAATTCCTTACCTCTTGGAAACAGATTTTGTACCAAAAGAAAGATCAATACATTCTTGTGATGTGAGGTTTGAGTAAACAGCCACGAAATACGCTTGTCGTGCTTTGCTTCGGCCAGGAAATCATCCAGGACCAACACGTTCTGTTGACGAGCATCAAAGTAATCCTCGTCCAAGATATCGTAGGGAATTCCTTTTACAAAGGTCAGCTGAGGGAGCTGCTCACCGAGGTCCTGATATAATGGCTGCCATTGAGTATAACACCAAACGATGCGGGTAGGTTGGGGTTGGATCAGGCCATGCCGGAGTACATGAGAGGTAAACACAGACTTTCCACAACCACTGGGTCCCACAACGAGGGCATTTGAGGGAATCAGGAACTTGAATTGTTCTCGAAGATCAGATATACATGGTAAATGAGGCAGCCACGAGTGGACTTGCGATGGCGGCGGCGGCGGCGATGTGCTTGTAACGACGGGTTGGCTTGATGCAGCGGCGGCGGTGGGTGGACTTGCGGCGGCGGCGGCGTTCATTCATCAGAAATCCAATAAAACATTTTCCTCGTCAAACAATTTTCCATGATCAACTCTGTTCTCTCTTCGAATTAAGGGTGAGTATTGTAAACATGAAAATGTCCTATAGATTGCTTCCATCACTTTCCCAACAAACCTAGTTTCGTGTCGTCACATTGGTACATGTACTTATCAGTTTTCTATCTATTTTCAAAATAGCACGTTCTGAAGTAAAACTGTGCACATCATGTTACACGGTTAAAACTCAAATCGTAGGGCTTATTTGTCATCGCGTTAAATGGTAGAAAGCTAGCATTGAAACATCAACTATACAAGTCGGGACAGGGCTGAATAATTCTTTACAAATGGTTCACAATAGTACGCAGCGCAAATTCGAAATCCGGCTGCCTTCAGCTTTATAGTCAATGCAGGGTGACATGACTACCTCTTTCTTGCGCGCTAAATGTAATTAAACGACACTGCTAGCTTGCTGATTGTGTAGTCTTACCTATTTCTTCTATGTCTTTTCCATACAGGTTGTCTTGTAGGCCGTATAAGATGGATTTGATCCAGCTAGACGTACTTTTTTTCTCTCCCTACATTACCCGGCGTATATCATGTTGACACAACCCGTCTCTATTGCGGTATGATATACTTTCAACACACACCCTGTATTCATCAAACCAGGTCGCACGCTCTAGCGAGCGCGGGTTATTTGAAACGACGAGGCCACGTGAGTTGTCAAACGCGTCTATTTAGGGCAGCACGCTATACACATATCTCTATTCATTACCCTTTACTTTTGTTTTCTTATGAATTCTTTTCTGCCTTATAAACATTTCCCGACGCGCTGTTGATGCATGAGTCATCCTATCCGATTACGTGACTTGGATCAGCCAATCACCTTCCCTATTTTCCCTCAACCTCCCTCAACCAAAAAAGGTTCCTGCTCACTTAGACTATACTACTATGATGTGTTGGTTGGTTGGTTGGTTGGTTGTTTAACGCCGCACTCAGCAATATTCCACCTATTTGACGGGGGTCTGTAAATAATCGAGTCTGGACCAGACAATCCAGAAATTAATATCATGAGCATCGATCCACGCAATTGGGATCGATGACATGCATCAACCAAGTCAGCGAGTCTGACCACCCGACCCCTTTAGTCGCCTTTTACGACAAGCATAGTCACCTTTTACGGCTAGCATGGGTTGCTGAAGACCTATTCTACCCCGGAATCTTCACAGGTCACATGATATGCACTGTATTCACCACGGTGCAGCCCCCAGACACAAACGTAATTGTAACGATAAAAACCAAGCACACCCAGCGCGGAAATGACCCACGTGTTGGTTGGTGTAGCTTTACTAATAGCAACACCATGTCAGTATTGGGCCTGAATGACGCAAAAAGTAAATAACTTGCAGAATTTAGTCAATGGAAGAAATTGTTGCTATTTCCTGTTACTCAACGATTTAAGCATGTATCAGATTGTACTTGGATAGGTTGTTAGGATACGATAATATAACGTCACGTGGTACCATAATCAATGATGAAGCCCGGTCGAGGTGACCCTTCTTCAAATCCAAAATGGCGTCCAAAATGGCCACCACATATATAAATACTGTGTTTGAACTGACATTTTACTTAGATTGTTTTTGGAGGTTTCGGATGTCAAGGGTTTGGGGGAAAATACACTAGCTACATGGCAGTAAAATAGACAAAACCCACTTCCATAAGAAATCTCTGCTGAAAGATTAGTTTACGTTTGAATTGGAGATGGTCAGCACACTAACTGGACATTATGTTCAGGGCCAAGTTGGCCTACTCTCCAGCTCTGACTGAGGATAGGAATATTGAAATGACGCTATGTGTAGAATACATGTCTAATGAAACCTCATTTACAAATATCTTGAAGACGAATATTTCTTAACTTAATTAATCCGCAATCAGTTAATAGTTCATTTATCGCTACTTCTGTGTTTACAATTCTAACGAAAGGGCACTGTTTGCACAGTAACCATAAGTAACTATTTTATCACCCTTTCCCCGTGAACACTCGTTAGGTCAAACTCCGTTCATTCGATTTCTCGTTTGTATCATATTCGCATATATAGTTGTACCTGTATTGAGAGGGGCACGGGTGGCCCAGTCGTCTAAGGCGTCACGATTCGCTGTGCAGAGTTGCGTCCCTTGGGCATGCCAGAAACCTATGATCGTGGGTTCGAATCCCGGTTCGCCCCGATTATGTTTCTAGGTTTGTCAGCACCATACCCGTGCTCGTGGGTTTCACCGAAGTGGTAAACGTCTAAGACCTGCATCACTTCGGGCTTTCCTCCCACATTAAGCTGACACGCCGTGATATAACTGGAATACTGTTAAAAAGCGACGTTATACCCAACTCACTCACTGTATTCAGAAATATTCATATGACTGGTGTTTAACGCCGTTTTGAACTATATTCAAGTTTATATTTAGATGTGTAAAACCAAAGGGATGTAGGCCCAGGGCCCAGTTCCACAAGCGCTATGACTGTCGTAAGTCAGTGTTAAAGAAAGGGAGTTACGATTGACTTAGCGCTAAGACCGCTTTGTGGAACAGGGACGTGATTCACGCTGGCTCTATAGCACGACTATGATATGATGCAGACAAACCAAGAATATCAACCATACAATCTCATTATAATCAGATCTTAGTTCTCGCTTCCGCTAATCAAACTAAGAAATGCACACAATTGTAGCTGACCTGTGTACAGCCAGTGCCTGTGACAGTCCGTTAGACAGCAGAGCATTTCGGACTAGATTGTAATTTTTTCAAGGGTATATAATTAATACAGGCCTTAGGCCGTATCCCCTATGGTACTAGACCGCATCCGTGGTCTAGTGGTAGAGCGTCCACCCGGAGAGTGGAAGGTCCAGGGTTCGATCCCCGGCCGCGTCATACCAAAAAACGTTATAAGGTGGTACTTGTTGTTACCCTGTCTGGCTTTCGGCATTAAGGGGCTAAAACAAGGACTGTTCGGCTCGGAGTCAGTATACTGTGTCTGACTGGGGTATTCATGTTAAACTGCGGCATGGTATCTCAGTGTGCTAGCACTATAAATCGTCATCAGTCCGGACTAGTACAAGCAGCCACAAACACACGTACATGCACATTGCTATATAAGTGCAATAATCTTGGACGCGACGTTAAACCCCATTTCACCTCACCTCCCTAGGGTACTGTCACTGTGTTTCTAAAATGTAGCAAATAATAAGGAAGAGGATGTGTGTGTGTGTGTGTGTGTGTGTGTGTGTGTGTTTTATTGGGCATGGGATGTTTTTGAGTAGTTTTACATTTCTTTGAACATAAGTACGAGTCTTTTTTTTAAGTCTCCTTCAAACGACAATGACGCATGTCAAAGTATAAAGAAATGTTAAAGAAATGACTCATTGATACCTTTCTTTAGCATCAGTGGCATCTCGGAAATGCCAAACTGTTCTTGAAAAGACATCACTGTCAGACGTAATTCGAATTTAATTAAAAAACTACCGAACTATTGAAACGCAGAAGGTATCCGAGCTGATTTGATTTTCAGTCAGTCCCGGACCCACACTGCCTACACCCTAATTTCACCTACACCTCTATTCGCATAGGCGGCTGAGTAGGTTAGATCGCTGACTTTGTGTGCTGGCGATTAGGTGCCTCACTCGGGCAGGGTGGGTTCGAATCCCGGACGGGACGGGACTCTACACCCAAAAAGTACGAGAATCTGTACTTTACTGATAAAGTGTTTTCGCAAATATAATATTTGTTACATTTGACCACTTTCTAAAGTGCATTGTGTGTGTACTAATTCCATTCAAAAGATTCGTTATAGCCGATAAACGCAAAACTATTATTTTTCAGTCTGGTGATTTGTTTTATAATACTCACTTTTACATGCTGTGCTGTGACAACACCAACCAATTCAAACACCGTAATCGTATATCTCACGTGAAACCAGATCTTGCTTTACGTCTGTGTTTGTGTGTGCAGACACTTGTGCGAGTTGGAAATGACCGCATGGGTTTTTTTTGCCTTCAGCGTTATGTTTGAATATGACCAGGAACATTCTGAATATAACGAATACCGGCTCCCCTTTATCCATGTTGTGCATGGCGTGAAAGGCTGGCTCTCTATTAACAGTAGTAGTAGCAGCAGTAGTGGTGATGGTAGTAGTAGTAGTAGTAGTAGCAGTGGTGGTGATGGTGGTGGTGGTGGTAGTAGTAGTAGTCGTAGTAGAAGTAGTAGTAGTAGTAGCAGTGGTGGTGGTGGTGGTAGTAGTAGCAGTAGTGGTGGTGGTGGTGGTAGGAGTAGGTGGTAGTAGTAGCAGCAGCAGTCGTAATAGTGGTGGTGGTGGTGGTGGTAGTAGTAGTATTGGAGGCGGTTGTCATGGTTATTGATTATAAGTTTGAGGTGTGGTAGATGTTGTCATTGTTGTAGTAGTATTTTGTCGTTGCCGTTGTAGTAAAAGTAGTAGTAGCAGTGGTAGTTGTAATTATTGAAATAGCATTTTAGTGATTTGTCGTTGTGATAATCAGCAGTTGATAAACTGTTCAGGGCGATATGACATATAACTACGGCGTTCGAAAAATGGAGGTCTCACACTGCAGAACACAAACTGACTTCATTGACATTTAGAGGTGTTTGATAGCGGAAATGGAAGTTGGATGTGTCTGCACTGCCCGAGAAAATACTATTTTTTCTTCTGTAAAGAAAGTATATTTGAATAAACTGTTTATATCAACTTGATAAAAATCAAGTCTGAGTAAGAGGTAATTAGCGCTTGATGGTAAGAGCAACGGCCAATGCTGTCGGGGAGGGATGACACACTATCAGCAAGACAGATACACTGTCAGCGTCGATTCTATTTTGACCATATACTAAGAGATGGATGGATGGTTTGTTGTTTTACGCCGCACTCAGCAATATTACAGCTATATGACGGCGGTTTGTGTAAATGATCGAGTCTGGGCCAGACAATCCAGTGATTGATAGCATGAGCATCGATCCACGCAATTGGGATCGATGACATGCATCAACCAAGTCAGCGAGCCTGACCACCCGATCCCGTTAGTCGCCTTTTACGACAAGCATAGTCACCTTTTCCAACAAGCATGGGTTGCTGAAGACCTATTCTACCCCGGAATCTTCACGGGTCTATACTAAGAGAACTTGGAACGGATGGTCAATTCAACTCTAGAACAAACATATCGAGGTTTTGGTGGTTAAATAAATAAATGAAGTAGAGTTTCCATGATAGTGTCGAATGTTACATCAAGTCTAATACACAGTTGCGTCCCTTGGTCGCCCAAGGATCCGATGATCGTTCCATTCGTGTCTCTTGGTGTGACAGAACAATATTCTTTGTGTACCATATTGTGTACATAGTTATTTTATACTTATAAACAGGGTGTCTTCGGATAAAAGAAGCTTTATAGATCCTTGAACTTTGTTACATCGTTATGGTCGGGACGGGGGCGGTGGGGTAGCCTAGTGGTAAAAGCGTTCGCTCGTCACGCCGAAGACCCGGGTTCGATTCCCGACATTGGTACAATGTGTGAAGTCCATTTCTGGTGTCCCCCACCGTGATATTGCCGGAATATTCATAAAAGTGGCGTAAAACCATACTCACTCACTTACTATGGTCAGGACGCTTCTCGGGGGAGTTTCAATATGCCGTCAACGCACATGGTAAAAAATAAACCTATAAAACAAACGCTCTGTTTCAACAACTACTTTTCCCACTGATTCTTTGAGTTATCAGGAAACCAAACACACAAGGAATCACACACACGGTGTCATCAATATTCTTGTGTTGGTTTAAAGAAGATGAAAGGCGACTGGCGCCATATGAATGCCATGTGTCGGTTCAATGATATACCTAACCCCTGACTTCTCCAAACACTGGAACATTAGACCAAACTCAACACACATGTCAGCGCCCGTTGACAGATCATGCGAAACACTCACCAAAAAGCAAAAGGAATATGTTATATGGGACACGATGGGAAACCATTACTTAGCCTCCCATTAGCGCGGCACCAACATATTTGCACAAATCCGCCATCTTATTATATGATGAGTGAGTGAGTATGGTTTTACGCCGCTTTTAGCAATATTCCAGCAATATTACGGCGGGGGACACCACAAATGGGCTTCACACATTGTACCCATGTCGGGAATCGAACCCGGGTCTTCGGCGTGACGAGCGAACGCTTTAACCACTAGGCTACCCGACCGCCCCTATTATATGATGAAGACGACATACTCTTTCTTCTCTACTGTCCAAACTATAGGACAGAAAGGCAGTTACTTCTCCCGACACTAGACTTATTAAACTTACCAAATGGTCACAACGTTTTAGCATTTGTTTTAAATCCTTGCTCTGCAAAAGTAAAAAAAACAACTCTCGGACATATTAATGAAAAGAACCTATCTTAAAAGTAAATGTTAGACATGAAGCTAATCTTTAATAAACATTATTGTGACATCACTACTCTATTTCATTACTCTTACGTCATCAATCAACGTATGATATATCAATAAACCTTTATGTATCTTGTACAACAATATGTAATATATTTATGCATAATGTACCTAACATTATATGTATATTTACCTTTCATGTTTGCAATTATATTTACTCCCCAAAGTAGCCAGTTTGTAGTCTACACTACGCGGATGTTCTATACCATAAACTTCTTGATTCTATTTGCGCAAGTGTGAATATATGGACATGAAGAGACAGAGCCCAGGTTAGAACGAACTGTGGAACCAGTTTATCGTTCCCGGGAGGGTAACGATGAGGTTAGGACGACCGTATAGATTGGCCACGATAAACCAGAATACAGTGCTTGGTGTTGGGGCCGTTTCGCTCGTTTGTGTGTGACCCCGTTTGCAGTCACAATGACTTAGATAGTTGGAGAACGAACTTGGTTGCGCTAATTACTCGGCTGTCAGACAAGACTGTGGAGACTCTTAATAGAGTTTCTATTCGTGGCAGAGTAAAGTATCCACCCTTGGACCGGTATTTATAAATGGCTCCTTTGTCTTTTGTCTTTGACCGTGTGTGTGTGAGTGTGTGAGTGTGTGTGTGTGTGTGTGTGCGTGTGTGTGTGTGTGTGTGTTGGGGGGGGGGGGGGGGGGGGGGGGTCCCCCAATGAAGTTTCTAGGTTTGTCAGCACCATACCCGTGCTCCTGGGTTTCACCGAAGTGGTAAACGTCTGAGACCTGCATCACTTGGGGCTTTCCTCCCACATCCACGCCATGATATAACTGGAATAATGTTAAAGGCGGCGTTAAACCCAATTCACTCACTCACTCACTTTGAACGTGGTCTAACTAACTGAATTGTTAGTTGAACACCACTTGGCAATGACGGAACTTCTTTTTTTCCCCTATCATTTGTCTTGATGATAGAACAATTTTCATGAAAAACATTTGTCGCCAGCGGGATTCAAATCCGCGAAGTACGCACTGAAGGCTAACGAATGTAGTCTTCTGCAATGGCGACATGGGAGAAAGGGTATGAATTTAACAACTAAATATTTACTAACATCAGTTCCAATTGTATATCCCTTTCTGAACTGCGAAATGTGTTGTATTCAATTTGTATTCAGTTTGTTACTCTATTACAGTATTTGTGATTTTGTAAAGCTTTTCGTTCAACGAAACGAAGAGGTGGAAAAGAAATTACTATTATCATGATCAGGGCTATATTTGCTCATAATAGGCCCATCAACATGGACAAGTAATATTTAGTTGATTGATAAATGTGCTCGAGTTGGTTTAAAATGAATGGTATACTTGCCCCGGGACATGCATTTCATAACCCAAATCGGCAAAGGGCGAGGTGCACGTGCGAAAGATTCGGGGAACACATTTCACGTGCTTCACACAGGGCCGGTGTGATATTGAAAATGGACCCGTGTTGAAAAGTGACCCGGGAGTCAGTATTCAACGTTGAAAACATACCCGGTCTCAATTTTCAACAGACCAGGGTCAATTTTCAACCGTTGAAAAGTGACCGTGTCAGCTCACCAAGTCGTTAAATAGTGACCCGGGCCTCGCGTTGAAAAGTGACTCCGTTGAATTATGACTTGTGGTTTATTCTGCTTACCAGAAGACTCTGTTATCTTTGGCAACATGTCTAAACTGGTGCAAATATTTATCAGTGTGTTCGGGATGAGGGTTGGATGTGACACGCATTTATATACGTATACAAATTGCCATGGTTCCTGGCTTTAGAAATGTCCAAAAATGTGTGTGCATGTACAGCTGTTTTGAGCGCCCAGCGACAGCCAGTGCGTACGCTTGCACGTGTGTTATGTTTGTTTGAGTTTTACGTGGCTTTGGGTACTAACTGAACCCTAACGCCACGGTGGTTTCAATGGGGCACCAGTCTTCGGGCTGAACGAAAGTGGCCCGGATGGGTGCATGTGTGTTAGAGCAAGTATGTTGGTGCAGGTTAGTATTTAAAGAGACTTCGCCAAGAGGTCTAAACCGCACGCAAGAGTGTGAGTGTGAGTGTATTGTATATGTGTGTGTGTGTGTGTGTGAGAGAGAGAGAGAGAGAGAGAGAGAGAGAGAGAGAGAGAGAGAGAGAGAGAGAGCACTAGACACGACCTTGCTTTGTTCGGTGCCTTTGTTAGGGTCCATCACTTCAACACTGGAACCAGAACCTCTGTTGTTCAAAACGTACTGATGTTTCATCATTTTGACGATTCTTTATTCCTTGAAGTGTTCTAAAATGTTTGTCCTCTAAAATAAAATACATGTATATGTATACCTTTTTCAGGAAAATATTTCCTTAAAAAGATATCAGATACATTAAGTTCCAAAAGTTCTCAGATTCATCGTTTTTATTACAAATCTCAGAAACAAAATTTGAAGTTCTTCGATGCATTTGTCACATGAAATATTAAAATAATGTATGATGCTGTCAAGAACAATCGTCGTATGTACGCTCATCCGTCATAAGAAAATGTTCTCAGAAACATATATCCTCAGAATTCAAAAGTCTTGCCTTCCGTCCATAAACAAGCGAAAATGGATCTGATTTTGTTGAAGCATGTTCTGCGGTACGATATGCAAGAAGAACATAAGGCAGTTGATCATCCCAATCATTCTGTGCTGAATTAACTATTGTTGTCAACATCATGCAAAGTGTTTTGTTAAATCGTTCAGTATGGCCTCCAGTTTGTGGATGATACGGTGACGCCACTCTGTGATCGATGCCCATAGCTTTGCAAAATCTTTTATTCAAATCATTGCAAAACTCCCTCCCCTGGTCGGTAATAAGTTTATCTGGTACAACGGGTCTGCAAACAAAATGAACAAAACAGTTCAGGACTGTTTCAGCTGACTTGTTCGGAACTCCCTCTGCCTCGACCCACTTAGTAAGATAGTCCGTGAAAACCAGAATGTACTTGTTTCCTGAAAAGAAAAACGCATATTTCAAACCGAAGTACTTCTTCAAAAGGTCAGATTACAGTTAGCACGAGTTTCTGGCAGTAAATAGCGACCATAAGCTGTTTTCGTCACGGGATATGGTCATACGTTTTAGTTTGAATGTGATAAGAAAAAATGTGTCTTGTCTGCAAACTTAAGATGGTTTCAATTTTTTATGGATGAGTTTGTAGTTCAATCTTGATTTGTGTACTAAGCCGCATGCTGCGCAGTATGCAAATGAAGCTTGTGATCTGTGATGGGTCAAATATATCACGTACGGTGGGTGCTGTTACACGGGAGTCGTCGCGTAGTGTATTTGATATGCGCCACAAGTTCATTTTCATAATGCTCAGCATGAAAGGGGGCTAGTTTGCAGTTGAAGATCGAGGTACAACGTGAATCATATTTCAAATTCAAAGCCATGTTACAGAACATATCATACCCCATAACGAAAACAGCTTATGGTCGCTATTTACTGCCAGATACTCAGACTAGTTTACAGGGTACAGACACAGTCATTGAGTAGGAGAGAAAATCTTTAATAGACAAATAGAATATTATCAAATGACAACAAACTTCTTATTTAAAAACAAACAAACTTGTAAACCTGTCTATGCAATCAATCAAAGTATATCAAAATGTGTAACCCACCTTTCTCAGTCTCTTCAAGTGGACCAATCATGTCCATTCCAATCTGACTGAATGCATTGTTTGATAGGCATTACTTAGAAGTTGACGGATGACAAGAGAGACACAATTTTATGGATAACAACTTCTTTAATACTGTGAAAAGGGACGTTTCGGTATAGAATATAGGAATAGGTTGAAGAGGTTTCTTTGCCTTCTTTATACTTCCTTTTTTCTGACACTGACTGGATTTAGCTACAAAGTATTGGACCTGTTGGAAGGAGCCCTTCCAGTAGTACCTCTCGCTGACTTTCTTCCCGCTGCAAAATATAAATGCACACATGTTAGAAAATTTCTAGCAGAAAGTACGGGTACCTAATATGCTATTGTACAGCATTGGAATAACAAGAGTGATACCGGGGTTGTTGATTACAAAGGTCTAAGCCTAACCCGGAAAGTCTTGTCTACAAACAATATAACGACCTTCCACCTACGTAAGTCTCGAGTTGAGAACCACAACAGCATTCAGTTGTCCTGGTGAACGATATCTGTCAGACGTTGACAAAAAGGAAATGGCAGTCTCAAGTGTCAAGTGTCTGCACCTCACGACAATACACATTTGACATCGTGTGTTGGGGTGTGGGTGAGCACTGTGCTCTGAATGGTCACAGTTGATTATCCAAAAAATATTATCTACAATCTGGAAGTCGTAAATAGAAAGGGGTACACCGAAAACGTCCCCAACCTAAAACGTCCCCATGCATAAAATGTTCATTGCTGTCTTAGGAATAGCGTTTAACGATTATTGTTTCGAAGTTTTAGCATGATGCCAAGTATATTTCAGTGCAATAATAAATGTTGCAATCTTAAGTCATTCTGATATAATTATATGCAAATATATATTGTGTTGGCACGAAAGTTGGTATATTTACATACAAACTTCAAGCCCATAACATTTCAAAATATGAAATCACATTTCACAAACAAATAAAAAATATTATAAGAAGTTAGTAGCAATAAGATTAGTTAAAAACACTAGCATTAAAAGCACAATTCGCGGGCAACAATGCAGTTTACCGGGCGCAGCCCGAGCTCTACCATCCGCTCAATTACCGCGCTATAGTGCCACTGCTGTCTCGTTATACCGTTACCGTGCCTCACGCTCTGCTGGTGACTCTCGCTTCACGATCCAACACCCGTTTTCGGTCTTAGGGAAACTTACACATCTTTACAATCAAACACCCGTTTTCGATCTTAGGGAAACTTACACATCTTTACAATCAAACACCCCTTTTCGGTCTTAGGGAAACTTACACGTCTTTACGATCCAACACCCGTTTATCGGTCTTAGGGAAACTTACACGTCTTTACGATCCAACACCCGTTTTCGGTCATTAGGGTTAGCCTGCTTTGGGCAAGGGTGAGCCATAAATTCTTACCTTTACAAGCGTTAATCCTTTTAATCCCATTGGTCGGTCATGCTGACAAAAACAATTGCGGGTGTGATTTCAAGAAAACATGAATGGGAGCGCGGACCGTGACGTCATACGCATGCGCAATTCATTGTTTACTGATTACGCGAGCATGTCAATGGGGATTCTAATGACCCGTTGAACGAGCACTGATTACATGTGATAGCGCCTGTGGTCCAGTGGTAGAGCGTCGGCTAATTAACGCATTAATTAGCAGAACCGGTGAGCCGGCGAAGCGCGTTCGAGCCCCCACAGCGCTAATTGGATCTGAAAAAGTGCGCCCGGTAAAGTGCACTACTCCCCAATTCGCATTCGTCAGCGCTGATTTGATGCGTGGGGACGTTTTCGGTTGGGGACGTTTTCGGACGAACTAGATAAAAACCATTAATCGAATGCATTACAAAGGGCTGAAAGGACAGACTCGCGTGTTACCAGCTAACAAAAGGACGTCCCCACAACGTTGTAAGGACGTTACTTTGTTTAAGCAAAGTGGCATCCAACGTTACCCTCAACGTGACGCTGTCGTTATATTGCTACAACGGATTAAAGCAACCAATTAGTCTGCAACGTAACACGAACGTTGCACAGACGTTGCATGGTTCCACAGGAACGTTCTGGTAACATTACTGGGAGTCGACATAGTAACCAAATAGTAACCTACGTATGCAACGTTGCCTGGACCCACTGTGTTAACTGGGTTATTAGCATCTCTGTTGGAAGGGTGGATCATATTATCACCATCAAATTAGGAATAACAACGGTTTATGCAAGGTGGGTGAAGCAAATCAGAAATGCATCATTTTGTATTATAACCCTGGAAGTTTCTGATCACATATGTTACAATGACCACTTCCATCATTTGCAACGTGAAACAAAAGTGAAGGCCAAGCGATGGAAGTTACCAGACTTGCCAACAAGCCAACAAAATACCTAGTTTGTTTTCAAAAGATTAAACTTTTTTACTATATCTAAAAAGGTCAAATACTCAAAAGATCACACAATGGTAAACATCAAAGACACATCTGCATACTATAGGTATTTCAAGACAAGAAAGCTAAAAACCTTACCAAAAGGGTCATGTTCTATTAAGTCAGTGAACTGTTTACTGCGGCAATGAAAGCAATCTATAATTGCAGTTTCGAAAAACCACAAAATCAAAGAGATTGAACTCGTTTCAAACAAAAGTACAATGTACAATGAATTTTGGAAATGTGGAAGTTATCAAATGTTTTGAGTCTAAAACACTTGTAATAAGTAGATAACGAAGAGCATTCTCTACCACATTAAGCGACTCTATACAATACAATGGAGGATACCCAAATACTAGTACCTGTTCTAGATTGTCTAACAAGAAAACGCACCAGTACACGCCAGCTGGGCTGAGATGGATGCTGTTCGAGAATGTGGGTTCGAACTGTGACCTACAGATCTAGCCCCCAGTGATTTCCACTTAGTCCCTAATTTGAAAAAGCACCTGCAGGGTTGAAGATTTGAGGACGACAACAATTTACTGCTGGACCTCTTTATATCGGGCATTAATGATTGGAAAACCAGATGGAACAAGTATGTGAATTGGAACGGGACTATGTTGAAAAATAATTGTAACTTTAACCAGAATTTCAACTTTAAGTAAGTGAGGCTCAAAACTTTTTGATATCCCCTCGTGAATTTATTAATCAAATCTTAACAAAAATGAAGATTGAAAGGTAGCTGGACCTATACATACACTGTACTTGAATACTCACGTTTTATTGACTCCCAAATGTCCTCCGTGCTTTTGTGAATGAGTACATGTCAGTACTTTAGATACTTCATCCTCACCCAGCACTCTTAGACATCTTCCATTCTTTGATTTGTAGCACAAGATTAGATTTTGGGTAGGTCCTGTCTTTGACGAAAATGGAGATCTCACTGATCTCTTGTTGTTCCATGTCTGACTATTGTGTGAATGCTATGACACATGAATTATGCCATACACGACTGTATGCCTATCCATAACATCCCAATGACAATCTTTCGATTCCTGTCACGTGGTACTGCTGCACGTGCAATACGGTCGAATATAAAGGGTTTTTTGGTCTCCCGACAAAGCCATGATAACACGTTTAAAGAAAACATCAAAAAGTCGGCAATGTTTGAAATATACATTTTGCTTAAAATCTTGGATGAGAGGATTCCGTAAACATATACAATTTTGGCCACGTTGACAAACATCGGCAAACATCAATGTGGCCGACATCTTTTTAAAATATTAACCGATATAAACAAAACTAATATGCACGAAAATCTATGCAATATATAAGTCCTTGATTTAACCAGTTGAAACATGGAGACTATAAAACCACTGACAAATAGCTATTTGTAAACCATTGCAAAAGACACTTTTGCCTCTTTACGAATAAAATCGAATGAGCAATATAGCTTGACTTCCTTCGATCTGCAGCAAATGTGGTGTCAATAAGTCTAAAATCAAAGAGAAGCTGTATCGGCGATTTTTGGTTGTATAGAGCTATAGTTATGTCCAGTCAATCTTTAATATCGAGATTATTCCCGTTTTAATAAAACATGAAACGCCCCTACCCTTCTCTCTACCGCACTCAAAAAACCATACATGTACGTAAAACAACATTAGATCTTTTTATTTACACTAGAAGTCATAATTCAACGGAGTCACTTTTCAACGCGAGGCCCGGGTCACTATTTAACGACTTGGTAAGCTGACAGGGTCACTTTTCAACGGTTGAAAATTGACCCTGGTCTGTTGAATATTGAGACCGGGTATGTTTTCAACGTTGAATACTGACTCCCGGGTCACTTTTCAACGCGGGTCCATTTTCAATGTCACACCGGCTCAAACAGTGTTCTCGCAGTTGAGCATATAGTTCCTGAATATCTTCCAATATACCTTCAATAAAACAATGTTTTTTAAGCATTTTAGGTGCCATAAATGTTGGACCTGGTTTAAGTATGTTAGACCACTCAGACCCCAGTGTCTAATCGTTGAAATGGTTGATTAAACCATTTTAACAATTAGGTGAGGTGAGGTGAAATGGGGTTTAAATGTCGCGTCCAAGATTATTGCACTTATATAGCGACGTGCATGTACGTGTGTGTGTTTGTGTGGCTGCTTGTACTAGTCCGGACTGATAATGATTTATAGTGCTAGCTCACTGAGATACCATGCCGCAGTTTAACATGAATATCCCACTCACACACAGTATACTGACTCGAGCCGACCAGTCCTTGTTTTAGCCCCTTAATGCCGAGCGCCAGACAGGGTAACAAAAAGTATCATCTTTTAACGTCTTTTGGTATGACGCGGCCGGGGATCGGACCCCAGACCTTCCGCTCTCGGGGCGGACGCTCTACCACTAGACCACGGAGGCGGTCCTTTAACGATTCGACACTGTTCTCGTGGTCTAACCTATACACAATGTACATTATATGTAACCACTGAGGCTTTCTGTGGAAAATAACCTTATGTTTAAGCTGTAATCTGAGTCTGTCAGATGTTTAGTGTATTAACTGCAATAATTCCCCAACACTGACGACCCGTGAAGATTCCGGGATAGAATAGGTCTTCAGCAACCCATGCTTGCCGTAAAAGGCGACTAACGAGATCGGGTGGTCAGGCTCGCTGACTTGGTTGATGCATGTCATCGATCCCAATTGCATGGATCGATGCTCATGATACCAATCACAGGATTGTCTGGTCCAGACTCGATTATTTACAGACCGCCGTCATATAGCTGGAATATTGCTGAGTGCGGTGTTAAACAACAAACCAACCAACCAACCCAACACTGACCACTTATTATTTCTGTTTGTGTCTCCACTTGACACCACCTTTGTTCGTTTTACTATAAGTAGTAACTGGCCCCGTCATACTTCATCTCATCAAAGGGTGTCCGTTTTCAAATGATCATTGAGCGTTCTGACCTGTACAATGGTCATGAAAAGGCGTATATTTCAAGTGGAGACTTGTGCTCCTCGTCTACAATATACTGAATACGTATCTCTATAATATATCATTTCCGATAACCCACAATCACGTTGGGGGGCACGGGTGGCCCAGTCGTCTAAGGCGCCGCGATTCGCTGTGCAGAGTTGCGTCCCTTGGGCACGCCAGAAACCTATGATTGTGGGTTCGAATCCCGGTTCGCCCCGATTATGTTTCTAGGTTTGTCAGCACCATACCCGTGCTGAGACCTGCATCACTTCGGGCTTTCCTCCCACATTAAGCTGACACGCCGTGATATAACTGGAATACCTTTAAAAGCGGCATTAAACTAAACTCACTCACTCACAATCACGTTCCTCGTGAGTGGGAAAGCTTTCACGCCTCTCCTTTAGCATCTTCCCAGCTAAATCGTGGAATGGGACGCCAGGAATGGGCTTTAATCACTGGACAACCTCTCCCTACATCACGCTAAGAGATACAAGATACAAGATACAAGATTTTTTATTCCACAAACGTTAGAAACAGAGACAATATTCTATAAACTATATAAACAGATGCATAATAAGTCAGGATAACAACACAAAGTACCAATACCAGGACTATCTATAATAAGTATATCAGATTTATTTGAAGTTGTATATATGATAGCAGATTATTGCTATGTTACCAGGTTCATTATTCGAGAAAAAGCAGAGTACATATTTCTGTGATATTAAGGATTTCAAACAATCTCATTAAAATCAGATCTTAGTTTTCGCTACCGCTTTGTTTAGCGATAGCGAGAACTAAGACCTGGTTTTAATGAGATTGGGCTTTCAAAATAATTAACTTTAAAGGGAAGATAATTAAACATGGAGTGCTTTATTATCCGAATATTATCTACAAGACATCAGATAGTGTTCATCTTCAGGGACTGAGCAGTGATCACAAAGTGTAGGTGTTCAAGATCATTAATAGATCGAACAATGTTGGAGATAGTATTCAACCTTGCTTAACCCCTATATTTGATTAAAATGGTCTGGAGTTTCCTTGTGGTGTCAAACAACAAACAAAACAATACGGCTATATAACTTAAAGAAGGTCCTCGTGAAGATCCGGGATAGAATAGGTCTTCAGCAACCCATGCTTGCCGTAAAAGGCGACTATGCTTGTCGTAAGAGGCAACTAACGGGATCGGGTGGTCAGGCTCGCTGACTTGATTAATGCATGTCATCGATCATCTTCCCGAGGCAAGAGAGTTAACTGACTTTAAAAGGCCAGTTTCCACCCTTGCCGAACTAGGCTGGAATTCCTGGGCTCGATCGTAGCGCCACCAGTGGCTATTACGAGTTATGTCCTTTCAATGCCTCTCCTATTGACCAATCAGATTCAACCTCTCGTATCACTTGCATTTGCTTCAAACAAAACGGTGGCGCCCAGTCAAGACGATCTGATTGATATTCAAGATCTATATTGTGATAAAACGAGTTTTACATCGCGAAGTGCATCAAATCACGCGAGCACCTTGATTAAAAGCATGAAAAGATTTAGAAAATATCTGTTGACAACGAGTTAGCGGTGCACATGCTTTGCAAATCCTGCAGTCGACCGAAATCTGCATGACACTATACGAACCGGATTTCGATTTCGGTGCGCTATTTTGATTGGACTATGCATAGACTCGTTAGTCCAGCCAAAATGTAACTCCATAATACCAGTCTAGATCGGCAAGGGTGGAAACTGAACTTTTATAGTCAGTTAACTCACTTGCCTCGGGAAGATGGTCATCGATCCCAATTGCGTGGATCGATGCTTATGATATTAATCACTGGATTGTCTGGTCCAGACTCGATTATTTACAGACTGCCGTTATATAGCTGTAATGTTGCTGAGTGCGGCGTTAAACAACAAACAAACAAAACTTAAAGAAGGATTAGTTTTTTTTGTAGCTGACAGCCCAGCATGTTGGGGTGAAGTTATTCAAACCTACCTTGCACACTTTGGATGATAAGTGTCATAATGTATATATATCTAGAATTTCATGATTACTTAAATCGAGTCAATGTCTCAATTTCACACATACCAATTCCAACAAACTTGTCGGTTTTGGTTTGGTTTGGTTTGTTGTTTTACGCCGCACTCAGCAATATTCCAGCTATATGACGGCGGTCTGTAAATAATCGAGTCTGGACCAGACAATCCAGTGATTGTGATACGATGACATGGATCAACCAAGTCAGCGAGCCTGACCACCCGATCCCCAGGTTGTCGGTATGAACCAGGGAACCCATATAGAGGGTGTTTATATAGTCTCCCTGGTATGAACACCGCATTTTTGAGACAGCAGACGTTCCGCGTCCAACGGAAAACGTTTCCATGGATGCGATGCACGTGGAGTTAATTCATGCTCTATGTCAATGTGTTCCCGTGGAAAAGTTTTACACCTGCTGTTGTTATCGACAGCAAGGATTATGGTGATCCGCCGGTTCAATTGCCAGATCGTGTTTTTCGTACGTTGATGTTGCTGACCTTGGAGCATTGTGCCTATTTAAGAGTCGACTACTCCGGGGTGATGCAAAAACAACGACGCGGGCCCAGATGCGACATAAGTGCACTGGTTTTGTTGTCTTGGTAAAGTGTTGTTCAACATAGAGTTTGTTTGTTTGTTGTTTGACGTCGCAATCAGCAATATTCCAGCTATATGGTCCCTTGGGCACGCCAGAAACCTATGATTGTGGGTTCGAATCCCGGTTCGCCCCAATTATGTTTCTAGGTTTGTCAGCACCATACCCGGGCTCGTGGGTTTCACCGAAGTGATAAACGTCTGAGACCCGCATCACTTCGGGCTTTCCTCCCACATTAAGCTGACACGCCGTGATATGACTGGAATACTGTTAAAAGCGGCGTTAAACCCAACTCACTCACTCACTCACTCACTCACTCACTCCAGCTAGTTGGACGTGTCTCTTCAAGCTTACGACAACAGTTCAAACGATGTCAGGTCAGCTTCCTATCACCGTTATTGGACAGCTCAAGCCACAGGTTGGATTGCATTACCGAGACAGTACGCTAACTCGTCGCTACGGCTCACTCCATCACAGTTGGTCTAGGATGTGTGACTCTGCTACATACGCTGCCTCTTCCTTTCATGTTTGTTTTGTTTGTTGTTTAACGCCGCACTCAGCAATATTCCAGCTATATGACGGCGGTCTGTAAATAATCTGAAACAGACAATCCAGTGACTGACATCATGAGCATCGATCCACGCAATCGGGATCGATGACATGCATCAACTAAGTCAGCAAGCCAGACCACCCGATCCCGTTAGTCGCCTTTTACGACAAGCAGTCGCCTTTTACGGGAGCATGGGTTGCTGAAGACCTATTCTACCCCGGAATCTTCACGGGTCTCGACATTGAGGAGATAAAACAAGGACTCTGAGCCAGTATAATGTGTGGGAGCTGAGGTATCCATGTTAAACTACGGCATGGTATCTCATGGTCTGTCTTACAGACCCTGATACAAATATATATCAAATACAGCCCATGCAAGTCTATAATGTTTGGCAAGTCTAGATCACTGCAGTATCAGGGTCTGTACAAATCTGCTGAATTTACAAGCGAGCACAGAGCTTGTAATTATCAGTAAATCTCTACCTGTCATTAGTGTTTAGTATTAGGATGTGCCGAACCTCAACCCCCACTCCCCAAGACCCCACACTGAGACAAGACCGCCCGCTCCCGCTCCGGCCCTGCCAACTCACTCTGGCCAGACAACATGTGGGATTATATTGGAGACTTAGTGACATATATAAATTCTAGTTTCTTAACTTGTGTCATTGTTACCCTGGTGCGGAGAGAGGAGGATTTCTAAAGGTTTTACATTGCTGTGTAAGAATAATTGCCATTCTTCTTTTCTGCTTGTAAGAATGAATAGGAACATGGATGAGCTTATTGCTTCATCACTGATGAAACCAAACAGAGCATACATCCAAATCAAAAGACAGTCATTGAAAGGTATTTAAATGGTAAAGATGTGTTGTTTAGCTCTCCAACCGGGAGTGGAAAATCGTTGACATTTGAACTTTCTCCCTATTTATACAAGGCAGTGGAAAATACAAGCCATGCTACTGTCATTGTTGTGTCACTCTTGATCGCACTTATGAAGTAACAAACTGAGAAATGTGTGTCTTTAGGACTCATACTGTGTACCTGAATGATGTCGCACAGAAGGCAACACTGACGAATGATGACAGTCTGGTATCCATAGAGAAATTGACTGTCGATGACATAAGGGATGGATGAAGTCAAGTTGTTTTAGCCATGGGAATCACACTAAATGCTGCCCCTAAGCTGGTACCCAAGCTTGCTCTCAAAATAGATTTCTGGACATTTGATACTTACTGCCCTCTAAACTGATCCCCTGCTTCCAGTGGGAGGGTGTGTGTTTGGGGAGAGGTGTTGGGGGCAATAAATTTTCCTGTCACACACACTTTCAATGACATGCCAGTGATTGGTGATAGGATCCTTTACACGTGTTTTAAAATTCCAAGATGAAGAGAGTCACTGGGCTCCTTTTTTCATATTTTTATTATTTTTTTATGTAAGATGTGTTCATTTCAGAGACTAGATGTTAGTCTAGGTATCTCAGTGGGCTGGCACTACAAAACCGGCATTAACCGGGACATTACGCCCCATTTCACCTCTACTCGCCCCATTAGTCGACTCGCGCTGGGATCTGCTCTGACCTGGAATTTCCATAGTGGAGTTCAACACACATGTATTAGGGTATTCCATACTTTATCACATGACGATACGGTTCGGTATCGTAACAAAATAATATCTTGTCAATTAGGGTAATGTTACGGAAACTATAGATGTTGTTTGTCTAATGAGATAGCGAAGCAGACCACTGAGGCCAGTGGGAGACGTGAAGTTGGCGGTTATTTGTAATTACTGTCTGAAACACATTGCCTGCTCAAGTAATATCATCTTTGTATTTAGACGTGAAGTTGGCGGTAATTTGTAATTACTGTCTGAAACACATTGCCTGCTCAAGTAATATCATCTTTGTTTTTAATACACGTGAGAGTCTATTGGTCACATGGCAAGGGGGAGCGTAGACTAAAATCTAGTCTCTGAAATGAACATATCGTACATAAAAACAGTTGTTCAGTTATCTTAATAAAAATATAATAAAAAGGAGCCCAGTGACTCTCTTCATTTGGAGTGATCTAGACTTGCCAAACACTATAGACTTGCATGGGCTGTATTTGATATAAATTTTTTATCAGGGTCTGTAAGACAGACTAGGGGGAGCGTTTTCTTCCGATTATCAGCACAAAGTCTTATTCCACAGAGTGAACGTTTTAATTTCATTTGTCTGTTATGGGTAATTCATCACTAAATAAATGTATCCGTTGTTGAACAGGTTTTAACATGACGTTTAAACAATGCCCAATTCTGAAAAAGCAAACGGACCATTAACAGTAGTTGGCATAGGAAGGGCAAGGCAGCTTGAAAGGACGTTGTATAATCTTAAAACATCAGGCATCATCAACCATGTAGGGAGGAGTATCGGGCAGGTAAGGTCCCAAGGGACCCGTATGCAAAAAGATCGGGTGTAACTTTGTCAAACTGGATCGGATGGTTCAGATATATAACCTGACTGATTGGCTTTCATCAAACCCCGATAGCTCGTCTCGTTGCTCATGCTACCAAGCACTGGTTTTCCTGACCTACAGTTAACTATTTACACGCCTCAATACGTTATCTGGAATTTTGCTTCCTGCGGCATAAAATGGTATGTAATCAATTCGGCCTACTGGAATTATCAAGATATAGGGTAGTAACGCATTATAAAAATATATGCAAATACCTGTAGATTTTGGGTGTAGAGTGAGTGAGTTGGGTGGAATTTCTGTTATATCACAGTGTATCAGCTTTTGTGGGAGGAAAACCCGAAAGTGCAGGTCTTACACGTTTAACAATACGGTGAAACCAACGAGCTCAGGTAATGTGCTGGAACAAAATCAGCGATCATTATCCGGGAGAGTCTGTTCGAACCCACAATCATAGGATTCTGCTACACCCGAGGGAGGGTGGGGGTCGGACAGCAAAATGCAGAGCAAATTGCAGCTGTCCATGCCTGCGGGTTGTAGAGTAGACTGACATCTAGTCTCTGAAATGAACATATTTTGCAGAAAAAAAACAGTTGTTGAATTATAGTTATAAAATATAATAAAAAGGAGCCCAGAGACCTATATATAAACCGAGCTACAGGCCGTTCAGCACTCAACATAGGTTACCGCTTTGACTGATATGTCTTTCTAACATATCACTTTCATGTAATACTATTAGGGCAGGGTCACCAAACACCATCATTATGACACAACCATATGAATCATGATTCGGTTCGTATATAATAAGCTCTCCTCTCAAGCCCTCTCCAAATATCCGCCACCAATTGTTTTAAAAGTGTTGACAGGACGTAAACACTATTTCCCCACTCGCTACTTCGAGGTACATAACTCATCGCCCTTAAGCGTACCAAAATACACACTGACGTCACAGCGCGAGCGCCACTAAAACATATACGAGAAAGAAATGTTCATCCCTAGGTACACGAACCCTGGCAGAGGTCACGTTCTGCCACTTGCTGACAGTAAATCGCGATGAGGAGAATTCTTATCAGCAAGATGGTCCATCCAAACAAGTTTTGGTTTTTTCAAGCAGCATAGAAACATTGCAATCAATCTAATGTTCAGATAGACTCCAGCCTTGAAAATACGTTACATTTATCTATTCCAGATATACTCCTGCACGCTGGCTTATCGCAACCCAAGGCTCCTGACAGGGTAGTCAGTACAGTCAAGATTCTCTTCGGTATTCGGCAATGCTCCGTTTCAGAGGCAAACGTGCGTTGTTGTTCCTCTTGGGATTTTTCTCATCGGTTTACTTGATGTCAAATCTGTCTCTTTTCACACAAGTCTCTTCACAATCGCGCGTGAGAAGGGAACTCCTCTCAAAGACAAAACTCCACATAGATGAGCTTGTAATGCAGACTCCTCTACAGCGCTACGCAGAACACGTGCAATATCATAGTACCGAGTTTCAATGTGACAAGCTTTTTAAACAAGATGTCGGCGAGACGACTCGTTCACAGGAATATTTGGAGAAAAATAATTTCTCATTTCCGGCGTTTCCTGAAAGTGTGTTTTTGAAGGTGACGAAGGATTGTGCGGCATTTAAGAGAGTTCTTGGATACAAAAGGCCATATTCCAACTTTGAAATTGAATTTCCTCTCGCATTCTCAATCCTGACGCATGATGGGGTTGAGGCCCTCGAGAGGTTGTTGAGAGTTATCTACGCGCCCCAAAACTTCTATTGTATACACGTGGATAGGAAATCACCGCCAGAATTCTTTGATGCAGTCCAGACGCTTACAGACTGTTTCCCTAATGTTTTTATAGCGTCGAGGCTTGAAGATCTTATTTATGCCCATTTCAGCAGACTGAGAGCAGATCTGAACTGCATGGAAGACCTGTTAATCAAAGACAAGAAATGGAAGTATCTCCTAAATTTTGCATCGACAGAAATACCTTTAAAAACAAATTTGGAAATTGTTCATATTTTAAAGCAACTTAATGGTTCTAATGATATTCGTGAAGTCTACAGGAGACGTAGACTCGAGAGGTTTGTTTTCCGTTATTCGGTGTCCGAGGGTACATTGGTCAAAACGGACCAGTACTTGCCACCTCCTCCCCATAACTTGACCATCACCAAAGGTCTCGCTTATGGTGCCTTCAGTCGACATTTCTTGGAGTTTGCCCTAACCAATCAGATTGCTCGAGACTTCTTGCTTTGGACCATGAATACTCACAGTCCCGACGAACACTACTGGGCAACACTGAATAATCTCTACCACAATCCTTTGCTGCACAGCCCCGGGGGATTTACAGGTAACTATGTTTTGTTTTTGTTGTTTAACGCCGCACTCAGCAATATTACAGCTATATGACGGCGGTCTGTAAATAGTCGTGTCTGGACCAGACAATCCAGTGATCGACAGCATGAGCATCAGTCCACGCATTTGAGATCGATGACGTGCATCAACTAAGTCTGCGAGCCTGACTACCCGATCCCGTTAGTCGCCTCTTACGACAAGCATAGCGACTAACGGGATCTGCGTGAAGTGAGTGAGTGTGATTGTTGATGAGAAGAAATACCTGTGGTCAGTTAGGAAGGAACTATACGATAGGTTTGGTTTAAGATCAGCATTTTTTTAAATGTTTATATAGAAACTCAATTATATTGTTCAACATAAACAATGAAAATTTGAAAATATAATGGTTGCTCCCCCAATCATTGACGTGCCGCTGACCCACACGGTGCCACGCTCGCTGCTGTTACCGTATTCCCTCATCCGTTCGTCCTTTAATATCATTTTTTCTATGTCATTACTGGGGCTACAGATCGTCCCGAAAAAGATGTTGGCGTACTTCTACATCTCCGATTTGCCATAAAACATACAATACCTCGTTATATCTGTATACCAGTCTGTCCTTTAATCGCTTACCTCCAAATACGTACACTATACTTCATCGGAAATGAAGTTTGAATAAGGATATCAGATCGAAAACAGAATCGGGTGATACTTTGAGGGGACCGCCATTTTCTTTTTTAAAAGCTGTACCGGGTATTGTTTTTCGATTTTGAATTCTTATTCGTATGTTATTTTCGATGAAATAATTTTAATAAAGCATACGTATATTTGGTGGTAAGTGATTAAGTGAGTGGGTGTGTGAGTTGGGTTTAACCCCGCTTTTAACTGTATTCCAGTTATATCACGGCGTGTCAGTTTAATGTGGGAGGAAAGCGCAAAGTGATGCAGGTCTCAGACGTTTACCACTTCGGTGAAACCTACCAGCACGGATATGGTGCTGACAAACCTAGAAACATAATCGGGGCGAACCGGGATTTGAACCCACAATCATAGGTTTCTGGCGTGCCCAAGGGACGCAACTCTGAACAGCGAATCGCGGCGCCTTAGACGACTGGGTCACCGTGCCACCGGTAAGTGATTAAGGATAAGATTGGTACGTAAACATCCTACCATGATATCATCCTACCATGATATCATGTTGATTTGGTTGTTGAAGTAAAATTAATAATGGTTTACATATCGTGTGATTTGGTAATACTACTGTGTGGACGTATGCCGCAGTTTAACACAGAATACTGACTCCGAGCGCGACCAATCCTTGTTTTAGCCCCCTAAAGCCGAGCGCTGGGTAGGGTAACAACTTTTATCATATAATGGGTAGGTTTCTCGGCAGGATAAAGCCAACGGATAAAAACGATATCCGTTGGGGTCATATGCGGATAGAGATGCAAATACCAAAGGTCAAGTAGGACTACTTTCACTGTTTATAAACAAACATGGCGTCGCCCTCGTCATTCGGCGATCGAGTCAGAATTAACCATCGTGAATGTGGATAAACTACAGGGATAATTGCTATCATTATCAAACGAACTGTCTAATATACTGCAAATCAGTGTCTAACCGTGACGTAGCTAAGGCATTTTATAAGTTTTGGCAACTTTGGACATATAAATTTTGAAACAATTTTGCGAGGGCACGAGGCCTAGCCAAGCGGGATCAGTAGCCATTTCTGTGCTTGTAGACCTCTGTGGCTTGAGTGAGTGAGTGAGTTTATGCTTTACGTCACATCGGCAATATTTCAGCCATATCGTGACGAGAAGTTATACAATATTTAAACATATATGTAAACCAAATAAGAACCTGTCAGCGAAGGACAGTAAAATTACTAGAATATCACAGATTGAATGTTTAAAACTAGCATACAACAATAAAAAGATATCATTAAATAGTCATGAAACAGTACATTATAAGAAAGGGCTGTAGATCGCCAGCATCTGAAGGCAGATCACCATGTTAGGGACCATGGGGACTTACATTACTTTTGCTACCTGCATGGACCCCAGCCGGATTTACATCATCCCTTCAGCTGTTGTCGATTATTGACAAAATCAGTCATATTAAAGGAACACACATTCTATAATTAAAATTGTGGCGGAAAAATATACTTCGAATGACGTGGTCTGACGTACCCTCTCTGGGGGACAATCATTTTACATTACTTCAACCCCCTTCGAGGGTACAGCCACTAACAATCTCAGTTATTACATTTATTCTACCAATTATAAAAAGTATAATATGTACACAACATGGTAATCAAAATTTATGGTACAATTCAGTGTCTTTTAAAAACCCAATTACTAAATGAGAACTGATATTAAAAAGACATGCTTGACCGTGATTCTTTCATCACAAGGGATACAAAACGGAGGATCCTCACCTTGTAGTAAATATTCGTGCGTATATCTGCTGTGGCCAATACGACATCGTCGCATAATGACCTCTTCAAATCTGGACTGACAGCCCAAGTAGGTGTAACCGATATTTGGTTTAATTTCATGTAATTTATTGATACCTACTTGGGCGTCCCACTTCTGTTGCATAAGATCTCGGATGTAAGTTCGAATGATGGGTTTAAAATCAGTGTATGGGATCAGAAGTGGTGTCACAGATTTGTTGAGTGCTGCTTTTGCAGCAGCATCGGCCATTGTGTTACCAATGATACCAACATGGCTTGGTAACCAACAAAAGACGATGTCATATTGGCCAGTAGCAAGATCATTGAATAATTCGAGAATTTCGATTAAAAGTGGATGTTTAGTTGACATATTTTTAATCGCCTGAAGGCATGAAAGAGAATCTGAAAACAGTATGAATTGTTTATGTTTAGCTTGATTACTGATATATTTAAGTGGCTTGAAACCTTCTCCACAAATCCAAATGGTTGGATTCGGCCGAAATATGTTTGAACTGTTACCTTGTTTCGATTTGTCGGTGTGTGTACATCTGACTACACTTCTTAACGTTATGAAAGGACAGACCGACTGTCAACAACGTCTGACCGTGGCCGTGACGTCTCATAGACTAGGGTTAGAGTAGCTTCCCTTTGACAAAGGGCAGTTACTCTAGCGGACAGACCGATGGATTGCAACGAAAGGCAATTAAAAACAACTGTTGTTTTGCGTATAAGTTGCTTCGCCACTGTATATGAAACAGATTTCAGTTGGAACTATATTGGCTACTGTCACAGTCCTACACACACATCCCTTACCCTGTGACGTAATAAATATTAATGCGCGCATTCCAGGAAAACTCAATGTTTCGGTAATGTTTGAGAGAGATGGAAAGCGATTTTTTGAAGCACAGAATTAAAGAATGACATTATATGATAAAAAGGTTATCAGGCTTGTGTGTTTAGGGATGGTAAATATCCTGCATTAGGAATAAACACTATGTATTTAGCTCGCCAAGGCTCGCTAAATACAATGTTTATTCCTAATGCAGGATATTTACCATCCCCAAACACTCTCGTGATAACCTCTATGTACCATCTTTTAACGTCTTTTGGTATGACGCGGCCGGAGATCATTCAGGGGATAAAACAAGGACTGGTTAGCTCAGTATACTGTGTCTGAGTGGGGTAACGATGTTAAACTGCTGCATGATATCTCGGTCGAAGTCCGCACTAGTACAACATTCACCACGAAGGCGGTCTCTGTCGATGCCAAAAAAATGAGGTGTGAATATTCCCGTCTGCTGTGTTATCAGTATCTAAATATATCCCCCCAAATGTGATATCCATGGAAATATGTTTATGTTGCTTTATTCCAAAAAAATTAATCATAACCATTTCCCTATTACATTGGCAATGTTGTCTTGGTATGCTTGGTATGCTTGAAAAAGGACGATAAATATTATCAAATATCGACTCTACCGTAGTTCGAGAGAAACCACAGTGAAGATATACATATACCGTGAATATGATGTCACATTGTCTACAGGGGGCACGGGTGGCCCAGTCGTCTAAGGCGCCGCGATTCGCTGTGCAGAGTTGCCAGAAACCTATGATTGTGGCTTCCCTGGAATCCTGGTTCGCCCTGATTATGTTTTGTCAGCACCATACCCGTGCTCATGGGTTTCACCGAAGTGGTAAACGTCTGAGACCTGCATCACTTGGGGCTTTCCTCCCACATTAAGCTGACACGCCGTGATATAACTGGAATACTTGTAAAATCGTCGCTAAATCTAACTCACTCACATTGCCTACAATAATTCAAGACACTAAGTTGAAATTTCAAGATACCAAGTTACAATTTCAAGATACTAAGTTGAAATTTCAAGATACTAAGTTGATACTATAGATGATTATCTTGAAATTTCAACTTTGTATGTATTTTGAAATTTAAACATAACATCTTGAAATTTCAATATATAATCTTGAAATTACAACTTCTGTATCTTGAAATTACATCTTTGAATCTTGAAATTTCAATTAAAAAACCCAAAACAAATGGCCCTGAAAGGCGTCATGCAGCTGGAATAGTGATGGATACTTACGCGAAACACTTACGCGAAACTCAAGATTACGGACATGGGGTCGTCACACACACACACACACACACACACACACACACACACACACACAATTGAAAGAATGAGGCGGCTAGCGGATATATCCAATAAGGAAGATTTTCAGGTATCCGGTCATTCTTGACACCGCAACATATGTGGGTCATGTATAAGTTAAAATTTAAACCACTTCCTTGTTAAATTCAACCAAGCTATATGGTACGGTGGACCATTAGGGTCATTGAAACTGTTTCGCAATAACAGTGTGTTTTTCGAAGTAACTCGTGTATTACACGTTTTTAGACTTTGTTACAGCAAATCATTAGACACATAGAACCACAGATATGGTAAAAACAGAATTTTATCTAAGAGACCCGTAAAGTCAATTATAGAAACATTTGCAAGAAAACACTGGGTATTGATAAATAGAGAATCTCACACGAGTGTCTTTTGATATGAAACATATCAACACGAGTTGATAAAAGTGGCCAAACTCCGAGGCTTGCCGAGGCTTTCAACTTTTATCAACAAGTGTTGATATATTTTAACAACATCATTCTTCCAGCCTTGTCAGTTTGTAGACAGTAATAAGCAGTGTCTTAAGTGTAAAAAGTACTGCTAACAGTTTCAGTAGAAGAGTCCTTAGTGATGTCCTTTGATTGTGACGTCATGGTAACCAATGACGTCACAATGGTCTGCAAAGCATTGTGCAATTTCATTGACGCGATATCTACAGTGCAGATTTCGCTCGATCTCACCCAAGCGATATCTCCTGTGGGAGCCAGTTTTGGATTATAAAATCTCTTGAAAACCAAACATGAAACACAGAAAAGTGTTCGCTGAAGCATCCAAAAGTCGCATGAGAATCACAGAAAATACAAGGAAACGCAAATATACAGAAATCTACCGAAGTCTATTTCCACCGCGGAGAAATGTCACCAGGCTTCAATACCGACAAATATTCCTAAAGCGATTTTATATAGCCTTTGGTCGGGCTACACAATTTTAAGTCTATTTTACTTTTCGTTATTCATATTTGAATCGTTTTGGCGTCTTAATGTACGTTTTTCTGTGTTTAATGTTTAATTTTAAGTGTTTGGCAGTATTGAGGGCTTTACTGCTATTTCTAGTTTCCTTTTCAATTTCACTGTCTACAATATATGTAATAGTTAAATGAAAACGTGCGAAACTCAAAACACTCTTAACATGTCGAAAACGCTTCCATGTCCCTTACGGTCCACCGTAATATCGGATTGTCAAGTATATTCGGAATTGTTTCTCTAATTAAATCAATTTGTGAGTGTTTTGAAATCTATCTTTTAAATAGGGATTTGTATTACACGCAATAATTAGGAGAATGTAATCCTGTAGCATGATACATGATGACACTAACATGATAGTATTTAAGTGGTAAATAAATCTTGGCAGACTTATAATATTCAAAATCTCAAGTGTAACACGTGGCTACAGTGTGGCGTTCTTCAACAGGAAACTCAGCTAGTATTCTCTATACGAGGCATGTTGGACGATGTCAAAGGGGCCGCAATTCGCTATTCAGTATTGCGTTCCACAACCGCACCAAACTACGCTTGTCCTAGACTAACATATAGTCTCTGAAATGAACATATCATACAGAAAATAAAAATCTAATAAAAAGGGAGCCCAGTGATTCTCTTCATTTTCACTGCAGTAACCTAGACTTGCCAAACATTATAGACTTGCATGGGCTGTAGTTGATATAAATGTATCAGGGTCTGTAAGACAGACTACGCTTGTCCCAAAACATTAAGATCCTTGGTTTATTAGCGCCATAATCCGTGCTCTTCGGGTTCAGCAAAGCCTGATAACAGTCTACAAAGTCTAATTATCACAAGTATAGTAACTGAGTAAAAGATTTCATTTTATTGAGATTGGTTTGTTTGTTTGTTGTTTAACGCCGCACTCAGCAATATTCCAGCTATATGATGGCGGTCTGTAAATAATCGAGTCTGAACCACACAATCTAGGGATTGACATCATGAACATTGATCCACGCAATTGGGATCGATGACATGCATCAACCAAGTCAGCGAGCCTGACCACCCGATCCCGTTAGTCGCCTCTTACTACAAGCATAGTCGCCTTTTACGGCAAGCATGGGTTGCTGAAGACCTATTCTATCCCGGATCTTCACGGGTCTTACTGAGATTGGTATAAGACCTACACTTTGATCTTCCCCCACACATTTGGCTGCACGTATATGAATACTGTTGAAATACTGTTCAAAGGGGAGTGAAACATGACTCTCGCGTTTAGTAAGTGTACTCTTGACTGTATTCTGCAGTCGACATGCCTTCTTTGGGGAACTAGTTTGTCTCTGAGAAATGTAGGACTGTGGGGCTATACCAGTGCAGCTGGTAGCAACCCATGCTTATTGTAAGAGGGGATTCATGGGATCGGTTGGATCGAGACAATGACTGACCGGACAATTAAAGCCTGAACTATTGCTGCTCATGGCCCAGTTCCTTTAAGTGATCTTAGCGCTATGATTGTCATAACTTTATGTTAAAGTATGGCAGTTACGATTGTTTAAGCTTTAACAATTATGAGTTACTATCGGATAATAACATTACTGCCTGGAAAATTAGCGCCCGGACTATTACCTCCTAAACGATAAACCTTGTAAAAAATACTTTCAGAGACAATTACCGCAAAAAATATTTCTGCTCTGATTGGCCTTAGCAGGTCATGGCTTTAACCGTTGGTTAAAATAGCTACGCTATTGCTGAGCGGTGGTTATATGTATTCATGCCTGATGGAGTGAGTGAGTGAGTTTGGTTTAACGCCGCTTTTAACAATATTCCGGTTATATCGCAGCGTGTCAGCTTAATGTGGGAGGAGAGCCCGAAGTGATGCAGGTCTCAGACGTTTACCACTTCGATGAAACCAACGAGCACGGATATGGTGCTGACAAACCTAGAAACATAATCGGGGCGAACCGGGATTCGAACCCAAAATCATAGGTTTCTGGCGTGCCCAAGGGACACAACTCTACACAGCGAATCGCGGCGCCTTAGACGACTGGGCCACCCGTGCCCCCAATGCCTGGGGGAGGAACGTAACAGTGTCTGTAAACCCATGAAATATTGACGATGTGTGTACTTGTATATGTGTGGTATAGAAAACACAGGGCATGGCATTTACCATTTAGATTCCTGTTTTGTGTTTCAGAGCATCCAGACAAGAAAAGGTTTATTTCTAGATTTGTTATTTGGAACGGGAAAGAACAAAGATATAGGTGCCATGGAAGGTACCGGCATAATATATGCGTCTTTGGACTGGGTGATCTCCCCTCATTGAAGGTCGCTCACAAACTGGTTGCAAACAAATTTGACCTACAGTATGACCCTGTGACGTACGCTTGCGCGGAAGAAATTGTACGAAATCGAACTGTCAACGGATTGGTTTTATTAAATCATAAACATTAAAATTGTTTCGTTATTTATTCGAATTGCAGCCTCTGAGTAAGTGAGCTGAATATTGTCGTTTGACGTGACCCGTAATGGGTTGTCCTCAGATCTTAGTTTAGCCGTTGCGAAAACTAAGATCTGATTTTAATGAGATTGGGTTAAGTGTCGCGTCCAAGATTGTTGCACTTGTATGGCAACGTGACGTGTGTGTGTGTGCGCGCTTGTACTAGTCCGGACTACTTACGATTTTATGGTGCAAGCCCACTGAGATACCATGCCGCAGTTTAACATGAAAACCCCACACGGACACAGTATACTGACTCCGAGCCGACCAGTCCTTGTTTTAGCCCCTTAATGCCGAGCCCCAGGCAGGATAACAAGTACCATCTTTAAACTTAATTTGGTATCACGCGGCCAGGGATCGAACTCACGACCCTCCACTCTTCAGGCGGACGCTCTACCACTAGACCACGGTGGCGGTCTTCATACTGCATCAGACAACTCCCAACTGGTCCCGGGGTTGGCGTTCTGTTGAATACCGATACCATGCAATCGATGTCCGATACCATGCAATCGATGTCCGTGAGTAAAGCAAGGTTGACAGGATTTGGAGATAAATGCTGAACTTGAGATGAGTCGTATATACATGGATACTGCCTCTGTTGGAAGGGCTGCTTACTCTTGATGCAGTTAGCCTAAGGACGTGCTGATTTTTTCAAGGCTTGGGCATGAAAGGAGTCATCCCCTGATGTCCTGTGTCTTTCTTTGGAGAATCTTGCTGAATTTGATAATCGGATGAACCTTTCTGTATCCTACAGTGAGTGAGTTAGTATGGTTTGATGCAGCTTTTATCAATATTCCAGAAACATCACAGCAGGGGGACACTAGAAATGGGCTTCACACATTGTACCCATATCGGGAATCGAACCCGGGTCTTCGGCGTGACGAGCAAACGTTTTAACCACCATGCTACCCGACCGCCCCCTGTATCCTAGAAGCAAGGGTGATATTCTGGAACTTCTGATTAGTAGACCAATTGATCTTTTCATATAGATGTAGTCTTCCGTTGAAGAATTGTGGAGCTGTGATTGGCTGCGAGATCATGCCTCTCGCGTCGTGAGGTTGTTGCGGGGCATGAAAAGAGGGCAGACATCTTTAGGATATGGGATCAGGAGCTGTGGATGAAACCCAACTGTTCCAGACTCATGTCCATGGGTTGACCTGCATGCTGATTGATCGGCTGATCACATATCCAATACAGACAGCAAACCAGTTGATGTAGGTATTGATGTTTATCATCTGCTTGTTTATCATCTATAAGACAGGCATGTCCATATACATCAAAAACAGGACACAATTATTTTCTCTTTCTCGACATTTAATGACATGTACATCAAATAATATGTCCTTTTTATATACAAATCTATGGTACACAAAAAGGTTACAGGTATTATTTCAGCATTGGCAGCTGAGGGGACACCATACAACAGGACATCTTAACAAAAGAAATAGGTGAGGGCTAACACTAGAACTGCCCCAGAGAGACATGTCCAACGCTGAACAAGGTATAAATTAGAACTGCCACAGTGACCTAAGCATACATACCAAACACACACTCATATCAGTTTCATTAATTACACATCCCATAGATCAAAGTTTTGTCATTTACCTTCATTTGTTAATCTGTTGTTACTGCTGGATGATATCAATCATGATAATATATTGAATCAAGTGAATGATGGACAGTGATACCTAATTAATCCAGACAAAGGTTCCCATTGAAATTGTTCAGCTTAAGAAACCATGGATGCAGAATTACCCTTATATATATTTCACCCCGAAGCAGGGTTTCCAGACAAACTGGGTCCAAATTAATGAGGTTTCTCTGTATGTTTTAATCAGCAGGTTTACAGTTGCACAATTGACAAAAGTGAAACCAGTTCTTGCCAGACAGGCAAACCAATGGTCAACCATGTAACGAGCATGTAAGGGTGCAAACACACATCGATGAATTAGGGAATGAGTGAGTGAGTTGAGTTTAGCGCTGTTTTTAACAGTATTCCAGTTATATCATGGCGTGTCAGCTTTATGTGGGAGGAAAGCGCGAAGTGATGCAAGTCTCAGACATTTACCACTTCAGTGAAACCCACGAGCACGGGTATGGAGCTGACAAACCTAGAAACATAATCTGGGCGAACCGGGATTCAAACCCACAATCACAGGTTTTTGGCATGCCCAAGGGACGCAACTCTGTACAGCGAATCGCGGCACCTTAGATGACTGGGCCACCCGTGCCCCCTGTTCCCTAAGAGGACACTGTACATGAACACATGACCAAGGCAATGTTCCTTCAAGGAACATGGACAGTTCTGGTGAGGCAAATTGCTTAACCCATCTTCCTTGTGTTGCAGGTCACAAGTACTGACCATCACAAACACTGTTTATTAATGCGGCACTCAGCAATATTCCAGCTATATGACAGCAGTCTGTAGTGAGTGAGTGAGTATGGTTTTACGCCGCTTTTAGCAATATTCCAGCAATATCACAGCGGGGGACACCAGAAATGGGCTTCACACATTGTACCCACGTCGGGAATCGAACCCGGGTCTTCGGCGTGACGAGCCAACGATTTAACCACTAGGCTACCCGACCGCCCCTGACAGCAGTCTGTAAACAATAGAGTCAGGACCAGACAATCCAGTCAGCATTGGACAAATGGACATGATGACATGCATCAACCAAGTCAGCGAGCCTGACCACCAAATTCCCTTTGTCACCTCTTATGTCAGAGGTTGCTGAAGACTACCCCCATGTTCCTGCAGGGACAAATACAAATGTACAAATGAATGGATCATGTTTGACACCTAAAAAAACTACAGCAGCATGAATGTGGAATTTGAAAACAAACTCTCTCAGGATTGAGAATAATTCAGCACTAATATATTCTGTTCCAATTTCTATAATGGAAACATCATACTAACTGTCACACTGTATGTCAAGGATAAACTACTCAACATATTTTCACCTCAAAGTCCATGAAGTTGACATTCTCATGACACAAACATCTCATATTTATCATGTTGAAGATTCGTGATTCGAATTCATGATTTGATTCAAAAGGTTTTCCTGATGACAGGTCAATTTGGGCATCATTTACCTCATGAATTTCTTATTGTGTTCATTTTGAATATTCATAAATTAAGTTTAAACCACCGAAAAGTGGAAGAAAATTAGTGAATTTCCCCTTTAATTGAATTAGCAAGAGGTAGTGATACTTTTTCATATGCAAGGAACACAATTAACCATTATCCCTCAAAAGACTAAGATTTTTAATTAACTGAATATCAATATTTAATGCTTTTTTCAAATGAGTGGCAAGATAAGCTAGTAAAGTTTAAGAAACCTAAGAAAGATAATAAAACATTAAACAATTTCTCAAACATGATACGAGAGGGGAGAACAAAATTGGTTTATTCTAAGATTTAAATGAGTAACAGACTGGTTGTAAATTTACCATTTTGTAATAATACACAGTAATATCATTGCAATCTAATTATTTTTCAGACATTGCCATCATACAGTCAGGTTTAACATCTTCAAAGACAAACTAACTCTAGTCTGTCAAGATGATAAAGAGATTAAAATGCAACTACATAAACTGGTCATGGTTTCTTGTACAAATGTGACTACTGCAATTAACGAAAACATACAGCTTCCAGATGTGTGCAAAGAAGCAACTTATATTCACGTAGTATCTTAACAAAAAGGTTTACACACTCGTCATAAGTTGGATTTTATCCCAAAAATTACCAATGCTGAGTTTACAATGAATAGCACTTTCATATTTGGCATTGCATAACAGCTAAAAGAGGGACTACCGTATTCGACCCAATAAGCGCCCATGTCCCAATAAGCGCCCCCCCCCCCCCCTTTTTCCCGGATGCCCAAGTAAGATTTACTCACCTGTTTTTTACATACGGTCAAGAATCTTTTGTAGTCGGATTAAGAGGAGATGTTCACCAGTAAAACGTAAGTAACAGTTTATCTCTGGCCCCCCAACAACAGAAGAATATTGATAGGCTTACTGATGAATTTACGCCAATTTGACTCTGGATTGGTCTCAATAAGCGCCCACCCCTTCTGTCTTTATTTTAAGCGCCCTGGGCGCTTTTTGGGTCGAATACAGTATGCTCAATTGCCTTGAGTCAACACATTCCGACTGTCACTTTACCAATCTCGTAAGCGACACTCTGATTGGTTGGGTAAAAGGTTGTTCTGACGTGACCTGTATAGGGATGATCTTCGTTGAGGTGAGGTGAGGTGAGGTGAGGTGAGGTGAGGTGAGGTGAGGTGAAATGGGGTTTAACGTCATGCTGAAGATTATTTCACCTATAAAGACACATGCATGCACTTCTGTGGCTGCTAGTACTTGTCAATTAATGCTGATTTTACAGTGCTAACCCACTCAGATACCATTCTTCAGTTTAACATGGATACACCACTCAAGCACAGTATACAGACTGCGAGCCGACCGGTCTTTCTTTCATCCCCTTTAAGCCAAACTTCAGGCAAGGAAACAACAAGTACATTCTTTTAACATCAGGTATCAGGCCTCAAAGTTGCTACTAAAACGGTGGCCAAAGCGACCTAAATTTCAATTTGTCTACTGTCTAAAATTCAGAGGTAGCCAAATGACTACCTTCAAAAATATCTTGTGGCCACTAAATACTATTGCTACACATATGTAGACACAAAAATAGACATGTCTGCTACTGATTGTACTTGCAAATAATTCCTCCTAAAGTCAAAAACGAACCGAATTGCATAAATATTAATGTAATTAGTATTTTATTTTAGTTGATAGTTTTTTTGATAGCAAGGATATACCTATATAATCTAGTAACATAAATTGCATCATTGTTCGAGTCACAAATAACAAAACTCAAGTACAGCATGTACAGTTTCCACTAATATACAATTCCATGACTAGTGCTATGACTTGTACATATAACAGTTATTTGATAAAAGATAATTTTAAATGCTTTTGGCTACCTACAATATTGGCTTGACTTCTTGATTTTACCACTGGCTACCTGGAAAAAAATCCTTGTAGCTATATGGCAACTTGATAAAAATTTAAACTTTGAGGCCTGGGTATAATGGAGCTAGTCATCGAGACCCCTCTGGGTAGTACTCTATGCTCTATCCACTAGACCACAGAGGCGGTCAAACTTGCTAAAAACTGCCAGTTGCACTGCGTCAGTGCTTCTTCAAACATTCACAAGGAGATCTTGTCTTTCTTGATGCTACCAACTAAATATTCTTAAGTAGTAAGTATACTTTAATAATTAGTATCTGCCACTAACAAGAAAACAAGTACAACGTAATTCTGCATTACTGGATACTCCTGTGTATTGTTCAAGCTAAACATCTTTACTACACATATATATCTCTTACCACAAACAATAAACAGAATAGGACAATAAAAAAAGCCTTAACAAATTGCAAAAGGATACCATTGACCTCCCTCTAACTACAAAAAAACCAAAACATACTGAACATTTTGAGAAACAGTTTAGGGGCCAAACTCCACTTTAATTACAAGTCTAACATATTCCATGAAAAAGCTATTACCAAAGATTTCAAGTGCAGGTAGCCCTGAATAGAAAAGGCATAGCTTCATCAGAGTGCTGATAACTGTCTGCCTGAGTTCAACTATATTACGTAAGTATGCTTTACTTATTCACTGCACTATTTTCAAAACACATAACTTGAAAGAAATGAGTGTCAGGTACAACATACTGTCATTTTAATTGGAATTGAAAAAAGATCTTTTTACAGCACAATCCCTGATTAATCTCCCACATGGACATACAACAGCAGTGAGCAACTGTACAACAGCCCTGAGGCAGAGTTTCAATATATATATAATAGGGCGTGGGGGAAATTGAACCTAAGGGAGATAACTCCAACATACAAGGTCATTATTATTCACAAAAATTCAAATCAGTTCAAATCTACATTTTCATTCCTATAATTTTTTTAATTATCTTTCTAAGTGAAACACTTTTGAACTCCAAAATAAAATATTACCTGTGTAAGAAAATGTTTCATGTGTCATACGGACAGACTTGATTCTGAGTAGCAAGCATATTTCACAATCAACAAGTACTCAAAAATGCATAAATAACTTTAAAAGCTTTGATAACAAAGATATTATGGCTTGGTTCATTTATCATGAAAAAACAACAGACAGATTCTAACAATGGGTCAATGTTAGCATGGTTACAGTTTCAAAATTACGTGTTTGGTAATATTTCAGTCAATGGTCAGATAAAACTTTCTCAAACAGTTATTCTATTGCAAGTTTCCTATTAAGTAAGTACAGTAGTGGTAACATGGATTTTGCATCTAATCTAAAGAATATGTCTTATCTTAAAGTGTTTCGGTATTGAGAAAGTGGGTAAGGTATTACGCAGCTTTAACAGTATTCCAGTTATATCACAGCGTGTCAGCTTGATGTGTGAGGAAAGCCTGAAGTGTCTTAGATGTTTACCACGTTTGTGAAACCCACAAGAACGGGTATGGTGCTGACAAACCTAGAAACATAATCGGGATGAACCGGGATTCTCGACCCACAATAATAGGTTAACGATTGGTACAGCATGTACATAGAAATGTCCCTATAATCATATACAAACATTCCTAACAGAAAAAGCCTGGACTTACGGGTGCATTCTAATTAAAATCAGATCTTCGTTATCGCTACCGCTAAACAAAGATTTGAGGACATCCCATTACGGGTCACGTCAGATCGACCTTTCGCAAACTTTGACCGACCAATGAAATGACTGACAAGAAATAAATATTAGCCAATCATAAAGCAGCTTTCTCGAGCTTTGCGACACTAGTTTCAAACTGGCGACTACGCTTCGAAACATATTTTGACGTATTCTCGATTAAAAAATTGAATACTGATAAAAAGAACATTCTGGAATGGCTTATAGATGGCCTAGATTGTATGGATATAATTATAAAACCCGTAACCTATGTTCGGATTACCCTCTGTTAAATATTTCGTGGTTGCATGATGAGAAAATACATTCCAACTGTCACTTTCATTATCTGGTAAGCGACGCTCTGATTATTGGATGAAAGGTCGTTTTGACATGACCCGTAATGGGATGTCCTCAGATCTTTCCTTAGCGATAGTGAGAACTCAGATGTGATTTTAATGAGATTGTTATGGGTGTTATTGTACTGATACTCACCTGATACACCTATCTTGAAAACTCATAATCATATACTGAAACTTGGTAACCTAATACTGAACACTAATAGCTAATTGGAGAATTGAATGATAGACAGTGCTGACAGACTGGGATGTCACTATTCACCGATTGTACGAATGCATCGGTAGATAGTACTTACAATACGATACGAGATACATGTAAATTTATATCAATACAAAATTTTATTGAAATCGGTATCCATTTATTCGCTTATCGATTGATTTTTCTCTTCGAATCGAATTATATTTTCTGAATTTTACACATACGAAAACTTCTGACACATTTGAATAAACAGAATCAACCTTTTCTAAGTATTATTATTTTTTACAAAATAATCTCCTTATAGTGATTAGAACACATAATTGTGAATGTGATGTGTAATTAAAAAGTTTGCTTCTAAATTTACGCATAAAAGGTCGGTATTGCTGTATCGAGATACGTATCGTATCTTGACCTCAAAATTGTATAGTATCGTGAGGTACCTGTATCATGACACCCCTATGATGGACTGATAAGAAATACAGCTAATCATGCCTCACAAATCATGGATCATTGGATCATGCCATATGGATCATGAAACAAAGCTCATAGACTAATGTCTTGCGGATCACGGATCATAGGATACTGCCTTATGGATTGCAGATCATGAGATAATGTCTTAAAAATCATGGCTCACAGATCATTGATTGAACATTATTGCTGACATCAAACATCTTAAATGTCCAAAATCACACAAAAGTTTCAAATACTGACATAGAGAAAACACTGCATACAGGTTTATCTGTGCAAATGAAAAGCATTGTGGCTATTTTTACCTGATTCCATAGGTATGCTGCACATTGATGAAATGACATCACTTATACAAATGATGCACGTCATTATGTTTTTTTAGTGGTGACCTTCACTCTGAAAACCTTGGTGATGTGTTAGCTGCTTATTCGAAGGGGGGTTTCATTCTAAATATTCAAGGTAGAAAACATACCCCTTCTGAGACACATCTGGCTACTTACAGATGGGTTTTAAGTTTCTTTTTGAGGTAACCACATACAATCAACACAATAAGTAACATTCTGATTCGTCCATAAATAAATAAAGATAATTCCACCCTGTAGCATAGCAACCCTCCACACAGTGATACAGACGAGCACCACTGTCAAATTATCTGGAACAGTGTCTGTTCTTACTTCCTAATGAACGTCGGTCACACCGAGTCCATCACAAACTCACTGTTGAATTTACTAAGAATATGTCCCGGTGTGATCATGGTGATCCCGACATAGCTTACAAATCCTCCAAATCAAAACTCCTTGTGTTTGAACCTCAAGGGATGAACCTATGCACCTGGGACCAATTCCAAAAAGACATTTTGGTGCTGTTTAAGTATTGGAGTTACGATCACCTTAGCACTGCGTTTGCCATGCAGTGTCCTGGCCCTGACTCATGTTCTATCCAGTTTCCTGGCCATCACTCATGTTCCATCCAGTTTCCTGGCCATCACTCATGTTCCATCCAGTTTCCTGGCCATCACTCATGTTCTATCCAGTCTCCTGGCCATCACATATCTTCCATCCAGTTTCCTGGCCATCACTCATGTTCTATCCAATTTCATAGCCATCACTCATGTTCTATCCAGTTTCCTGTCCATCACTCATGTTCCATCCAGTTTCCTGGCCATCACTCATATTCTATCCAGTTTCCTGTCCATCACTCATGTTCCATGCAGTTTCCTGGCCATCACTCATGTTCTATCCAGTTTCCTGGCCATAACTCAAGTTCTACCAGTTTCCTGGCCATCACTCATGCTCTATCCAGTTTCCTGGCCATCACTCATGTTCTATCCAATTTCATGGCCATCACTCATGTTCTACCAGTTTCCTGGCCATCACTCATGTTCTATCCAGTTTCCTGGCCATCAAAACATGTTCCATCCAGGTTCCTGGCCATCACTCATGTTCTATCCAGTTTCCTGGCCATCAAAACATGTTGTAACCAGTTTCCTGGCCATCACTCATGTTCTATCCAGTTTCCTGGCCATCACTCATGTTCTATCCAGTTTCCTGGCCATCACTCATGTTCTATCCAGTTTCCGGGCCATCATTCATGTTCAGTGTTACTGAGGACATTCTCTGGTTTGATGTTATTCCAACCACATGTGATCAGTGTAGTTCAGACCTTCCAATCATTGCTGAAGAATCATTGAGGCATCACATAGTGCATAACCTAAGTTTAGACAACTACCATGATAATATTCAAACCATAGCCATCACCAGACCACTTTCCACACTCTGAGGGACACATTCAAGTCAGTTCAAAGACAAAAATCAAAGATTGGAACAGCTAAAAATCAAAACACTGCAAGTCAAACTCACCGTCATTCAAGATCAACCCAAAGACCAATGAAATCAAATTGTCTGTTCCAGCAGTAGGTGACAAAACTACAACATACTTCAGTTCACTTGCCAGCTTCAAATGACATTGTGACTGAAGCTGAAACTCATGATAGACCACATTCTAGATACGGAGGCATCTTTCACAGACGGTTAATGAGTTAAGTCACAACACTGCCTCTACTGTACGAAGAGCAGCTGGAATAGCACCAATAGAAAAGGAGCAACAGTGTAAGCATGAACAGAAATGAACAGTACTTTGGCTGCAATGTTGTTGAGTTTTCCGAAAACAATCCAAAGCAACCATCTCCTCTCATATGCCCTCTCAGCAAATCCCTGATCTTCATTATATTAAGGCATCTGTAAACACTGTCTCCTTCCATCATAATTGGCAATCTTACAGTGGGATGCCAGCATTGTATAGTACATCTTCACTGGTTCAACTACAAAGAAAATACTGACATCATATTGTTTTCTTTGGAACCACTGCCCTCGTACAAAAGATACAATATTTCTATAGTGACACATCAAATACATCTCCTCTCTCAGTCCGTGAAGCCTGTAACTTGGTCACAAGCCTCCAACTCTTCGTCACTCTTCACAAAGCTCACCATAGAAGCTTCAAGGTCGTTCACTTTCATGCTCCCTGCCTCTCACATCCTCCAACCATAAACTGGAGCTTCAGCATCGCTTCAATTCAAATTTCACAAGTTCAAATTCTTAAAGCCGATGTTTTTCCATACCACTCTTTTAAGTGAGCTTCAGTACCACATCAATGCTCCCAAGTTCAAAGTCTGCAGGCAAGCATCAAAGCTGACAAAAGTTCAAGAGATAAAGATGAACATACAGTCCAACTAATATTGATGAAAGTGAGCTTCAGTACATCTTTGAGCACTGTTTGTAATCTGTGACAGCAAAGGCCTGTTCATTTTCAGTCCGAGTCTCCCAATGGGGAGAGAAAGAGTTATCATGACCTGGTGTGGGTGGAGGAGGATTGAGAATCCTTTGTGACAGCCTGCGTCGCCTGCTCCTTCATCCTGGAGGGCTCGGTCAAGATGCTGGTTGTAGTACTCAAATGCCGCAACGCATTCAAAACAGCTGCAAGAAAATACAGCTGTTAGATGATAGCCAAACGTTTTCTTCAATCAGGATTCAATATGATCACGCACAATTCAAACATCCTCCATTATCTGGTGTACGTTATCCACTTCCTATCATGATAACATCCTGCACTCTTTGGCTACCATGGCTTTGTTTCAGTCCAACATTTCAGGAATGGTTTTCGATTGACATGACGCTTAAAATAGCTTCCTAATAACAGTCACATGTGACAGACCTGTGATTTTTTCTCAATCCAGAATCAACAATCTGTTGATTGCTGTCTGGTGAAGTCACTTTCAAACAAAGCTATGGTAGCAAATTGGTCCAGGTTATTCATCATAATAGAATGGAGATACCATTAACTGAATAAAAGAGCAATTACATACTCTGTCCTTTAATAACTTTCATAAAATAAAATTGCAAAAACAAGTGTTTTTTCTCAAGTGACCTTTCGAAAGTATCCTCTGTAGGTAGAAACAAATAATCCTTACGAAAGAATGTTACTTCACTTCCAACGTCAATACACTGTGGGGTTTTCTTATAGTGTTTAAATTAGTTCACATGCTGTCCAGAGAAAAACAACATCTTATTAATCAAGTTATGGAATAAAAACAGAAATATGAAGTGAGTGAGTTTGGTTTAACGCCACTTTTAGCAATATTCCAGCAATATCACGGCGGGGGACACCAGAAATGGGCTTCATACATTGTACCCATGTTGGGATTCAAACCCGGGTCTTCGGCGTGACGAGCGAACGCTTTAACCACTAGGCTACCCGACCGCCCCCTTGTGTAAGTGGAGTTGTAGAGTTGTCAATATTCATTCCCCACTCCCTGAGTAGTATACAACCCAAGGTGCCCGTCAGGCACTAGAAGGTGAACAGTCACATTACCATCTTATCCACGTGTACTTACTGGGCCTGAGTGAGACAAGTGAACAATTCTGGTCCAACCAGGCTAACACAGTCCGGCAAAGTTCTTCAATACTAGCCGTTGATACTGTGTTGTTGTACGAACCAAAAAGGTTCCTGATAATTATTGAAAACTGGTCATTTGTTAAGGATATGACATCAATGATCTCAGACATACTCAAACTTTCAAACATAAGTTGACATTTTTAAGACAAGGGGAGTTAGGTTAGATGATGGTCTGTAAAAGTAAAACAAAACATCTGGATCGTCAAACCAGAGGTCAGTATGAGATATGAGTGAGTGAGCTAAAATTCAACGTTGCAGCGACAAATCGGCAATATCTCAGCCATTAGGGAGAGAACAATTATATTTTACAATAAATTGTATAATACTTATCACTTATCACATTGCATTTCTCCTTCTTTCAATCCTAAGTGGAAACGTGCCTAAACAAGGTTTCCAGCTTCTAAAATACAATTCACCCGAACATCACCATAGTCACCTCCAGACAATCTGGGTCATGCCTGATCTTCATGCCAGTTGACCTACACATGCTGAACACATGGTATCCCCAGCCAACCGATTCTACAATTGATCTGGAATGAGTGAGTGAGTTGGGTTTTAACAGTATTCCAGTTATATCGTGACTTGTCAGCTTAATGTGGGAGGAAAGCCCGAAGTAATGCAGGTGTCAGACATTTACCACTTTCGTAAAACCCACAAGCACCGGTATGGTGCTGACAAACCTAGAAACATAATTCGGGCAAACCAGGATTCGAAGCCACAATCATAGGTTTCTGGCGTGCCTAAGGGACGCAACTCTGTACAGTGAATCACGGCGCCTTAGATGACTGGGCCACCCATGCCCCCTGATTCAGAATGAGATCCAGCCAATCAAAGAAGAATTCAAAGGGAAAAACATGTCTGTCATAGGCTGACAGAGAAGGATATAAGGGAGTGATGGCCAAGGCGGATAACTCAGGGGTATCAGGGCTCAGGCTATAGTCTGTTTCAACTGTGTCTCTGTTCCAGTACTGTCTGTTTGCATGAGGTAGGGAAGCTAAAGCACCGTGTAGTGTCAGGAAGGTAAAACATTTCTTATAAAATAGAATCAAAGCATTAGGGCTGGGACGGGTACGTCGGGTATCTGGGTCGGATGGGTACTGAGTAGGTACCCACATGACTACCCGGACCTGTAGTTAGTCACATGATATATTGTTTAATGATAAAAATTATCTAGAACTCTATGGTTACACTACAAGTCACTAATGTTCTTTCTAACTATGCACCCATTCCTTCTGATTTTTCAGATTTTTGAATAAAGAAGTAAGTTAATTCAACTTCAGTGTATGAATGTCCAAACTGTTTAATACATGTATCTAAATACGTTTTGCCAGGGCTATGCTAAAAATGTTCCCATATTAAGACATCTCCTGAGGCCTACAGTGGGTACCCGGTTAGGGTCGGGTAATAGGGGGGTGGGTACCCGGGTAGTAAAGCCCTACAAAGCATACAGTATATATCACTCTTAATTTCAAACCAATGGTTAAAATCAAACTCAAATCTTAGGAGACACACTTCTTATTGGGCTACCTCACCCTACGTTTCACCATCAGTTTCAGTTCTACAAGGATACAATCCAAAACTTCCAGTTGGTGAGTGTGCGGCTTCGGACATAGCTATCAAACATGTCCTTCATCTGATCGACCCTCTGCCTTGTAACTGGCACACCGGTCTCGGGCAACTGTGACTGGACAACACTGCAAGGTAAGAAGAGTTTAGGATTCAACACTTGACGGATACATTTCTTCATCTTTTGATATGAGCAAACGTTTGTTTCATGGTGCAGACAGCAATATTCCAGCTATGTCACAGCCATGCTAAAATAGTAAATACTAAATATACTCCATTTTCTATTCTCACTCCAGAGGTAAAGTGCGACTAGGCTTACTATTTCGGAAGAATACCGGTTTTATAGTGCTAGCAAACTGTGAAAACAAGCCCCAGTTTAGTATGGATCCCCCACTCAGACACAATACACTGATTCCCTGCCGACCAGTCCTTGATTTATCCCCTTTGCGCCTGGTTCAAAACAAGCACCGACCTTCCACGCTCCAGGCAGAGGCTGGCACTATCAACCAGACCATGGGAAGGGGTCAAAACTTGCAAGAACTGACAGTTGCAGCTAGCCAAGTCCTCTAGTCTATTTCTTGATGAAATCAAATGACTATCAACTGAATATACTAACTTAAATAACAAGAAAATTCTGTGTTACTATGTACCCCTGAATATTGTTCACCCTACACATCTTTACAATCTCTATGTTCTAGGATCTATATTCAAAGTCATCGTCTATATACCACTCAGTGGACAACCTAGACAACCCTGCTGCCTTGTCAAGTGACTGAGTGAGTGTGTGAGTTGGGTTTAACGCCGCTTTGAACAGTATTCCAGTTATATCACGGCGTGTCAGCTTAATTTGGGAAGAAAGCCTGAAGTGATCCAGGTCTCAGACGTTAACCACTTCGGTGAAACCCACAAGCACGGTTATGGTGCTGACAAACCTAGAAACATAATCGGGGAGAGCCGGGATTTGAACCCACAATCATAGGTTTCTGGCGGGCCCAAGGGACGCAACTCTGCACAGCAGATCGCGGCGCCTCAGACGACTGGGCCACCTGTGCCCCCCCTCGTCAAGTGAGCGAGTGAGCTAAGTGAAACTCCCCTGTGACCAGTATTTCAATCAGATCACAGCATGCTTCTGCAAGCACCTGTGAGGAAGTAAGTGAGTAAGTGAGTTTCATGCTGTTTTAAGCAATATTCCTGAAGGGGACACCAGAAATTAGTATCACACATTGTACCCATGTCGGGAATCGAACCCGGGCTTTCGGCATGAAGAGCGAACACTTTAAATCAAGGATGTAACATAGATACCTGATAGCTGCGTTTAGAGACTCTATTTCTTGTTTAAGAATCTCTGCCTCCTTTTGCATTTGACTCCGTTCTGACTTGAGCTTCTTGCAGTAATCAGCAGCTGGCAACAAAGACAAAATGAGGCTTAGTGCTAGACACTTAATTGTAGAAACTTCAGTGGTTCATATGAACATTACAAAAAACGTTTTAACATGCAATCACATTTTGTATGCAAACAATTCTGTCTGTATTAACAGGGTTTCACTGCATATTGATATTTGGAATTTCAATGACAACCCCGTAAGGACAAAAGAACATTAACCTCTGCTTAGTCTTTCGGAAAAACTCTTTCCATGCTGGTGGGGCGTGGGTGGCCTAGTCGCCGCGATTTGCGGTGCAGAGTTCAGAAACCTATAATTGCGGGTTCGAATCCCGGTTAGCCCCAATTATGTTTCTAGGTTTGTCAGCACCGTACCTGTGCTCGTGTGTTTCACCGAAGCAGTAAACGTCTGAGACCCGCATCACTTCGGGCTTTCCTCCCACATTAAGCTGAAACGCCGTGATATAACTGCAATACTGTTAAAACGGCGTTAAACCCAACTCATTCAATCACTCCCTTTCCATGCTGGAGTATGCCATATATACATTTCAGAACTTGAGCAGATTCATTTGTTCGCTTGTTTGTCTGATTGCTGCGTAACTCCATACTCAACAATATTTCAGCCATATGACATGTAAAACAATTGTGTCTGGATCAGAAAATCCAGTGATTGATATAACAAGCAATGATACAACGTTGAGGTAAGTTAATGTGCTATGAAGTCACAAAACCTAACCAATTGTTCCATCAAGCCGCCTCTTACAACAAGCTTACTGCAGACATGACTAACTGGAATACTCACGTTGTGATCAATTTGTTTCTAAGATAATAAACAGAGTTTAAAAAGCCTTTCCTTAGACAGTAATCATTAAGAATGGATTGGTTGGTTGGTTTGTTGTTTAACGCAACACTCAACAATATTCCAGCTATATGACAGCGGTCTGTAAATAATCGAGTCTGGACCAGACAATCCAGTGATTGATATCATGAGCATCGATACACAATAGGGATCGAAGACATGCATCAACCAAGTCTGTGAGCCTGACCACCCGATCTCGTTAGTCGCCTTTTACGACAAGCATGGGTTGCTGAAGACCTTTTCTACCCCGGAATCTTCAGGGGTCCTAAAGAATGGAACTCACTTTTCTGAAGCATGGCTGCCTTGCTGACCTTGGGATTGACACTAAGTGCCGGCACTAGTGTATGCAGCATGTCGAATCCGCTCTGTGGAGAGAAGGAGTTAATGCCGGTATACATCAGAGTAGGGCCAGGAAGACGCAAGCAGGGAGGGGTGGAGAAGCTGGTGTCACCTAACATTCACTAAAGGTGGCTTCACACAGGAAACACAACTTTGTTTAGCTCCAAAACCTTTGCAGCGTTAGAAACTGGCACTAGTCCTGTAGTCCTTGCCAAGTGGCCCAATAGTTAAGGTATCATAAGGACCAGTAGAAACTTGCCATTTTTATGGGTTTTGCTATATGTTTACATTATAAGGATTAGTGGACCAAAACTGTTAGTTTCTACCACTGCTTTAGCAATTTGTATTTTCACACTTGAAAATTTCTGTTTGGAAACATACATAAGTAGAATAAAGCCTTATGTGAAGCCACCTTAATAATCAATGAAACCACATCTGTTGGACCCCAGGCAATAAAAACTCCATACAAGACTGCCAGCTTTAGTGGAAAAGTGCTGTTCTACATAGAGTAATGATGCAGAAATAAAAAAGCATTCACGTAATTTATTTGATCGATGCTCATGATTTCAAGCACCTGATTGTTGTTAAACAACAAACAAAACAAACAAAATCATTTCTACACAATATATATCTTTCTCCTTTAGGCATCTGCCAAATATATCAATGAATTTGTTTGTTTGGTGATTAACACAAAATTCAGATACATCGTATTTTCTTGAGTATAGTGCGCACTTTTTTCCAGCTATTGCAGCTGTATGAGTGAGTGAGTATGGTTTTACGCCGCTTTTAGCAATATTCCAGCAATTTCACACCGGGGAACATCACAAATGAGCTTCACACACTGTACCCATGTCGGGAATCGAACCCGGGTCTTCGACGTGTCGAGCGAACACTTTAACCACTAGGCTACCCGACTGCCCCTGCAGCTGTATGAAGGAAGCATTTAAATAATTGAGAGTGGACCAGACAATGTAGTGACTGATATCATGAGCAACAATCCACCCTGACAGGGTACAATTACATATTAACAACAAGGTCCCCGAGTCTGACCACCTGATCCCATTAAGCCACCTCTTACAACGAGTATGGGCTCCTGGGCCCTGTTCCACAAAGAAGTCGTAGCGCTAAGAAAAAAGTAACTCCCATACTTTAACATAGACTTACGACTGTCGTAGCTCTACTGTAGCTTTGTGGAACGGGTACCTGGCGATAAATTCTAATCAGGAATGTCAGAGGAAGAAATCCTATATGTCCTGAGGCTCTGTGTGTGAAAATATTTTTATCTCTTAAAAATATATCCAAGACATGCCATCAGCCCATTGAATATTAAATGGTTGATCCCTTACAATGAGTGGCCAGGGGTTTGTTCCAACAAATAAAAATAAATATTCAAATATTAAGCACAGATACTATTCTACCCTATAACGCTCACGACAAGCCCACTTCCATGGTAAATTCTAACTTCATATTGTGTGAGTGAGTATGTTTTTTTACGCCGCTTTTAGCAATATTCCAGCAATATCACGGCAGGGGGGGACACCACAAATGGGCTTTACACATTGTACCCATGTCGGGAATCGAACCCGGGTCTTCGGCGTGACGAGCGAATGCTTCAACCACTAGGCTACCCGACCGCCCCTCTAACTTCATATTGAAAAGCGGGGTCAAACAGAAGAAAATGTGAAGATATATGCATATTGAAAATGCAGTGTTAAAACTGTTGCAACAACAGGCCATAACATATTAATTAACAAGATGAAACAATCATCACAAAAAGACACGAAAAAAGTTGAATTAATGTATTTTGGCCTTGCAAGGGAAGTGAAAGGGGATAAAATAGAAGCTGTGAGGATAACTGAAGAAACTAGATCAATGTTATAATTTATAAAGACTTTCACATATTTCACAACATTTACAACATTCGTAAAATCAATTTGAATTTGAACAAATTTCATTTTTACAATCACCACTTGCTGAGTTTAAGTAAAGAACATGCATCTAAAGCATTGTCAAGAGGTAAACCAAGCTGTTTAGAATTGCTGATTTCAAATATTGCAAAGTTTGCATGATAGACCACAAACATCTTACTAACTTCCACCTCTTACAGTGCTGTGGAAGCCATATGGTGCCTCCAAGATAGTGATCTATGAAGTATGGCAGTATTAGCTGAGAACTGCAGTTCAATCTGGCCAAAAACATAAGTAAAGCCACACATATTCAACAGAATACTGGATAAATGACTAGGTTCTTATATCTAACTTTTCCTCAGTGCTGCAGTGTTGGTTGTGATGAACACAAAAGGGTTAGCCTGAACTCCAAAATCTCAATGCAATATTTTCCTCTTATCAAATGAAACATTCACATTCTCAGAATATTTCATTGTGAGGCTTAACTTGTACAGCTATTCTTTGTACACAATACGGGATGCAAAGAAAGAAAGGATCTATGCAGGCAAGAGAGACCCTGATCTTCCAATCAGAGACTTAGGGCTGAAGATTAAACCAAAGCATGTGCACAAACTGAAGAGGATTCAAGAAAATTGAATGATTCTCACATTGGGGTTTACCTTGAGATTACATCGCCGTTTCTGCTCAGCGGATTGGTGGGCCATCCTCCGCTGTTCGTGGTACTGAACCTTCTCTGGCTCCAGCCCAAACGATACTTCCGCCTGTCCGGGGCTCATCTGAACATGGTGTAGGCAATGAGTCAAAGTTTCAAGAGTTATCACCCAACTTTCCACCAATATGTTTGTTTGTTTGTTTGTTTATTTATTTCTTGTAGCACTCAGCAATATTCCAGCTATCAAAAACAATCCCCCAGGTATATAACAATCTAAACTGTCTACCATATAGACTATCGTAGCCATGGTAACTTACCATGCCAGAGAGAGGCGACATGACGTCAGATAGCGGGGAAGGTGGTTGCCGCGGCGAGAGATCCAGCTGAGGGGATGGTGGACTTTGTGGCAAAGGACTGACTGTTAAGATATTAGCAGCTGGAAATATACATGGAATATTTCATTACACACACTAATGACCAAATATATAGTATTACGTCCACCTATCTGTCTACCCGCCACCACTAATTAATCAATTTTCATTATCTGATAAAAAGTGCATGACCATGCCTATCCACACTGACTGATTGACAGACGAACACATCTAACTATTAGTATCCAGTATACTATGCTAATGCCAACATCATAGCATATACCATATGTACCATATCAAATGCCTTGGGCACTAAGAAAATTGACAAAGGGGTTCAAATGACCCAATGTATAAATGCAGGCCTTAAAGTTTAAATTTTTACCAAGTAGCCATATGGCACAAGTAGTTTTTTTCCAGGTAGCCAGTGGTAAAATCAAGAAGTCAAGTCAATACTGTAGGTAGCCAAAAGTATTTGAAATTATCTTTTATCAAAAAACTATTACATGTACAAGTCATAGCACTAGTCTTGGAATTGTATATTAGTGGAAACTGTACTTGAGTTTTGTTATTTGTGACTCGAACAATGATGCAATTTATGTTACTAGATTATATAGGTATATCCTTGCTTATCCAATAAACTGTCAACAAAAATAAAATACTAATTGCATTAATATTTATGTATTTCAGTTCATTGTTGACTTTATGAGGAATTATTTGCGAGTACATTTAGTAGCAGACATGTTTATTTTTGTGTCTACATTTGTGAAGCAATAGAAGATAGTTGCCACAAGATATTTTTCAAGGTAGTCATTTGGCTACCTCTGAATTTTAGACAGTAGACAAACTGAAATTTAGGTCGCATAGGCGACCATTTTAGTCGTAACTTTGAGGCCTGAAATCTGTTTTCAGAGATGGAGTGGTAGTTGGTTTGTTGGTTGGTTGGTTGGTTGGTTGGTTTGTTGTTTAACGCTATATTCCAGCTATATGGCGGCGGTCTGTAAATAAATCGAGTCTGGACCACACAATCCAGTGATTAATATCATGAGCATCGATCCACACAATTGGGACCGATGACATGCATTAACCAAGTCAGCGAGCCTGACCACCCGATCCCATTAGTCGCCTTTTACGACAAGCATAGTCGCCTTTCACGGCAAGCATGGGTAGTGAACACACTTAAGTTCAAATGTCGAGAAGCTAAAATAATAACGATACATAGCCTTACTACACTGCAGTTTTAACGCAAGAAAACACTGTTATCACTATCCCCCAACATGAGGCACATTAGAATTTTGTTGGGTTCATATAGTAATGACATAAACAATAAAACAGTGTCCTATAAAGTCTTAAGTGAGTGAGTGAGTGAGTTAAATTTTACATCGCATCGGCAATATTACAGCCATATCGCGATCTTAAAGTCTTAAGAAGAGACAGGCACCTGGGCTGCTTTATGACATCAGAAAAAAATATTAAATTTGAAATTAATACACACAAAAGGATCCTTCTCTGGAAAAAAATAACTCTGTCTTGATAAGTATCTCTTAGATAAGCTTCAGTAGTTTCTGAGAAAAAGTCCCCATTGCACACATATATTGCACCAAGTAAAATAACATGGATCACGGGCTGTAAATAAATTATTTATGGGACCAATTTTCAAACTCAAATCTTGACAAGTGTCTCTTAGATAAGCATGCAAACATTCATTGAAGTTTCTGAGAAATCTTGTCCCCACTTCACACAGTATGCACTAAGTTGAAAAGCACGGAGGAAGGGCCATAACTCTGTAAAAAAATAATTGACAGTACCAGTATTCTAATTTTTTCTTAGTCTTGACAAGTATCTCTTAGATAAGCATACAAACTTTCATTCATGTAACTTCATAAGTTTCTGAGAAAACCTGTCCCCATTTCATGCAGTATGCACTAAGCCGATAAGCACGGAGCAAGGGACATAACTCTGTAAAGAAATGAAATCACGATAACAATTTTCGAACTCAGTGGAGACCATGACCAGTAGCATCAGTCTGTAAAATTTCATTTCTCTGACTTAAATAGTTTATGAGAAACATGGCATATGACAATGGAGTAGTGTCGGGTTAATTACTTTGAATCAGTTCTAGGTGAGGAGTGCATGGAGACTGGTTGACCCAATGATTTAATCTGGTAACCATGGTAACAAGACCCTCCACTTACATGATTTTGGTGACATAGACAGCACATCTCTGGAGGAGACGGTAGAGATGGTGCTGAACGCCTGACTGGCTGCTGCTATTAGAACACTGGTGGGGAAGCTAGAGGGTACCTGCAACAGACGATGATGAGACTCATTTACCTTTCACAGCACCTTACCAACAACTAATAAGACTGACATCCATATAATACAAAAGCAGTGAGATTTGTCCTGGACCACCGGAAACTAAAACATCAATTTCAAAACAGGTCAAACTATCCTGATAGCTGGTAAGGTTATTGGAATGTTATAGGTTAGTCAGGAAACACATTGGCATATGAACAATTCCGATCTGAATATTATGAAAAGACAATAGGCTGGGTCTGTGACGCTTACCTTACCCTGTTGACTGATTGTGTGTGGCTTACCTTTGTAAGATCGATGGATAATCTGGGCGACAAGACTGTGAGGCTTACCTTTGTAAGATCTATAGGTAGTCCTGGTGACGGACTGTGAGGCTTACCTTGGTAAGATCTATCGGTAGTCCTGGTGACAGACTGTGAGGCTTACCTTGGTAAGATCTATCAGTAGTCCTGGTGACGGACTGTGAGGCTTACCTTGGTAAGATCTATCGGTAGTCCTGGTGACAGACTGTGAGGCTTACCTTTGTAAGATCTATCGGTAGTCCAGGTGACGGACTGTGAGGCTTACCTTTGTAAGATCTATCGGTAGTCCAGGTGACGGACTGTGTGCTGGTGATAAGGAGCCGACTGTCACTGCGGGACTGCCGGGCGATGGACTGGATGGCTGTTTAATGTTGGCGCGTGTGGGATCAGCAGGGCGGATGGGTTGGTATGTGGTGGTACTGGACGATGTGGTGGTGGTGGTGGTGATCTGCCCTGACACAGGCTCCTTCTTTACACTGATTATTGCACCTGGGTAGGTTCCTGCAGAGAACAGCAGGACAATGATACAGTATTCATTTCACAGCGTGACATTACAGCTATTATTTCTTTACTTTCTAATACATGGGGCTTCAGGGCAGGTATGTTTACTGTGAAGATATTGCCCTTCCATCTGCATTATAATACATCAGTCTTTTCCCAGATTTAGAATCATTTACAAAAGGAAAAATATAAACTTATTGGCATATGCAGTTTCTGACGAAATGTTTTCACTGGTTAGTGTATTTGTCATAACGAATGTCTTCTGCAAGGCTACTAAATGGCCTAGCATCGGTCATCTGTTTGTTTGTTTGTTTGTTTGTTTGTCTGTTGTTTAACGCTGCACTCAGCAATATTCCATGTATATGACGGCGGTCTGTAAATAATCAAGTCTGGACTAGACAATCAAGTGATTGACAACATGAGCATCAATCCACGCATTTGGGATACGATGACATGCATCAGCCAAGTCAGCAAGCCTGACCACCCGATCCCATTAGTCGCCTCTTACGACAAGCATAGTCGCTTTTTACGGCAAGCATGGGTTGCTGAAGACCTATTATACCCCGGATCTTCACGGGCCTCACCTGCAGAGGACACTAGTCAGACAAGGCATTTCAAGACTCTGTTATTTATTTATTTATTTTCTAATGCAAATAGTGGGAAAGACAGTTGGCAACACTGTACAAATGAAACACCAGTCGTCAGTGACAAAAATGACATGTCTTTGAACCCCATTCTCAAAAGTCCTACAACTGACAGTTCAACGCGAAGTGAACGTCTGCTTCAAGACATATGGTTGTCTAGCTATCCCTGGTTAAGGTGACAAAAAGTTGATGTTCTGTAAAACTTGCAGAAACATAACAAATCTAATTCACGAACAAATGGTACAAGCTTCAGAACAGGCACTCACACACAACATGCTGAAAGAATAATTGAATTGAGCTTATGAAACTTTAAAAAGGATGCAGTATCATCAACATTATATCAGATTGTCTCTGTGGTGTCGTAGCTTGATCGGAAGGTCGGTGGTACAATTACCTGGCTGGGTTATACCAACAGACTTTAAGCTATGGTACTTGTTGTTACCCTGCCTGGCACTTGGCAAAAGGAGATCAAACAAGGACTGGTTGGCCGAAAGAGGGAGTATCCACCCACCCACCACAGAACAGGGAAGTGTTTATGATCTGGAACACTTTGGGCTTTCATCCCAGATTAAGATTGCACACTGATAAAACTGACATAATGTTTATAGGTGTGTAAACCCAAGTCTCACTTTTCATTTTGCAAACTTGAGCAAGCCATAACAGAAATTACCTTTAGTGAGTAGTTGGGCGAGGTATGTACTGTGCACTGAGGGGGACGATGAGGGCGGCGATGAACTAATAGGGGGTGCGGGAGCAATGATTCTGTTCTTCCGTGGTGTCTGAACCGGCTTTCCCTGAAAAAAATCATCATCATCATCATCATCATCATCATCATCATCCCTTTCACAACAACTGATGCAAATTGTTCTACAATAGACTCCAGTGTTCAAAATTAAGCATTAAAGCCAAGTGACTGGTTATATGGAACAAAACAACGTATACTAAACAGTCCCTAATTCCTTTACTACTGCAGTATACCTTAGGATCCCAGGACACCCCTAGTCTTAAACACAGAATCTAAAAAAATCCCTGAAATAACAACCATCATTTTTGACAAACCAAACCAGATGGCAATTTGAAATATACTACTCAAAAGAAGTTCAAGAACACCTGATAGTTAATCTGTGATATGTGATTACAGGACATGTTTACTATGGGGGTGCACACTGTTTTGTTCGTAACTATATGATTATTGGACAAGGTTACAAAGAAGAATGACACTGCCCTACACCGTTGGTGACTGTCATACATGTTTGATGTGTAAAAAAGCTGACCACCTTTAACGCTGAACTTGGTGTGAAGCACTCAAACTAATGCTCAATTACATTGTTTATTGTGAGCTTTGTTATGTATGCCATTGTTTCCACCCATCAGTGAACCTGATACGACAATAGTGAGTGAGTGAGGGAGTACGGTTTGACACCGCTTTTAGCAGTATTCCAGCAATATCACGGCGGGGGACACCACAAATGGGCTTCACACATTGTACCCATGTCGGGAATGGAACCCGGGTCTTCGGCGTGACGAGCGAACGCTTTAACCACTAGGCTACCCGACCGCCCCTGATATGACAATAAACTCCAATATGTCAAGACAAAAATGTTCCATGTTATTAATGCAAGCAAGGGACACGAGCATTTTTCACATTATTTTATCCTTCCATAAAGATCATGATTTACTGTAATTCTAACACAAAGTTCACACAACACTCACCTTTGGTACAACAAAACCATCTTTTTTCTGTGGCAAAAAAGTCTGCTGCACAAACCCTCCTCCAACCCCACTTGCTTGAGGCTTGGTCGCAATACGCGGCACAGTATCATCTGCCTTTCTGGGTGAATCTCGTGATGACGCCACCGAAGTGGGAACAATATTAGCAGTCGGTAACACCTGTGCCACACGACGAGTCGAGGACTGCTCCATCATAGGCTGAGCCTTCACACTAGGTTTGTTCATGATACTACACTCCATGAAGTTGGTGTTCTGTCCAAACTGGTCTGTCTGTAGATCAACAATGAGGCCTGACTGACCCATCCCTGCACTGCTATGCTGGCCAAATGACCCTGTGTTGCCAAAGGCCTGAGACAACTGGTAATCCAGGACCCCTGATTGGTCGGAGTAAGATTGCTGCTGCAGGGCTGCCAATTGTTGCTCCACTGTCATACTAGCCTGCATCGGGTCCGAGCTGCTGGACTGAAATGAACAACAAACATCTATGCCTTTGTTCACACAGTGAGTGAGTGAGTGAGTATCGTTTAACGCCGCTTTTAGCAATATTCCAGCAATATCACAGCGGGGGACACCAGAAATGGGCTTCACACATTGTACCCATGTCGGGAATCGAACCCGGGTGTTCAGTGTGACGAGCGAACGCTTTAACCACTAGGCTACCCCACCGCCCCATGTTCACACAGTGAGTGAGTTGGCTTGAATGCCGCTTTTAACAGTATTCCAATTACATCAAGACAGGTCAGCTTAATGTGGGAGGAAAGCCCGAATTGAGAGATGTTTACCACTTCGGTGAAACCCACGAGCACGGGTATGATGCCGACAAAGCTAGAAATATAATCGGGGCAAACAGGTATTCGAACCCACAATCATCGGTTTCTGGCTTGCCCAAGGGGTGTAACTCTGCCCAGCGAATCGCGGCGCTTTTGTTGACTGGGCCACCCTACTCCTTGTTCACACAGCAGTGAATGGGTACCCGGTAGGATATGGATCATTGTTCATATTCTGATAATAAAATCTGAGTGCATAGTGATCCATACAACTAATAGTGTAGAGCCGTGAGCATTCATTTGTTGGAATTTGGTGCATCATAAATGGACTTCTTCTTCTGATTATTCTTTCTATTTTTTTATTCATAATACTTCAGTTGTTTAATACTGATAGTCCTTATCTTATCATACAAATCATAGTTAGTGGATTCTCAATGTAAAGAATTAAAACTCTATTGCTAATCAGTAAATTAACTCTGCACAGCGAATCGCGGCGCCTTAGACAACTGGGCCACCCGTGCCCCCTCATCTCTTGGACCACCAAAGGTTGCTGTGGACCTATTTATACCTGGAATCACCACGGGAGGAGTACTCATGTATTTGTCATGAATCTCTCAACCTACCTGAATTGCAGACCCTGTGGGCAGGATGTCCAGTGAGCCAGTTGATCCAGACAGGAAGTTTGTCATCTGGGTCCGAGAGGAGTTCATAATCATGTCTGAAAATACATTCCAGTCCTCTAGAAAATTCATTGAGTATTTACTCGCATGCAATCATTCTCAGTGGGTATCCATATTTTTCTTCGGCTATTCAATATTTTCTTTCCCCCTTGGGTCCAGTTCATTGGGTATTTACAACCAATCAGATGACATTTTTCAAACAATTTGCCTTGAAATGCAGTCCATGGCTTTCTAATTTGCTTTTGTCACAGCGATATATGTTTGAGTTACAACAAGAGTTTGCCACTAACGTGGCTGTATTCCCTGCCCCTGTTGCAGAATTTATGACATAATGAAATCTAGACTAACCCTAACCTTTTTTAACCGAGGGGGAACTTGTCATGGAAATTGTTAAAAAAAAGACGAGTTTGGAACCTAAGTCCATCTTGTTGCCATGGAAACGTAAAAAATAAACATTTCTAAAATTTCTAAATAGCAAAAGGCACCAGTTCAGCATGAACCTGACAGACCTGCAAAGTTTCATGAAACAATATTGAACGGTTTCTGAGTTATGCTCCGGAAACTAGACGTGACGGACGGACAGACGGACGGAGCCCGTTTTTATATCCCCCACCAACTTTGTTGGACAGGGGATAATAACATGACATTTTCAGTTTCAGGGCTTTATTCAGTGCAGTAGAGTTTATGTATACATGACGCCTGCATTCAACCAGGAATAAATACCTGAATTTAAACACAGGCACGTAAGCTGAAAAGTACCCATTGAGTAATGAAGCAAGCAATTCACAATCAACTGGGTAAGGGTAATTTTATTTGCATATATTACGCAGATACGCAGCTTATCGAGAGCCTAGGGTCCCGCTCCACAAAATGATATTAGTGCTATGATGATTCAAATCCAATACTCAGACGGTGACTTACGTCAGTCGTAGTCATATTGTTGTCGAACAGGACCTTGCATAATTATCGTAATTTTCTCCACTTTTTGTTTGTAATATCCACTAATGTCATAGCTGTAAGTAAGCTTGATAATGGTCATATCTACAGTAAACTACGTTAATAACGAACACGCTTATAACGAACTGACAGATATAACCTACTTATTTTTTAATCCCGGCCATTTGTTGTATATATGCTGTATATATGCTTATAACAGACTAGGGTTATTACAAACTAAATTTAGAGGTCCCTTTGAGTTCGTTATAACCATAGTTTACTGTATCTTGTAATCCACCCACAAATCAGTCCAAGGTAGACTCACCGTGCACTGTGTCCACATCCATGAAGTCCTCAAGATTGGGTTGCAGTTGAATCAACCCTGGCTGGATGAGGTCAGCACAGCCCAGCTGAGCTGTATAGACAAGAGCATAGGAACATAGATGTTGATGTATGCGTACATGGAGTGTCACACAGGCTTTCCAAACACATCACCAAAACTGAAGGGAATGGTATTTTACGCTGCCGAACATTAGTCAAGCCATATCATGGCAGCCCATTATAAATAGTCAAGTCTGGCCAGGAAAACCATTGGTTGACTGCCTAAACGATCCACAGGGAACGTGGCCTCCAGTTTCCAATGCGAGGATGGCGTTCTGAGGACTTATTCTGCCTCGAAAGAAAAACAACAAGTTAAATTCCTTCATCTTCCTGTACTGATGCACTAACTACAGGCAGTCAGAACACTTCCGCCTCCAAAAAGGGCACCATTAATCTTATGGTCACAGTCAAAGGTTGTAATCCTTTCTGACCATACAATATTCTTTGAGAACTGGGATTTTTAAGCGACAGAGTGTTTATTCAGTTACTGCTTCAAAACAGTATATTTCAATGAAAAGAGAAAACCTTTTTTTTCAACTAAATATACATTTTTTCAGGACATCCTGCATGTCCAGCAAAACATTTATTCTTTTCAGTTTTGTCATTTAAAAAAATGTTTTTTCTGAACCTCTTTTTTTTCCACCAAGATTTCCCAGGCTTCCCTCCTTCCAGAAATCAAAATGGTCAATGCCGCAAAGATCAAATTTGTTACATGAGCTAAACATCTAGTTGTTTTTCCTACAATTGAAATACACATAATTTTATCAACTTACACAATTCACGGGGATTGGGAAACTGAAATGGTTCTTTCAGTGACGAGAAAAGATTATCTGTGAAATCCATCTCCTCAAAATCATTCGTGATGAGTAAGTCAGTGGCCGATGGTTGCGACGGTCGGGGGATCATTGTCGAATCTTTTACCCTTTCCAGCAACTCAGCAATAGTTGCCACCTGGCAAGGGAAATCATCATCCTGTAATCCATATTAGTCAAGGTTAGAGCATGCAGGGTTAGTAAACATACTACACTAAGGGTTAGTAGTTGGATTGTGTGAGTGAGTGAGTAAGGTTTTATGCTGCTTTTTACAATATTCCAGCAATATCACGGCGGGGAACACCAGAAATGGCTAACACACATTGTACCCATGTGGGGAATTAAACCGGTTCTTCGGCATGATGAGCGAAAGCTTTAACCACAAGGCTACCCCACTGCCCCATAAGTGAATGAGTGAATTGTGTAGGACAGTGCACGAAGCACAATTTCAGTTATCTCATAAATAATGCAATCTAGGCCTGACAAACCAGTGATAGATAGTATGAGCAACCATCCACACTGTCCAGATACGGTGACTCATAATAAGCCAGCTCAAACAAAGTTGCAGAAAGTGAGTGAGTTTGGTTTTACTCCGCTTTTAGCAACATTCCAGCAATATCATGGTGGGGGACACCAGAAATGGGCTTCACACATTGTACCCATGTCGGGAATCGAACCCGGGTATTCGGCGTGAGGAGCGAACGCTTTGACCACTAGGCTACCCGACCACCCCCGAATGAATAATGGACAGACTGAAAGATAAGTCCATTTCTGTACAACATTTGGATGAGGGATAATACCGTATTCGACGTAATGTACATAAGACTTAAATTCATTCGTGTATAATACACACTCGTGTGTTATATGCACCCTTAATTATGGACAATTAAATTCTAGAAAATATATCTGTCGTACATAAACATTTCAGGCGGTTAGCATAAACCACGAAATTATCGATCTTTCAACCAAAATACTATTCTAATAAGAGCCCCCTATTTCTAATTTTGAGAGCACCCTTGGCACTTATTATGTAGAATACGGTATTCAAAAATTAAATAGAAACTATTTTGAAAGCATGGTTAGAAAGGAAAGGTAAAACCTACAGTGTTATATGTTTTACATTTGTTGTCATCTAATTTCACACTATCAGCTAATTAGTTTGTTTAAAAGTTGTTAGTAAGCTGTGATAGACTACTTGCATTAAAAGCAATGAGGTTACTTGCATTAAAAGCCATGTGGCCCACAGGTTACACCAGGGCATGAATTAGCAACCAAATACTAGCTCCTCTCATAAGAAGATACTTTGTGACAACATATTACATATACCGAGTAACTTTGTCAACATCTACTGAAAATATCAACAGAATGTCAATAAATTGCAATTCTGCAATTCACATCAAAAGTACATCATTGTTGGTATTAGAGATATTCTGACAGATAAGACGAATGTGAGTGAGTGAGTTGGGTATAACGCCGCTTAATGTGGGAGGAAAGCCCGAAGTGATGCAGGTCTTAGTTGTTTACCACTTCGGTGAAACCCACAAGCATGGGTATGGTGCTGACAAACCTAGAAATATAATCGGGGCGAACCGGGATTCGAACCCACAATCATAGGTCAAGGGATGCAACTCTGTACAGCGAATCACGGCGCCTTAGACGACTTGGCCACCCTTGCTCCCAAGAGGAATGTTAACAGAGACATAGCTAAGACATTGTTTCACACAGTGGAGCCACTTGTAAGAAGAGGCATAGGTAACAAATTTATGGGTTGTTTCCTATTCAGCCACTGATGCTACACTTCATGTTTAATGCAGACATGACTTGGGCATCGAAGGGAGCTAGGTACCTCTTGCATCTGGGAGTCTGGGGGGTTCCTAGATACTCGCTCCTTGAAGTACCGCCTCCATTTCTTGTACTCGGCTGTGACAGTGTCTAACCGTCTCTTCCAGTACTTGCCCTCCAAGACAACAGCCTGGAAATATACATGCCAATTGCTAAATAATTCTCATAGTGATGCAGTGGTCAGCTTGAAAAATCTTTTTTCAAAATATTTAAATCACGGAATTTCTTTCGTAAAGTCACAATTATAAACATAAATCTCAAGATTGAAATACATAATGTCAAGGTATCCTTTGAGCTAGTTCAATGTTGATATTCTTGTATGTAGTTATTACTACCACTTTCTTCTGACAAATATTGCTAATGTGACATTAAATAATTCTCTCCCTTGGACAACCCTGCACAAATAGGTATTTCCAGAGAAGTAACATTGGACTAGATTCTTCCCCATCAGGAGGTTTTTGCCTACCCAGCAGGAATTGACTTAGGCCGTGATTCTGAGATATTCTCGCATAGGTGTCGTAGATATCGTATCGACATTCAATCAGCACAATTGAAAATCAAGTAGATCTTTCAATAGTTTTATCAGCATTAACACTTATACAGCATTTTTCAGCATGTCGTATTGCTGAATAAATTTATCTACGGTACCTAAAAATGTCACTAAAAAACTTACACGCTAGTTTATTCAATCGTCAAAAGTTGTCAATCGAAACAGCAATTTGCATACTCGCAACATTGCATGCTATCTCTTACTGAGCATAACCGATTCCTACATCACTGCATGGAGTTTTGCATCAGCCGACAAATGTGGAGTGTGCAACATTAGATTTGAACACACATTGTCAGAGTTTGATAACTACAGATTGTTGTCTCCTGCATGCCAACAAAATGAACTGCTAATGGTGGTAAACATGCCGCCTAAACGATCTATAATAATTGTCTTCGCGAATAATTCCCCATTAAGTCGACAATGAACAGAAATACATAAATAATAATGTAATTTCTCCTAAAGTAGACAATGAACAGAAATATAAGTCGAATGTAATCATGGTACTGCTAATATTTTTAAAAACATGTATTTGCAGTGGAATAATTAATGTTCGAAAACAGGATATCCAAGGATATATCCATATAATCTGGTAATATTACTTTCAACATTATTTGAGTCACAAGTACAAAAAAATCAAATACAGTTTCCCCACTGTGTGAAGATGAAATATCTCTGCAAATTAGCAAAATCTCATCACACGCCAAAAAATCTCTTTGCTTTTGGACCAGGGGAGATTCTGTCATAGTTAAAACTCTCCAGGATAATCCCTGACCCAGGCCAGTTTTATCTCACTCAAGCCACTTTTATCTACTTAAGCCAGTTCTATCTCATTCAAGCCAGTTTTATCTACTCAAGCCAGTTCTATCTCACTCAAGCCAGTTCTATCTCACTCAAGCCAGTTTTATCTCACTCTAGCCAGTTTTATCTACTCAAGCCAGTTCTATCTCACTCAAGCCAGTTTTATCTACTCAAGCCAGTTTTATCTCACTCAAGCCAGATTTATCTCACTCAAGCCAGTTTTATCTACTCAAGCCAGTTCTATCTCACTCAAGCCAGATTTATCTCACTCAATCCTGTCTTTCCTCTCTCAAGTGGGTTTTTCAACACCCAGCTCAGTTTTCCCCCCCCCCCCATCAAGGTCAACTTTCTTCCCTCCAATTGTTACATGTAACACCATGTTTTAAATATAACTTATAAAAGCCTTTACATCAAGGGCTACATATAACAAGGAAAGTTCCTACAAAGCAAACAGTGATATGCAGATTTTTTCTCTCTCACAAAACATAGCATAAAGACGTTCAAATGTCATTGCACAATGTGTCATACATGAATTATTTCAAATTATGCAAGTATGTGCATCCGGGATATATATGTATATATTTAGCCACATACAACATGTTCCGTTTGAATTATTTCACAGCTAGGGTTGAAACGAGTCCAAATTTACTACCCGGGTACCCTACCCCCTATTACCCGACCCTACCTGGGTACCCACTGTAGGTCCCAAGAGATACAAAATGTCCGATTGGGAATTTTTTTTACCACAGCACTTGCAAAACGTATTTAGATACGTGTATCTAACGATCTGGTCATGCATACACTGAAGTTGACTTAAGTTATATCTTTATTCAACCATATGAAACGTTAGAAGGAATTGGTGCATAGTTGCGTAGTCAGAAAGAAATGCGAACATTAGTGTCTTGTAGTGTAACCATAGAGTTATAGATCATTTTTGTCGTTACACAATATATCATATGACTAGCCACGGGTCCGGGTAGTCCTGCTCAGTACCCACCCGACCCGGAATCCCGAGTTACCTGTCCCAGCACTATTCACAGCACATGAATTGGATCTTCTGGATCCTCAACTCCTCACCGGATCCTGATTTCAATTATATCTGACGTCAACACTTGTATCCTTGTTGCTAACTCTAGTTATACCTCACATTCAGCAAAGCAAATAGATGATGTTGAAAGCCATCGGGGAATATTATGCATAGTGGTGGAAATCTGAATATGACATCATTCATTTTAGATTGAGGTGTTGACATCACGGAGATGCTGAGACAAGATATGTGGAGAAATTACTTACCTCAGGTTTTGTGTGAATATCATCTGACAATGGAGTCGCAAACTGGCAAACATTGGGAATTTTCCGAAAAACATCTGAAAAACATAATTATGTTGATAAATCATAAAATACAATTAGGTTGAGAAAATCATGATCTTTAGATCAGCGGTGATAACTTGAAAACAGAGTGATGGACAGCGAAATACAACTTCACATTTATCATTCAACCATTTATAAAATGGTCTGTGATCACAGTCTTTGGCATGCCTAAGGGACATAACTCTGCACACCAAATTAGGGCTCCTTTGTCTACTGGGCCACCCATGCCCTTGGGAATTAACAAGAGGACGAAGTCAACGATATCCCTCGGAATGGTAAATACTTATTGTGAATACATCAACAACTAGTCATACTGATTGCATGTCAAATGTAAAGATATCAAAAGGCACCCGTTCACCACCAGACCTATCTATGTGCCAAGTTTGGTGAAGAAATATTTTATGGTCTTCAAGATCTGCTTTAGTACAGAAAGTTTATGAGGCTTGTGGGACAGGAGTGAAAGGATGAGGAAAGTAAGGGCCCTTTTCAACCCACTGGAAATGTCAAATACTAAAGATATGGAAATGTTTGCAGCACAACTCAGACACAAATACTATGACCAGTCAACTTTGTTTAAATCAAGGGAAATCTAAGAATGAGTACTATGAAGAGACTGCTAACATCAGTGAGACTGTCACAAGCTGTTCAGAGCCCCGTTCCACAAAGCGATCTTAGGGCTAAGTTGATTGTAACTCACTAAGCAAGCATGAATTTTTGTTACGATCAGCCGCCCGTTCTACAAAGCAATCTTAACTAAGAGAGTTGTAATTAAGTTAAGATCAAAATGCTAAGTTGCTCCGGACCAACTTAGGATTGCTAAAATCGATCTTAAATATTATACCATAACAACACAGATGGCGACTTTTATTATGGTGTGCAAGGAAATGCGTCGTCTGCTAAACATGACCAAGGGAAAATTTCGTATCTTCATGGCTGAAGATTTCAATCTTTGTTAAGATCTGCTACTTAAGAACTTGTAAAGTTACAATCGCCCTAAGATCGCTTTGTGGAACGGTTGTAAACTTTAGCTAAGATAATTCTAGAATCGACGTAAGTCTCTAAGATTGATTGTAGTTACGATCGCTTTGTGGAACGGGGCCCAGGATGAATATATAAAATCGGACTATGTTGATAAGAAAGAAGTGTATTGCTAACATTACTTGAGGACAGCAATTCTGCATCAATAACATGATATAGGGTCTTAAGTTTCATATGATCTCTCAGAGTGTTGCCCCTAAGTTTTGAAAATAACCTCATACTTTTATGTTGAAGGCATCCCTGTTCCCACTTGGCAAAACACTGAAAGCCTTTCACAAGCATCACTCTACTGAAGTTTTATGAATCACCTTGAATAGGGCTTTTTAAAACACGACACAACAATCTTTTTCACTCCAGAATACGAAGACAATATAATTGCATCGTCAGACAAACCTAACAAACATGCCAACCAAAAGTTGATCTCATTAAAATCTGATCTAAGTTCTTGCTGCCGCTAAACAAAGATCTGAGGACATCCCATTACGGGTCACGTCAGAACAACCTTTTGCGAACTTTGACCGACCACTGAAATGACTAACAAGAAGTCGACATCAGCCAATAAGAAAGAAGCTTTCTCGAGCTTTACGGCACTCGTTTCAACCTGGCAACTTCCATTTCAGACTACGCTCGAAAAATATGTTGACACAGTTCTCGATTAAAATTTTGAAAACTGAACAAACGAACATTCCCGAATGTCTAATATATGGTTGAGAATGTATGGCAGTTCAAATGTTTATCCCACGGAAGCGAGGTATAGACGATAATTTTGACGGAATCAGTCGTAACTGTCGTTCGGAATACCTTGTGTTTACGTTTTCGAGGTTGCATGACTAGAAAACACATTCCGAATGTCACTTTCATGATCTGGTAAGCAACGCTTTGATTGGTCGGATGAAAGGTCATTCTGACGTGACCCGTAATGGGATGTCCTCATATCTTTGTTTAGCGATAGCGAGAACTAAGATCTGATTTTAAAGAGATTGACCAAAAGACAACATACTACCTTTTGGTAAGGGGCCTATATATGTCGTGTATATTGGACCAGAGGTAGGGGCAGCATAAGAGGACTTCTACTTACACTGCAGGTGCCATTCCCTCCAGATGATGTTGTTCAGTCTGATCTTGTCCTTTATTGACAAGTGCATGCCTCGGAACGGCTTCCATTTTGGACTTGTTATTTTCCCACTGCAACAACAAGACAGGTAAGAAGTCTTACGAAGGGGTAAAAATGTCACAAGTGGTTTCAAGAATCAATTGAGAATAGAAAAGTCATGCAATTAGAGCATTCTTTGTCAGCATCCCCCAGACATGAGTGAGTGAGTGAGTATGGTTTTACGCCGCTTTTAGCAATGCTTCACAAATTGTACCCATGTCAGGAATCGAACCCGGGTCTTTGGTGTGACGAGCAAACGCTTTAACCACTAGGCTACCCGACCGCCCCCCCCCCGGACATGAACAAAACTAATTAAAATTAACTAATATCAATGGAAAATAATCAAATTCATGAGATAACTTGGAAAGTTAAACCAGTCAATAAAATGGATTATATGGAACAACATGTTGACTATGAAAAGGCCAGATATAGGAGTGAGTGAGTGAGTGAGTGAGTGAGTGATTGAGTGAGTGAGCGAGCGAGCGAGCATGGTTTAGCAATATTCCTGCAATATCACGGCTGGGGACACCAGAAATAGGTTTCACACATTGTACCCATGTCAGGAATTAAACCCGGATCTTCGCCGTGACGAACAAACGCTTAAACCACTAGGCTACCCGACCGTCCCCAAGATATAGGAATGCCTAACATTATAAACCAGGAACGCAGACAATACTTTGAGCCACTGAGTAGCTACTCACAGGTTATCATTCACATTTGGTATCTGATAAATTTCTGTGGGTATTCAATATATTTTAGTCCCTCGGAGCCATTCTATTAGGTATTCATATGCCAATGATAACCAATATTTAAAACAATTTTGCTCAAATCTGTTTCAGTTGACAATTTGTGCATAATTCACTGCAGCAGAATTCATTCAATCAGCAAATAAGATCTGTGGCTGCTTGTACTAGTCCAGGCTAATACCAGTTATATAATGCTAGCCTACTGAGATATCATGCCACAGCTTAACATGGTTGCCCCACTTAGACACAGTACACTAACTCTGAGTCGACCAGTCCTTGTGTTATCAATTTAACGCCGAGCTGGGTAACAAAAAGTACAATATTTTAACTTCTATAGGTATAACCAGAGGATATCACTGATCATGCTGATGACAGATACCAAATTAATTTCTGAATCCTTAGAATCATTTAGCATGTTCAATTGGAAATTTTCTCTGTATTTATCCAGTTTACATGTACCGTTTTCGACGTAATAAGCACCCAACTCTAATAAGCGCCCACGGCAATATTTGCTAATATATTGGCAAGTGAACAATCCCAATTAGCACCCCTTCCGATTGATCAATGTACATAAGACTTAAATTTATACAGGTATAATACGCACTCGTGTGTTCTATGCACCCTTAATTATGGGAAATTAAATTATGGAAAAATATATCTGTCGTATATAAACATTTCAGGCAGTCAGCATAAACCACGAAATTTACGATCAATCAACTCTGTTTTTTTCACCAAAATAATATTCTAATAAGAGCCCCCTATTTCTAATTTTGAGAGGGCCCTTCGTGCTTATTACGTCGAATACGGTACTTGCAAAAGAACAACCACATTTATCATGTTTATCACTAGCTTCATCCAAACAAAATGATATAAAAGTTCCTCCTGTAGGCACAAGTTACTTGTTTCTACTAAGTGGCCTGTGTTATTATGACTACGAGTATAGGTGTGCCACTGGAAATGTGAACCCTGAATATGTTCCCATGTTTTGAGTACTACTGTGGAAAGATCTAGGTCTACCCCTACATGTCTACCATTGTGTCTACATGACCTAGAATTCCACATACACCTACAACTAAAGTAGGTCAACTCTTATCAAACTACCTGGCCGGACAGGTCAAAAGAAATATACATTTTCAGTGTTCCCGCTGGCTTTTGAAACTGCCAGTCCTAGTGGACTGGCAACTCTATAAAATTGACCAGTCCCCACTAATTTTTGTCAGTCCCAACTTTCAACAAATAAAAAAACATATGAAAATTACCTGGTATAATTCCATCAACATCATGGTTAATGCAATGACGTTATCTCTGTAGTAACTTAGTAACATCTACACATCATTCACACAAAGTCCAATCACGAATTTCTCCTTTTTTTAAAAATATTAGGTGTTTAAGTCGCTGAAAATAAATATTAAACCTCGAAGTAAGGCAAAATGTTATTTACTTGCTCTCTAATTGACAAGGGGGAACCCTGATGGTGACAGACAAGCTGACTTTCTTAGCAAAATATACTTATATGAACATGATGAATATAACCGATGTTTTGTTCAACAACAAAGATTTATAAGGTACTCTATTAGCCGGCCCACAGGGACTGGCAGTCACATGAATTACCGGTCCAAAAACTGGTAATTACCGGTAAACGGGAAAACTGATTTTACATGGCAGTGGATTTCTACTGATACATCTTCAGTGAGTTGAGTTTAACTGTGTTTCACAGTATGTAAGCTTCATCTGTTCATGTGAAAGGAAATCCGAAGTGACATTGGTTGCAGATGTTTACCACTTTAGTGAAACAAGAATGGCTATGATCCTGACAAACCAAGTATCAAAATTAGGTCAAATCTGGGATTTAAAAAAACAATGATTCAAACAATCGGTACATTAAACTATTTGGCAACCTGTACGTCTCGCCCCACCACACACACACACACACCTCCCATATACATCCCAAATTCAGTGAAAGTAACATAACCTGACACTGATCTGTAGGCTCCTTAACCACCAGGCTAACAAATCATCAGGTTGTTTGTCCTTGGCTAGGTTGACCTATGTAGAAGGAGGACAATGCACTGTGGTCAGGTGCCCAAAGCCTAGTCTCTCTTTAAAGGCGGCATAACAGTAATACATGGGTGTTTTTCAAAACATTTACAGCAAAACTATTTTAACTTCACTGGGGACAATGCCCCATGACCTGGGCCCACTTGCACATTGTATATTTTGTTTCATTTGTGAAACTCAGACATAAACTGATAAATGTACAACGAGAATATTTATTACTTGATCGGAAGTTGATAAACATTGTAGGAAATGGGGTTTGATGACTTAATCAAACTGGCTGCAGCTGCCAATTGACCCTTTCAAACATCGCTTTATATTGTGATGTAGACACTAATTTTGATCAAATTTAAGGATTTCATAGATCATTCAATGGTACAATTTTTCAATTCACATTTATGACAATCATTAATGGATAAAACATCGCTTCTTCAAACCAATGATATATCATCTGTCAGTGATTTATCTACACCTGCTCAGAAGCCAATATTCAACACTAATTCTCCAAATAATTCCCAAATTGGAACTACATATTTTCCACTTCATGTACTTGGGAAACCAATGATAACCAATGATAACCAATGTTATGACTTTGTAGAGACCCATGAAGATCCGGGGTAGAATAGGTCTTCAGCAACCCATGCTTGCTGAAAAAGGCGACTAAGCTCGTCGTAAGAGGCGACTAACAGGATCGGGTGGTTGGGCTTGCTTACTTGGTTGATGCATGACATTGTATCCCAATTGCATGGATTGATACTCATGATGTCAATCACTGGATTGTCTGGTCCAGACTTGATTTTTTTCAGACCGCCTTCATATAGCTGGAATATTGCTGAATGCGGCGTTAAACAACACACACACAAACTTTGTAGAGCTGATTTGTATTTGACTGTTAAAAGGACCAATAAATATAAAGGAAAAGTCTTTTGTGCTAAGTTTTACAATAATGCATTGAATGCAATCTTAAAATACCTCCTCAATCGAGAAATACCAATTTAAAAAAAATCCCAATTTGAACCAAAAGTATATGAGTTTTTCCAAGTATATATGCCAAAGGTACTTAGTTTGGATCGCAAGATAAATCCCTGCCTATTCAAAGCCATTTTGCCATGTACACAACACTTAGAAGCCTGGAGGCATCCTACAGTGATATCCAGAACATAATTATTGAAATATTAAACTGTTTAATTACATTCACTGAGCAGTTTCTTCACACGTAGCAGTGTTCATCAGATAGTGACTGATTGACTAATGCATCTATGCTCCCACCACTTGCTTCCCTAATCATGCTAATAGAGTTTACATGCTGATAGCTATCACAAACAACACAGGGTTACCGATTCATCCAACTCTGAATTACTATGGTCAAGACATGCTTGAAAACTAGACCATGACAACTGGACATGCAGGATTACCGTATTCAACATAATAAGCGCCCAGGACTCTCTCAACATTAGAAATAGGGGGCTCTTATTAGAATATTATTTTGGTGAAAAACAACAGTTGAACGATCGTAAATTTCGTGATTTATGCTGACAGCCTGAAATGTTTATAAATGACAGATATATTTTTCCAGAATTTAATTTCCCATAAATAAGTATGCATATAACACACATATTATACACAAATTTATAAGTCTTGTGTACATTGATCAATCGGAAGGGGTGCTAATATATTAACAAATAAAGCCGTGGGCGCTTATTAGAGCAGGGTGCTTATTATGTCGAAAATGGTATATGAACTGGCATACACTAAGGTATCAGACATATAAGAATTGGCTTCAATACATTTTGCATTTATGAAGGTATAAACTTAAAATATCGTGTGAACACTTTTCATATCTTCCCGAGGCAAGCGAGTTAACTGACAATAAAAGTCCAGTTTCCACCCTTGCCGAACTAGGCTGGTATTATGGAGTTACATTTTGGCTGGACTATCAAGTCTATGCATAGTCCAATCAAAATCGCGCTCCAAAATCGAAATCCGGTTTGTAAACTGTCATGCAGATTTCGGATGCAGGATTTGCAAAGCATGTGCACTGCCAACTCGTTGTCAACAGATATTTTCTAAATCTTTTCATGTTTTTAATCAAGGTTCTTACTTAATTTGATGCACTTCACGATGTAAGACCCAGTGATTGACATAATGAGCATCAATCCACGCAATAGGGATACGATGACATGCATCAACTAAGTCAGTGAGCCTGACCACCCAATCCTGTTAGTCCCCTCTTACTACAAACACAGTCGCTTTTTAAGGCAAGCATGGGTTGCTGAAGACCTATTCTACCCTACATCTTCACAGGTCTCTTATAAATAAGAACGTCAACAACAGGTGGGCGAGTGTGGTTTTACTCCACTTAAGAAACAGTCCAGTAATATCCACACAGAACACTAGACATGCCAGAAATTGGCTTCACACATTGTGCCCATGTGGGCAGTCAAAAACCCAGGTGTCTAAGAAGACAAACAAATGCTTTACCCACAAGGCTACCCCCACCACCCCCACCACCCCCACCACCCCTACACTTTAGTAACTATGACAGAATATCAAATAAAGAAACACAGAAGACCCAGTCTTTCAACTGTAAAATGGAAGTCTGACAAACACTTTTTCCTTCCAGAATTCCTATTGCAAGAAAGCACACAAGTGCCATGTAACTTAGCAACACAACACTAGCTCTTCCACATCCCGGGAGATTAAATGAGTTTCCGATGAAAAACAAATTGGACACAGGGTCGAAACAGAAGCAAACAGCAATATTTTGAAGGCTTCCTAGTTTGGCCATGTTTACACCAAATTGCATGAACTTTCACATAGTTTTGTAATGTGTATTTCCAAAAATAGTTAAAAATATTTTGAAGTGGCTTGTCACATTTGAAGTGGCTTGTCACATTTGAAGAGGCTACAAAAGAATTTAAATGCGGTATGAACAAGCTATGATGTTATCAGTAGCCTTGAATTCATCTGTAACCTTGAACATGACATGGCCATCTTCAACATGTGGATACATGTATTACAAAGAGGTGACAAAAATCTGATACAGCCAAGTACTGATCCTGATGATAGAGAAATAGGAAAAATGAATCTTTTTCATGGAATTGCTCATCTTGCGAAAATGACAAATGACATGAGATCAAAACTGGAGTATTAGGTGCCTCTTCTTCCAAACAGTGGGGTCTGAGGTATCTCTTCTCCAACACTGAACAGATTAATGTAGTTGGTGCCTTGAAATGAACCTCAGTTGTCAGAGAATTAATATCCTTAATTGCCATAAATAGACAAACAGGGTCGTGGCTATAGTCATTTGACAGTCAATCAGTTGCTTCATTGTGATTACCATCACTCATTGGGTGATATTAAAACATCACACAGATGACCAAGATCTGTGGAATATCTTTGATTTGACTACAATATGCACAACCCAATAATTTAACAATAGGTCAACATTAGGGCTGGGACGGCTAACTCGGGTCGGGTGGGTACTGAGTAGGTCCCTGGTACCCACAGGACAACCCGGATCCGTTGTTAGTCACGTGATACATTGTTTAATGACAAAAATTATCTAGAACTCTAGTTACACATTTAGTTTGCATTTCTTTTTGACAATGAATCCTTCTGATGTTTCATATGGTTGAATAAACATATAACTTAATTCAACTTCATTGTATGAATGACCAGATTATTCCATAATGTATCTAAATACGTTTTGCCAGGGCAATGCTAATGTTCCCAATCGGACATTTTGAGACATCTACTGAGACCAACAGTGGGTACCCTGGTAGGGTCAGGTAATAGGGGGGTGGGTACCTGGGTAGTAAATTTAGACTCATCCCAGCCCCTTAGTCAACATGGTCACAGCTCATAAAACCAAACACAAATGGACTTAATGGCTAGTGGATGCCTGTGGGGAGTCTGGGGCGGAATAGGTTCCAAGTTCGCCATATCTCCCATAACAGCAAACACTAAAATGAGGATTATTTGCTGACAAGTATGATTTGGCTGATCGGGTCTTATTGTGTCTGATGGAGCGGATAATTGCTATTGCTCTAAACACTGACCTCTTTGTCCAGACTTGATTACTAATATACATCTGTGATTAAGTCCATTTTGTTCTTTCATAGCATTATTCCAGTAATGCTGATGTGTTAACATTTGTCCCCATGATACTAAGGTCTTCAATTAATAATCAAAAAAGGCCCATTTGCAAAGAAAACAGTATCTAAATCAGCAGTGATCAGTGGTCAAGTTTAACATGAATAACCATGAAAGTCATATCTCTTATCAATTGTTAAAGTTACGATTTAGGTGATCCCTAGATTCAGCTACATGTCCTGTATCTTCTTGTGCATAATGCACACACCCTATTCTTGGCTAAAAGTTTAGCTATTATAACACACAGTCAAAAACTAACACATATGGCTTGAGGAGAAGTGAGTGAGTGGGTATGGTTTTACGCCGCTTTTAGCAATATTCCAGCAACATCACGGCGGGGGACACCAGAAATGGGCTTCACACATTTTACCCATGTCGGGAATCGAACCCGAGTCTTCGGCGTGACGAGCGAACACTTTAACCACTAAGCTACCCGACCGCCCCCTTGAGGAGAAAGAGCAGGAGAGAAAACAAATCATGGACATGAAAATGTAAATTATGTCATAAAGACGATTATATACAAATTTAAATGGCATTTAATGTTATGGTACTTAACCTATGGTTATTGTTTCACTGAAAATAATAAATAATACATCAACTGCTGACTTGTTATTGTATGTGTGAATAAATATTCGTATTCGTTACCCAATACTCGTTATACAAATCGTTTCCACCTCATAGTGTATACATTGCAGCACTACTATTAAGTCTTTTCGTCCAAAAGCCCAATCAGCTCGAATAATCACTGATATCAGAAGCAACTCATATCATGTGTATTAATCATTATGGACACAAGCACTGCACTACATGCAAGTACGCTATGAGGAGGTCAAATATCACTTCACCCATACAGGTCCCTGCACATCAGGTGAGGAGCTGTGAGGAGCTGTGAGGAGCTGTGTCAAGTGAGTGAGTGAGTATGGTTTTGCACCGCTTTTAGCAATATTCCAGCAATATCACGGCGGGGGACACCAGAAATGGACTTCACACACTGAACCCATGTCGGGAATCGAACCCTTTAACCACTAGGCTATCTGACCGCCCCAGCTGTGACAAGAAACTGACCTCTCGCCTAACGCTTTAACCTGTCTATGACCATGATAGTTGTTGTAATCACATCACTTAGGCTATCTGTACACTTATATGCATATCAGCTCCTTTTCTTACTAATCACAATAATGGTGGTTGAATCTACAATGAAATGTTGCTACACTTGTAAATATGTTACAAAGAAGTTTATCATAATTACCATCTTAGTATCTTTAGTACTTGGTCATTATTTTTATCATAATTACCATCTTAGTATCCTTAGTATTCTGTCATTATTTTTATCATAATAACCGTCTTAGTATCTTTAGTATTCTGTCATTATTGTTATCATAATTACCATCTTAGTATCTTTAGTATTCTGTCAATATTGTTATAATAATTACCATCTTAGTATCTTTAGTATTCTGTCATTATTGTTATCATAATTACCATGTTAGTATCTTTAGTATTCTGTCATTATTGTTATCATAATTACCATCTCAGTATCTTAAGTATTCTGTCATTATTTTTATCATAATTACCATCTAAGTATCTTTAGTATTCTGTCAATATTAAGTCTTCTTCAAGGAGGTTTTGTTTTTCTCATTTCATTGTATTTCACTTCAGGGAAATGACTGTCACGGACTTCAATGACGATGGTGACAGATACTCCATCAGTGGGAATACTACTTACAAGCAAGGAAGCAGCAATAGAAACTAACTGTTTTAGTCCTCTAGTCCTTATGATGATAACATATACCAAAACCCTTAATAACAGCAAATTTCTACTAGTCCTTATGATACCTTAACTGTTGGGCAGTTTGGCAAGGACTACAGGACTTGTGCCAATTTCTAATGCTGGAAGGCTTTCTAGTCTGCTAAATTCCAAAAGTGAGTGAGTGAGTGAGTTGTGTTTAATGTAGCTTTTAACAGTATTCCAGTTATATCGCGGCGTGTCAGCTTAATGTGGGAGGAAAGCCCGAAGTGATGCAGGTCTCAGATGTTTATCACTTCGATGAAACCCACGAGCACGGGTATGGTGCTGACAAACCTAGAAACATAATCGGGGCCAACCGGGATTCGAACCCACAATCATAGGTTTCTGGCGTGCCAAAGGGAGGCAAATCTGCACAGCGAATCGCGGCACCTTAGACGACTGGGCCACCTGTGCCCCCAAATTCCAAAAGCCCTTCATTCATGAAAGTCAACACTTGAGCATCTGTTACTGTAGTCTGAGGTCAGTGACAGCTGTCATCCTGGGCATATGGTGTGAATCATGGTGAGGGAGGACCTGTCAGACCCACTGCCATGGTCTAATGGTCACTCAGATTCTGGGAGTATGATAGGATAGCCACCACTTCTGTGTTAGTATCTGATAGCAATTATGAAATAATTTAATTGTCAGTCTTACAGACAACTTGGGTAGACTTGGTATATAGGTACCAATCACTATAAATTACATTTTTTTACGGAAGTTCCCAATAAAAAATGTTCCACACATGCCCTCTCATTTGAGCATTTGCCATTTTGGTGGCGTGATTGTGGAAGATAAGACTTATATAGCATGCATTTTTACCCAGTGTCATATCAATGTTATTTCAATTATTATAATTCGGCTTATGAAAGCTTTTCGGTAAGTTTGACCTTTTAAAACAAGCGCTTTATCTGTAAACACATCCGAATCGTGAATAGACTTATTGCAACTGTAAACACAGCCAATAAATCTGAATAACTTGTTTATATCATAAAAAGTATTTCTACAAATGTATTTTGGTATGCCTCGTTTATATAATTCATGGTACACCGTACTCCCGTGTAATCTGTTGACTTGGCACTCCCGGTACCAAAAGCAGAATATCTTGATTTATGAGTTCGGCACTCCCGGTAACTATCTGAAATTCTGATTGGTGTTCCCAGATTTTAGGGGCACCATTTTGTTGCCTAATACTGTCTTTCAATTGTTGGAGCAAAATTGAATGGGTATAGGGAGAAAAAGACCCCATTTTGAAAAAGGGGGGGTACAGGATTATAAAGTCACTCTGTGGACACCATGGCATGTTCGTTTGACAGGACCATGTACGTCAATTGCAGCAGACATTTTGACGACACTATTTCAACATGGTCATTCTATGTTTACTGAAACCATGCATGTTGGTGAACAGTTTATGGAAGCTGGTGGTAAAACAACAAGACTAACATGATTACAATTTCATGCGCTAGTTTAATCACTTTGACGAAGTGCATCAACGTCAAATCATCCAACTACCATCATCAGCTGTGAATAATCAAACAATCTGAAGCAATAACCACTCTCTTTACCATGCTACCCACACATTAAATATAACTGTTGTAGCAAATAATCCTTATTTGTCATGATGATATTCCAGTTCCTCAGAAATATTATAAATTGACAAGTGCAATGGCCCATTGTCAAAATGTAATGGCTCGTTATTTTACAAATGGTCCATTAATTTGGTTTTGATGGGGGCTATGGGCACATACCTATGCTACCTTTCCCAATAACTGATATCATGCTGACAGTGGTTTCCATGTTGTCCTTATTATGTAGTGCAGAGAATTGTTATGGTGAATACCTGGGTTAGATACCCTTGATGATCCGGGGTAGAATAGGTCTTCAGCAACCCATGCTTGCTGTAAAAAGCGACTATGATTGTCGTAAGAGGCGACTAACGAGATTGGGTGGTCAGGCTTGCTGACTTGGTTGATGCATGTCATCATATCCCAATTGTTTGGATCGATAATCATGATGACAATTACTGTATTATCTGGTCCAGACTCGCTTATTTACAGACCACTGTCATATAGCTGGAATATTGCTGAGTGAGACGTTAAACAACAAATAAACAATCAAACAAACATCCAGGGTTAGAAACTGAACCATAGACTTGACATCTACCTAATCATAAAAGTTGTAGTTCACAAGTAAATGTTACAAGTTCTGCCTGAATTTTACAAGTCTTGGACTGGTGGACTTATGCCAATGTTTACCCCTGGAAACAAATCTTGTTATATCAGTCAATTACATGTTCCAACCAACAGACACCTGACAATCAATCAACCGTAGATAATGCTGCATGGATTACCTGCGTCTATTAACCAGTGACTCGGTAAAACATTTGGGGTGTCCAAGGCATGAACTTAGGGATCCAGGGCTTGCGACATGTGACATGCTTCACTTGATTTCCATGAATTTTACACTAATGTCATATCTTAACACATGCTCAGGAGCCTGTAGCCTATAATCATGACAATAGTAGGGATTTCAATGTTAGATTGAAGAAAAACCAGTGACATGCTGAATTTTGAGTGTATTTCCTACCAGAATGGAAATGGTTGTTTTGGTTGGTTGGTTTGTTGTTTAACGCAGCACTCAGCAATATTCCAGCTATATGACGGCGGTCTGTAAATAATCGATTCTGGACCACACAATCAAGTGATTGACATCATGAGCATCGATCCACACAATTTGGATCGATGACGGGCATCAACCAAGTCAGCGAGACTGACTACCTGATCCTTTTAGTTGCCTTTTACGACAAGCATAGTCGCCTTGTACGGCAAGCATGGGTTGCTGAAGACCTATTCTACCCCGGATCTTCAAGGGACGTATCAGCATAAAACAAGTAGGATAAACAATGAACAAAGAATTTACTATGAATGGTCATTGTGGTATTACATTAGCTCTTTGAGATACAAGACTAGCAAAATTTGAGCTTAGATAACTTTCATGATCCCCGAGCCAGATGAATATAAGTTATTCATACTGAAGTAGTCACGTTGGTATTGACTGGTGAGGACATGGTGACTGCACATTACTCTAGCCACACAGGCATGGCATGACTACTTCAGACAAGGTGACGAAATCACAAATGAGAGGGCATGATCACTATGAAAGCTCCATATTATAAAATATTAATAGGGTTCACCCTGTGACAAAGTATTCCATCCTTCTTTTCTGCACTTTCAACACGTGCATAATGTGTCCTATTTAAATAGCAATACTGTATTCGACATAATAAGCGCCCCGCTCTAATAATTGCCATCGGCGACATTTGCTAATATATTGGCAAGTGAACAATCCCAATTAGCACCCCTTCCAATTGATCAATGTACACAAGACTTTTTTATTCGCGTATAATACGCACTCATGTGTTCTATGCACCCTTAATTATGGGCAATTAAATTATGGAAAAATATATCTGTCGTACATAAATATTTCAGCATAAATGATGATATTTATCTTTCAACTGTTTTTTTCCACCAAAATAATATTCTAATAAGAGCCCCCTATTTCTAATTTTGAGAGTGCCCTGGGCGCTTATTATGTTGAATACGGTACCTTAGCATGTTTTGTTGGCCTATTGGCCTGTGAATGATGCAACATTGCATTTTTACCTTCAAGTGCTTGAGTCAATACTGTCACTATATTTGCTTGTGAACAGTGAAGGAATGGATCCTGTCATTATTTGATACAGTGATAACATATTAATATAATTTCCATTACTATCTTAATAATAATTGACAAAAACAAATAGGCTCCAACAAATGTGTTGAAAGGGTTGAAATTGAATGTAAACATCGTGGAAGACCCCTTTCAAAAAGATAGTGACATTATCATGATTAGGAAATTCAAAGTTCACTATTGAATTATGTCTATATGTCAGTGCATCAGCCAAAAAAACGAGTACATGTTTTTTTTTAGTCACAATGTTTGGATTGGTGATGTATTCCCATTGTTATTGAATAGGCCCTAATCAACTGATACGATAAGCCTGATGGACTTGTTCAAGGCCGTTTCTAAACATATTTGCAGGTGAGCCTTCTGTGTGGGCACTGCAGATATGAACTGAAGTGTACGTTGCAAAACAAGAAATGAACAATATCAAGGTCGCTGAAAAATTGTAAACAAATGCCAAATGCGTTAGGTAATGGTAAGAATCGAGGTCAAAGATAACATGGTCAATCGCATCTAACATATTTCCATCAGAGACAGTACGTGACACAAGACATTGGCCTGGTGCAAAGTTGATTGTGAGACATAATTTTGACATAAAGCTAGTTACAAGGATTAAATTCACACTGCGTAAAAGAATGTAGGCCATGCCAGTCCCAAACATTAAAACACACGATACGGGCCTTACCTGTACGCAAGAGTTAAACACTGGAATAGCTTGGTTAGCGACGCGTCGATTGCAAGAGTCCTTGTGCTTCTTGGACCAAAACTATAGGTCTGAGAAGTCTCCTTCGTCGCTTCCATAAAATCGTATCCGACAGAATCACCGGACTTGTCGTCATATTCGTCGAATTCGTCAGTAGCGGGGTCGTGTACACGACTTATCATGAAATGCCCACTATGAATTTGGTTCGCCTTTTCGGTTTTCATTCCTTCTGATTTGTTACTCTGAATTTCCAACATAGTTTCCGGTGAATGCGTTTTCAAGGGGTCTTCTATGGCCATAACAAATCCAGACACTGTACTGACAGTACTTCAGTGCTAAATACTTTTGAGAAAACAATTCAAGAATGTCTGTGGTCGACATTACTCTCGTGATCACTCGCTGAGGGTGTGAACGATAGCCAATCAAAACACAGTATTTCAAGGTTAGGAAAAGACAACTCATGAGTAAATCTTTCCATGTAATTTCAAGTTATAATCGTAAAAATCAGTTCAAATCCTTACATCTCAACTACGGCATGTATTTTTCATTTCAAGGCCACAATTATGATTCTTTGTTTTTTAATTTGTTTTGATAAGATTCCGTTTTGATAAGATTGAATATCGTTCAAAACGTAGATATTAAGTTTATGAATAAAAGTCTAGTGTCTACAAAATAAAAGCCACAAAAGTATTTTCATAATCACAGTTAATCTTTGCTGACGCCACTTTCTGTACAAGAGTCATAATCAGTTTCAATGATAAGGACAAAGCTACGGGAATAATTGAAAACAGAAATGTCCTCACTGACCTACTCCTTGTGTTCCATAGTAACCCATGAGTAAGCGACATAGAAAAGCACGTCACATTTCCACAATCTTGTGTACTCTTCCAGTGAAGGATTAGAAAGTATTGTCTGAAAGTGAAACGCTAGCTTAATGTAATCAACGTCACCACGTATTCATAAATTGACACAGATAATTAACCTTCATCAGAATAGTGTTGCTTTTAATTACCTGATTCAATATACTAGGATTGCAAATTGGCCCAACTCCAACACCATTTTAATTGCTTATTGGCGCTCATTGGCGTTAACTGGTAATCTCTCATTACTTTGACGCACCACCAGTTAGCTTAAAACAATACATTCCATGGTTGAGTGAACAGCAAGTCAACTGACCTTTACCTCAAAAACAACAACAACAACAACAACAACAGCAAACGATTATTTCACTTCAAGGTACTAGCTAGGACATGTTGAAGCTATAAGTGAAGATATATGATGTGACAATGGAATGAGGCAGACGAGCGTCAGCTATGCGTGTAACTGCAATACAATCATACATTTGATTAAAGATCTTCAGGATTTCTTTTCCAAACTGTGCTAGTTTTTAGTGTTCTAATAAACTTTCAGTATTTAGTAGCATATCATATTATTTTACACAAATAATACATTATACATAACATCAAACAAATAATACATTATACATAACATCACACAAATAATACATTATACAAAACATTATACACAACATTACACAAATAATACATTAAACACAACATTACACAAATAACACATTATACACAACATTACACAAATAATACACTATACACAACATTACACAAATAACACATTATACATAACATTACACAAATAATACATTATACATAACATTAGACAAATAATACATTATACACAACATTACACAAATAATACATTAAACACAACATTACACAAATAACACATTAAACACAACATTACACAAATAACACATTATACACAACATTACACAAATAACACATTAAACACAACATTACACAAATAATACATTAAACACAACATTACACAAATAATACATTAAACACAACATTACACAAATAACACATTAAACACAACATTACACAAATAACACATTATACACAACATTACACAAATAACACATTAAACACAACATTACACAAATAATACATTAAACACAACATTACACAAATAATACATTAAACACAACATTACACAAATAACACATTATACACAACATTACACAAATAACACATTATACACAACATAACACAAATAATACATTATACACAACATTACACAAATAATACATTAAACATAACATAACACAAATAACACATTAAACACAACATTACACAAATAACACATTATACACAACATTACACAAATAATACATTATACACAACAGTACACAAATAATACATTAAACACAACATTACACAAATAATACATTAAACACAACATTACACAAATAACACATTAAACACAACATTACACAAATAACACATTATACACAACATTACACAAATAATACATTATACACAACAGTACACAAATAATACATTAAACACAACATTACACAAATAACACATTATACACAACATTACACAAATAATACATTATACACAACAGTACACAAATAACACATTATACATAACATTACACAAATAATACATTATACACAACAGTACCCAAATAATACATTATACATAACATTACAACAATTATACATAAAACATAACATTATACAAATAATACATTATACATAACATAACACAAATAATGCATTATACACAACATTACACAAATAATACATTATACACAACATTACACAAATAACACATTATACACAACATTACACAAATAATACATTATACACAACAGTACACAAATAATACATTAAACACAACATTACACAAATAACACATTATACACAACATTACACAAAAAATACACTATACACAACATTACACAAATAACACATTATACATAACATTACACAAATAATACATTATACACAACAGTACACAAATAATACATTATACATAACATTACAACAATTATACATAAAACATAACATTATACAAATAATACATTATACATAACATAACACAAATAATGCATTATACACAACATTACACAAATAATACATTATACACAACATTACACAAATAATACATTATACAATTTCGTTTGTTTATTAAAAGTTATCTTAGACTAATATGTCAACATTCTTTGTTTGATTAAATCAGTAATAGGGGTTCTTCCCAGTTATCCGTATAAAATACCCTAAGTATATATTTTCAGAAATCTATGTGAACCTTTTCTATCATATTTAGTTTGCCAAATCCCAAACTGTCGGAACCAGATGTTAATATAGGCACGCTTTATCAAATAGTAATAACTGTCAGTCTATTGGTAAGTCAAGATTACGTATTCTAATATATAAAGATTGAGCTGCTAACGACAGATTGTCTTCTAGGAAATTTCCAGTTCGTTTCCAAATACTTATATTGATCTACTTCTTCAACATCATCCCCTGTCCTAAACACATTATTGTTCTTTATTGATCCAAATACAACCACCTTAGTTTTATCAATATTAATATTCAACCTCCATTGTTTAAATATTTATTAAAAAAATATTCATATTATTTTGAAGATCACAGTCGTTTTCTGCAAGTATAATAGTATCATCTGCGTACATCAAAACAATAATATTGTTACAGATTCTAACTACTTCATCTTCCGATATAAGATCAATGCTTTTACACATTTTCTGTTGTAAATATTCTTCAAGGCCGCAGTTTAACATGAATACCCCACTCAGACATAGCATACAGATTCCGAACTCACCACTCCTTGTTTGAGCCTCTTAATGCCGAGCGCTAGCATACAGCAAAACAATAATATTTTTACAGATTCTAACTACTTCATTTTCCGATATAACAACAATGCGATTACACATTTTTCTGTTGTAAATATTCTTCACGGCCGCAGTTTAACATGAATGCCCCACTCAGACATAGCATACAGATTCCGAATGACCCGTCCTTGTTTGAGCCTCTTAATGCCGAGCACCAGGCATTAACGTCATTTAATATGACGCGACCAGGGATTAAACCCCGCACCATCCGCTCTCCGGGTGGACGTTCTACCACTAGACCACGTTGGCGGTCGTTTATTATAAACAAACACCGGGTTGGCAATTGAAGTTATTTATTTCAAAGTATCCTATTATGATTTTCCTTAACTTTACCTCAAGGCTTCTTGTGGGTCTTCCTTGCACACCAAGGTTCAGAGTTTTCTCCACAGGTCTTGGCAGGAGTGAAAGAAGCAGCCTTTGATCTCAATGGCAAGTTTGTTTGTTGTTTAACGCCACACTCAGCAGTATTACAGCTATATGACGGCGGTCTGAAAATAATCGAGACTGGACCAGACAGTGATTGACATTGAGCATCGATCTACGCATCGATCTACGCAATTGGGATACGATGACATACATCAACCAAGTCAGCGATCTTGATCACCTCATCCCGTTAGTCGCCTCTTATGACAAGCATTGTCGCCTCTTACGACAAGCAGGGTTGGCTGAAGGCCTATTCTACCCCGGGTCTTCACAGGTGCAGGGGCAAGTGTTTGTTGAGACGTGCTAAGACGTGATATGTTTTACTTTCGTTAATCCAGCCACGCTTACCAACTGTGGTCACGTCGAAGACCCGGGTTCGATTCCCGACATGGGTACAATGTGTGAAGCCCATTTCTGGTGTCCCCCGCCGTGATATTGCTGGAATATTGCAGAAAGCGGCGTAAAACCATACTCACTCACTCACTCACTTACCAACTGTACCATCATTTTATTTCCTTGTTTGATTGTATTGACAACAGGAAAGAAGATTCAATATGGCCATTATGGCGGCCTTTGACAACGTCCAGGGCCCCGTTCCACAAAGCAATCTTAGCGCTACGACTGTCGTAAGTCAGTGTTAAAAAATCACCTTAGCGCTAAGATCGTTTTGTGGACCGGGCCCTGGACGTTGCTGAGTTTATGACGACTCTATATCTGTACATACTTCCAACTTGTCCAACACCTTTTGGGGCGGTCGGGTAGCCTAGTGGTTAAAGCGTTCGTTCGTCACGCCGAAGACCCGGGTTCGATTCCCGACATGGGTACAATGTGTGAAGCCCATTTCTGGTGTCCCCCGCCGTGATATTGCTGGAATATTGCTAAAAGCGGCGTAAAACCATACTCACTCACTCACTCCAGCACGTTTTGTTTCTGCTATATCTGCATCCAGGCGTAATGGTTGGCAGGACAGTGGAATATCATATCTATATAAATAATAATTTACAATATTGACAACTATAAATATATTACATTTATATGATAACTTTAGTTTATGAAGTCACATTTTTAAATAAATCAGTTGCATTTAATGAGTCAAGTACTTGACATATACACTATTTACAGAATTTAAAATATCAGGTATATAAAGCTTATCAAGTCTCATTCACTGGTACTTTGTCCACAGTCTTTGTCTACTAGCATGTGCGTGTGTGTCTCCCATCTGTCTCCCAGTATTAAATGCATGAAACTTACGTTCGTGTCTCTTTAAATATTTGTCCCAAGTCTTAGTCTGCATGCATGTATGTGTATCTCTCTGAAGCACTGCCCCCAGTCCCACACCCAAGTCTTAGTCTGCATGCATGTATGTGTATCTCTCTGAAGCACCGCCCCCAGTCCCACACCCAAGTCTTAGTCTGCATGCATGTATGTGTATCTCTCTGAAGCACCGCCCCCAGTCCCACACCCAAGTCTTAGTCTGCATGCATGTATGTGTATCTCTCTGAAGCACTGCCCCCAGTCCCACACCCAAGTCTTTGTCTGCATGCATGTATGTGTATCTCTCTGAAGCACTGCCCTCAGTCCCACACCCAAGTCTTAGTCTGCATGCATGTATGTGTATCTCTCTGAAGCACTGCCCCCAGTCCCACCCCCAAGTCTTAGTCTGCATGCATGTATGTGTATCTCTCTGAAGCACTGCCCCCAGTCCCACACCCAAGTCTTAGTCTGTATGCATGTATGTGTATCTCTCTGAAGCACTGCCCCCAGTCCCACCCCCAAGTCTTAGTCTGCAGGCTTGTATGTGTATCTCTCTGAAGCACTGCCCCCAGTCCCACACCCAAGTCTTAGTCTGCATGCATGTATGTGTATCTCTCTGAAGCACTGCCCCCAGTCCCACACCCAAGTCTTAGTCTGCATGCATGTATGTGTATCTCTCCGAAGCACTGCCCCCAGTCCCACACCCAAGTCTTAGTCTGCATGCATGAATGTGTATCTCTCTGAAGCACTGCCCCCAGTCCCACACCCAAGTCTTAATCTGTACTTTGATGTCTATATGTCTCTCTAAGCACGTCCTACATTACCAGACCGCATGTAGGTATTCGCGTTTCTCATTTTCGTTGTCCCCATTTCTTGGTCTTCATAAACATGTATGTCGGTGTCTCTATAAATATTTGTCCCTAAGTCTTAGTCTGTATGTACGTAAGTGTGTCCCTCTAACTCTGAACCCAGTCTGCATGTATCTCTTTAAATATTTGTCTAAAATCTGCATGCTAAGTTTTGTCTCCCAGTCTCAGTCTGCACCCGTGTCTACCTCAGCCCCTATCTCCCAGTCTTAGTCTGCACCCGTGTCTACCTCATACCCTGTCTCCCAGTCTCAGTCTGCACCTGTGTCTACCTCAGCCCCTGTCTCCCAGTCTTAGTCTGCACCTGTGTCTACCTCAGCCCCTGTCTCCCAGTCTCAGTCTGCACCTGTGTCTACCTCAGCCCCTGTCTCCCAGTCTTAGTCTGCACCTGTGTCTACCCCAGCCCCTGTCTCCTAGTCTCAGTCTGCACCCGTGTCTACCTCAGCCCCTGTCTCCTAGTCTCAGTCTGCACCTGTGTCTACCTCAGCCCCTGTCTCCTAGTCTCAGTCTGCACCCGTGTCTACCCCAGCCCCTGTCTCCCAGTCTTAGTCTGCACCCGTGTCTACCTCAACCCCTGTCTCCCTGTCTTAGTCTGCACCCGTGTCTACCCCAGCCCCTGTCTCCCAGTCTTAGTCTGCACCTGTGTCTACCTCAGCCCCTGTCTCCCAGTCTCAGTCTGCACCTGTGTCTACCTCAGCCCCTGTCTCCCAGTCTTAGTCTGCACCCGTGTCTACCCCAGCCCCTGTCTCCCAGTCTTAGTCTGCACCTCAGTGTCTACCTCAGCCCCTGTTTCCCAGTCTTAGTCTGCACCCGTGTCTACCCCAGCCCCTGTCTCCCAGTCTTAGTCTGCACCTGTGTCTACCTCAGCCCCTGTCTCCCAGTCTCAGTCTGCACCTGTGTCTACCTCAGCCCCTGTCTCCCAGTCTTAGTCTGCACCTGTGTCTACCTCAGCCCCTGTCTCCCAGTCTTAGTCTGCACCTGTGTCTACCTCAGCCCCTGTCTCCCAGTCTCAGTCTGCACCTGTGTCTACCCCAGCCCCTGTCTCCCAGTCTTAGTCTGCACCTGTGTCTACCTCAGCCCCTGTCTCCCAGTCTCAGTCTGCACCTGTGTCTACCCCAGCCCCTGTCTCCCAGTCTTAGTCTGCACCCGTGTCTACCTCAGCCCCTGTCTCCCTGTCTTAGTCTGCACCCGTGTCTACCCCAGCCCCTGTCTCCCAGTCTTAGTCTGCACCTGTGTCTACCTCAGCCCCTGTCTCCTAGTCTCAGTCTGCACCCGTGTCTACCTCAGACCCTGTCTCCCAGTCTCAGTCTGCACCCGTGTCTACCCCAGCCCCTGTCTCCCAGTCTTAGTCTGCACCTCCGTGTCTACCTCAGCCCCTATCTCCCAGTCTTAGTCTGCACCCGTGTCTACCTCATACCCTGTCTCCCAGTCTCAGTCTGCACCTCCGTGTCTACCCCAGCCCCTGTCTCCCAGTCTTAGTCTGCACCCGTGTCTACCTCAGCCCCTGTCTCCCAGTCTTAGTCTGCACCTCCGTGTCTACCTCAGCCCCTGTCTCCCAGTCTCAGTCTGCACCTGTGTCTACCTCAGCCCCTGTCTCCCAGTCTTAGTCTGCACCTCCGTGTCTACCTCAGCCCCTGTCTCCCAGTCTTAGTCTGCACCCGTGTCTACCTCAGCCCCTGTCTCCCAGTCTCAGTCTGCACCTCCGTGTCTACCTCAGCCCCTGTCTCCCAGTCTCAGTCTGCACCTCCGTGTCTACCCCAGCCCCTGTCTCCCACTCTTAGTCTGCACCGCCGTGTCTACCTCAGCCCCTGTCTCCCAGTCTTAGTCTGCACCTCAGTGTCTACCTCAACCCCTGTCTCCCAGTCTTAGTCTGCACTGCCGTGTCTACCCCAGCCCCTGTCTCCCAGTCTTAGTCTGCACCGCCGTGTCTACCTCTGCCCCTGTCTCTCAGTCTTAGTCTGCACCCGTGTCTACCTCAGCCCCTGTCTCCCAGTCCTAGTCTGCACCGCCGTGTCTACCTCAGCCCCTGTCTCCCACTCTTAGTCTGCACCGCCGTGTCTACCACAGCCCCTGTCTCCTAGTCTCAGTCTGCACCCGTGTCTACCTCAGCCCCTGTCTCCCAGTCTTAGTCTGCACCCGTGTCTACCCCAGCCCCTGTCTCCCAGTCTTAGTCTGCACCCGTGTCTACCTCAGCCCCTGTCTCCCAGTCTTAGTCTGCACCGTGTCTACCTCAGCCCCATCTCCCAGTCTTAGTCTGCAACCGTGTCTACCTCAGCCCCTGTCACCCAGTCTTAGTCTGCACCCGTGCCTCCCTCAGCCCCTGTCTCCCAGTCTTAGTCTGCACCCGTGTCTACCCCAGCCCCTGTCTCCCAGTCTTAGTCTGCACCTGTGTCTACCTCAGCCCCTGTCTCCCAGTCTTAGTCTGCACCCGTGTCTACCTCAGCCCCTGTTTCCCAGTCTTAGTCTGCACCTGTGTCTACCTCAGCCCCTGTCTCCCAGTCTTAGTCTGCACCTCAGTGTCTTCCTCAGCCGCAGAGCTACCCGCGGATCAGTCTGAATGTCTACACCATACTTCGCCTGTCTCTCAAAGCATGTATGTGCATGTATGAATTTCCAAGCCCTATAAGTACTATGTGTTTACCAGGCAGTGTTATGTGATGGCGTTTTTGTCGGGTTTAACCGAGTTTCAATGTTGACTCTCAGCCATCTTATGTTCAAACAGACGTTGTAACTCACATGCGTAGAATCAAGGGGGCGTCAGATAGTGCGAGATAAGCCACGGCATAACTGGGCCAATGTTCATTGACGCTGTACTCTACGTGGATCGTCCTTCGCTCCAGATCGAGCATATTCGTACACACCAGGAAAAACCCAGATAGTGGGTTAAGGTAACCCAAAGATAATGTGCGGAATACGTGGATGCACGATAGGTTACCTCGACCCCTCCACACCCCAGCCCTTCACCAAACCAGGCTCTAACTTCGGCTTTTAACCAAAGCAGGCTCTAACTTCGGCTTTTAACCAAACCAGACTCCAACTTCGGCTTTTAACCAAACCAGGCTTTAACTTCGGCTTTTAACCAAACCAGGCTTTAACTTCGGCTTTTAACCAAACCAGACTCTAACTTCGGCTTTTAACCAAACCAGGCTCTAACTTCGGCTTTTAACCAAACCAGGCTCTAACTTCGGCTTTTAACCAAACCAGGCTCGAACTTCGGCTTCTAACTACTCACACTGTTGTATTCCTGTTTGGACAATGCCAATGCCAATGTGGGGGAGACAATTGAGACACGGTTGTGTCTGGATATGTTGTGTGTCTGTTGGAATAATGTTGAATCTCTGTTGGGACAATGCTCTGTTTCTGTTGGGACAATGCTCTGTTTCTGTTGGGACAATGCTCTGTTTCTGTTGGGACAATGCTCTGTTTCTGTTGGGACGATGCTCTGATTCTGTTGGGACAATGCTTTGTTTCTGTTGGGACAATGCTCTGTTTCTGTTGGGACAATGTACTATATGTGCGGACACTGCTGTTTTTCTATGGGACAGTGTGTGTTTCTATTCTCTTTTATTATATTTAGTGTTTATAGCAACTGCAATGTTCCCCCTGGTGTTTTTTAAACTGTTCATGCATGTTCACTTTGATAACTTACGTATGGTGTTATCACTGATCTCTTTAAATGTATGTTCACTTTGTAAACATAATTCAAGAGTTTTACTACTGCAGCAAAAATACAGTGTGTTTATACATTTTCATACACCACGAGGTTTGACAAAATGTCTCTATTCAGACACTGTTGTGTTTCTGTTGGGACAATATAATGTTTCTGTACCTCACTTGTTGTGCTTCGTTTGGGACACTGTTGTGCTTCAGGTAGGACACTGTTGTGCTTCGGTTGGGACACTCTGCTGAACACTGTTGTTCCTCTGTTGGGACACTGTTGGGACACTGTTGTTCCTCTATTGGGACACTGTTGTGGCTCTATTGGGACTCTGTTGTTCCTCTATTGGGACACTGTTATGGCTCTATTGGGACAATGGTGTTCCTCTGTCGGGACACTGTTATGGCTCTGTTGGAGATTGTTGTCTCTATTGGGACACTGTTGTTCCTCTGTCGGGACACTGTTATGGCTCTGTTTGGAGATTGTTGTCTCTATTGGGACACTGTTGTTCCTCTGTTGGGACACTGTTATGGCTCTGTTTGGAGATTGCTGTCTCTATTGGGACACTGCTGTGACTCTGTTTGGAGATTGTTGTCTCTATTGGGACACTGTTGGGACTCTGTTTGGAGATTGTTGTCTCTATTGGGACACTGTTGTGTCACTGTTGGGACACTGTTGTTCCTCTATTGGGGCACTGTTGTGGCTCTCTTGGAACACTGTTGTGGCTCGGTTCGGACGCTATTGTGCCTCTGTTGGGAGTCTGTTATGGTTCTATTGGGACACTGTTGTGGCTCCGTTCGGACACTGTTGTGTCTTTGTTGGACAATGTTGTTCCTCGGTTCGGACACTGTTGGGACACTGTTGTGTCTCTATAGGGACACCGTTGTGGCTCTGTTGGGACACTGTTGTTCCTCTATTGGGACACTGTGGTTCCTCTATTGGGACACTGTTGGGACTCTGTTTGGAGATTGTTGTCTCTATTGAGACTCTGTTGTGTCACTGTTGGGACACTGTTGTGTCTCTATTGGGACGCTGTTGTGTCTCTATTGGGACACTGTTGTGTCTCTGCTGGGACACTGTTGTGTCTCTATTGGGACACTGTTGAGACGCTGATGTTGTACATACTTTTGGGTTTCAATATATGTTAGGTCCCAAAGTAGTGCTGTGTTTTTTTGGCTACTTGTGACGTCAATGCTGGGGTCGCAATAGCAAGGTGTTTGGCTTCGTGGGGTCTTCACATTACAGAGACACCAAACTGGACACCTAGTCGATAGTGTATTCTCTTGATTCGGTTACTATTCTAGACAAAGAAACAATTTTGTAATGTATAAATTGATTGGCCCTTTGCGGCATAAATCCCCAGAACAGTTAAATCATATTACGTTTGATGCGAAGCAGTGGCTATAACATGGCTTGCTGGTTCACTTTGTCGACTTTGTGAACAGCATACGAGTGTTTAACTACTCAAACATATATCCATATGTTTATACATTTCCATACGCCAAATTGTATGTCCACAGTGAGTATTTGATTGTTGTCTTACGCGTATCCGACAATACTCATGCTATATGAAGGGGTAGTCTAGTAATAATCTTGCTTGGACCAGGCAAACCAGTGGTCGATAACATGAGCTTCGATCCATACCGTTAGGACACACAATCAACCAGACATTGCAACAACTCGGTCCTTATTAGTCGGTAAGGGTAACTCTCTACTCACTACTGGTGTTACCTGAGGCATATAACGCATATCTAAGTATGTGTGCATGTTATTATTGCAGCAAATATAAATACAATACATACGTTATGACAGCGTTTGTCACAAACACATGTTAAGGTAATTCAATGCACATAGATTAGTGGAACATTCACGGTGATGTGAGGTGAAATGGAGATTAACGTCTTTTTCACGATTATTTCATTTTTATAGCGGTGTGCGTCCGTTTCTTTGTTTGTTTGTTTGTGTGTGTGTGTGTGTGTGTGTGTGTGTGTGTGTGTGTGTGTGTGTGTGTGTGTGTGTGTGTGTGTGTGTGTGTGTGTTTGTTTGTTTGTGTTTGTTTGTTTGTTTGTTTGTTTGTTTGTTTGTGTTTGTTTGTTTGTTTGTTTGTGTTTGTTTGTGTTTGTTTGTTTGTTTGTTTATGTGTGTTTGTGTGCGTGCGTGTGTGTGAGCAGAGCAAGTTGAGAGCCTTAAGGTCCAGCACATAAAAAAAACCTGTAGGCCAGGGGGAAAACTGCAGGCCCAAACATTTTATCTGAAGCAGGGAGACATACTCAATCGAAAATGCAAAACACAACCAGTCAACCAGAAGATTTTTCTGCTATCCCAGAGGAAATTATCAGCTTGTAAAACAACTTTGCGACGACAGGTCATTTGATAGGTCTAATCCTACTATTTATAAATAATCATGGTCATCCAATTACTGAAATGATGGTAAATAAATAAAGAACAAACATGTCGGCCTCGGGCCTTCGGGCCGATGTCTGTCTCGAAAACAGGCGGGCAGGGTATCCAAAACACCAACCTTCTGCTCTATCCACTGGACCACGTAGGCGGTCGGTACATGAATATATATAGTTAGAATCGTTTTCATGAATAATTCTACATTGTTGTATATTGAATGAAGGACTCCTTTGCGTATCAAGTGTAATAAGACCCAGGTTCACGTGTATGGGGGCTTGCCATTGCATCAGACAAACGAGAAGAATGTGAACCTCAACAGCGTTTATATACATAGAAATTGTATAAGGTCTATTATTTCGCTCTGCATACGACCACCTGTCTGTTTCTGTTAGGAGTCTAATGTCCCTATTATAATAGATAAGGAATTCCATATTGCGATTTGGAGATTTTCCCAGTATGCTTTTTTTGTCACGATGTAAAAGGTATTGTCCCAGTCACCACTGAATCTGTCATACAACACAACGGGACGTACATTTTTATCAAATATTTATGCTTGCAATCTATAGGGATGTATATGAAATACATATTACTGTGTACAGTGAATACGCTGGCGGATCTTGGGTGTGTGCGTCATGTATTCAAACTGATCATTGAGATCCGCCACGGCATGAACAGGTGTCCTCCCATTAAAAAAAAAAAATACTCACGGAAATGAAAAAAAAATGTTTTATCGACCTCAGATCTTAAATTATTGCAGTTAATATGCAAAATATGTATATATTCAAACAACTAAATTAGTACTAATTGGGCCGTGGCACAAATACAGCGTATCAAATGTTTTTATGCCTTTTTACACGTAAAAGAGTGTAAAAATGTGAATAAAACAGACTATTGTGAAACAGGGCATAACCAGGTGTGAGTAGATCAAGGTGACCTATGACACCTTGACGACAGGTGAGAACAGGTGCGTAATGCCTATAGTCTGTTTCTGCTATGTAAATTTGGACTTAGTTTTATTTTTGAATGTTGAAAGTGCCGACAAATTACCTCCCGTAAAGTACATTTTGTATTGTTCACTGAGATCAAACTAGCAAATCCAGACTAGTACTTTTCGAGAAGTTTTGTTATTTCGTATTTACAGCTACGTAACACTTTGTGTCGATTTTTAAATTGAGAAAAACAGGGTTTTTTTCATTTCCGTGAGTACTTTAGTTAGACTGCCAGTTGTTAGACACCTTAAAATAACAACTTTTCTGGTTGAGTGCACAACAAAGTGCAATGCTGTTACCTTGATTGATAATGGAATGACCCATAGCTAAACATCAAGATATAACAAAACAAAAAGACGTGTTAAGTAGGATGTACTTATTTTATAAACGTTCATAAAATCAAGATCAACATCTGAGAGATTCTTTGGGAGAGCAGGCATGGTGTAGCGGCGCTGTCTGTAAAGGGCACTGTCTGGAGAAGGAAGGCAGAAGGGGCATCTCGTTGTCATCTTCTTGTGCTAGCTGGTCATTGTAGAGGGTGTGCATCTTGGTTGTTTCTTCACGGGCGCGGTTTCGAAGTGTGTTGAGGAACTTGTGTTTGTTGACATGTTCTGGTGGATGGTTGTGCTCAGTCTGGTTCCGGAGGAAGTCGTCACTTGTTATGCATCTACCAGTGCAGGTCTTGATAACACACCTCCAGTGGGTGCTGGTCTGTCTTTCTCGATTTCGGTTGTAGAGATATCCATCCAGAAGAATCTGAGGAGTGCCTCTCTGTGACATAATATATTCCACTTTCCTTAACCCAGCCATTCTGATAATGCTACCAGATCATGAACACATTGCTGCAATTGTTTCGTGCACACATGCCCGAGCCTCAACCCCCGATACGGACTGCAGACTAACTGCAGAATTGACAATTTACACTTGGTTGCACATCACCAACCTCTCAATGTCAAATTCTGCATATCATTTTACCCCGTAAAGACCGGGATCAGAATTGGTCTTCAGCAACCCATGCTTGCCATAAAAGGCCACTATGCTTGTCGAAAGAGTGACTAAAGCGATCGGGTGGTCAGGCTCGCTGGTATGGTTGATGTATGTTATTATTTACTCAGTGTGGAAGGGAAAGGAAGTATTATGCGTGAATTATTTTTACCCCAATACCCAGTAAAACAGCATCAAGCGACAATTGTCTATCCTGACGAGGTGTTTGTTGTGATGGTTTGTAGTGACAGTTAAATATATAAATGGCTAACCATATGTGAAATATCACCATAGTTACTGTAATTTTTCTATTAGCAATAAATGATATCATCACAACAACTTTTGCTGTTGGGTGTGTGTTCGGGGGATAAGCTGTCAGACACTCCACGGGCGACCCTCGTCCCTGTCCCATACATTAAAATCACGATGTGTCAAATTGGGACAGTGTCCGGGTCAGCCAGAAAGTCAAAGCTTTATTCTTTTCAACCATTACATGATTATCTTTTTCACTCATACAAACTCTTACACTCAAATCGGGGCGGTCGGGTAGCCCAGTGGTTAAGGCGTTCGATCGTCACGCCGAAGACCCGGGTTCGATTCCCAACATGGGTACAATGTATGAAGCCCATTTGTGGTGCCCCCGCCGTGATATTGCTGGAATATTGCTAAAAGCGGCGTAAAACATACTCACTCACTCAATTGCACTCAAATCTTTAATGTTTATATTATAACCAATTTTGCAGCACTTTTAAGTGTTGAAAAATATAATGCATACGTGATATGACTCAACATCGGTGACTATTCTAGTCAAGGAATCGATGTTAAAATGTAATGCTATAGCAGCTGATGCTGACGGATGATATCCTGAATAATGAAATATACTGTATATCCAGTAAGTCTAAAGATCTTTTTGTTGAGGGTGGTCGGGTAGCCTAGTGGTTAAAGCGTTCGCTCGTCACGCTGAAGACCCGGGTTCGATTCCCGACATGGGTACAATGTGTGAAGCCCATTTCTGGTGTCCCCGCTGTTATATTGCTGGAATATTGCTAAAAGCGGCGTAAAACCAAACTCACTCACTCTTTTTGTTGATGAATGGTATATATTTAATGTGTGGGATTCCTACACGGATGTATAGAATGCATTCATCGTAACATATTTCAATAAGTGTTCCACACTTCATAATTTCATGTCTAGCATGCAAAGCAACAGCACTGATAAGTCATGTGAATGGGAACACTCAAATGCATGCTTAATTTATATGCACGTGAACAACATAACAGGTGTGTATGGCCGGAGGCCTTCTACTGAATAAATTTTATCAGTCGATGTGTCGAATAGACAACAGGACGCATATTAACAGACATGGACTCCTGAATTGCCAGAATATTCACAATTTGTTACACGCAGAGTTCATAAATTCGAGGGGGCAAGGGTGCTCCCGTAAGTCGGTGTGCAGAGTTCCGTCCCTTGGTCGAGCCAGAAACCTATGATTGTGGGTTCGGTTCGCCCTGATTATGTTTCTAGGTTTGTCAGTCCCATACCCGTGCTCGTAGGTTTCACCAAAGTGGTAAACGTCTAAGACCTGCATCACTTCGGGCTTTCCTCCCACATTAAGCTGACACGCCGTGATAAAACTGGAATACTGTTAAAAGCGACGTCAATTCAACTCACTCACTCACTCACACACTCACTTACTCAAATATCCGAACTAGTGATAGAGCCATATTTCTATTAACTGTCCAAGAGCGAGCGTTTGCTCTTGGTTTGTAGCTAAGGCGGACAATGGAAGACAAAACAGCCATATTTGGCTGCCGACGTTTGAAAAAGGGTCTAAAATATACAGGCTGATAATAACGTATCAACTTCACGCGAAGATCCGGGGTAGAATAGGTCTTTAGCAACCCATGCTTGCCGTAAAAGGCGTTTGTGCTTGTCGAAAAAGGCGACAAACGGGATCGGATGGTCGGGCTCGCTGACTTGGTTGATACATGCCATCGATCCCAATTGCGCGAGTCGATGCTCATGATAGCAATCACTGGATTGTCTGTTCCAGACTCGATTATTTACAGACCGCCGTCATATAGCTGGCATATTGCTGAGTGCGGCGTAAAACAACAAACCAACCAACCAATCATACTTCGGTTGACTTTAGTTGACCGTACCTACTGAACCCCTGGGGTACGGCACTCTGGTTAACAGCCTTGAAGTGACGTCATCGTTCACGCTGTTTTGTTTCAAATAAATAATGTTGATTCAGTCATAAATAAAAACATTTCAATGAATAAAATTAACTAGGTATTGCTAATATACTCTGAGATGCATCAACGAAATTTAACGGTCGATTGCTGATATGAATACTTTAGAATTAATGGTGTAGCTTTGATGATTTTTTGCTTGATGTTCTATCGTTTTACATGCATTAACAGAAAAGGTACAATGGGAGCTTTGTCAAGCAATGAAACACTTGTTAAACTGTCATTGTTGCGTGTTATAGCAATACACATGGCTGGTCAGGCTCGCTGACTTGGTTGATACATGTCATCGATCCAAATTGCGTGGATCGATGCTCTTGATATCAATCACTGGATTGTCTGGACTCGATTATTTACAGACCGCCCTCATATAGATGGAATATTGCTGAGTGCGGCGTTAAACAACAAACCAACCAACCAACCAACCAACATGGCTGTTTGGTTTCTCCTTCTAGCAGTTATTTTGTATTATATCTAAGGTTGCATTCTATGCGTTGTATTTCGAGCGCTGTCTTAAGTCAAACCCAGTTGCCAGAAATATGCTACATTCGGTTGACTCGGGTCATTGGAATTTTAATACTCGAACACAAGTGGTGATTATACACGTGAGTGAGTATGGTTTAACGCCGCTTTTGGCAATGTTCCAGCAATATCACGGTGGGGGGCACCAGAAATTGGCTTCACACATTGTACCCATGTCGGGAATCGTGATTATACACGTGAGAGATGAGGCTGAAATGGGATGCTCCGTAATGCAGTGCTTACATCAGGACGGTATACGAGAATGGCAATTTTCAGATTCTCACAAATAAACAAGGGGTACACGAGTGAAGGCACAAGTGTTCGTACTGTGTGATTGTTAGGGACAAAACCGTCATTTAGCGTATATGATTTTCCACACTTTTTATAGGGAGAGGATCAGGAGTTCAGTGTACACGAACACAATAACTGTGGACATTGATTTGGTCAAAGCGTACCAAGACAAATGAACCTTGGCATTTCTTCTTCAAACAATGGTTTTCCGGATCTGTCAGTGCGGTTGTACTGCATACTGTCGACAACCATGCACCCTATATACACAACTATCAATTGGAATTTGCTCATTTTGGCGGACTTGAATTTTACTAGGATAGTTCATATACCAAATTTGATCGCAATCCATTGATGACTGGGGGCATGGGTGGCCCTGTCGTCTAAAGCGCTGCAATTCGCTGTACAGAGTGGCGTCACTTCTAATGGCGTGTCAGAATCCTTCGCTCGTGGGTTCGAATCTCAAATTCGTCCTGATAACGTTACGAGGTTTCTCAGCACCATACCCGAGCTCGTGGGTTTTATCAAAGTGGTAAGACCTGCACCCATTTGGGTTTTCCTACCACATCAAGCTGACATGTCGTGATATACAGTAAACTACGGTTATAACGAACTCAAAGGGACTACTAATTTTAGTTCGTTATAACCGTAGTTCGCTATAAGCATATATACAGCATAACTACGGCAAGTAGTCGGGACCAAAAAGTAAGTTCGTTATATCCGTCAGTTCGTTATGAGCGTGTTCGTTTTAACCGTAGTCTACTGTATGCCAAACGGCGTTATACCAAAACCCCTCACTCACAACACACATATTGATTTGTCACAGTTATAGTCCGGAACCAAACGGTGTGGAACCCACTGGACATGGCGTCACTGTATAAATTCTACTGGGCAACGACGTTTTCAGCTAAAAGAAAATGAATCAATTCTTCCCATAGTGCTCTCACCCGACCTCTTATCTTCGCAATGCGTGTGTCACGGGACGGCTTTTTTTATTCCATAGGATCGATTTTGTTTACGCCGTATTGCCATGGTTACGTTAGACACGGTTCATGCACGTGATATTCGCTCATTTGATACAGAATATGGTAAGGTATGTCGATCCTTGAAGATGAGAGCATTCTTTACAGATGTGTATTGGTTTTCAAATCGAACATTGCTTCGTTAAAGAGTTGGGATGTTCCCAATCGATGAAAGCTTTCTGTGTCACTCTTATGACGTCAATTCGTCTTTAACGTGGTGTCAGTGGCCGGGATAACGCACACATCACGTCTATCGAACCCCGTAACTTCAGTGGAGGTGAGGTGAGGTGAGGTGAGGTGAGGTGAAATTGGGTTTAACGTCGCGTCCAAGATTATTGCACTTATATAGCGACGTGCATGCACGTGTGTGTGTGTGGCTGCTTGTACTAGTCCGGACTGATGCCGATTTAAAGTGCTAGCTCACTGAGATACCATGCCGCAGTTTAACATGAATACCCCACTCAGACACAGTATACTGACTCCGAGCCGACCAGTCCTTTTTTTAGCCTAACAACCTTTAAATCATAATAATAGAAGAAAACACAATGTTCTGTTAAACTTTTATATGGTAAATATTTTGGTCTTATTATATTTTTGTTTTAATGTGTGCTGGGTAGCGTACAAAGGATTTAATATCCATGTCGAACAAACAATGTCGTGTGGGACATGTCCACACTGTTCTCCCCTCTAGGGCGGTCGGGTAGCCTAGTGGTTAAAGCGTTCGCTCGTCACTTCGCAGACCCGGGTTCGATTCCCGACATGGGTACAATGTGTGAAGCCCATTTCTGGTGACCCCCGCCGTGATATCGCTGGAATATTGCTAAAAGCGGCGTAAAACCATACTCACTCACTCACTACTCCACTCTAGCCAACCGGCACTGCACCATATGCCGCCTAACCCATTCTACCCCAGGGGATTCCGGGCTAAAATATAGGTTTCCAGCCACCCGTGCTTGTCGTAAAGAGTGACTAAATGAATTGCTGGTCAGGCTCGGTGACTTAATTGGTTGATTGCATGTCATCGAATACTCTTTGCGTGAATCGATGTTCTTGATGTCAATCACTAGACTGTCTGGTCCGAAATCGATTATTTACAGACCTGGAGCTTACAGCTGAAATATTACTGAGTGTGGTGGAATTAAACATCAAACAAACAAACAAACAAACAAACTCCACCTTACTCCACTTCCTCCCCGGGGATTCCGAGCACAACAAATCCCTTCAGTGCCTCGACTTGTCTAAAGCTGGTGAGGATCGAATGGATACAAGATGGGGGCTGCTTAATAGGAACGATGCACTCCAGAGGTCAAACGGTGAAAGCAGTTTACGTTCTGGGGGTGATGGTTTATTTTATTTTTTTAACGAGTTGGTTGACAACAGACAAATAGATTTGATAAATTATGAAGCTAGATTTGAGTGAGTGAGTGAGTGAGTATGGTTTTACGCCGCTTTTAGCAATATTCCAGCAATATCACGGCGGGGGACACCAGAAATGGGCTTCACACGTTGTACCCATGTCGGGAATCGAACCCGGGTCTTCAGCGTGACGATCGAACGCTTTAACCACTAGGCTACCCGACCGCCCCTGAAGCTAGATTTGAATAATGAATAATGTTTGCATATAATATAATGGCTATGTTTGAGTTAAAAGATACATGAACCTTACGTAGCACACGTGATCATGCTTCTTATATCTAATACGGGATGTATATATAGTCAGACTAGTGTAAACAGCATAAATATTCACGTGAGTACGTTATCAGGTACATAGATATATCCGACCAGGGCTGATGGATTGCAAGGGTCCAATAATGAACCTGCCTTTCCTTGAATGAGGATGATAGGATGATAACATTATGGGTCACTAGGTCATGAGAAGATTGTATCGCAGTTGTACATGGGAGAGTACAGATGGTACTTTGTTGTCAAAGTATGAATGGATCACGTTCTGATCACGCTGTGATACATGTAGTTCCAAGACACGTGAACAGCCAGTGATAGTGAAGGTCATAGTATCCCATAATAGAAACGATAATACCTCGTGACCATTTTTATAATAATATTTATGTTGTTTGTATTATTATAATTAAGTGATTAATATAGGAATCAATCAAGCTGGACCACATCAAAGAAATCTCCTAATGACTGTAGTTGGGGCATGGGTGCTGCAATTCGCTGTGCAGAGTTAAGGCCCTTTGGTGTTACAGAAACCTATGATCAGAATTCGAATCCCGGAGTATATTTCTGGATGTGTCAGCACTAACCTGCTAAACGTCCAACAGCGTAGACGTCAAAGACCTACATCCTTTCGGGCTTTCCTCCCACATAAAGCCGACATGCCACCATATGACTGAATTATTGTTCAAACCAGCCTTATATTCAACTCCCTCGCTCGCTCACTCACTACATTCACCCAACCACTCACTCACTCAGTCACTCATCCAATCCACTCACTCTTACATAAACAACCATTACAACTATTTGGTGCTAGAGCGTTTATTATTTCTTGTTTATTGCGTTTTCCTTTATTGGACGTAATGAGAGATCAATTCATAAACTGGTTCCCTGATCTAAGCGTTGAGATGCGAAACGACGGAACTCAGCTTAGATCAGTTCATAAATTACTGCATCCAGTTAATGTGATGTTTAATTACCCTTGACGTCATGCCTGTATTAGCATATGAGTGAGTAATCATGCATGCTAATGATGCACCGAGCGTAGTTGATGGGATGCTTACTCTAGCGTACAACCAATGGTGAATTACCCATGTACATCCAAACATCATTCCCATTTTCGATGTGGGCGTTGGGGTTTGATTATCTGCTAGTTAAATGTTATTATATATCAGTCTATTAATTAATATATTAATTTAACACATAATGGTTAATCCTTAGATAACAAATAGACCCACAGAAGTAACAAGGGAAAATTCAAATATATCCAAAATATATAATTTTGTATATTTGATATTTCCAATAATATACAATTTTATATATTTGATATGTCCAAAAATATATAATGTTGTATATTTGGTATTTCCAAAAATATACAATTTTGCATATTTGGTATAACCAAAGGATATCCAAGGGTTGTGTGTATGGATAGATTTTACCACTGTTGCATTCAGTTTCTTTTTACTTTAGTAAGGATTTCTTTTGTTTCCTACAGTATGTGGTTGATATTGAAAATATAACTCATGATTATGTACCGGACAGTATTCTTGTGTATGTGACAGCAATATTTAGTACTATTTTCATTATGACAACTTTGTTTGGAGGGTTTTTAAATAAATTGTTTTAATTTATGTTGACAGCATTTTACATAATGATGAAATAGAACATTTGAGCAGAAAGATCAATAATAATAAACATAATGTGTACATCAGTTATTTTTTCACAAATAAGATGTATGCATACAATTAGATCAGAGTAGTTTTGTACAATGACGATAAAATAAATATAATAACATGAATACCGGGTTTTTTTACAAATATGAATATATACAATCTATGAATAAACTAGAATTAAGCAATATATAATGTAAAATCCAACAGAGGCAATTTCATTTTAACCATCACATACATGTATCTGTGCCTTGGCAGCACAAACATCACATCTTTCTTTTCAGATTTTCCGAGTACTGTAAACTACGTTTATAACGAACACGCTTATAACGAACTGACGAATATAACGAACTATTTTTTAGTCCCGGCCATTTGATGTATATATGCTGAATAAATGCTTATAACGAACTACGTTTATTAGGAACTAAGATTAGTGGTCCCTTTGAGTTCGCTATAACCGTAGTTTATTGTATCTTTATGAATTTACACGTTAATTTGATACGTTGATGGCATAAACGATGCGGGACCATTGTCAGTATACATTGTCGGATGCCAGGCTTCAACTGCTTTTCCAGTTTTCAGTGGCACTTCTTTTATTTGTCTTTTCTGTTACCTAATGTATCATTTATCAAGCTATCTAACTCCCGTATTACAAATGCAACATGAATGTCAACATTTTGAATAAACTTTGGCTGTTTTATGAACCCATGTGAATTATTCTTTGTATGGTGTTTAATGTTACTTCAAAATTATTCTTTATTTTATGTACCTTTTCACTATCACCTTGTTCCATAATTAACCTCGGGCCCCGTTGGCAGATGCTTGCCTCCCAACCATCTTTATCAGTACGGGATAACAACAGAATAGCCTTTTCAGAGTTACGACAAGAAGATTGCAAAAATAAATTAAAAATCCATAAATTAAAATTATACAAGGAAACATATATGGGAAACGCTTTGTTTGATTAAATACCTATTTTATTATAAAATGTGGTGTTCTGAAGAGGAGGCGAGCAACTCAATGTGTCTGGATGAACGTGTGGAACTTGAATGGATAAACGTTTGTTTCTGGAGCGGTATCTACCGATCCAGATTCATTTGCTGAATAAAAATATGTTTAAATCATGAACAATTCCCCTTCTCACAGCAGGACATCTCCCGACATTTTTGTTTTGTTTTGGCAAGAATTAATAAGAGGAAGTGTGGTTGGGGACTTTGGGGATATTAGAAATGAATATAGACTGCCATGTTGACTGACTGTAGATCTTAACAATCACCGAGTGTGACCATGTTGAGAGGTCTCCATTCGTGTTTCTGATTTTGACAATTACTCAAACAGCATACTGAGTATTGGGGATATGTGTAACAGTTTGTTATCAGAGGAGATTTGTAGTGAACACTAATACCATATGGATATGATATCTATATATTTCTTATCCTTTCTTTCTCGGGGGGCACGGGGGGCCCAGTCGTCTAAAGTGCCGCGATTTGCTGTGCAGAGTTGCGTCCCTTTCGTCTCTTCGACACGCCAGAAACCTATGATTGTGGGTTCGAATCCCTGTTCTCCCTGATTATGTTTCTAGGTTTGTCAGCACCATACCCGTGCTCGTGGGTTTCATCGAAGTGATACCTGCATTACTTCGGGCTTTCCTCCCACATTAAGCTGACAGGCCGTGATTTAACTGGAATACTGTTAAAAGGGGCGTTAAACCCAACTCACTCACTCACTTTCTTTCTCCGTGACAAAGGCTTGTGGGTATCTGTGTTCGACCAGTTCATGTATTCTACGTCCAAGAAGATCAGAACCCGTGTAATATGACAACACCCTCAGGATAACAATAACAACGGAGTGTGCAAACAAACATGGCCAACATTAATATTTCATGTCAATATTTGTGCCGTGCATGTAAATATAGGTACACCAATATATGTTTACTTTTCCGTTTGTGTGTAGTCGTGCATAAATACAAGAAACAGTCGATTCTGAAATTCTTTAATCACATATTTTTCAGTGTATTTTTTTTGTAATTTCAAAGTTTCACTGTTATCCTCATAAATGTATTATATGTATTATTTTTTCAGTCAGTTTTCGATGAAACGCGAATTACCTTAAAAATATGTTACATGGATTATATAAAGTTGTTACAGACCCATGGACTCACTGACAATAACCTAGAAGGTTTCCACTCCAGAATCGGCAAGTCCCTTCAGCACAAGCATCCAAACATCTTCAGATTTATCGAACTGATCCAGAAGGTAGAAATTTCGGAGAGAGCGAAACTAGCACAGATTCAATTTGGAGCAGCACTGCCACCCCGGAAGGTTGTCTACAGAGAGAAGGAACAGCTTCATCGCCGTGAAAAGACACCCCTTCAGTACCTGGATGCAGTTGGTCCACTGATGATAAACAAGTGAAAATGACTGATAATGTGAAAATGACTGATAATCATAAATGACAATGAAATAACATTTGAATAAAAAATTGGGAACTCTACCCAGCTTTCTTTCTTGTTACATGGGTGATACCATTTTACTTAAGGGTACAGGGTACTAAATACTGATGCAACCAGCCATAACGAGTGTTGTTTTAACGGGTCTGCGTTTTGGCAGGTCTACGTTTTGGGAGGATACCATTGAAGTGGCAAACATTCTCCAATTAAGACCCGTCACAAAGGAACGGGCCGTTTAGGTTTGTGCTCAGGAACGGTGTTACGCAATTGGTGTATTCAAGAAATAACAACAAACTATTCACGTAGTCCTTTGACATTAATGAACGTGTAAATAGATAATTGGTTATCCTGGCCAAACGCTGTAGGATTGATGCATGCGTACTTGGTATAAAAACTGAACTACAGTTCGTTCTTACTCCAACGACCTAACAAAAGCAGGCAAACAAATAACCTTCTTGTGGATACCCGCCCACGTAGGAATATACGGTAATGAAAACGCCGATAAAGCAGCTAAACTATCCCTCAAATAAGCTTAAACTTACCCATCTCAAAATCAGAAATTAAAAGTGTAAACAAACAAAAAATCACAAAAAAATGGCATAACCTATATCTAAACTCAAATAGCAAAATCAAAAGAGTGCTCAGCAAACCACTAACCAAACCAAAAATTCTCCATCCATCAAAAAAAATCGACAGAGTAATCACTAAACTCCAAACAGGACACACCAACCTAAATAAGAACCTAAAAAAAATTAAAAAACACACTACAGGTAACTGTCCACACTGCAAACAACCAGAAACCCCAGAACACGCACTCATCCACTGCACACACTACCTAACACATCGAACCGCATTACAAACCACCCTCAATCTAAACAAGGCTCTCACTCTAGAAGCAATACTAAACCCACAAAATAAACTAGAAAACTTCAAGGCCTTAGGCGTATTCTTAATAAAAACGGAACTAATAAAACGCATCTAAAACCATAATAACCTACCAAATCAAAATCACATAAACAAACAATCATCCACCATACCCAGCTCCCTTAGTTCTCCTCCCCAACCCCATCGGCATCTATTCCAAATCTCAAAATTCCCAAATTCTATATAAGCAACCCCTAAAGCCCCCTCTTGGGTTGCACAGACCACCCTCGCCCCTTTCGGAAACACATTAAATGGCCTGGCCGGGCCCGTGTGCGAAATACGCATCAGTCGGAAAGCGCACGTTAAATCTCCAAAGTAAGTAAGTAAGTAAGTAAGTCGTTCTTACTCCGTGTGCGAAATACGCTGCAGTCGGAAAGCGCACGTTAAATCTTCTATATCAGTCAGTCAGTCGTTCTTGCATAAATCACTAGTCGTCATTTATAATTGTATCAGTGTGTAGATTAATGATGTAAATCACGTCCCTGTCTTTTTTAATATAAAATGTAAAATACGCCAGGTTTACTCGGGTTCTGCCATTTCCAGACTACTCCACTAGTATCTTCCCCAAAGGTCCTACATTGAAAACAGTCAGCAAGATTTATTGTACATATCTTTAAGTAGCTCAGAAATACTTAATCTTTGCATCGAAACTGCCATCTTGATGTATTATTCCGTATTGTAAGTCATTGGATATGTGCTCCTGTACCACCGCTGGTAGTATATTTTTGAGAAATAAATTGAATTGGGTCTGCACCCAATCATGCGCGTTATTACACAGCGTCAAGTGTTCAGAGCGGAACGTATTACATGTTATTTACGCACCCGGATGCTCAAAATCACAATACAATGCTAGTATCCAATATTTGTGTTCCAGGGAGTGAATACCAAATAGACGAGGACCAACCCAGCTCTACAGACAATGATTTTCTTTGATCTAAAAAAAGAGGGCATTCAGCTGTCGGAGCTATATATAGGTCAGTGGGTGATTGGCTGCTTGTAATTTGTGATCAATTGTTACCAGATGGCTCTAGCTGGTGTAGACACGACACACTTTCCAACAATGGGGAACAGTAAAAAAATAGCTAAAGAATATGAGCAGGCTGGTTATCATCGAACTTAGAGGGGCTAGTAGACGACTCAGCAGTCTAAGATGTATTGTTTGTTTGTATGTTGTTTAACGCCGTACTCCAATATTCCAGCTATATGACGGCGGTCTAAGATGTATTGAAAAAAACACAGTTAATTCTCAAGCTTATCTAATGCTAATTAAACAATGTATCATATATTCTCTTGTGAATCATTATGCACCTGTCTCATTCTTTGCAGGCAATATAATGCAGGAACGGCCTGTCATGTAGCACACAATCTTAAGTTATCGTTCTCACTTTCTTATTAAAGGCTACAGTGTGGAATGTTTATTGTGACTAAGGCTAACCCCTTACTTCTAAATTTCAAGATCTAAATTACTATTTTTTTAAAGGTGATGTACTGTATGTGAGTGGGTTAGTGACTGTGAATGTGTATATATGCGGATGTCTCTGGTGTGTGTATGTGTGTGTGTGTGTGTGTGTGTGTGTGTGTGTGTGTGTGTGTGTTCGTGGTTTGTCTATGGGTGTACATACACATGTATATGTGACAGTGTGTGAATATGTATTTTGTTCATTTTGTACTTCTACTTGTTTGTAAATTTGGCTGTGTTATGTGTTCATGTGATATCAGCTGTGCTATCAATAAAAAAAATATACATATTTTACCATGTCTCGTGAGCCAAAATGCTTGGGTGCTTAAATAGTGCCACACAAATAGGGTGCTTAAATAGTGACACATAAATAGGGTGCTTAAATGGTGACACATAAATAGGGTGCTTAAATAGTGCCACATAAATAGGGTGCTTAAATGGTGACACATAAATGAACCATTCTTCTTGTTCTTTTTGTTCATTTTTAAGATGCAATGTATAACTTCCTAAACTGCTAACATATGTAATTTGTGAATTCTGGTGGGTCGATGCTCATGACATCAATCACTGGTCCAGACTCGATTTTTTACAGACCGCCGTCATATAGCTGGAATTTTGCTGAGTGTGGCGTTAAACAACAAACAAACAATAACTTGAAACTGCCAATGCAAGCATGAACTCAATTACTGTGCAAATACAACAGTTTGTTTTGAATGGGTGAGTTATCATTCAAATACCATGATGTGCCCACTTATATCCTCAACATGTTGACAAACAGTCCGATTGTTAACAACTATCAGTTGCGACGTAGTATATGATTACTTTGTATAACATTGGGTCAGTGTTAATGTTTTGGATTGCATACTGTTCACTTTGATTGGTACTGGATTGTTCTTTGCGCAATAACCAGAGTATCGCACTATAGTGATTGAATATTTGTTGTAGATTTAAGCAAGGTTTGTACCTTGTGGAACTGTAGATAAGGAAACACAAAACAACAATTGCATTTACATAAGTAAAAACATACCAATAACATCTTAATCTATGTACAGGTATTAGTATTCATATTCCCCTTGTTAATAATTTGTATTTGTAACATTTTATTTATTTTCTTGCGTCTGTTGTACAATACATTTACAGTCGTGGTTTGTTGACTTTGCAGTCACCTTCGACTGCTAATCCGCTGCGTGCATTTGACCATTATGTCAACTCGCAGGTTCGCATACCAAGCACCGCGCCAGGAAAACTACCAGACGCCTCAATCGCCTATCTGTCAATATCATTACAAGGAGAGTACGTGCTCCCGCTCACAGTGTTGGGTACTAATTAAACATTCCAGTAGTGTTACACGCCACAATATCAGTTTTATTTGAAACTTGCTAATAATATTGATCGACTTGAAAACAATGCATTTTGCACATACAGAACAATGATATAACAATACAAAGCAATTATCCCCCTTTACCAAATTATATAATGAAACACATTGATCACCTTAAAACACTGCATTTTGCACATACAGAACAATTATATAACAATACATAGCAATTATCCCCCTTTACCAAAATATATACAAAGAAACACAGTGATCAACTTAAAACAATGCATTTTGCAAACACAGAACAATTATATAACAATACATAGCAATTATCTCCCTTTACCAACATATACAATGAAACACAGTGATCAACTTAAAACAATGCATTTTGCACACACATGGCATTTATATACGATTACATAACAACTATCTACCTTTACCAATGTGTACAAAGAAAAATCAATTTTGGATATTCCATATATACAAAAATGTATAGTGTTGGATATAGCATCTATCCAAAATTGTCTATTTTTGCATATATCATCTAGCCAAAGCATTTACAAGCTTGTATATCTGAATTTTATTTGCAGTGTTGTGTGTGAAGAGAGGTTGTAGATCGTGAAAACGACTCCATTCTGAGTTAGCTCACATGGAATTGGATCACGAAGGTCGATGGCCATGCCAATTTTGCCAATGAATTTCCAAAATTCACGGCTATTGATGTTGCTATGCTTGTCTGACAAATTTGCTGATAAGATAAACGGTATGAATGTTTACATTGACGGTACAACTTGTCAAATGCTTTACGTTCCGCCAGATACTATTGTTTCAAATATTTTCTTTTAAATGGAGATTTACAGCACAGCCAACCCCTCTCGGGATCAATGACAGAGTCAGACCGGTAGGGTTTAAAAAACGATTACCTTTAGACTTATTACCCCTGCTACTCGCTGAGCAACCAGATGTTTCAAGTTCAGAGTACAAGCGTGTTTAAAGAATTTCAAAGGTAGCATTTATATAGCCTTGTTTATCCAACTGCGATTCGATTTTGTTAATGTTTTCCGAAACTCCAGCCCACACCTTCGCACATTCAAGAAACTTAACAGGGATATTATACTCTTCAAAACAAAGAAACGTAAAACGGATATTTTTGGTCATAAAAGCAAAATTAGCGGACCAAGAGGTGCAAAATGAAGAGGTTTAATGTGTTGTAGTGTCAGTGACAAATTTCCCTGATCATAATGATCACAACAAGGACATGCAAACCATTAGTCGGGAAACACGCACGATTCGGGGAAAAACCCGCACCCAGTGCATTAACAAAAGACTTCCTCCAGCAGAGTGGCATCAGAACCATGCAGTGGCCTGCCCTCAGTCCCGATTTAAATCCCATTGAGTACCTGTGGGACGAGATTCAAAGACGGTTGAATGACGTCCGACCAAGGCCGACAACTGCAGCTGAACTGCGTCAGGCGTTCCCCAGAATGTGGGCTCAAGTGCCTATGGCCTTCATCAACCGCCTCATCCATTCCATGTATTGACGTTGCACGGCAGTCATCAATGCAAATGGCGGACACACGAGATACTGACACGTGATGCCATTTTCTCAGAGACTAGTGTTGTGTTTCACTTTAAGAACATTTGACACTTTAATTTAAACCTGTTTCTATCTTTTTAATATGTCTCAAAGTATGTTTACAGTGTTTGGACAAATAAGGTTTCTCATATATCTATCCATGGTGATGTTTCTTTAGCGGTTCAGTATATTTTCCTACCTCACACAAATCTGGCTTTGCTGTGTATATTTTTTTATAACGTCTGGGTGATGGTCGTGAATTACCATTATAACGTTTATCACACGTGTTGTGCCTACCAGGTGTAGGAATATCACACCTAGGAACTGAGTGGTCAGGCACATAGTCCGAAGTCAGTGAGTGAGTGAGTATGGTTTTACGCCGCTTTTAGCAATATTCCAGCAATATCACGGCAGGGGACACCACAAATGGGCTTCACACATTGTACCCAAGTCGGGAATCGAACCCGGGTCTTCGGCGTGACAGGCGAACGCTTTAACCACTAGGCTACCCGACCGCCCCCTTGAAGTCAGTGAAACTGTGACAATCGATGTCCGTGAGTAAAGCAAGGTTGACAGGATTTGGAGATAAATGCTGAACTTGAGATGAGTCGTATATACATGGATACTGCCTCTGTTGGAAGGGCTGCTTACTCTTGATGCAGTTAGCCTAAGTACGTGCTGATTTTTTCAAGGCTTGGGCATGAAAGGAGTCATCCCCTGATGTCCTGTGTCTTTCTTTGGAGAATCTTGCTGAATTTGATAATCAGATGAACCTTTCTGTATCCTACATTGAGTGAGTTAGTATGGTTTGATGCAGCTTTTATCAATATTCCAGAAACATCACAGCAGGGGGACACCACAAATGGGCTTCACACATTGTACCCATGTCGGGAATCGAACCCGGGTCTTCGGCGTGACAGGCGAACGCTTTAACCACTAGGCTACCCGACCGCCCCCTTGAAGTCAGTGAAACTGTGAAGGTTTTCGTGGTTTGTTATAATACAATAAACCACGGATCGTCCAATTTTAACGTAAGTAAAATCTTGATCACCAATCCGCGCGTTCAACATAGTTACCATGGTTACGGTTAACAGGGTTATCCACAAGACGGCCACCATATCTGTTTTCAGCAGAAAGGTCAATCACCTCGCGGTCAATTCCTTCAATGTGGTCTCTCTCAGTTTTGTTTGTTTGTTTGTTTGTTTGTTGGTTAACTCCGCACTCAGCAATATTCCAGCTATATGACGGCGGTCTGTAAATAATCGAGTCTGGACCAGACAATCCAGTGATTGACAACATGAACATCGATCCACCCAATTTGGATCGATGACATACATCAACCAAGTCGGCGAGCCTGACCAGCCGATCCCGTTAGTCGCCTCATACGACAAGCATAGTCGCCTTTTACAGCAAGCATGGGTTGGTGTAGACCTATTCTGCCCCGGATCTTCACGGGATCTCTCTCAGTACCAACATGGGCGCTAAAGTCCCAGCATATGCACGTAATTCCATAGCGACGTTTCAGTATAGATCTTGATACCGTTGCCGAGAAAGGTATAAGGATCTATACCAAAACGTCGTCTTTACAGTAATTAAAGAAGTTGTAATGATCCATAAATTGTGTCAACTTTGTCATCCGTCAGCTTCTAAGTAATGCCTAAGGCGCCGCGATTCGCTGTGTAGAGTTGCGTCCCTTGGGCACGCCAGAAACCTATGATTGTGGGTTAGAATCCCAGTTCGCCCCAATTATGTTTCTAGGTTTTTCAGCACCATACCCGTGCTCGTGGGTTTCACCGAAGTGGTAAACGTCTGAGACCTGCATCACTTCGGGCTTTCCTCCCACATTAAGCTGACACGCCGTGATGTAACTGGAATACTGTTAAAAGCGGCGTTAAACCCAACTCACTCACTCACTCTAAAATGTCAACACAAAACTGTTTTATAAAAGAGTTCTTAAAAAAAGAACCTACTCCACCAGAGCCACGTTTGCCCTCGGATCGACATGGAATTCCTTTTTTGACTTATACCGGCTGTTCCCGTGATGTTGTTTTTCAGATGGACAATTGACTTGCCTGGGGACATGTGCCATCGACGGGACAGGATACGCTCGCTTTATCGCGAATACCTGGTATAATCACTATATGAGAGTGATTCATAAACTGGTATCGCACAGTGGAATCTGCTTTAAGGAGAGTATTCGTATGATCATAAGAAGAATTTGTCGCTACTGCTTTATAAGGCTGGGACGGGTAACTCGGGTACTCGTGTCGGGTGGGTCCTGAGTAGGACCTGGGTACCCATACGACTACCCGGACCCATGGTTAGTCACGTGATATATTGTTAATGCCAAAAATTATCTAAAATACTATGGTTACACTATAAGTCACTAATGTTCCCATTTCTTTCTGACAATGCACCCATTCTTTCTGACTTTTATATGTTTAAGTAAAGATAAGACTTCATGCAGTAAACTTCAGTGTATGCATGACCAGATCGTTTTACACGTGTATCTAAATACATTTTGCCAGGGCTAGGGTCTCACGTTTCCAAATCGGACAGCTTGTACCTATCTCTAAATATCTACAGCGGGTACCCGGGTAGAGTCGGGTAATAGGGTGCAATGGGCGGTCGGGTAGCCTTGTGGTTAAAGTGTTCGCTCGTCACGCCGAAGACCCGGGTTCGATTCCCGACATGGGTTCAATGTGTGAAGCCCATTTCTGGTGTAACCCGCCGTCATATTGCTGGAATATTGCTAAAGGCGGCGTAAAACCATACTCACTCACTCACAAATAGGGTGTCAATAGGTAGTAGATTTGGACTCGTCCCAGCCCTACTACTTTATACATAGTTTGGGCTTAATCTGTATCAGGTCATGAAAAATGTTTTATTTTGACATCATATATTAAGTCTTGTCATGTATGTCAACAATGTGCAGCTTTGTTTATTTGGTTTGCATGTTTGCTTGCTCTTCTGTTTCTCATAAACAAGTGGTGGAGTTTTATGTGAACGGTTTATCTGCTTCGCATGACCTACATACAGACGTGGATTTCCTTCACGTTCCTATCACTGCGTATAGTGTAAGTGATAAGATAAGACAACATTTTATATACTGGAGAAACAATGACTGGTCGACTCGGAGTGCGCTAGCACTATAAAACTGGTCTAAGACTGAAACGTAAAAGTAGCCATACACACACGTGCATGCACGTCGCTATGTGAGGGAAATAACGTTACATCATATCCTTGGACAAGAGCGTCCAATTGTTTTTAAATGTCTCCCGGAAGCCCCCTCTCCGAGGGGTGTCAAAAAGTTTTAAGGCTAGCATACTTATAATATAGAACTGAAATATTGTCGTGAGCTTCGCTATGTAAGTGCAATAATCTCGAACCCCACGCTTAACCTCATTTCACCCACCTCACCTCACCTCACCTCACCTCACCTCACCTCGCCTCGCCTCGCCTCGCCTCACCTCACCTCACCTCACCTCACCTCACCTCACCTCCTTGTCTACGGTGGCCCGGTATGATTTATCACATATTTGTTGGACAAATCGTGTTGATTTGCGAAAGGTTACGATAACAGTTAGTGAAATATCAAAACATTGAAAAACAGACACCATGTCCCTTATGGGCCACCGTACAGGTCAGTTATACTTTTGATACAAGGTCAAATCCTGGTCAGTCCACCTGGTCAGTCCACCTGCCCTCCACATCAGCATAGCAACCTGACTGGTTTGAACCAGAGCTTTGTCCTGATGGAGGAGACCACCACGTCGATGTTTGCGGCGACGCTTCTCTTTGATTGACGCGCCTGGAGCCTGGGCCTGACTGACCAGTGATCGGTACTATGAGCAACAATCAACGCAGTCGGACTACGATGAGAGGAAAAAACCAAGTCATGGTGAGGTGAAATTGGGTTTAACGTCGCGTCCAAGATTATTGTTATGTGTGTGTGTGTGTGTGTGTGTGTGTGTGTGTGTGTGTGTGTGTGTGGCTGCTTGTACTAGACCGGACTGATGCCGATTTATAGTGCTAGCCCACTGAGATACCATGCCGCAGTTTAACATGAATACCCCACTCAGACACAGTATACTGACTCCGAGCCGACCAGTCCTTGCTTTAATCCCTTAATGCCGAGCGCCAGACAGGGTAACAACAAGTATCATCTTTTAACGTCTTTTGGTATGACGCGGCCGGGGATCGAACCCCGGACCTTCCGCTCTCCAGGCGGACGCTCTATCACTAGACCACGGAGGCGGTCACCAAGTCACGGAGCCCCCTGACAACCCAATCCATTAGGTCGCCTCTTATGACCGGCTCAGGTTGCCGGAGAACAAGTCTAATCCTGGACCCCAGCGGAGCCTAATATTTTCAAAAGATGGCAAGATAGCCACCATTCATCGTGTACCGGGGCGGTCGGGTAGCCTAGTGGTTAAAGCGTTCGCTCGTCACACCGAAGACCGGGTTCGATTCCGGTTCGATTCCCGACATGGGTACAATGTGTGAAGCCCATTTGTGGTGTCCCCCGCCGTGAAATTGCTGGAATATTGCTAAAAGCGGCGTAAAACCATACTCATTCATAGTTGTTCCCCGTGGTAAATAATCGATGAGTAGTATGGCTTTGCTGTCCTACTAGAAGAGAAGGAGGCTATACATCGTTCTTAGTGGACTTGGTTGCTTTAACGTCTTGGTTTTGAGAACCCCTTAGTTGCTTGTTGGTTGCTTTGTTGTTTAACGCCGCCTTCAGTAATACTCCAGCTATATGACGGCGGTGTGTAAATAATCGAGTCTGGACCAGACAATCCAGTTATTAATGTCATGAGCTTTAATCCACGCAATTGGGATCGATGACATGCATTAACCAGGTCAGCGAGCCTGACCACCCGATCCCGTTACCCTTAGTATTTCCATTCAATGGATTCATGTTTCCTCTTGAGATCGTAGTGATGGACCCAGATTTCCCCTCCTGGCATCACCCTGAAACGAAATCTTCAGGGTTGCGATTATATCTGTTTGATAGGGCATGATAGGTAGTGATCAGTGTAGGCCATAGGGCACAAACCCTTGACATATGGACATGTTCATGGAATGTTCTTCCGATTCACCCATACTAGAAGTCCGTGGTCTCCTGGAGTATAAGGCGCCTATTGTTCAATACCCGGTTGTTGACGGCATCAATGTTTTCGTTTTATGACGTTTGTGGGTCGACCATAGCGGGGGCCATCTTCCAAACTCATTCTCTCACGCTGAAACTTCTTCACTCAACGTTTTATTGTGGCATGATGAGGCAGCCTCCCACAAAGGGCCATCTTCCCGAGGCAAGAGAGTTAACTGACTTTAAAAGGCCAGTTTCCACCCTTGCCGAACTAGGCTGGAATAATTATTCCTGGGCTCGATCGTAGCGCCACCAGTGGCTATTACGAGTGATGTCCTTTCCCTGCCTCTCCTATTGACCAATCAGATTCAACCTCTCGTTTCACTTGCATTTGCTTCAAACAAAACGGTGGCGAGACGATCTGATTGATAATCAAGATCTATATTGTGATAAAACGAGTCTTACATCGCGAAGTGCATCAAATTACGTGAGCACCTTGATTAAAAGTATGAAAAGGTTTAGAAAATATCTGTTGACAACGAGTTAGCGGTGCACATGCTTTGCAAATCCTGCAGTCGACCGAAATCTGCATGACAGTTTACGAACCGGATTTCGATTTCGGTGCGCGATTTTGATTGGACTATGCATAGACTCGTTAGTCCAGCCAAAATGTAACTCCATAATACCAGCCTAGTTCGGCAAGGGTGGAAACTGGACTTTTATAGTCAGTTAACTCTCTTGCCTCGGGAAGATGACAAAAGGGCATGTGAACGTGCATTAATAGTGTGGATGATTGACTGTTGAGGGTCAACGTGATTTATACTCACTTTGTCCATTTCAATGCTAAGGAGTAGTGAACCTCGGAGTCAATTATCACCAAGTCACGGGACTGAAGTACGCAAGATTGTGACAGATGCTACAACAGGTCAAAGCTAAAACATGTCACACGTGTGTATAACAACAACCAAGATAAACCGGACTCAAAACATTCTGATTTCTGATAAACGGAAGATCAATAGGAGGTCACATTCCAAGACATTAAATTACAGGCACCCAACACCTTCTGGTTCAATACGCAAGGGGCTATACTGGTTTTGATAGTACCTGGAACTGCTACAGAGTGTCTGTCTCAATATGTAGATTTAATAACCATACAAGGCTTTCGAAAATATGTTCATATTCGTAACATATGAGAGACAAAATGCTTTCTTTAACCGAAAATCCTAAATCAAGAAGAATCAGTGGGACATGCTTGTGTATTTCCGGGTTAGAATAGGTCTTCAGAACCCATGTTTGCAGTCAAAGGCGACTTTGCTTGTCGTAAAAGACGACTAACGGGATCGGGTGGTCAGGCTCGCTGACTTGGTTGATGCATGTCCCAATTGCGTGGATCGATGCGCATGATATTAATCACCGGATTGTCTAGTCCAGACTTGATTACTTACAGACCAACCAAGAGAGATCGATTATTCTTTTTGTATAATTTTTTCACTCTTATGAAGCAGATGTTATAACCATGAGAATACTCCAGCTGGTGTACTTAATCTACGTGCAATAAATTATAGCCACTATGCAATATACAGTAGCTATTTTATTTATGCTAACATTAATGAATCAGATGATTGATGAACACATACCTGTGATGTATAATGTATAGATTTATAGATTTGTCCTGAACGATTATGATTACTGTCTGTCAAAAATATTTCCGTGTTGATAAGTTTGACCAGGTGAATTCGATCGCCTTTACGGAGGCTCATTGATTATCTTATAGGCTAAGAAACAATTTTTAAAGCTTACTGTATGATCTTTGAGAAAATTGATTGATAAATATGTTTTCAGAGATCAAGTAGTAGTCAACAAACTTAGTTCAAACGTCTTTTAAACTTAAACTTGTCTAAAATATAGTTACCAAGCAATTGTGTCCCCCTTCTTAACCGTTGTACTTTACACACGGAGTGAGTGAGTGAGTGAGTGAGTGAGTGAGTTGGGTTTAACGCCGCTTTTAACATCATTCCAGTTATATCACGGCGTGTCAGCTTAATGTGGGAGGAAAACCCGAAGTGATGCAGGTATCGGACGTCGCCACTTCGGTGAAACCCACGAGCACGGTGCTGAGAAACCTAGAAACATAATCGGGGACAACCCACTATCATAGGTTTCTGCCGTGCCCAAGGGACGCAATTCTGCACAGCGACTCGCGGCGCCTAAGACGACTGGGCCACCCATGTCCCCCTTTACACACGGAAATACCGACTGTAAATGTTCGGTCTCAGAAGGGGGTGCTTATAAAGACTGTACTTACAAACTGGAGCAGGGCGCTTAATATGTTCGAGATTCAACTAAAAAATGTGCTTAGCATATTCTACACTGTAAAAACAATAACACGGCATTATTTTCATAATATATATTATAACAGTAAAATTCTCATACATTCCTTGTTTAAACAACAAAGCCATTGTCAAGGCAGTCAGCTGACAGTGGGTTCTCAGGTTAACATAAAGAACTAAAAAGGTACTCCGGCCTCTCGTTAAATTCACCTGTCACCAAAATCACAATCCAGCATACCAACTCCAACAGGTTTTATCTCGTAAATTCAAGCACAGACCGACTCCAACAGGACACAAGCATCAACCGGGAAAATCCAGTTTAAACCAGCTCAAATAGGCCATCACATGATTCAATCCAGTTTATACCCAATCTCATTTAAATCAGATCTATTACTCCGATACGATACCTCTCTGTGACCGCCGTCATAAAGCTGGAATATTGCTAAATGCGGCGTTAAACAACCTCTTTGTGTGAACTTTCTAATCAGCGACGAGGCTTTTAAATTATCGGTACGAGTGCACGAAGCAATGAGACAAGCATATCTGATTTCTGTATCAAGAAATTGAGCTAGAACGACCTTTCCCGAATGCATATAATGAAGTCCACGCTAGGTTTATATACGACGTTGTTTCTCAGCTCCGTGGCAAAAGCCCCAAACGGAGTACCTTCGGCATACTTGTGTCTTGTATGGGTTTTCTGTTATTAAAATCTATATGACCGAAATGGGGTGGTAGAGAAATGAAGCCAAATCGTTTAAGAAACCCTCAAGAACCCACACATCCCCATGTAGTTGGGCAGTCCAAGTTCGCTCAGGGTTCATACGACTTCGATAGAGGTGTCGTCCGATCATGAGGCAGAGAAGTATCGTTTTGGAGTAAAAGAACTGACTTCAATTAGATTGGCGTACATCAGCGCAAACAAGACACAAATCAGAAGGTCTTGACTGAATAAGATCTCTTACTTGTTGCCTTAGAACGTGTACCTCATCACTGAGGGTAAATTCAATTTTTGCCAGAGAAAAACTGGATGACAGTTCTAGCCTGAAGGTTGGAGTCCATTTATTTCAGCTCGGAACAAGCTTAATATTTAACCTTCATACTGCATTTTACAAACTTCATGAATTCAAAACATGTCGGAATGGAAGTAAAATCATTGTGTGAACGTTTCGTACATGAAACCGTTTCAAAAAGTAATAATCTTGAAACAAATCTGAATAAGCTGATCACAATGTCGCACTTACGACATGGATCGTAGTTCATTCAGGATATTGAAAGGTTTCTCACTAAATGAAAAAAATGAAAATCAGGTCTTATTCCAAACTGACGGATTTGTTTTTGTTGCCTTACGTGATTGCATACTGGCAATCAGTCAACAAACCAGACATAACTAATTATTATTTGTCCCAATAATTTGCGTTTTTGTAACCAGCTACAAGCGGTGTAAAACATACCCATCACATTAAATCGGTTTCTTTTCGTATGTTTTGGGGGAAATCAATTCAAGGGCAGGTATTTCTTCCCTCTTGATTACCCTCGTATAACATATTTAAAGAGACTCCACAATAAAACTAATTACATGCATGGAAAACAGTGGCAGTATGTTAACATAATGATCCGATGTAAGGAAGGGAAATACCATGATGTCCACTTCCAATGTAAGTGAAGAGAAGCGACAGTTTCACATTGACCTTAGGAGCATAATAATGCCAAGCTACCAAATCGCAGCTCTGTACTACTCCACTCTTAATCTTCCAACATCCACTGCTCGCTAATACATAGCTACGATTCACGCCTTCATAACGTTGACATCGGCCTTCACATGTTCCGTTAGAGTGCAACTTACATAATATCGTAAATACAGTTCATACCCCCTTGTTCCCAAACATTTACCGTAACCATAATTTCCATGACATTAGATAACTTGCACTTTGACAGAGTTTATGAAGACCTTTGCAAAATCAGCATCGGACCTTACTATAGCATTACGGAGGCGTGAATCGTAATTATGTATCAACGACCAGTGGAAGTCAGATAGCAAAACCAGAACAGTACATAGCTATGAATTGGCAGCTAGCATAATGCAAAGATGGCGTATGTATTGTCTATGTTTCAACCACTGCTGTCCCTCAAGTCATGGTGACCTAGTCTGATGTCTGTCAAGTCATTGGTGACCTAGTCTGATGTCTGTCAAGTCATGGGCGATCTAGTCTGATGTCTGTCAAGTCATGAGTGACCTAGTCTGATGTCCCTCAATTCTTGGGTGACCTTGTCTGATGTCCGTCAAGTCATGGGTTACCAAGTCTGATGTCCGTCAAGTTATGAGTGACCTAGTCTGATGTCCCTCAAGTCTTGGGTGACCCTGTCTGATGTCCCTCAAGTCTTGGGCGATCCAGTCTGATGTCCGTCAAGTCACAGGTAGCCGAGTCTGATGTCCATCAAGTCATGGGCGATCTAGTCTGATGTCCGTCAAGTCACGGGTTACAGAATCTGATGTCCCTCAAGTGACGGATTACCGAGTCTGATGTCCGTCAAGTCATTGGTGACCTAGTCTGATGTCCGTCAAATCACTGGTTACCGAGTCTGATGTCCGTCGAGTCACGGGTTACCAAGTCTGATGTCTGTCAAGTTATAGGTGACCTAGTCTGCTGTCCCTCAGGTCTTCAGTGACCAAGTCAGAGGTCCGTCAAGTCTTGGGTGACCGAGTCTGCTGTCCCTCAGGTCTTGGTTTACCGAGTCTGATGTCCGTCAAGTCATGGGTGACCAAGTCTGATGTCCGTCAAGTCTTGGGCGATCTAGTCTGATGTCCGTCAAGCCTTGGGTTACCGAGTCTGAAGTCCGTCAAGTCATGAGTGACCAAGTCTGATGTCCATCAAGTCATGGGTTACCGAGTCTGATGTCGGTAAAGTCACAGGTTACTGAGTCTGATGTCCGTCAAGTCATGGGTCACCGAGTCTGATGTCCATCAAGTCATGGGTGACTGACTGATGTCTGTCAAGTCATGGGTGACCTAGTCTGATGTCCGTCAAGTCTAGGGTGACCAGGTCTGATGACCCCAAGTTATGGGGGACTGAACTGTTCCATCATCTGTCATTTATGAAGGCTAGATAATAAGCAATTGTAATTTTGAAAGTTTGCCCCCTTCCTTTTCATTGAGAATTATAATACCCTTTCATATTTCTAAATACTCAAATTTATTTCGTTAATTGTTCTGAGCATTATGTGTCATCACATACAAAGTTATATAGTTATATCTACCTTTAAACAGAATATGCCACAGATCTGAGAATCTGACATGAACCAGAGTCCTACCATGTAGCTGATTTCACGAGTATATCAAAAGGTTTATGAAAATTATTAGAAGCTCTCTCCAACTTCCCATCACCATCCAGGGAAAATCCAATGAAGTACAGAGATGTCTTGGTAAGATAACACTTTTATCATCATAGAAAAATAGGTCATTCATGTAACTGATCAGTAAGAAAGCACATCACCAAGAAACTTACAGAGAAGAAAATGGGACAAAGGATATGTCTTGCTCTTAAAAATGAATGTTACCACAAATGACTTTTTGGTATTCGCAAAGGAGGTAGGATAAGGGCCTGTTTGATACACAAGAAATGTCAAACTAAAAGTTGTTTAATACTTTCAAGTATTGGCATGAAAATATCAGACAATTCAACCAACTGACCACTAGCCTTTCTTCTTTAAAGCACTTGCAAATTTTGGACTTCTGACATGGTCCAATACACAAGTATAGCCAAAATGAGTGAAAAAGGCACTTCAAATGTATGAACAAGTCCTTGACTCAAAATCTTTTACCATATGTTTGTAATGTTTTCATGTGCTTCTATGAAAATCAGCTAGGGTCAAAGACTTGCTCATTTTCAAACATTAGAAAAACACTTCATTAAAACCTCTGAAATGAAATGCATTTAGTGTTAAAAGTTATAAGTCTCTAACATGCAATTATTGAAATGCAAAGTTCTCATTCATTGAAAACTTTCTGAAAACATCAATCACATTTTACAAACGGTTGTTCAATTCTTAAATTATGCAGACACTGTGGGTCAAAGAGGGCCTCATCCTGCCTTGTCCTTTGACACATGATAAAGCGCTACACATGCCATTTATTACACTCCTTTTAACACCAATGGGCATCGTTGAACGCACATTTGTACCATAATGACAAAAGACCTGTGAAGATCCGGGGTGGAATAGGTCTTCAGCAACCCATGCTTGCTGTAAAAGGCGACTATGCTTGTGGGGTCGGGTGGTCAGGTTTGCTGACTAGGTTAATGCATGTCATCGATCCCAATTGCGTGGATCGATGCTCATGCTATCAATCACTGGATTGTCTGGTCCAGACACGATTATTTACAGACCGCCGTCACATAGCTGTTATATTGCTGAGTGCGGCATTAAACAAAAAACCAACCAACCATAATGAAAAAGAATGGAATCGATTTCAACTCACAGAAACACCAGAACAGAAAAAAGCTTGACAGATCCAGCACATCTATGTACACTGTGAGTGAGGGAATACAGTTTTTATACCACTTCTACCAATAATCAAGCCATATCAGTTTGCAAGGGACATCGGATGGACTGCATACATTGTATCCAGCTGGGGAACCAAACCTGGGTTTTAAGTGTGATGAGCCAGCACCTTATCCACTTGGCTACCCGACATTCCTTCATGTGCAAGGCTGCATTAATACTTGTGTAAGAAATGGCATGTGTATCTACTGGGAAACAACCCATTCAGAGCATGAACTAGTCTGTCATACAGCCCCTGAAATAAAAATATCCAAAAGATTCCCCTGCAAGTCTATTATGGTTTGGCAAGTCTAGATTATTTTCAGTTAACAAAATTCTCAGTGCTCTTTTCAGTTATATATTAAAACACAATGAAACACAATTTATGTTTAATGTTTCCATTTCAAAGACTTAATATTGGTCGAAGCATTAGGAAACATATTTATCGTTTACTTGACACTACTGGAATCCTCTCATCGATAACCTCCACCAACAGATTCTTCTGCCAAGGTGATACTGGGTATATCCAATACTGTCCATTAATCCAAAGATTTGGATAATTTTTTCTATTTAATAATAATAATCAATTTTCATTTTCTAAGACAAAATAAATGATCCATTTGTATATTAAAAGCTTGCAAGACAGAAAATTTGACCAAGCATACTTTGAAAAGTTTGAGCACTTTGTAGACATTTACCCAGGCATTAATATTATGAGAAGTTTCGGTCTAAATTTCTTCCTCCTAGATTCAAAGTAGGATGAAGAGCAAGTGCATGTTCAGCGTAATATTACACATGTCAAAATTAGGGGAAATGATTATGAAATATTTTGCAGTGAGATGCTGCCTTTCATTGCTGATTCCTTGAGCAACAACAACGAGGATGCTGATTGGCTGTTTCTTTACTTGCTCTCTGCATGCCCATTGGTTGTTCCCAAAATCACTGAGAGAGAGGATCTGAAAATATATATCATATCTTCTAGAATATAATAGTAACTGTGTCATGAATTCATTACCTGTACAATAGCAAGCAGAACCTGCAGCTAATCAAGTTCTTGCATTACTGTGCACCTCAGATGATTATGGGATAAATAAATAAATAAATAAATAAATAAATAAATAAATAAATAAATAAATAAATAAATAAATAAATAAATAAATAAATAATAAATAAACATTACCATACAACATGATACAAAGAGTTAAAGTCATTCAGGGAAAAGTATATACCAAAGTATATATCTCTAGTAAACTATCCTTAGTAGCTCTGTCCTTAGCATCTGTTACCCCAACCATATATTAATATGACCAATGAGATTATGTTTCGAAGATCACCTCATCTGTGTTTTGATTGGTTGATACTTGTTAAATGACCAATGAGAATGTGTAATGCGTTTATAATTAGGAGATAAATATTATTTATGGTTTAATTTGCATGTCTACTGTAGTGTTCCATATGTGGAGAGCTCCTGATATCCTCCATTATTCAGTGTCTACCTAGTAATAAAAATCAGCGTCCAATCATATTACACTTGTGGGTCACATGAGAGACATGGAGATTGTGATGTCACTTCAGAAACAAAGTTATGCCAACATATGGGTCTAGGGTATCCATCACAATAAACACACTGGATAATAGTCAATATTACGGTCAGCGAGTTAACCTGCAATTCTAACTATTGCTAATCACAGGACACAGGACACGGGACACGGGACACGCAACCTACACTTTACTCCCATTCTCTGTCAGTAACCAGCTGGTACTCATGGAATGAAGAGTTTGTTTGTTTGTTTGTTTGTTGTTTAAAGCTCTGCACGCTAACGTCGAACCCATTCGACAGAGGTGTCCATCCCCGTGCATCTGATGTCGAACCCATTCGACAGGCGAATAGCATAACAACACCCCAAAATAAAACTCGCCATATCTATTTACCAAGAAGGCTTTGCGTAACATTTAAATTACGTATGACATGCATAAATGCTCAGCTTGCTCAATATCAAAACGTTCAGTCATTTATTTACCTCAAAAAGAAAATATCGCGAGTTAAAAAAGTTTCGGCCAAACTTCTCGGCACACATCTACCAGGAACGGCCATTGTTGACTTTTGGCACTTCACGTTGAGCGGCATGCAGTCCGATATTTTCTATATAATTTCATCATTTTTCCTATTTGATCATAATTTTTTGTTTGCTGACGAAAGGAAAACACTCATGTTCCTTTATTTCTAAAAATTAGCAACTTTCGGTGTAATTAATTGTAAACAAAAACAATCTGAATCGTAACATCATCGATTGGATGGAACTTGTACGATCATGGCAACGGTAGTAAACAAACAACTCCACATGCATAGTTATCCCGTTAGACTATTACAATCATTTTGTTACATCTAACTTAATTTTCTAGAATTATTGACACGCATGTATAAATCTTTGTAAAAAGAATTTCATTTTTAAAGAGTTTGCAAATGATTTCGTTTGATAAATTTTCCGACACATTGCCAAGCCGACAAACGTCAGTGATACGTTTGGGCGTGGCCTAACTCGCGATTTGTTGAGTCGAACAAAGTCAACAAACACTGCGAAAAATGACAAATATTGGATGATACGCAAAATCTGAACTGATATACATTCTAGGTAAACCATTCAATAGCAAAATAATGCATTTTACGAGAAATAATCAAAATACTTGCAATTTTAGCTATCATTTCTGAAACCGGAAGCACGTACCGCATGTGACACATGGAAGCAAAATATGCAAAAGTTGGTAAGCTATCATAAAGAAATTCCGAAATAGATTCCAATTCAAAAGAAAATACATAATTTACTATTTTTCGTCAACTATTTACTATTTATTGATCTGGAGAGCAGTCTTCACTCTTATTTGTTTCATATTTCTTCGTGATTGTCGCCATAAAATGTGTAAGTCTAAATCCGAAACTGTAATGGCTTTCACGCTCGATGATTTTAATTTTAAAATATTTTCTATAAACGAGCGCAACGGAGAGCGATCCAACGTATTGATATGCCATAATAATAACATAATATTGTTATTGGTCTAACATTACAAAAAGAACAATTTAAATATTAAAGATGTTGTTGAAAACTTTCTGAGAACCTCCCGTCCTCTGAACCGATAACATTTTGGTACACAACGAGGTAGTGTAAATATATATAGATTCTAGGCTCCTATTTATATATATGTGTGATTTTGTACCCAAAACAAATTAAATTGTACCCAAAATACTTTGTGAATTTGTACCTAAGAAAATAAGACAATAGATCTATAATTATATTTATGTTTTAATGTAGATGAACAGAACACATAATAAAATATTTCATCAAGTGCCAAATATGATTATGACTGATCCTTGAAATTGATTGTTTAGTTTTGAGAGAAAACTGACGTCTTGTCACTGAAGGAGAGGCCAGTTAAGTTGGTTAAACCTAAGTTAGAATGAATTGTTTTGATAGGAAAGTGATACTATGTTAAGTTTAAGACACCAAATTAATGTATATCTTTGAAATAATTCTAGGTAGATCTACAAAATCACATACCCATTTGGGTAACAAATTACTAGAAATTTTGGGTACAAAAGTCACCACTGTACATTTCAACTGATTTTCGTGAATCAATGGGATTAAAAAAATTCGTCTGAATGATTCCTTTTCTCATTTTTTAAGACAAGAATTTGTTTTACATAACAAAACAGGCAGATCTACACGGATCACGTTTAGTCCTAAAAATGTGAAAAATATGGACACCTCAGAAATGAGGGCTTACAAGGTTATAATTCTACCTAACTAGTCACATGGTTTCACTTAGATCTAGGTCTATCTAAGAAAAGTCCTTATGAAAATCTGAATTTATTTTTTTTATGACACTTACATTTCTGGCACTTAGACAAAGAGTATTCAAGGAAAGACAGATATGTTTTTGAATGAAAATATGACTTTCCTTTATAATTCTTTTTTCATGATGACAGGGGAACTTTTATACACACCAGCTGAGGAAGTTGTGATACTGTGATTGCATACAAAGAAAAAACAGTTTGGAAGCAGTACCTGTATGTATAAAATAGACCACATAAGGTGAACAAAAGTAATGGATTGGCTGACTGGAAAAAATACATCTGGCAAGGGTAAACATGTACACAGGCATGTTTCTTTTCATTCCAACCAGAAGACTGAGATATAGTCCAGTAATTAAAAGGTCCAGGTTCAACAAAATTGACGGAAAAGGTTTATTGCTGGATTTTGGTGCCTTGACACATATACATTAAAATAAAAAATAGTTTACCAAAATCGGACATGGGGAACCATCCGAAAATAGGTCAAATCCAAGATGGCCGCCAACAAAAGTAATAATAGTCATAAACGTGGAACCAATAACAATAAAAACATTTATGATGAGTCTATCTATATTAGCTTGCCAGGATAAATGCAAAGAAATGTATATTTAACAATTTTGAAAGGAAAGTTCACATAGAAATTTAAAATAATGCTTCAAAATGACGAAAAAGTACATATATTTGTTAATATCAGTACCGATTTATTATAATGTTGACTTTTTACATATAAAATCATACAGTTTATTGTCTTCACATAAATAATCAAGTTAGAAACAAATATAATTGAAAAAACCCAAAGTATTCCCTTCTTCAAAATGGCAGCCATGCATACAATGTTTTAAAGATAGACCTCAAGAACATAAAGGTATGTATAAGCTATTTTTCTTTTATAGCTAAAATGAAAACTTGTATAAGATATAGTTGATTGGCTCTAGAGAGGAATAACTGATGAAAATATGAACAAATATAAATATAAAATTCGAAACAGAGCCCTAAAATTAACATCAACATTTGTTTCAAGGAAAATCAAGGGAGATAATCCAAACTCCAGGAAGCAGTTATTTTTCTCAAATGGTATTAGCTTCTCAGAAACTTTATTAAAAGTTAATTCAGAAGATATAATCAAGACATTTAGCACAAAAATCATTTGCTATAATCGGAAAAGCAACATTTGTATCTGGACACATGTCAACCATATTTCTATCAACTGTTACTATTCGCAGGGGACTATTCTCAACTGAAGGTGTCCTATGTAGATCACAGATGGCGACTTGTTTGCTATGTATGGAACCAGTTAACCTGGACAAACCCCAGGATTATGTGAAGTTGACAGCAAAATGCTGCTGTAGCATTAATTATGCAAACAGACTGCACAAATGAGATGCACCAGACATCATATACAACTGTAGCCTGTTGGTACACAGACAGTGTCGAAGTATGCATATAAATCCAAAGGCAATCAAAGTAGCTGAAAACTTTTCGATCATATGTTTAAGCCTTAAATTTTAAAACTCACTGTTTTCTATGTGGTACTTGTATTGACCAGGATGTTGCATACAAACATCCATATAGAAGTGTACTTCAGCCGTGCAATGGCTCTTGAGTTACTCAACATATGTCTGCAACATACTGTGTCAACAGGCAAGATGATTGGGCCAAGATGGTACAGTCAAGTATCGTGCCCATATACGATCTACCAGCTGAAGAAGCTATCCATCACCATGCTTGTGATCAGAATTTTCGGAGAGGGACAAGTATACCTGAAGCTTATATTGAACATGAAGAGGCTCCACCGAAGAAACGGAGACTTGGTCGACTGAAGTGTATGTCCTAGATGACAGCATTTGAGATTGCCATTTATTACTTGGAAGAGAATGATGATGAAACGATTCCTTTGGACAATTTGCATCACATTATGAAGTCAATGAGTGCACTGAGTGATGATCAACTACACACTACATCACAACTGAAAAGGGAGTTCATGAATCACTATGGGAACAAGGTATTCATAACTTCAATCAGGCAACAACCTAACATTGCATCTCTTTACGGCATATGAGAATGTTGCAAAGGTGGACAAATCCGACATGGACAGTTTGATTAAAGTTGGGTGAGAATACATTCATACGCAGGTAGAGACCATGTCGAAACATGTTGATGTGTATCTCGACAATGAGCAGATGGCATTGATTGACACCAATCTTGATTACCTCCCACATGCATTACGCATCCTCCTTCAAGCATCATCAAGAGCTGAAACAGTAAACCCCATACTGCGTCATTGGGTCAGGCAATAATGCATTCGACATGTCCCCATCATTTCTGCCTCCTCGACAAGTTTGACAAAGTATCACACTATAACACAAATATGGTCATTGTAATTTAGTGGATATGATAAGCCAACTCGGTTTCAGCTCCTCGTAAATTTAGAAAATTCTCGGTGACTACTCATGGTGTTCACCTAATCAGAGACATTGCAGATACATTCGTGCAATACCAGGCACTGATGGGACTGGCTCAATCCATGCCATGGGCGAGATGGTGAAACGGAGGGTACCAAGACTTAAGGTGGACTTGGATGATGTTAAAAAAATCAACAGTGTCAAACTATTCTCACAAAGAAATCCAAAGGCAGTGCAGGCGAACATTATCTATCCACCAATTGGTGACTTCTGTCTTGATGAAAAGAATAGCAAACTAGATATTTTGTGGACTGCGCCACTTGTGTGTGTGTTGACCACTGTGTTCCGGTTGCATGCAGTTGCTCCATTCTCATTCTGACATTCCATACCCCAGGAAGAGCTCTGAGATATTCTTGTTGATTATCAGCATGACACCAAGTGACAAATCCTGTGTCAGATCAATGCTGGAGTATATTTCCAAACATGCCAGACGACATGGAATCACACCGGTTATTACAATCGACCAGCAAATTTGGTGAATTGCATACATGATCATCGAATCACGGCCAGCTGAGAGCCCCTTGCATCAAATAGCCCTGGTCTTGGGGGGGGGGGGGATTCCATCCTTAGATGAGTTTTGTGGGTACAGTTGGGAATCTGATGGCTGGATCTGGGTTAAAGGAGATCGTCACTCAAGTATATTCAGAGGGTAGTGCAGATCAGATGTTGTCCGGCAAATCAGTGTCACAAGCTGTGCAGGCTCATTTCTTGAGGAACCACTTCTGCAATGCTCTTATCGTGTTTGATGGTTATTGTGGTGTTTTTCGACCATGGATGAGACCCATCAGAGAAGAACTGGAAGTGAGATTGGAGTGGATGTGGATTTCACACCGGACATGATTCTGAAAATGAAGAAAAAGCCCTTTTGGCAAATGAAAGAAACAAACAGAAATTCATCACTCTGTTGGGGTCAAAAATCGAAAAAGGTGGGTTTTCAGATTAAACACTCATCCGGAGATGCTGACTATGACATTGCAATGTCTGCCTGTACATTGGCTCAAAAACTAGTGGTAGGGAATGACACCGACCTTCTCATCCTGTTGCAATATCACTTCAGACTCGATACCATGAGGCCATCTTTCTTCAGACAAGTACAAAGATCATTGAAATCTTCATCCTACAGATGATCCTTGATCCTAATCTCAGCCATTCTTTGCTCTTTGTATATGCATTGTCAGGGACCGACACAGCATCGAGGCCATATGGCATACGGATGGTCTCAGGAATATTCAAAGGTTTTCATGGTGACAGGTGGAAACCATGCAGAAATCGAGCAGGCTGGTAATCAGGCACTTGCAATCCTCTACAGCTGTATGCCTGGCTTGGATTTGAATTCTGAACGTGTGACAAAATTCACTGAGAAGGTATGTATCAAGCTCGAATTACCTACCCCTTCGACACCTTCCACCGACATCAGATGCTGCCAGATTGCCCAGCCAACGAGTCTGACTCCAAGTGCAGACCTGGCTAGGCAACAATATGGATGCGACAATATTAAAGCATCCATTGCTAATCTATGTCAACAGGCTACAGAATCCATGTATTTCGTACTACGTAAAAGCCGAAACCTTAATTTATCAATTCAATGCCAATTATATCTTTTTGACACAATGGTAAAACCAATCTTATTATATGGTTGTGAATTATGGGGTTCTGTTAATCTAAAACAAATTGAAAATGTACATATTTGTATTATGAGAAAATTATTACCTGTTAAAAAGAGTACCCCTTTATGCATGCTTTACGGTGAACTAGGTAGAGTTCCGTTATCTGTTGATGTTAAAACCCGTATGTTAACCTTTTGGTCGAAATTACTTACAGATAAATCCAGCAAAATATCTTCAATCATTTACTCTATTGTATATAACATCCATAATACAGGTGTTTACAACTATGACTGGATTTCATGTATTCAAAATGTTCTAAACAATATTGGTTTAAGTTATGTATGGTTGTCACAGTCTCCTGTTTCATCTTCCTGGCTCAAAGCAACAGCTCACTCTATTTTAACTGATCATGCTAAACAAACCTGGAGCTCTGAGGTGGAAAATTAAAAAAAAGGTGTAGTCTATTCTCTCTTGAAACCACAATTTGAATTAGAAAATTATCTGACGTCCCTACCCCTAAATAAAGCTATCCCTCTACTTTTATTTCGTACTTCATGCCACCACTTACCAATTGAAAAAGGAAGATGGAATGGGATACCTATTTGTGAAAGAAAATGTAAACCGTGTTTTATTGATGATATTGGAGATGAATTTCACTATATTTTTAAATGTCCATATTTTACGAAAGAAAGAATTTTGTATATCCCACCTACATATTCTAAAAGACCTAATATGATTAAATTTCAAAGACTTTTCACTTGTAAAGAGATATCTGTATTAAAAAACCTTAGTAAATTCTGTAAATATGTAATGCAAATTGTAAAATCTTCCGGCTAACCACATATCCGCTATTATAATGTGTATTTTGCTGTCATTTTGTATCTCATATGCCGAGGATCTCGGCCTGAGCGTAATAAAGTTCTGTTCTGTTCTGACAGAATGGGGCTGGACGCTTCACAAGAGCAACAAGGGCACTATATTGAAACCAATCACAAGGCACCAAGCTGTCACTCCTAAATTTCTGTTGAAAATAATCAGATACAATTGCACTGGAAAGTGTGATGAAAACACATGCTCATGCAGAATATTTTTGTCTACAATGTACCTCAGCATGTGGACAATGCAAAGAGATGACATGTTCAAATGGACCAAGTCATGACTTTTCTGACATAACTGAATAATCGTCTCTTCATGTACAGTATATGAGTGTGATTATAAAGACTTTCTTGAACTTTAGACATTTAAATTGATAGTAAGTTTGACTTGTAAACTGTAGTATTGCAGGGTTATATCCTCTTTATAAGCCCGTGTTAAGTATTTTGTAGTCTGATATGGAACAATTGCATTTTTTTCACATTTCGGGCAGCCGTAATTTATTTCTGTGTAAGATTTCACTTCAAAATTGTTATATATATATTCCCCTGTCTGGATCCTATGAAGTTGATTTTAAATAGAGTCATCAGCCATGTTAAGATTTTGATTGATTCTTTTTTTTTTTAAATTTTTCGATTTTCGTTTGTACTAATGGTGGCCATCTTGGATTTGACCTATTTTGGGTGTTTCCCCATGTCAAATTTTGGTAAACTATTTTTTTTTTTAAAGTAGACCTATCAAGGCAGTGAAATGTGTTAAAAAACCTTTTCCGTCAATTTTGTTGAACCTTCATGAAAAATAAACCTTTAATTACCGGACTAATAGCATTTTCTAAGAAACCTATGGCAAACTTACCAGCTTATGTGCCACCATGGTTCTTGTGATTAAACAAATAAAAATGTCATGTACTGTTACAAGTACTGTTACTGTAATTAAATTAAATTAATTCCTATTAAATTATATTTCAGAATTGTTTTATTTGGAAACAAACCACATAATGCACAAAATTAATGTCCATATGAGTTTAGTATGTATATGTTAAGGATCTGATTTAATCATTATTCATGGAATACTAAAATTAAAATGATGACATCAGAGAGTTACTTATTCACATAGTTGATTTTCAGAGTGCAAGATAATAATTGTTGAATAAATATGTTTAAACTAAAGATAATAATTGAAGTTTGATCAGTTACACTGTGTTGATGCAAAGACTAATATTTACTGTCCCCACACACCATCATTGTGGGGAAAATAACTATTAAATATAACTTAAAATTTTAAAACCTGTAAAAAGCTGTAAATAATTAAACAATTACAAATCTATCATCAAAGCGCAACCATGGTGGTCTTCATATTTTTGGAATAAATTTAGAAATCCTTCGTGAAACTGTTCTAAAATCATACTAGAATCTATGAATGTATTCCCGAAAGGAAACCTATCCTAAATGTAATGTGGAACTACCACCGAAAATATGTACGTAGAATTTTATTGCTTATATATACCCTATCATTTTCAGCAACGCGGGGATGTTATTTTGAAACACGTTTTGTCAACCCCATTTTCGCGCACCTGTTGTTGATGGTGATCTTGCTGATCGACGATATCCATAGACGTATTACGTGGGATACACTTGTTGTAGTGAAACTTATCAGCATGTACATCGCAGAAATATGAATCATGTCCCATTTATATTCACAACATTGAATGGTGATTCTTAAATATCAACAGAAGTTCAAATAAAAGATACCGAGAAACTTGCATGTGGCATGTTGATTTATCGTCTACCGTTTCCGGGTCACGGGAGCATGCAAGGTCAAACGGATTAACTAATACGCGAATTATATCGTCAAAGTCACATTTTTATTTCATGTTAGTGGTGATTACTGATACTGTGTATCGACTTATATTTTTGCTGTATGTGATAGGCGAACTATTTAAAAATTTACTGTAATTGTTTTGTTTCGAAAGCTTATCAGCAGACTACCCCTGTCTGTGACATCACATCCGGTGACCTTTGCACTAATTGAAATAGTGCTGTCAGAATTCACGATCTTTATTTTCATTTTTCTCTCGTCATATTTATTGGAATATGACGAATAAAACATTCTTCGATTGAGAAGATCGTCAACTTTCGCCAAGTTATATTTATAAAGGCAATGTAAACTTTGTTGATATTAAAATAGCAATAAGTTATGCGGAGGTCGGGCGAAGCGCGCCATGTTTGATTTTAGGACGTCTACTAGCATGACACGGGTTGTTTATTTCTGTATATCGTAAATATTCAACCAAAACGCTTGAAATTAGGATTAGTGAATATTTATAAGTCATTGATTGTTTCCTGCAAATTTTATAACATGACACGTCAGATTAACCCGAATATTCGTATTTCTGCAACCGACATGATGACCTCGAAAATTAAGTTATTTTTCTGTTTAACGTTTAGATAATAAATTCACTGAAATGGTTCATAATTTACCATCGCGCTGATATATGCCGATTATAAATCCCGAATTTTTACTCAATTAAAATTATGATATCGGAGATATGCATATTGAAATCAATTTGCAAAAATGTTACGATATTAGAGGGTTCCTAGCATGAAATGCAAACCACCTTCAATAACGCAATTCAGGTAAGTTCAAGAAAATTAACAAATTTTGTGTTCGCTTTGGTCTTAACCTTGGTATGATTGAAAACACCAGGATATTTTTATATAGAATTGTGTAGTTTTCTATCGGGAATAAATGTGCAAAATATTTCTTCAATTGGCCCTTGTTTAATGAGGCACCGACTGTTTGAAATCACCCACCCTCTTTAGAGCGCCTTATGCTAAAATTAATCCAGCAGGCAGGGGTAAGAAGTGTGAAAATAATTCAGCAGGCTAAAGGTTAATGCCGCACTCAGCAATATTACAGCTATATGATGGCAGTTTGTAAATAATCAAGTCTGGACCAGACAATCGAGTGATTGACCTCATGAGCATCGATCCACACAATTGGGATACGATGACATGCATCAACCAATCAGTGAGACTGACCACCCGATCCCGTTAGTCGCCTCTTACAACAAGCATGGTGGCCTTTTATGGCAAGCATGGGTTGCTGAAGACCTATTCTACCCCGGATCGTCATGGGTTGTAGAGTTTGTGTACTTATTGAGATGCAGGCATGATATACAGAACTGTGGCTACTTATGCATTGTGTCCAATAGAGCTTCCTTGTCACCTGATCACAAAAAGGAGAAGACAATGAGAATACAGAATGGTTTCCTGGCTGTACCTTGCATCTTTTATCTGGTTTCTGATTCTTTCCCGCATGGCTTCTGTATTGGCCTTCTTCTCCTTCTGCTCCAGGTCAGCGATAGTGGCCCTGTACCCCGTCACGTTGTGGATCACCTGCACATGTTTGTCTCCGGCGGAGAGCAAGAACTTGCTGCCCACATCAAACCCTATCTGGGATATTGCGTCTGAAAGAATAGAGTGAGTGAGTGAGTTGGGTTTAACGCTGCTTTTAATTGTATTCGAGTTATATCATGGCGTGTCAGCTTAATGTGGGAGGAAAGTCCGAAGTGATGCAGGTCTCAGACGTTTACCACTTCGGTGAAACCCACGAGCACGGGTATGGTGCTGACAAACCTAGAAACATAAGCGGGGCGAACCGGGATTCGAACCCACAATCATAGGTTTCTGGCATACCCAAGGGACGCAACTCTGCACAGCGAATCGCGGCGCCTTAGATGACTGGGCCACCCGTGCAACCCTGAAAGAATGGACACGGATAGGAGTGCAGGGATTTATCAAGAATTCTAAACAAAGTGCCCTTGGTGGACAAAATGGGAAAAAACATAGTTTTTGTACAAAATTGAAACTTTCTGAAAAGTCCTTATTTCCTTAAATTCAGGGGTATTTTAATATTTAATTCAAAGCGAAAGGGTAACACTGAACATTAAAGCCTCTTCATATTTATTTGCCCTGTTATCAGTGAAATGCAAGTCACTGCTGCAAAGCATTAACTATAAGAATATATGCAGATATTTTTTATATTATCATGAAACACTTCACAGGTTCTTTTGTTTCTGAGTATAGAATAAAACAATGGTCTTATAGTGAACACTTTAACCACTCATTGTGTCATTGTGTCATTCAAGCATAGTTTAAGTTACCAACCTGCATGGACATTTTCAAAATATTCTTCTTCTTTTCCTGAGACTGTGCTGCATATAGAGATTGACAGATCACCAGCAATGGCAACAGACCGACCATCAGGCGACAGTGTTATCAAATGGAGGCTGGGATGACTGAGCTTGCCAGTGTATAACAGCTTGGGATCCTGATCAAACTCGTACCGCACTAAAACAGATTTTTAAACACAATAAACATATTTTACAATCTCAGCACGAGTGAGTGAGTGAGTTGGGTTTAATGCCGCTTTTAACAGTATTCCAGTGATATCACGGCGTATCAGCTTAATGTGGGAGGAAAGCCTGAAGTGATGCAGGTCTCAGGCGTTTACCACATTTTATTAGCAAACATCGCTGGGGCACTTATTAGAGCAGGTGCTTATTACGTCAAATACGGTACATACAGGGGTAAGTGATACACATTGCCCACAACAGATCAGTATCTCCAATACACATGGAAGTGAATGATTAAGACTAGTATATGTGATATGTCATAGTCACCAATATCACAGCTTTATCCCTGGGTCCTGCAAAGGGTAATGGGACCTGGGATAGACAAACCAAAGGCTTTCCTTGTGTCTTGTTTAATGCTGCACTCAGCAATATTCCAGCTACATGATGGCAGCCTGTCAATAATCAAGTCGGGACAAGACAATCCAGTAATTGATATTATGAGCAGCGATCCACGTCTTCAGGGTACAGTAAGATGCCATCAATGAAGTCACCAATTCCGACAACCCAATCCATTTGGTCGCCTCTAAGGACCATCTTCCTGAGGCAAGAGAGTTAACTGATTTTAAAAGTCCAGTTTCCACCCTTGCCAAACTAGGGTGGGATTCCTGGGCTTGAACGTAGCGCCACCAGTGGCTACTACAAGTTATGTGCCTTTTAAGCTTGGACCAATCAGTTTCCTCTTCTCGCATCACTTGCATTTGCTTCAAACATATGATGGCGCCCAGTCAGGACGATCTGATCGATAATCAAGATTTGAATTGTGATGAAACGGGTCTTACATCGCGAAATGCATCAAATCAAGTGAGCGCTTTGAGTAAAAACATTAAAAGATTTGGAAAATATCTGCTGACAATGAGTTGACAGTGCACATGATTTGCAAATCCTGCAATCGACTGAAATCTGCATGACAGTTTATGAACTGGATTACGATTTCGTTGCGCAATGTTGATTGGACTATGCATAGACTCATTAGCCCAGCCAATATGTAACTCCATCATGCCAGCCTAGTTCAGGTAAGGTGAAAACTGGACTTTTATAGTCAGTCAACTCTCTTGCCTCTTGCTCAGGATCAGCATAGGTTGCGGGGGACCAGTCATACATCCTTTGTACATTATAGAAACAATAACTTAACATTTTGTAGTCCATAATTGTACATATAATTATTTAAATATGCTTACTGACAATGACTGTAAAAGAAGTACTATTCTAAAAATATAAGCTTTCACGGTGATGCGGCCATCAAATCGGCTATTTCAATGAGAGGGGGTTTACCAGTATTGTGATTTGAACCCTCTGACTGACCAATCAAAATCAAGTATTTTCCAAATTCATGGTAAAATCCATGTTTGGGTTACCATGGTTACAGTGAGGTGTTCATTAACTCGTAATTCAAGAAGGTTGTGTTTCTTACCATCAGTATCCCAAAACTTCCAAGTACCATCTTTAGACACTGAAGCCATCCTGGAAATAAACAAGCACATCTCACCTTATGTTTTAGTTAATTACAACAATACATATGGTGAGGTGAGGTGAGGTGAGGTGAGGTTGTACATATAAGAGTGCATGCATGTTTCTGTGCGTGTGGCTGCTTCTACTAGTCCAGAATAATGCTGGTTTTATAGTGCTAGTCCACTTTAGACATGATGCCACAAGTTAACACGAACACCCTACTCAGACACAGCATACTGACTACACCACGGAGGCAGTGACAAGTCAAGATCGGTCACCAAAGTAGTACTATAATAGAAATACTACTTGGAGATTCAGGATTTGTATCACATCATCAAACAACACACAATTTGCTTTGGAATTACTTTGTACATCATATATTCAATGCAGTCGTGATAAAATGCATTATGGATTGATATTCAAAATCATAGCAAAATGAATCAAATCAAATCTGTTACGTTGAATGCTATATTTTGAGTGAGTGAGTTTGATTTTACGCTGCTTTTAGCAATATTCCAGCAATATCACGGCGGGGGACACCAGAAATGGGCTTCACATTGTACCCATGTCAGGAATCGAACCCGGGTTTTCAGCGTGACGAGTGAACGCTTTAACCACCAGGCTACCAGACAGCCCCTCTATATTTTGAACAACACTCAAGAAACCTCTTCGACTTACCGACTAGAATCATTTGAGAATGAAAAGCTATGGACACCTGCGCCATGACCTTTCAACTCGTAAGCTCTCTTGACTTCTTTAAATGTCCCAGATTTGTCAAATAGCACCTCCCATACTTTGACATCAGGGGTGAAGCCTACAAAACAAACCCAGCCAACCATATTTACCACATTCCACTGTGTGATATCATTCAATATCGTAGACTAACAATGTTGTAGATAAATATATTGATCAGACCAAGTGGGTCACTAATCAAACATTTCTACGTGTAATTCAATCTCATTAAAATAAGACCTTAGTTAGACGTCTAAAGACATCCCATTGAGGGTCACGTCAGAACGACCTTTCATCCGACCAATCAGTGCGTCGCTTACCAGATTATGAAAGTGACAGTCGGAATGTGATTTCTAATCATGCAATCTCGAAAACTTTAACATAGGGTATTCCGAACGATAGTTTTGGGTTTAAAGACTGAATCCATACAATCTAGACCATCGATTAACCATTCCAGAATGTTTTTTGTTCAGGTTTCAAATTTGTAATCGAGAATTTGTCAAAATATGTTTCGAAGCGTAGTTGCCAATTTGAAATTTGTGCCGTAAAGCACAAGAAAGCTGCCTTCTGATTGGTCATTCCATTGGTCGGTCAAAGTTCGCGCAAGATCGGTCTGACGTGACCCATAATGGGATGTCCTCAGATCTTTGTTTAGCGATAGCGAGAACTAAGATCTGATTTTAATGAGATTGCATGTAATTTGACTCACCATTCACAGGTTATTGCCATTTACGACACTGGGCAGTGTTTTAAATGTTTTTTTATTTCACTGCTTAGAACCAGCTTCCTGGTGTATGTCTCACAGCTGTAATCTATTACAGGCTGGGGTATCTGTGCCCCACCTTCGAACCGTGGGATAAATGCAGAGGGTGAGAAAGGATAAATTTAAAAATTTGGAAATTTTCCAATATATTGTATATTAATATAATTATCCTATCTCACACATATATGCCCACCCAACCATCCCCACGTCACAACACCTCTCGCCTGTCAACTCTGATGAAAGAGAATGATGTGGCAAGTGTATAAACATGTGTTCACTTTGTGTAGGTCGCTATGCACACGATTACATGCGTGACCCATTTGTTTGGGTGGTGACCATGGTGATGCTCAGATCTGTTCAGGGGAATTGATTTTAGAAGCTGGAAACTTTGTTCAAGCATGTTTCCAGGATCGAAAAAAACAGAAGAAATTATAGTGTGAGATAGGATAAGTTTAAAAATCTACATTTTTAAAAACTACAAAATATGCCATGGTTTGAAAATAAAGGGACATAACTCAAACTTCACATACAGGGCACCATTCCACAAAGTGAACTTACCGCACGACTATTGTAAGCCAGTGTTAAAGTATGGGAGTTAGGATCACCTTAGCGCTAAGATGGCTTTGTGGAACGGGGCCCAGCGACCTATAGGCCTCCCTATTACTATTACATATTACTTACCAGGAGTGGGTATATGGAAGGTGGGTAAATGTATGTTTATCAATGTATGTTCCATTCCATGCTTGGTGTTTGGGGAAAGTGACAAACTCTGTGAGATACAAGTTGGTCCCTAAACATTCTTAAACAAGCATCAACAAAACAAACTTAATTTTTGGAATATCTGCAAGTTAGAGTTTTGGGACATATTGAACATTGAATGGGGGTATCCTTGTTGTGAAATTGTTTCAACATCTTTGCATTGGTACAATGTGTGAAGCCCAATACAATGTGTGTGATATGGCTAGAATAAATGCAAATAGCAGAGGACCTCTGTCACTCACTCACTCACTCACTCACTTGCATTCAGTAAATAAATAGACATTTGGTGATATGACTTACCTGATGATCCAACAAACCTCCCACAAGGAGATACAGCACCAAATGAGTTGGACATCTGGTGTGTGTCTATTCTAGATAACACTTCTCCTGCAACACACAAACACAGGAAAATTCAATCAGCGACAGCATGTTTTCATAGCTCATTCATGTGTCATCAGCATAACTAAATATGCTAAACATGTAGCAATACACAACTGTTATCATTGGATTCATCAATATTTTTGTTGTTGCAGAATACATTTCTCAAATTAGACACTTTGAGTAATTTTATTACCGTATTCGACGTATTAAGCGCCCAGCTCTAATAACCGCCTACGGCGATATTTGCTAATATATTGGCAAGTGAACAATCCCAATTAGCACCCCTTCCGATTGATCAATGTACACAAGACTTATTTATTTGTGTATAATACACACTCGTGTGTTATATGCACCCTTAATCATGGGCAATTAAATTCTGAAAAATATATCTGTCGTATATGAAGAGTTCAAACCGTCAGCATAAACCATGAAATGTATCTTTCAACTCTGTTTTTTCCACCAAAATAATATTTTAATAAGAGCCCCCTATTTTTAATTTTGAGAGCGCCCTGGGCGCTTTTTACGTCGAATACGGTAATTTTGAATGATTATTCCTATGATTTCATCCTTTTCAAACACTTTTATCATACACAAGTTAGTGTTACTCCAGTGTTTTATTAATGTGCTTAGTCTCAAACAAAGCTCAAATCTATCTTTGCCCAGGTGTTCTGCTTGTTCTGTGTGAAATGTGTTTATGTTTTGTTTGTTTGTTTGTTGTTTTACGCCGCACTCAGCAATATTCCAGCTATATGACAACAGTCTGTAAATAATAAAGTCTCGACAAGACAATCCAGTGATTGATATCATGAGCACTGACCCACGCAATTGGGATACAATGACATGACAAGTTAGCGAGCTTGACCATCCGATCCCGCTAGTCGCCCATAAGACAAGCATAGTTGAATTCTCTACACAAGAGAATAAGATAAACCCTCACCTTTGAGGTTGTATATAATTATAGTCGTGTCCCTGTGACAAGTCATGATGAACTTGCCATTAGAAGCGATGCCGATACAGATGATCTCAACACTGTGGTGCTGTAACATACATTTAGAATAACGCTATTCACAAATAGTTTTCATTCAAATATTTGTGTTCATGCAACAATATTCTTTGGTGCATAATCATGTTAACAGTAAAATCTTGGGTAGAAATTAGAAGGTCCCCTTAGCGATGATGATGATCTCAACATTGTGGTGCTGTAACATACATTTAGAATAACGTTATTTAAAAATAGTTTTCATTCAAATATTTGTGTTCATGCAACAATATTCTTTGGTGCATAATCATGTGAACAGTAAAATCTTGGGTAGAAATTAGAAGGTCCCCTTAGCGATGATGATGATCTCAACATTGTGGTGCTGTAACATACATTTAGAATAACGCTATTTAAAAATAGTTTTCATTAAAATATTTGTACACATGCAACAAAATTATTTGGTGCATAATCATGTGAACAGTAAAATCTTTGGTAGAAATTAGAAGGTCCCCTTAGCGATGATGATGATCTCAACATTGTGGTGCTGTAACATACATTTAGAATAACGCTATTTAAAAATAGTTTTCATTCAAATATTTGTACACATGCAACAAAATTATTTGGTGCATAATCATGTGACGAGGTAGAAATAAGCAGGTCCTGTTAGCCAGAGCCAATGCTGGTTGAATTTCAAACAAATCAGAAGGTGTTCTTGTATGTCAGGGAAACTAAAGTTTAAATATTTCAAGTGTGCCACAGCGTACTCTTAAGAATGCCCTTTGGAATTAAGTATATTCAGAATATTTTGTATCAATCTTTGAGGTGAGGTGAGGTGAAATGGGGTTTAACTTCGCATCCAAGATTATTGCACTTATATAGCGACGTGCATGTATGTGTGTGTGAGTGTGTGGCTGCTTGTACTAGTCCATAATGATGCCGAGTTTATAGTGCTAGCTCACTGAGATACAACATCGCAGTTTAACATGAATACCCCAACTCAGACACAGTATACTGACTCCGAGCCGACCAGTCCTTGTTTCAGCCCCTTAATGCCGAGCGCCAGACAGGGTAACAAGTACCATCTTTTAACGTCTTTTGGTTTGACACAGCTTGGGATCGAACCCCGGACCTTCCGCTCTCCGGGCAGACGCTGTACCACTAGACCACGAAGGCGGTCTATCCTTCTTTGACTATGTGAATGTCACATCATCATGATAATAATCAGTTGAAAAAGTGAAAGTTTGCCCTTTTACACTTCACTGAGAATACCCCTTTCAATTTCTGAATCCCTTGCTTGTTTTCGTGGAGCTCCTTGGCAACATTATTCCGGATCATGCTGTAACGTATAATGGGCCGGTGGCCCTTCTACTACACAAACTGTCTCTCTCCCGCGGGAACTCACCTGGCGGAAATCCATGGCACCTTGTATGGTGACGCTGGAGCCATCCTCCTTCTTCCCCAGTCGAAATATTCGGATGATGTTAGCGTTGCCCAGACTCGCGACAATTGCCCTGAAAAGAAGACACATAGCCATTTTGTTATTGATGTGATATCAGTCTCATTAAAATCTGACCTTTTACTCCCATAAAAATACTTCTCTGCATGAAGATCTGATAAACTCTCCACAAGAGGTTACATCCGGTAAGAAGGCAATTATGCTTGTCGTAAGAGGCGACTAACGAGATTGGGTGGTCAGGCTCGCTGACTTGGTTGATGCATGTCATCGATCCCAATTGCATGGATCGGTGCTCATGATATCAATCACTGGATTGTTTGGTCCAGACTCGATTATTTACAGACATCATATAGCTGGAATACTGCCGAGTGCGGCGTTAAACAACAAACAAACAAACAAAAAACATCAGGGGGAACGTTTAAATCAAGAGTCAGTCAAGGTTTCTGACGGAGCAAGTGTAGCATTCAAAGCAGCATATCCCATTTAGGTATCTCAAAAGCCAACACAAACGGGCAGTTCTGAATGCAACATTAATCAGGCAACATTGCACTGTTGTGAATATTTCATAAACACTGTCATTTATTGGCCTCTACATTCAAAAGGGTGCACTGATATTGTATTCTACCATTACATTGAAGAACACTTGAATCTGATTGGTTAAAAAGAGGTTTCCTTCTTGCTACAAATACCCCTTTTAAATATATTGAACCTTTTCACACAAATCCGTGAGTATTAATATATCGATAGCCTACATATCAATTCATAAAAAATGGCTGACAATCTTTCACCCATAGAAACTGTAAAATGTTTTATAATATTTACAAGGTGCTGGGTTCCAAATTAAAATAATAATAATATCGTTGACATAGTTGTCAAAAGAATGGAGGGTGTAGTAGTGTGAACATCTGAAAGTTTAGGTGTAGTAACGGGGTCAATCTGTGTGAAGATATTTGCAGTCAAAACATTGTCAGAGACCATATTGTCAGCAACTGATAGTGAGTGAGTGAGTGTGTTTGATTTTACACCGCTTTTAGCAATATTCCAGCAATATCACGGCGGGGGACTCCGGAAATGGGCTTCCCACAATGTACCCATGTCGGGAATCGAACCCGGGTCTTGGGCGTGACGAGCGAACGCTTTAACCACTAGGCTACCCGTCAGCAACGGATAAGAAGGCATCTGGGAGTCTGAGGTAGCGTCAAGAGGACGAGACATGACAGTAGATTTCTTAGCAGACTTAGACTTCTTGTTAGAGATAGATGGTTCACCATTCCTCGGTGACACTTATGAAGGTAAAGCTAAAAAGCAGTGTCTGGCATTTTTATATGGCACTCAGTGCATCAGGACGTTAAGGTACACTGGCTACAAGTCACATCGCAGTGTATAGGGGTAGAGTACGTGCATCGGCACCGTGTACACGCCAGATGTAGCTTGACCTGTTTTCCTATTTAGTACATTGCAAGAAACAAAGCAAAACAAAAAAATCAAAAACAAATATATTCTCTAAGATCTAAAATGGACAGAGATACACAAGTGATCGGGTCATGTAAGGTTACCGTGCACAGAAGCACATAACTGATCCAGTTGTTGGTCAGTATGTGACCATGCTGGTGGGTGTTTGGGTGATTTTTTGTTTTAGAAACTGGAAACATGGTTCAAGCATGTTTCCTGAAAGGATTAATAAAGAAAGAAGAAAAGAAAGATAGGATAAAGTTAAAAATATAGTCATTTTCAGTATATATTTTTTTTTCACTTTTCTTTTTGATTAGTCATTAGAATTCAGGGTCTTTTTTAAAAGTCTTGCCTCGAAAATGTTATCTTCAGGACAGTCAAATGAACCATGGGCTGTACCACAACATTACATCATATCACATTTGAATTATATGTTTGTCACGAATAAGACCATCTGCCCCAGATGAGTTCTACTGCTAGACCTGAATCCTTAATATTCACAAATCATAAAGGTTGATGTCCTGTGTACCCTAAACTGATAAAGATACAAGAACATAGGACCATCATGCATCATGCTGTACAATCATCGTCAGTACCTCGAGTCTGGGCTGAAGGCAAGTTTGGTGGCATGATCGAGTTCTACACTTCCTCTGATGAATCTGAAACAGTTAACACAACACCATGAACACTGGACAAAACAACAACACAAGGTAAGCTGAGAAACAATAAACCAAGGGTTTCTAAGGACAGGATGTTTATGATGCACGATGGATAACCGTTTGCGCAATAGGATATAGCGATGCTCTCGCAACCATACCTTTACATCCCAATATATGATAGCTACGTGATAAAATCGCAAAGTTAAAAAAGAACGAAGTATGGTTTATTTCCCGATAAAACATTGTTCTATCATGACGTCATTTCTGGAGATTTGAATATGCACTCGCAACTTGATGACGTCATACATTGGACAACATTACTTTTGAAGGGGAAGTGTCTAGTAAGTTGTTCACCAGAGATGTAGCTGGGGCTGCACCCCTCATGGTTTATTCTCCCTGCAGTGTTTTATTGTATGATAAACAATTCCCACTTGTCTTTATTTCTTAAATAAAGTTCTGTCATACTTCCTCTAACTTCTTTCAGTGGCATTTAGAAGTTTGTGTGATGAAGTAAGACGAGTTCTATGGATGAACAACTTCCTTATTACAATTAGTGCGACGTTTCAGTGTAGATCCTTGCTTGATAAAGGTGTTAGGATCTACACCGAAACGTCGCACGAATTGTAATAAAGAAGTTGTTCATCCATAGAACTCGTCTTACTTCATTCTTCCTCTAGTTCATACTGACATAATTCAATCATTGATATATAGAATTTCAAAATCAACTCAGACAATGCCATTCTAACCTCGATTACACAGTGTATTAAATATCTCCATTCTTTTTTAAATACTTTAAATAGATCCATTTGCCACTATAGCTTCATTCTGAGTCTAGGTTGAATAACATGATGCTAAAAATAGCTGTCCAATCAAATGACACTGTTTCTTCGTGATTGAGTGAGTGAGTTTGGTTTTAACGCCACTTTTAACAGTATTCCAGTTACATCACAGCGTGTCAGCTTAATGTGGGAGGAAAGCCTGAAGTGATGCAGGTCTCAGACATTTACCACTTCGGTGAAACCCACAAGCACGGGTATGGTGCTGACAAACCTAGAAACAGACCAGACAATCCAGTGATTAATATCATGAGCATCTGTCCACGCAATTGGGATCGATGACATGTGATTAACATGGAGACATAATACACTGGAAAATTGAGGTTCTGCCATTTTAAACAAAAACTTGCCCATTGTTTTTCAATAATCACTGTAATGAAAAATACAACCATAAAATAAAAAATGTCAGGTTTTTTTAAAGGGTATCACTTGTCTATGACATATACGAATGTACAAATATTTTGTTCCTGTTTTGTACAATGTACCAACAAAATATCTTAATTATGCTATACTCACTTATGTTCTTTCTGTAGAAATTCCTTCACACTCCATAGCATGAGAGATCTATCTGAAAACAACATTAAGACAGTAACCATAGTAACCAACACAAACAACATATTGTTGTTGCCTGTGACCAAGGTGATCAATGGAAACGATCAAGTTGAATGAATTATGTATTTCTTGTGTTTTCAGCCCAACAAAACCTCAGCCAGCTTCGGCAGGAAATATCCATTTACAAACTAGCTTGCTGCTGGGGGAGCGGCTGCAGTTGTAAACCTAAAGTAACTGTACATATTGCTTCTGTTTGTTTTTGTCTTCAAATTAAGGTGAACACCTGAACACCTCATGGTTGTTGCGTGAGTGAGTGAGTGAGTGAGGTTTAACACCGCTTTCAACAGTATTCCAGTTATATCACGGCGTGTCAGATTAATGTGGGAGGAAAGCCCGAAGTGATGCAGGTCTCAGACGTTTACCACTTCGGTGAAACCAACGAGCACGGGTATGATGCTGACAAACCTAGAAACATAATCGGGGTGAACCGGGATTTGAACCCACAATCATAGGTTTTTGGCGTGCCCAAGGGACGCAACTCTACACAGCGAATCACGGCGCCTTAGACGACTTGGCCACATGGTTGTTAAGAACAGAACAACCATCAGACCAAGCTTTCTTTGAGGGGGGTAGGGTTTTCATAGTGAAAAATTTAATTGCTCGGTCGGAAAATATACAATGCATTGTACAGGATTTGGGTAATCATCTTATGGTTTGATTTTAATCGACAGGTTATGAAATTTGTTTTAAAATGATGGCCTAGTTATGGCCCTTATAAATATGTATTTTATAGGGTAAAAATATAATTTATACTTATCCTGACTCATACTAATTGCTTATCTTGTTTCATTCCGAAAAGGTAGTTGAAACTCCTGTGTTGTGTTTGCAAGAACAGAAAAAACATCTCATCCGAACGCACCCCTCAGCTGTGCAGCCGCCAAAACACCAAACAAGAATTTTAGATATCTGAAGAATTCTGATGCAAAATCTGAACAATTTTATCAAGAATTTGAAGAAATTTGTGCTGAAACTTCTGGAACTGGTGCTAAAACACGTAAACTCTGAGTTAACATAACAAAGTTGCAGCAAAATTGAATTACCTTCGGCACATGTCAAGACATATTTTCCATTAGGGCTGAAGTCGAAGGCAAGTATTGGGCTCCCATGTCCTTTCAACGTGCCTGCTAGCCACTGATGAGTGAAGGCTGGGTGGGCTGCCTTCTTTCCTTTCAAAATGACTTTTGTCTTCTTTGAACTTTTTTCATTGCTCTTTTCAGTCCTCTTTGGTTCTTCTGATTGTTCTGAAACATGCCAAACTCTCTTTTATACATTTTTTTTCGCAGACTTAATTTGGCACAAATAATTCATCACTGATCTTTATCCACTTGATAATATACTCATTGTATTAATCACCCTGCTTCAATAATTTGGTTGGTTGTTTTACGCCAAACTCAGCAATATTCCAGCTATATGACGGCGGTCTGTAAAATAATCGAGTCTGGACCAGACAATCCAGTGATTGACATCATGAGCATCGATCCACGCAATTGTGATTGATGACATGCATTAACCAAGTCAGCGAGCCTGACCACCCTATCCCGTGAGTCGCCTTTTACAACAAGCATAGTCGCCTTTTACGGCAAGTATGGGTTTCTAAAGGCCTATTCTACCCCGGCATCTCATTCGGTCAGTAACTCGGTCAATAACTCATTTGTCTGATTGTCATGATCATTGCACAATCACAGTGAAAGCATCTGATAAAAGGCATTTTTTAAATATTATTATCAAATATCAAGAGTTAACCAACATACTTTGGTTTTGCGATAGTGATATTCACCTGTGCGTAATACTGAATTTATACTATTTTATAAATAATAAAATTACCTAAAAAGTTAGGGTGGATTAAACATGTTAAATGTTACTTTACCAGTTTACAAGTTGCATGTACTCTCTTCAAGCACTGATAATTATTTAGCAACAGTACTCTCACAAAAACATAAAGTAATCAAACGGATACCATGTATACTGATGTCAATCGTTTACGAGTTAACGTTGTATGGTGCTGAAGTATTACAGTATTAGGCCTATATAGGCATTCATTTAATCAGCTGTTTATGGAATCGGTCCCCTCCATCAACATGATCAATTGCAACATTTCATTTACCGGTTTCTAAAATAAATCGCTAACCTTGTTCTTCTTCCTTCTGTTCCTTTCTTCCGATGCCGCATAAGAGAATAAACAAGAGAACAACCGCGCCTACGGCCGCTGTCACAGCGATTACCGGTACTGAGGAGGTTTCGTCTGCCATGTTGATTTCCGACGTGCTGAGTTGGACGTGTGCAAGTGCGTGGATGGTTCGTCACCTGTGATTGGTTTCTTCAATTGTAAAGAAAAGTAACGCCGATTTTTATTGGTGAATCGGAATAACATTCAGTGAGTGTTTCAAAATGTTGGAATGAGTAAAACGAAAACCTAAACTCTATAGGTTATTTATTTATTTTAGAAATGTGATTTAGAACCTTCCTGGTAGTATTCATATTTTATATTCAAATACATTATAACATGTATAAAACTGACAGACAAATACTATTTTTACCTATTTTGTTGTTTTTAAATAAAGATCATGTTTCATCATCGAGTTCTGAATCTGAAGTTCTTATCGACAACATATTTAGCTATGAGCAGTTACTCCCCTTCGACAGTTCGAATACACTAATAACGTTAGATGTTTGATATTTAGGTCAAGTGGTAAATAGAACGGCGTGGCGTTGCATAAAGTTTATTTCCTGACTAGATTGTCAGCAGTTTTTTTGAAGTTTTGTTATTCCTGACTGTTGTGTCTGTTTACAATCATGTCTAGTTCAATGATTACAGATAGTTTTAAGCAGACAAAGAGAATAGCACGACAGGTAAAGAAAGAAGACAAGGAAGCAGGTAACACTAACAGTTTTTCTGAGTTAGTTGTCATTTTTCAGTAAATTAGTCCGCATATCCATGGTAACCATGAATGGCATGACGGAAATTAATGTAATGTTAGAGACAATGTACCACACTGTTTTGAAGGTTGATCCCGTGCTATGATCTGTATGCATTCTTACAAATGTACGGTAACTGACATTAATTTCCGAAACAATATTTTGTGAAGCCTTAAAAAAGTATGCCAGTTACATATGAAACTTTCCATGTTTGAAACGAAACTTATTTATTGACTGAAGAACATCTTCCCCCCATTTTCAACCAAGGGATCTCCCAAAATCAATACTGAGAGTCATCAGGACTCATAAATAGGATGACCCAGGGATTTGACTTGTACTATTTTGAAATGCTATAATCTCATATTATGTTCATTTGTGATAATGTGCAATCAAAGACGTGTATACGTTTTTGGTGCAATAAATAAATATGTATCATGCACATTTAAAAAATTTATGGAAATATATATATAATATAGTACCCCAGAAATAGAGAATCTGGGTATACTCATTAACTGCACTTCACTTCAGCCTGATGGAGCCTTGATGATGTTTATACTTTTTTTCACTAGGGAGAAGTGGCGTTAAGACACAGCAACAAATAGACCTTGAGCTTCTACAACAGTTTGACCTTACATTGGAGTTTGGTCCTTGCAGCGGTAAGAACTTGGCATTGTTGTAGTTCATAGAGGGGCGGTTGGGTAGCCTAGTGGTTAAAGCGTTCACTCGTCACACTGAAGACCCGGGTCCGATTCCCGACATGGGTACAATGTGTGAAGTCCAATTCTGGTGTCCCCTGTTGTGATATTGCTGGAATATTGTTAAAAGCGACGTAAAACCATACTCACTCACTCACTTCTTCATAGAAATCAGTGTTTCTGGTGGCATTTTCTTATGATGAAAAAGGAAGAGTGAAATAATGTAAACACTATAATTTGAAGACATCACCATATCAGTATGAACACAAATTTAAGTTAAAATCCCCCAAAATATCAGCAATGTTGTCTTAACTGTTTGAAAATAGGGTATGCTAAGATATTAAAAATGACATATAATCACACCAAGCTCAGCAACTGTAGATTTGGAACTACCAAAATCACTCTTGGCACCATCGCCTTTGGTTATCTCTGTGTCATTATCTTGTCAACCAATCACAGATAACGTCTTCTGACCCGCCATTTTAAGATAATGTCAGGTATGCATTTGGAAAATATCGCTCCTTTAAGACAATGTTCTTGAAGCTAGCGATGAATGTTGAGGTAACAAAGAACATCAAAACATCGCTGTCACGGCATATTTTATTTTTGGCTGACATTGTGTGCTATTTTTAGAAGGCAAGATTTACAATAAAAAGGTACAGAAAACTAACACGTCAGCATTTGAAACAGTGTGTTTTGATGTTTACAGTGATTCACAGTTAATTATATGCATTTTTCAATGGAAACTTCTGCCAGACACAGGGACCATCAATCCTCAAATTTGACGGTCCCAGTTATATTTTACCGGTCAATATCCGTTACATACCGCAGAACGGAAACACTGGAACATGTTTTTCAAGTGTGCCACAGGGCACTCAATAACGATGTTTAGATGTGCCCTATTTACAATTTATATGTGCCATTAAGAAGAAATACATTGGATTAATTTGATCCTTTTTAACTTATTTTTATAAGTGAATTAGTATGTAGGATGGACCTACTGAAATTTGTTAGAACTTGATGTTTGATCTCAATGAAACAAGAGATAACTGTGTTGAGTTGCTACTCATAACTGGATTTTGTTGCTACTCATATGTCCTCCTTAACATGATACATGTATGTCAACTCTTTCTCTCATGGCCGACAGGAATAACGAGGATGGAGAGGTGGGCCCGAGCTGAGAAGCATGGACTGAATCCTCCTCCAGAAGTAAAAGATTTGTTGGAACAACACCCACATGATGAAGAATACACACAGTGGTAAGATGAGTTGTCTCCCTTATCATGCTTCCACATGGAGCGCATGTTCTTTGATCTGATTAATATGGGTGTGCGATTCATATTTCACAAGGGATTTATATATAATTGCAAACTAAGCTCCCTTAGCGTGCAAACAGGAAAACACCTGGTTTCAAATTAACATTGCATTCAATGCAATCGTGTAAATCTAAGCACTAAAGGCTTTTCAGTCTTGAGCACAGGTTCAAGTCACTGTGTCCATGAGGCGTCACAGAAAAAATGTATGGTCATGGGTTTGAACCCCAAATGGTCTTGATTATGTTTCTAGGTTTGTCAGCACCATACCCATGCTCGTGGGTATTAGCAGGAAGGTTAAATATCTGATTTTGACATGATTGACAGAGTAATATTTCATGCTGACTGAGGAGTCACGGAGGGGTTGGTTATTTCTGAGTAATCATTATGTAAAAGAATTGAATAGTAAATCCATGTGTGCATTGTAAACATTGTTTTTTTAGGCAACAAGATACTTGGCTAAAACATTAATCTTTTGTGTTACAGTTTGTGGAAGGATTACAGCATTTGAGCCAGATCCTCACCCCAAGTAGCAGTTTAATCATGGTTACAGCATTTTGACATCTACCATATTGTTCCCATGGTTACATGATGTGTTCTCAACCATATTGTTCCCATGGTTACATGTTATATCATTAACCATATTGTTCCCATGGTTACATGTTATATCAATAACCATATTGTACCCGTGGTCACATGATATTAATCACTGGATTGTCTGTTTCAGACTCGATTATTTACAGACCGCCGTCATATAGCTGGAATATTGCTGAGTGCGGCAAACCAACAAACCAAACCAAAACCAAACCAAAACCAAACCATGGTTACATGTTATATCATCAACCATATTGTTTCCATTATTATGTGTTTTATCAACAACTTTTATGCCATTGTTGCAGTTACTGCAAAATTTCATATCTATTTATCCTAGAAGAAAGATTTTTACTGTCATTTCAGCATATTATTCTCACCTTAGGGATTATTGTCATAGTCATAGCTTTATTTAAAAATCTTGGATTTTTCTACCTGTAAACATGTCAGAAAGCATGAGTGCGTGATTTTATTAACCACAAAATTCATTTATTTTGCCTGATTATCATGATTGTATCAGAAACAATAAGAAGATCTTTTATCAAGTGTCTATTTACTCAACATGGCTGTTTTCTAAACGTAAACATATTCACAAGCACCAGGAAAATGTCCAAGGTAATTGTGAAATTTGCCTTGTACCAAGACATACAGAGTCCCCTAATGTGGTTGTGTCAAGTGCCAGAGCCAACAGGGACATGGGGCCCAGTCGTCTAAGGCGCCGCGATTCGCTGTGCAGAGTTGCGTCCCTTGGGCACACCAGAAACCTATGATTGTGGTTTTGAATCCCGGTTTGCCCCAAATATGTTTCTAGGTTTGTGCTTGTGGGTTTCACCGAAGTGGTAAACATCTGAGACCTACATCACTGCGTGCTTTCCTCCCACATTAAGCTGACACGCCGTGATATAACTGAAATACTGTTAAATGCGGCGTTAAACCCAACTCACTCACTCCAGAGCCAACAGTGTTATATTGCAAATGGAACTTTTGTATTAGTTCTTCAATCTTCAATATCTTCAACCAAACTGATAATATAGTAAACTATGTTAATGACGAACATGCTTACAACCAACAGAAGAATATAACAAACTTAGTTTTTAGTTCTGGCCATTTGCTGTATATATACTGTATATATATGCTTATAACCAACTACGTAACGAACTAAAATTAGTTGTCCCTTTGAGTTTCTCTCAGTTTAGTGGAGATTGATTAAATTAATGGTCACATTATTTGTCTGATAAGTTTGCTTAGCTGAATTGCATTAAGTTATTAATTTGTTTTATGAAGAGAAATTGCATGTATTTTTTTTGTAATTCTGAGTTTTAGTTTATTGGTGTTAAATCTTAAATTTATGTGATATTTCTGTTTTGTGCCATTTATTTTGTTATGTTAATGTTATGCTAATTGATAATGTTTTATTAAGGGTGTATGCATAGATAGGTATCCCCAGATAATGATATAGGATTTATATATATATACCATGGTATGTAGCATCTTCCCAAGGCAAGGGAGATAACTGACTGTAAAAGTCCAGTTGCCACCCTTGCCAAACTAGGCTGGAATTACGAAGTTATGTTTTGGCTGGACTAACGAGTCAAGGCATAATCCAATCAAATACTTGTCACAAAATTCGTAAACAACATGGATTTCAACACACAGATTTCGTCAAGTGCAGGTTTGCAAAGCATGTGTACCATCAACTGGGCATCGAAAGATATTTTCCAAATCGTTTCATGTTTTTAATCAAGGTGCTCATATGATTAGATGGACTTTGTGAGGTGAGACCCATTTTATTACAGTATAGATCTTGATCATCAATCAGATTATCTTGACTTGGGTGCCACCATGTTTGTTTGAAGCAATGCAAGTGATATGAGAAGTGGAATCTGATTGGTTAATAGGGAGGGACATAGAAGGGACATAACTCGTAAATAGCCATTGGTGGCACTCCGATCATGCCCAGAAATTCCAGCCTAGTTTGGAAAGGGTGGAAACTGGATTTTTACAGCCAGTTAACTCCCTGTCCTCAGGAAGATGGGTATGAAGAAAAGTATGTTGGCTGTTTTCGGTTGAAAGATTGTTGCATACCTGTGTTTGTATCAACATTGTAACATGATATATATAGTGTATCTCAGTTTTCTGTTTCATTATTTATAGATGAAGCAATAAATAAGAGTATCTGATGTCCCTTGGTTTTTGTTTTTTTACATAAGAGGCAATTATGTTAATAATTTCTAAGGTTGTCTATTTTATATATATACCAAGCAAAAACAGTTAAACAAAACTCTGTTTTTTTAAACACACACATTCAATATTGATATTAGTCACGGTAAACACTGTTATCTTGTTATCAAAAGTTTTCTGTCTACATTTGTAATAACGTTCATTCTGGATAAATGAGTGTTTCACATGCAACCCATGACACAAAAGTCGTGTGAATACACATGGAAATATTGTGTCTCTAAAACATTGAGACAACCAAGTCTTTGAAAGGCATTTAGAAGTGATAAGCAAAAGAATGACAATTTATGGACGTCAACTTCTTCATTATGAGGAACACAACGTTTCGGAGAACTGGCTTACCGTATATGACCGCGGATAAGCCGACCCCGTAGATAAGCCGAGGTGCTAACTTGACCATTGAAATACGAGAGAAAATGATATGACCCGCAGATAAGCCGAACCAGGAATTGAAAGGCAAATAACACTGCGAAGTCGGACTGCAAGACATGTGCCGGTACTCGCAGATATTCAAAAATATAAGATGAAAAACGTTTTAATTATATTGAAAAAGTCATTATTATTTCTAATAAAGATTTAACAAACCAGTCATCCACTTTATCAGAGGCGGTCGGGTAGCCTAGTGGTTAAAGCATTCGCTCATCACGCCGAAGACCCGGGTTCGATTCCCGACATGGGTACAATGTGTGAACCCCATTTCTGGTGTCCCCGACGTGATATTGCTAGATATTGCTAAAAGCGGCGTAAAACCATACTCACTCACTACTTTATCACACCTGATCGTCATCAGTGAGCATTTACTCCGCAATATTGTGTTCATCATAATATAGAAGTTGACATCCATAATTCTCCTCTTCTTGAGAAGTTTCTTGTCAGAAGTTTGAATTCAGAAAAAATACTGCTCTGATAGAGCACCAACATGGAATGCCTGTACACCAACATCACGAGGCAAAGGGAAGGTTGCAAACTGGACAAAATGTCTGTAAACCTGCTGGACACTTTTAATGTGCATTACAGCGCGATATCGCGTCTTGAGACAAAGTGTGCAGCATCCTGTACAAGACCATGCTCCAGTCTGCACACTACGCACTCAGCAATATTCCAGCAGTATGACGGCTGTTTGTAAGTAATCTAATCTGGAGCAGACAATCCAGTGATTGATATCATAAGCATCAATCCATGCAAATGACATGCATCCACCAAGTCATCAAGCCTGACCACCCGATCCCGTTAGTCGCCTCTTACGACAAGCATAGTCGCCTTTTACGGCAAGTATGGGTTGCTGAAGACCATGCTCCAGTAGACCACGTGCAACAACCCATAATGAAAATGGTTACGAGGTGGCGCCATCACAATGTCACAGGCTAGAATGTGGCCCATGTTTGGCCAGATGTTTGCTGCAGGCTACTGTAACCAAACACCAGTGCACAAACTGTCCATAAGATTTTGCAGTATTTTACATGCCCCTCGTTCTGTCGTAAAACATTCCAATCTCATTAAAATCAGATCTCAGTTCTCGCTATCGCTAAACAAAGATCTGAGGACATCCCATCACGGGTCACGTCAGAACGACCTTTCATCTGACCAATCTGAGCATCACTTATCAGATCATGAAATCGACAGTTGGAATGGGAATTTTGATCGTGCAACCTCGAAAGAACACAGGGTATTCTGAATGACAGTTATGGCCTTTATGTCTGTACTCATACAATCTAGACCATCTATTAGCCATTCCAAAATGTTATTTTGTTCAGTGATTATTTTTATAATCGAGTATATTTCGATATATCTTTCGCAGCGTAGTTGAAACTCATGCCATAAAGCTTGATTAAGCTGCCTTCTGATTGGCTATTGTCGACTTCTTAATTGTCATTCCATTGGTCAGTCAAAGTTCGCGAAAGTTCAGATTTTAATGAGATTGTTAAACATTCTAGATAAATCCTTTTGCTAAACTGTTTTTTCACAGTATGTAAATAAAAAAAATTGTTTTAAAATATAACAGTGTCTGATATTAAGCTTGAAAGTCAAGGGATCTATGTCCTTGTAAAAAATTATAGGGGGTCCCAGGATTTTGGTACATGGCAGCAAACCTCAGGGATTCCCCTTAATTTCAAACACTGTGTAATGTTCACAGGTTAGCCAAATCATCTAAAAGATGCCTCAGTTCACAGTGCTGAGTTGCATCCCTTATGCATGCCAGGATCTAAGGCTGGGATGGGTAACTCGGGTACTCGGGTCGGGTGGGTCCTGAGTAGGACCCAGGTACCCATAGGACTACCCGGAGCTGTGGTTAGTCACGTGATATATTGTTTAATGACAAAAATTATCTAAAACTCTTTGGTTACACTATAAGTCACTAATGTTACCATTTCTTTCTGACAATGCACCCATTCCTTCTGACTTTAATATGTTTGAATAAAGACTTCAGTGTATGCATGACCAGATCGTTTTAAACGTGTATCTAAATACATTTTGCCAGGGCTAAGGTCAAACTTTTCCATACCGGACAGTTTGTACCTATCTCTAAATATCTACAGTGGGTACCCGGGTAGGGTCGGGTAATAAGGTGGTGGGTGCCCGGGTAGTAAATTTGGACTCGTCCCAGCCCTACCAGGATCCTATAGTTGTTGGTTTGAATCCGAGATTCCTCCTAATTACCGTATTAGACGTAATAAGCGCCCAGGGTGCTCTCAAAATTAGAAATTGGAATATTATTTTGGTGGAAAAAACAGAGTTGAAAGATACATTTCGTGGTTTATACTGATGGCCTGAACTGTTTATATACGACAGATATATTTTTCCAGAATTTAATTGCCCATAATTAAGGGTGTATATAACACACGAAAAAATAAGCCTTGTGTACATTGATCAATCGGAAGGAGTGCTAATTGGGATTGTTCACTTGCCACTATATTAGCAAATATTGCCGTGGGCGCTTATTACGTCGAATACGGTAATTATGATCCTTAGGATATCAGCACATCGCAATCCTGTGGGTTTCAGAGTGGTCAATGTCTAAGATCTAAACCACTTTGGACTTTACTCCCACATGAATCTTACCAGACGTGATATGACTGAAATATTGTTCAAAGTATTAAACCAAACTCACAAATTAATAAGATGCTGTTCCATTAGCCCAAAGGCTGATGCTGGGGTGGGGTTTCAGAGTGTAAGCATTACTCCATGTCATCATGTAAGACATAGAATTCATGAAGCCTGGTCATTAATATTGGGACTTCAGAATGTACCTTATATTTTAGGTGAATAGGGTGAGTGAGTGAGTTTGGTTTTATGCCGCTTTTAGCAATATTCCATCAATATCACGGCAGGGGACACCAGAAATGGGCTTCACACATTGTACCCATGTCGGGATTCGAACCCGAGTCTTCGGCGTGACGAGCAAACGCTTTAACCACTAGGCTACCCGACTGCCCCATTAAGTGAATAGAGGGGAAATAGGGCTTAACATTGCATCTAAGACACATTTTACAGATTCCGAGCCAGTCAGTCCTTGCTTTATCCCGTTAACCCGAGAACAGGGCGGGGTAACCGCTAGTAACATCTTTTACGACTCGGCTAAAGGGTCAAACCACCGACCTTACACTCTCCAGGCAGACAGATGCTCTATCTACACCACAGGGGTGATCTTACAGAGTCATTTGAAAATTATGCTATTCTGATCTTGACCTAAATACTGACGAAAGACAACTGAGATGGATTGTACAGATTTATTATTAATATCGTATGGACATATTTATGCAAATTTTCTTACAATTGCATATTATTCAATATTTACAATATTCACACATGTACAAATTACAAAGTATAATACCATTAAAAATAAGTCGCACTGTCATTTTGATTTCAATTTAAGAGTTCAATTTCTTGGCTCCATAAGATGCCTTAACATTCTTTTCTAAATGTTTGAGACAGCCCTTAGCTGTAGGGTAAGTATGCAATCTTACTCAACCTTGAATTTGACATACTAAGATCCCATACTGAAGACATTTCTTTGTTATGATAAAGATGATCAAGAATGTTCTTTGCTAATAGAACATAAAAAAGCACATCCAAAAACATCTAAAATATACTGTAGCATGAAATAACAAAACTTCTTTACAAAAATAATGCAGCAGTATTCTTGATCATTTTGCAAGATGACTCAGTTCTCAAAAAAATATAATTTTCATCATAATCTGAAAAAAACAAAGATTTACATGTAATTGTATTAATTAGGGTTGCAACGAATACACTATGAGGCGAATACAAGTCGTATCACGATATTGGGAAACAAATACGAATATTATTCACAAATACAATAACAAGTCAGCAGTTGATGTATTGTTTGTTATGTTCAGTGAAGCAATAACAACAAATTATTTGACATGGTTTGTTAATTATTAATATATTATAAATTTCTATACTGCACTTATCCAGGTGCTAGTATCTGCTCAAATGCGACAATGACCAGTGACCACATTACTGTCAAATTAAATAGTATAAGAGTGTTGTCTTTTGAAGAAATCTATGCATATAATATGTTCTTATGGATATTTTTATGTAAATGCACATGATTGCTTGTTCATAAATATTTGATTCTAGTGGCCACGAATAACAAATTCAATTCATGAATCGATACAGTGTTCGATTCACCGAATACATGAGTGAATCTTAACAGCCCTAGTATTAATAGTCAAAAATGTGTTCATTTCACTAATTTATACATTTAGATAAAATTCTAATTCACAAATACAAATGAATAGCCTTGTTACATGATACTGTATCAGGAAGATACTGTAAACGCTTACCAGTAATCACATACCATGATTGACATCAACAACAGCTGGCAGAAACATGACTTCTCCCAGTGAAATTGACTGTATTTATCACAGACATTTGAAATTGATATGAAATGTACATGATGAAATCTACATCGTCTATTCAGTAACTGGGATCACTGACATCTGTTGTCTTCTTTCCCAGGACATCTCCTTCCCATTTGGACAGCTGCTCAATAAACCCACGATTCGGTCGGATCGTTGAGCAACACTCCTTTATGTAGCTATAGGCTTCCTGTAATAAAATTTAATTTGAATATATAACAAGATTATTGAAGCGTCACAATTGCATTGCATAATACCAACATACTTGATTATACATTCTGTTATGACAAATACCATTTGATGCCATTGCTACCACTGAATATTTAGCCTAAACTTACAAATTGTCACAAGGAGTGAGTGAGTTGGGTTTAACGCCGCTTTGAACAGTATTCCAGTTATATCACGGCGTGTCAGCTTAATGTGGGAGGAAAGCCCGAAGTGATGCAGGTCTCAGACGTTTACCACTTTGGTGAAACCCAAGAGGGGTATGGTGCTGACAAACCTAGAAACATAATCGGGATTCGAACCCACAATCATAGGTTTCTGGTGTGCCCAAGGGACGCAACTCTGCACAGCGAATCGCGGCGCCTAAGACGACCGGGCCACCCGTGTCCCCTAGTCACAAGGACGGCTCACTTGACTAATGATGTTTTTTAAGACTTACAGTAAAATCACATTGATTTGAACAAGATAAGATGGCTTCATAAGAACTTATTAAGGGGGAACCTGCATGCCAAATTTCATCTTTTTCAGCCAAGGAGTATCAGAGGAGAAAATATTTAAGAGCATGGTAAAAGCGCATCTGTTAACTGCAAAGGTAATTGTCGGAGTGCTGGGGTCACAGGGTGATGTACAGTGTTCCCGTTAATGCAGAAACCTGCGTTTTACACGCATTAAAATCATATAAACACGCAAAAAATATTTGGCATGCGTGTTTTGCACGCACAGATTGTGATATACTTAATTTTGTATTGACACCATAAAATAAAAAAACTATTCAAAGCTGAAAGCCTGCTTACGATGTTCAGACGAAAATAAATCAAAACCTGGAAATTCCCTTTGCTAAAAATAGAGTGTGGCCAGATGGCGCTTTGAATCACGTCCTTTATATTTCGATATATGGTCTTCGGGCAACGGAATAACTAATCTCAGACACAGGACGTCATTCCTTACTATCGATGGAATTCCCCGGAAGTCGTTCGTTTCATCCAATCAGAGCCCAGCTTACAAGTAATAGTTGGTAATACGAACAATCATAAACAGACAGAAGAAAACTTCCACACATGGGAATGTGCTAACAACTGTCATATTTATTTTATTAATGATTGAACGTTCATTATATCAAAACTGGACCGTAAGTTAAAGCTTGGTCATAATTATTAGCTGTACTAGTACTGATTTTATTGAAATAAAAACTTCACACGAGAAATATTTGAATTGAAAATTTATTATTTAATTTCTGCACGCACTGTACAAAAACCTACCGCGAACACTGGATGTACCTTTAAGTTAAGTAGTTGGTCACCAGAAAGAAACCCCTAATGGTAGTGATGTAGAGCCTAGTGATGTAGAGCCATAGCCCTTGCATCGACGGACAAAGCAATAGCACTCTTAGCTTTGACCAGCTAAGAGGTAACTGGCATGTCAGTCAAATTGGCCAAAATGCTGGCCTGACGTCTATGGACAGTTTTGGCCTGTTTGAACTTGTTTTGCTATTTTCACAAAGGTGAAGGATGGTTAACCTTTGCCTGAACCATCCTACAGACAGCCTCTCCTAATGTTGCTCAAAGAACATCTTTGTCTTTCCATCAGGTGAGCTACTTATAACCGTCTAGTCAAATTACAATCATGAGCAAAGAGAGTCTGTACAAACCAAAGCTTAAATGGCTAAACTACTCAATTGTGCTGATGTTCTTCAGGATGAACAGAAATTATCAAGTACAGATCAGATTTTATATATTACTTTTAACCAACCTTCAGTGTCCACTTGAAATGATGCATGAGATAGGCAATGATGACTGTGGCACTTCTACTGATACCCAGCAGAGAAAATACCAGTATAGTTTTCTGATCCTGTCTCTGAGTATCTGAGGATATGAAACAAAGACTTTTGTTATGTGTGAAATGATGAAATATTGCATTTATCTGAAAATATATATTTGATATCTCGCTTGAGTGAAATAACATGTATGCACCAACAACTTTCTGTCAACCTCAATGACATAGTGGTTGACCGTAATAGTAATAAAATACATATAAATAATAATAAAACATTAGTTACTTTTTGTCAAATAACATGAGTGAGTGAGTGAGTATGGTTTAACGCCGCTTTTAGCAATATTCCAGCAATATCACGGCGGGGGACACCAGAAATGGGCTTCACACATTGTACCCATGTCGGGAATCTAACCCGGGTCTTAGGCGTGACAAGCAAACGCTTTAACCACTAGGCTACCCGACCGCCCCTCAAATAACATGTTTAACTCAACTTGTGACTTGTCGATGTTGACATTTTCTCTTGTGCTTGCGCCACTCTTAACAAAATCAACTCTGCTAGGTCCTGAGTCCCTGTGGCAAGCCAGGGGACCAGGTCAAAAGTATCTATACTTGACCCGCTAAGTGACATTATTCAAGGAACAAGCCAAAAGTATCTCCAGGCAACACTCATTAAGCATCTGCCAGTGGCAAGGGCATTAACTGACAATAAAAGTCCAGTTTCCACCCTTGCCAAACTCAGCTTGAATTTCGTGGCTCGATCGTAGCGCCACCAGTGGCTATTACGAGTTATGTCCCTTCTATGTCCCTCCTATTGACCAATCAGATTCCACCTCTCATATCGCTTGCCTTTGCTTCAAACAAGATGGTGGCGGGCAGTCGAGACGGTCTAATCGATAGTCAAAATCTCTTTTATAATAAAGTGGGTCTTACCTCACGAAGTGCATCAAATCATTTGAGCACCTTGATAAAAAACATGAAACTATTTGGAAAATATCTGTCAACACCAAGTTGACAGTACACATGCTTTGCAAATCCTGCAGGTGATAGATATCTGCACATTGAAATCCATGTTGTTTACAAACTGGATGTCTAGATTCTTATGCGAGTTTGATTGGACTGGCATAGACTCATTAGACCAGCCAAAATGTAACTCCGGAATTCCAGCCTAGTTCAGCAAGGGTGGAAACTGGACTTCTATAATCAGTTAACTCACTTGCCTCGGGAAATGCTCCTTAATTTACAATTGAAGGTAACAAGCTAAAAGTACCTACACTCTACTTTCTTTAAGTGGCAATTAAAGGGAACAAACCAAAAGAATCTACAGTCAACTCCTGAAGTGGCAGTTCAAGGGAACAAGCCAACAGTATCCGAGTGAGTCAGTATGGTTTTACACCGCTTTTAGCAATATTCCAGCAATATCACGGCGAGGGAAACCAGAAATGGGCTTCACACATTGTTCCCATGTCAGGAATCGAACCTGGGTCTTTGGCATGACGAGCGAACGCTTTAACCACGAGGCTCCCCGATCGCTCCCCAACAGTATCTACTTGTCCAGATAATACTTATCCATCTTAGCTAATTCCAGCCTTTTCTTCCCAAACAACTTATCATATGATTACACTGGTTCACAGCCAAAAGGATAAAGAAAACAGGCTGAACAAAACTGAGCCGGTCTCACTAATACTCTCGACCTCGATACCCCCCATGTGATGCCTTAATGTTTGAGCTGGTTTCTCTTAAAAAGCACAATATTATATCAAAGTAATATCATAAGATGCACTGGTACATCATAAGCAAAATTATGATACAGTACACTTGACATGAAAAATGTTAAGCAATATTTTCTCCGAAAATCCACTTATTGATGTAAAAAATCATATTTTCGCAAAAATCCACATATTCAAATCAAATTGTGCACTGCACCTCTTCTATTAGCATGGGAAATCTTTCCTTAATTCTAAAAGAATCCATGCAGTAGTTTTCAAGTTATAGCCACACAAATGTTTAAGTAAATAAATTCTAAGTTAAAAAACTTCTATTGGTATAGAATGTGTTGACTAGGGCTGGGACGGGTAACTCGGGTACCTGGGACGGGTGGGTCCTGAGTAGGACCCGGGTACCCACAGGACTACCCGGACGCGTGGTTAGTCACGTGATATTTTGTTTCATGACAAAAATTCACTATATAACTACATGGTTACACAACAATTTTAAGTCTCTTGTGTTCGCATTTCTTCATGACTATGAACACGTTCCTTCTGACTTATATATGTTTGAACAAAGCTTAAACTTCAGTCAACTTCAGTGTATGCATGACCACATTGTTGTATACGTGTCTCTAAATACATTTTGCCAGGGCTACTGTCAAACTATTCCAAATCGAACATTTTGTACCTATCTCTTGACACCAACAGCAGGTACCGGGTAGGATTGGTTAATAGGGGTGTGGGTATCCGGGTAGTAAATTTGGACTTGTCCCAGTCCTAGTGTTTACCAAGTTTGAAAAGAATCTATGCAGTAGTTTTAACTTGTAGGCCACACACAAAAATGTCCTCAGAAGGACAGACAGAAGGACAGATGGATGGACGGACGGAATTCCTTGGTATGACTATATACATGTACCCCCGAGGTTCACTTGCAAAATAAACATGATCAGCGAATTATTCACTGATGGAAATACTGTATACATCGATTAACAATCAGTGTGTGTGAGGCATTGTAACATATGTGCAAATAGACTGATCAGCCTGTGAATGCGCCATCTGTCACCACATTCATACAACACTGTCATCCATGCAAAATCATCTTAATGGCTCAGACATGATAGGGACAACATCTGGCTATCAGTCTTTTAAGTTACAGTATTCGACATAATAAGCGCCCAGGGCGCTCTCAAAATTAGAAATAGGGGGCTCTTATTAGAATATTATTTTGGTGAAAAACAACAGAGTTGAAAGATCATTAATGTTGTGGTTTATGCTGACACACTGAAATGTTTATATACGACAGATATATTTTTCCAGAATTTAATTTCCCATGATTAAGGATGCATATAACACACATATTATATGCGAATAAATAAGTCTTGTGTACATTGATCAATTGGAAGGGGTGCTAATTAGGATAGTTCACTAGCCAATATATTAGCAAATATCGCCGTGGGCGCTTATTAGAGCGGGACGTTTATTACGTCGAATACGGTAATTGAAGTGTATGAGAGTTGACTGTAGTAAATTTCAATGATGCTCTGATAATGGATTAAAGCCAATTTATCTGGCTACTCTGGCCAAAATCGTTGAAGAAAAATATTTTTGGACATTAAATTTACATGCAAAATCTTTATCCTTTGATTAATAAATAATTATACATAAACGCATTTATCACCAAAATTTCTCCACTCAAGTATTTACAGTTAGAAAATAAGATTCCAAGCATGGTAAAAAGGTTCTTCAAAATACATTTATGGAACAGAGAAAAATCTACAAATGTGTTTGTAAGTACTTCAGAGCTCCAGATAAACTTTTGGTGTTGTGGGTATTTTACCCATGCATTTTAAAATCATTGGGTATCAGTAATTCTATCTGGGTATTTAAATTTCTGTTACCCATTAGTTTTTACACATGTGGGTATTTAAGTTAAATATTTAAAAACACTATTCATCTAGTCCCTGCAAACTGGTGTCGTGTGGGTTCGAGAGCTTCATAGGACTCAAAAATACCACGATACTTCCACAAGGAAGTGTGATGGCAAATGATCATGATGTAACTGTCATCATGGAGTTTGGCAAGGTTGACAAAATGCCCGTTTATAATTTCAAAATAAGTTGCTGATTTGCTAATCGAATATGCAGGGTTACTTCACAATGTTTTGATGATGCTCACAAGTTTTATTTTTGTAGCGTATCTGTAATGTTCGTTGCGTATTTGATACGCTTGGATAATATTTTACTATCTATTTCTGCATTCTGATGCGTATTTTACGCAGATATGCAGCTTATCTGGAGCTCTGGTACTTTCTCTGCTGTTTCTTCAAGGTTCAGAAAACAGAATATATCGCCATGCGTATCGTCTTGATATCATTACCTTCAACATGGTTCTATTGACAGATGTTGATTTAGTTGGACAGTTGAATATTTTCAATGATATTAAGGCTGGGACGAGTCTAAATTTACTACCCGGGTACCCGACCCCCAATACCCGACACTACCCGGGTACCCACTGTAGGTCTCAAGTTAGGTACAAAATGTTCAAATGGGAAGCTTTTATCTAGCAAAAAATATTTATAAGTAGTATAAAACGATCTGATTGTGCTCATACTGAAGTTGACTGAAGCTTTGTCTTTACTAAAACATATAACATTTAGAAGGAATTCCGTGCAGTCAGAAAGAAATGCAAACATTAGCGACTTGTACTTATATTGTTACCATGAATTTTTTGGGTTAATGTCATAAAAAAATATATCACATAATTCCTGTGGGTACCCGGGTCCTACTCAGTACCCACCCGATTTGAGTTCCCGAGTTACCCGTCCCAGCCCTAAATGATATAATAAACATGCCTCTTAATAGGTACTGGTAGCTGCAACACCCTTGGGGTTAAAAAATAATGAGCATCGATCTACACAGTTGGGATATGATGACATGTATCAACCAAGTCAGTGAACCTGACCACCCGATCCATTTAGTCACATCATATAACAAGCATAGGTTGCCGTAGACCTTTATTCTTACCCAGAATCCCCACAGGCGCTGATCGATGACAGATTGTTTGCAACAAACCATTTATGACTAATGAATGTTTCGAAAATCCCAACCGATTGCCAGCCAACACTAACAGATCTATTCTATACTTACCAATAAAGGCACAGGCTGTTGCAAACTGGCTATAGAGATCAGCGTCATTTCTATCCTCTGCCTGTATGTGCAGCAAGTTGGGTCCGGGGTCTGGGAAACTGACAACAGAGTTAATACATGTCACATCTGCACTGACAAATAGACACTTTAAAACTAATTATGGCAGTAAGTCAATCTCATTAAAATCAGATCTTAGTTCTCGCTACCGCCAAACAAAGATCTGAGAACACCTATTTCGGGTCACGTCAGACTGACCTTGCAGGAACTTTGACCGACCAATGGAATGACTGACAAGAAGTCGATCAGAAGGCAGCTTTCTTGTTCTTTACGGCACTAATTTCAAAATGGCGTCTACGCTTCGAAACATATTTAGACAAATTCTCGATTTATACTTTAAAACCTGAACAAAAGAACATTCTGGAATGGCTTATAGATGGTCTAGATTGTGTGGATTCAGTCGTTTCAGTCAATTCAGACTGGTCAGATGATCAAGTGTATTTTTTACCAGAATAGAAACGTCAGTGAAATGTTACATGCAATCTACAATTCTGATAAATCTGATGATTTAAAAGTCATACCGTATTTGACGTAATAAGCGCCCCACTCTAATAAGCGCCCAAGGTGATATTTGCTAAACAATCCCAATTAGCACCCCTTCCGATTGATCAATGTACACAAGATTTGTATAATACGAGTATAATACGCACTCATGTGTTATTTGCACCCTTAATTATGGGCAATTAAATTCTTGAAAAATATATCTGTCGTGTATAATATGCACAGACTTTTATTTTGTGCCATTTTAGGCTGTTAGCATAAACAACGAAATTTACAATCTAACAACTAATTTGGAGAGCGCCCTGGGCGCTTATTACGTCGAATACAGTATTTCTTTAGCGTCCAGAAAGACACACATTGTAATGTTTTGCATCCATTCTCAATTTGTATGTGTATACGATGAAATATGTTGTCTCCAGTAAAACCCAGCAACAATCATGCCGTTTTTTAGTAAATGTCAACGGTAACAAAATCAATCACTTCCTCTACTTTTTCTAACATGCATGCATCCATGATGCATCCTATCCATCCACACATACATCCATGCATACATATCCTTACAAAGTCTCAGATTCAACACAGCAGTTGATGTGGCCCTTGATTTTCAGATCCTTCTGTATGTATGCTGCATTGCCCTGCCTCCAGTTGCCCAGATACAGGATGCCCTGGATGATCTCTGTGGGGTAGGGCTTCAGCTCATCCAACTCCTGACGCAGAGAAATGTACATTGTAAAGGAACATTGAAATTAACAGGAAATGTTTAACAGTATCAGAATCCCACACAATCTCATTAAAATCAGATCTTAGTTCTCGCTATGCTAAACAAAAATCTGAGGACATCCCATAAAGGGTCACGTCAGAACGACCTTTCATCCAACCAATCAGAGCGTGGCTTTCCAGATCATGAAAGTGACAGTCGGTATGTGTTTTCTAGTCATGCAACAACGAAATATTTAACACGGGATATTCCGAACGACAGTTACGGGTTTTATGATTATATCCATACAATCTAAGCCATCTATAAGCCATTCCAGAATGTTCTTCTTATCAGTTTTATTTTTTTTAATCGAGAATATGTCAAAATATGTTTCGAAGCGCAGTCGCCAGTTTGAAACAAGTGTCAAGAAAGCTGCCTTCTGATTGGCTACTGTCGATTTCTTGTCAGTCATTTCATTGGTCGGTCAAAATTCGCGAAAGGTCGTTCTGACATGACACGTAATGGGATGTCCTCAGATCTTTGTTTAGTGGCAGCAAAAACTAAGATCTGATTTTAATGAGATTGAATCCCACAAAAAATATTTTTGAAAAGGCTGAGAAAGTGTATGTAAATAGGTGACCATATTTTCATATCTAATGTTGAAAACAGCATTCCTGAGCTGCAGTATTTTCATTTTTGTATTTTTTTAGTTTTATTTCTTGTTTTTCATATTTTCTTGATTAATATGCCAGATCCAGGAGGCAAAATAATTTCAAATTTGCCTTAGACGACTGGGCCACCCGTGCTCCCTAATATTGGTGTGGTGTGGTGTGGTGTGGTGTGGTGTGGTGTGGTGTGGTGTGGTGTGGCGTGGTGTGTGAAATAACAAACAAACAACTATTCAACAAACAATAAAATAACATTGGTGAAAGAGGAAAAGAAAAGAAATGAAGTCAAGAGTTGTCTCCCCATATTCTCCCAAACTCACCCTAGGCATAAACAGTATCTTCTGTGTCCTGAGGAATGGGTACAAAGCAGAAAATTCCTCATAGCCTCCTAAAAATAAACAAAACATAGGATTGAGATGAATAAAATATATGTTTCAGTTAGTCAAGAAGATAATGTAATATGTCATGAAAAATTATGAGAACAAGCAAATAATATTTGACAATCACATTCCAGGTATAGAGTGAGCTCATTTCTCACCTTTCAAAATTTTGACTGGATTTCTGCTGCCATATTCCCAAAGCAACCGAGCACACTCCACAGCAGGGCCTGAGGACAAAGCATGATGGGAATCTTAGTAAAATCTAAATACTTGTATACATTTGTATACTTATCCTGTATTACTCTCCTTAATGCATTTACTGCTATATCTTGACAGAAATACGAAGCTGTGTGAGGTCAAGCTGAAGAGGAAGTTGTTCCAACTAGTTGTGTGGCTAATACTATCACACAGCGCCCACATGACCGCGGATGTGATGACATCATGTATCTTCACATTACTGCTTGATCGTAACATCTGAAGACATCCATAGGATGCAGCTCTGTGACAGGTGGGCAACTTTAGATGAAGTAATGCAGGATAAGTATACAAATGTAATATTTAGATTTTACTAAACATTTTTACTTATCCTGCATTACTCCTTATTGCATCTAAATCGGACGGTACAGTACGGCCCAGGTAAAAGAACAGTAATAGAAAAGAGTGAAAGCTAAAGCCTAGAACTAACCTATCGAGCTAATGCTTGCAACATAAAAAGCCTTCTTGTCTGGGATGCAAGGACCAGGAAGTTCGAAAAGCCAGCTCCGGACTGCAGGAGAAATTAATATTGTTTATCATCACGATGCAATTTGAGAACCGTGTTCAGATCCCGTGAAGGAGGCCTTCTGATCCTCTAGTCTGAAGGAAAGCAGCAAAGCTTGGAGTTCCAGAGTGAGTGAGTGAGTATGGTTTTACGCCGCTTGACACATCGTACCCATGTTTTGAATCGAACCCAGGTCAAAGACCGAGTTCAGAGCCACCAGGTAGGTAGTAATGGTGCTGCCCTTGAAGTGTCATTTGCTGCGTGAAAACTGAAGATATTCGGGCAAGAATTGGGGACACACAGTTGGATCCTGATGCTTCTCCTTACAAAATGACTAAAGGGATCGCCACTTGTTATAAAGTCCCTGCGTAGAAGGTCTGTGTGCATGCTCTGGCTTTAGCTGCTCTAGCCAAATAGCCCTTGGCGCTTAATGCCCTTTGAAGATGTACCAGGGATGCAGATGAAACATGCTTGGCGACGGTATGGTAAACTGCTGTGTAGATGTATCGGAAGGTTCTGCCACCCTGGTAGTTCATTCAAGTGGGTCATTTGTGACCAAGTCCTTGAGATCCATGAACCAGTCCATTGCTGGCTACCATGGCATTATCAAAATCAGAGCGAGTCTCTGGGCTGCTTTGATCTTTTTGAAGAACCCTGGGAAGAAACAGAGGTGGCAGAAAAACATACCGTCTTAGGCCTTCCCAAGGGATGCTGACAGCATATATAGTCCAGGCCTGTGGATCCGGAACAAGAGAGATGTCAGTCCTCAGGAAGTTCTGGCTGGTAGCAAACAGGTCCATGTTTGGGTAGCTGAGATGTTGACACATTAGGTTGAAGAGTTTCCACTCTGTAAGGGTCACCTTGTCTGGTCTGGATAGAGCATCCGCAATGATGTTCTGGCAATCTGGGATGTGCTGGATGAGAAATTGCAAGTCCAGTCGATCTACCAGATGGAAGAAACGGAATGAGAGTGTGTCGTCCCCTGGTTGCACAGACACCAAACGACCATTATATTGTCTGTTGACATGGCTAGCTAGGCATTCTTGAGACGATTCTGCCAGTGAAATATTGCCAGAATGAGGGCTTCCAGTTCTAAGTTGTTTATGCGCTAATTGCGCTGATCGTTTGACCACAGCCCTGAGGCAATCTGGTCTTCCAGATGAGCGCCCAAACCCTGAAGAGAGGCACCTACAAACATGCAAGAGCTAGGCGTTAGCTCGGTCAAGGAGACACCTCCTAGCACATTCGACTCCACCATCCACCAATGAGAGTTGTGCCTTGAGGTGAGACGGTAGGATGATGGAGGCTGACTGCTCCTGGTGCCTGATGAACGGAGCTAGGAACTGCTGAATTGGGCACACATGTGAGCGTCCTCTGGATGTCAGATCCTGCACCGAAGTGAGGTACTTGCCACTGGGGCTGTAACAGAGCTGGAAGCAGATGGCGCTGTATCTTGTGCCATCTGTCCCTTGAGCAGTTAAGAGGTGCTGGTCAGTCTTGAACAGGTCTCTTATAAACTGGAGCGTGAAGAGTGAAGTGAACTCCGACTTCAGCTCATTGACAATCCACCCCTGCTGATGGATAAGGTGCCTGGTGAAATGTGGGTGCAGGACGAAAGTCACAGAGTCCTGGGCCCTGTTTCTCAAAGCAATCTTAGCGCCAAGGTGATCGTAAGTCCCATACTCTAACATAGGCTTGCGATCATCGTAGCACTAAGATCGCTTTGGGGAACGGGGCCCTGGTGGTTCAGCAGGCAATCGTTGATGGATGTTCCTCAGGTGTAGGTAGGTGACCACTTCCTTGGTGATTCATTTAAATAGTCACAGGGCCATGGAAATCACAAATGGGAGTACTTCCCATTGGTAGTGGATACCATTGAAGAGGAACCTGACGAATCACCCGTTGTTGGGGTGGATAGGCAGGCATCCTGCACGTCAAATCTGATCATTTTAATTGTTGGTGTTGATTCTGGTCCTGAGCAGCCTCAACATTATCATGCAGAAATATGGCAGGCTTACTAGATAATGTTTGTTGAATATTGACAGATTGTGAATCATCCATAGCTTGTCCTAGTCCTTCTTTGGAACAAGGAATATGGGAGAGTAGAAGCCTGGCTTATTAGTACAACAATACAGTGACTGGTAGGCTCCATCAAGTGCAATATATTAATGCAATGGGAAAAGTAAAAGGTAAGACATGACATCACAAACCATAGGACTGATATAAATCACAAATGAAACGTTGAATTGAACAACAAACAAGGATGCCAATATATTGCTGGAGCTTTTATTCAAACATGACTAGTCAGTCTGAGTGACAAGCAGTACCGTGTAGATACTTGACATCATCACTTTTGTGGTCACGTGGGTGCTGTGCGATTGTATTAGCCACACAACTAGTTGGAACAACATCTTCTTCAGCTGGACTTCACAAAGCTTCATCTTTCTATCAACAAATAGCAGTAATTGTATTAAGGAGTAATGCAGGATCAGTTTAAAAATAATCTGAAAATTATTAAATCAACCTAATGATAAATTCCCAGCAAAATAAATTTTCTCAACATGTTCTAATATACTTCATTCATTCTGAGGCAGTGATAGATATTGGCTTTGTTTGTTTGTTTGTTGTTTAACGCCGCACTCAGCAATATGCCAGCTATATGAATGGCAGTCATATGGCAGTGAAGATTCCTGGGTAAAATAGGTCTTCAGCAACCCATGCTTGCCGTAAAAGGCGACTATGCTTGTCGTAAAAGGCGACTAACGGGATCGGGTGGTCAGGCTCGCTGACTTGGTTGATGCATGTCATCGATCTCAATTGCGTGGATCGATGCTCGTGATGTCAGTCACTGGATTGTCTGGTCCAGACTCTATTATTTACAGATTGACGTTATATAGCTGTAATATTGCTGAGTGCGGCGTTAAACAACAAACCAACCAACTAAAAATGTTAGTTTCTATTACTGCTGAAATACGTACATAGGTCATGCCTTTTCATCTTTCTGAAAACTATCCACTTTTTGTTTTCAGAAAATGAGCCTTCAGCTTGTAATGACTAAAATAAAGACAAAAAAGTCAGCCACAGACTTTAATGCTGTCATGAAACTGATGCAGCATGCCTACGATGAATATGCGTGAAATCATTACTGTTGAAACAGAGGTCGAGATAATGTTATCAGCTTTTGAGTATTTACTCACAAGTTACCACTTTGGGTGTTAATAGTTTTCTTTGGCTATTCAATATATTTTTAATCCCTTAGTACTTTTACACCAAAGAGTATACATTTTTTTAAACATTCTGCATATAATGCTGTATCTGGTGTCTTTGAATTGCTCTCTGTGTGCTATCCTAACTCACAACAATATACATGTCGAAATCAGCCAGATAAGCACAGTCAAGTTCGTGTATGTTGATGCCGGCATTTGATCAGTAAATAAAGATTTGTAAAGAAAAACAGATATGCACATTGAAGAGAATACATTGGGTAATTACGCCATGTTGTTATACGATTTGGTCTTTGAAAATCTTCATGTGTTTTGCTACTAAAAGGTAATAAGGTAATGGTAATTTATTTTGCGTACTTTATGCAATTACTCATCTTATCTGGAGCTCTGTTGCAATAAGCAATATTTCAGATAATCCTATACACAGGTGATGTGTGGTGAGGTGAAATAGGGTTTAACGTCGCATCCAAGATTATTGCACTTATATAGCAACATGCATGCATATGTATGTGTGTGTGTGTGGCTGCTTGTACTAGTCCGGACTGATGCCGATTTATAGTGCTAGCTCACTGAGATACCATGCCGCAGTTTAACATGAATACCCCACTCAGACGCAGTATACTGACTCTGAGCCGACCAGTCCTTGTTTTAGCCCCTTAATGCTGAGCGCCAGACAGGGTAACAACAAGTACCATCTTTTAATGTCTTTTGGTATGACGCGGCTGGGGATCAAACACCGGACCTTCCGCTCTCTGGGCGGATACTCTACCTCCTATAAACAGAATACCGTATTCGACCTAATAAGTGCCCCGCTCTAATAAGGACCCACGGCGATATTTGCTAATATTAGCACTTTTCCGATTGATCAATGTACAAAAGACTTATTTATTCATGTATAATATGCACTTATGTGTTATATGCACCCTTAATTATGGGAAATTAAATTCTGGAAAAATAAATCTGTCGTATATAAACATTTCAAGCTGTCAACTCTGTTTTTTGCACCAAAATAATATTTTAATAAATCCCCTATTTCTAATTTTGAAAGCGCCCTGGGCGCTTATTACGTCGAATACGGTACCTGTAATTAATCTAGTCTCGGTAGGCAAACCAGTGGCTGACAGCATGAGCAATTATTTACGTTGTATTGGTTGATAAGACTCAATCAACATTCCGACCACGCAATCCTCATTTTAGTTGACTGTGGACCGCCTCCGTGGTCTGGTGGTAGAGCATCTGCCCGGAGAGCGGAAGGTCCGGGGTTCCATCCCCGGCCGCGTCATACCAAAAAACGTTAAAAGATGGTACTTGTTGTTACACGGTCTGGCGCTCGGCATTAAAGGGCTAAAACAAGGACTGGTCGGCTCGGAGTCAGTATACAGTGTCTGAGTGGGGTATTCATGTTAAACTGCGGCATGGTATCTCAGTGAGCTAGCACTATAAATCGGCATCAGTCCGGACTAGTACAAGCAGCCACACAAACACACACACATACATGCACGTCGCTATATAAGTGCAATAATCTTGGACGCGACGTTAAATCCCGTTTCACCTCACCCACCTAGTTGACTGTGTAAACATGAGTACTTGGTACTGATCGTCATGGGCTTTTCATGTATTTTAATGCAGTATGTAAATAGAACTAACCTTCATCCTTGAATGATGCAGAGTTACTGTCATACACAACAATGTTCTGTTTACATTCCAATTCAGCATCATACGGTATAACATAATCCTCGTCTTCATTCTGAAACAGACAATTTCATTTGTAACAGACAATACATATATGTATATTTCAGATGAAACAGATACTGACAGTACACATGTATATTTTAGTTGTAACAGACAGTACACATGTATATTTCAGTTGTAATAGACAACACACATATGTATATTTCAGTTGTAACAGACTGTACTTGTATATTTCATTTGTAACAGACAGTACACATGTATATTTCATTTGTAACAGACAGTACACATGTATATTTCAGTTGTAACAGACAGTACACATGTATATTTCAGTTGTAATAGACAACACACATATGTATATTTCAGTTGTAACAGACTGTACTTGTATATTTCGGTTGTAAAAGACAGTACACATGTATGTACTTTAGTTGTAACAGACAATACACACATGTATATTTCATTTGCAACAGACAGTACACATGTATATTTCAGTTGTAATAGACAACACATATATGTATATTTCAGTAGTTACAGACAGTAGACAAGTATAGTTCAATTTCAGGATTTTGAAAAGGGGAGGTACATACTAGCCAAGTCTAGAATTCAACAGAAACATGACAGAGGGTCTGACACAGATTGATGTCGGGTGTCTGTGAAAAATAAGTGGATGGTGCTAACAACACCTTTGATTTCTATAGACCCAAACCTTAGGACAAATTAATCATTCGGCAAATATTGACAGGACATTCCACTATATCATTTCCCAAATTAAAAAATATCTTGAGGACATCTTTTATGAAAATCACTCAACATGCTCAATGTCCGTTAAAAAAAACTGATCAGAAACCCTGCAAAAGTCTGACAGTTGACATTGTTTCATCATAAGAGTGGTTGAGTGAGCCATGTTTGCAATATTTCAGCCATATTGTGCCAAAAATATATTATTCATTTTTATTTAATAAAACCTGTAAATGATTGACAGTATAATAACTAGTTTATCAAAGATGTGTATTTAAAACTAGTAGGGGAGCAAAAACGGGTTTACTATTAAATGATAATTATGATAAGAGATGTTGTAATGTTTTCTGGAAGATATGTTGCATTGTATAGATTTACTACTGATAATCAGATTGCCTTTTCAAACCAATAGCAATCAGTTTTAAAATTTTATAAATTCCCAGGACTGGCTGTAACAGTCAATATATATGTGGTATACATTAATCTAAACATGGGCACTCCATAGGCTGAAACGATATCCAGGGACACCGATGATCGCAATTCACTCCATACGATACAGGTGCTGTATCTCGATTATTCACGACATATTTTTTTAATAAACTTTTATCACAGATACGTTTTGAATGTGTTTAAAATGAATTTTAAATGCGAGTCATAAAAACGTAGGGACAATATAATTTTCGCTACACACACATACGTCTTCGAAAATACAGCGGCTGTGCTAGCTTTGTAGATTTATATCAGTAGCAGTTCAAGCTTTCTGATTGGCTGAGCGGTCTCTAACTCAAACATGTTGGAAAAAGCAGACGCTCGTCCTTTGCTAGAGAAACCACCAGGGTCTTACTGTGAAAATGTTACTGGTACTTATCTAGTCCATGTAGGACTGTTACTTTTGTGTTTGCTGGCCATTACATGGAAATGGCAGATGATTCATTAAGTTAAAATACTCATTACAGTATATATTTTATGACTCATGAACATTCATTCACTTTCATTTAATTCATTTATCTCTTGTCTTCTCTTGTCACTATGTGAATCGTAGCGTATCAAGATACGTATGTAAGTATCGAGATACGTATTGTATCGTGACCTAGGTGTATTGTTGCAGCCCATGTTTCAGAAATCTACTTTACAATAGAGTATGCTAAGGAAGCAGTCACATAAAACCAATATTTCTTTTTGTGGTTTTTGAGATACTCCAACACTAAACATGAAACTTGTGAAAATCAACAGATTTATCAGAAAAAAAACCAACAGAAATCATGATAGTACCCTTGCATATACCTTGGTATGAATGTTATATAACTGAGAGTAGGGCAAAAACAGCCTATGTGACAGTAACAATTACTGACAAATTATGTTTAATGCATGATTAAATATATTAGTTACATATTTTAATATATATAAAATGTTCAAAATTCACAATTTGCCATGAAAGAGCTGGAATCCACTTGGTATTTGTAATATGGTCGGTGTGTAAAAAGGTAAGGTTGGTAGGTAGGCATGACTATTGGGGTTATGACTAACTATTGGCATTATGTTCAACAGCGTTAGAAATTGGCACTAGTCCTATAGTCCTTGCAAACTGCCCAATGGTAAAGGTATCATAAGGACTAGTAGAAATTTGCCCTTTTTAAGGGTTTTGCTATATGTTATCATTATAAGGACTAGTGGACGAAAACAGTTAGTTACTAACCCTGTTCAACACTGAAATTGTATTGCAATATCAGCCCACATTATTGCAATAGTATTGCGATGGGTGTCAAGTACTGCAATAGGTAAATTATTTTCATTATCTTAACTAAGTATAGGGGTTTTGGGGTGCAGGGGGTTTGGCACGTAGAGGTTTGGCACGTAGGGGTTTTCAAAGGCAATCCTAACTTCATGTATAGTAATTTAATATTATTATTCATAGTTTGACATCAATATAGAGTAAACACAATTATTACCTTTGGGGCTTTTTTGGCTGTAACCACATGACTTTCATTATATTCATGACGTTTTCTTGAATCTAGAAAGTAAAGTATTTAGTCATATCTTTGTAACCATGGTTACATATTTGATGTGTACAAGTCAAAAACTCTAGAACTGCAACAGTAAACAAATTATACATGTAACATACATTCAAAACACATGTACATTCTGCATCCATAATTTTTTAGTCTACTAGCCTGAACTGAAAATGATGCTAGCACCCATGTTTGCACTAGTAGCCTTCCCAAGACATGACAGCATAGGTTTTGAATGAAGACGGCTATACATGTGTATTGCATTTAACCTTCCTGCATATTATCCCATATAATGCAAGTATCACTATGTGCATACATATAATGCATCAGATCTTTAAAAAATAAGAATTCATATTCATGCCCGACATCCACACAGCTATGAAATAAGTTATAAAATCTTGGTCTGCAATCGATCACTGTAAGTTTGGAACCCTTCTTGATAATCAAATAGGCTATTTTTTTATACTGTCATAATCAATTGTGACAATAGTGACAATTAAAAATGTCTAAAGATATAAAGCAGGGTTCTGAGGGCAAGCGCATTAAATCACATCAAAGTTCAAACTATGAGTATAAGATTAAGAAGTCTACACATCATGTTAGCAGATGGTTAGATAAATCACATTTCATTGTATTTACCTATCAGTAAAAGATAATTAGGATCACTCAAACATGAGAAAACAGTTGATTGTTGTAGCATATTGTATAAATCAGACGGTTCCATAAATTCCAACCCCTCCATTGTGAAATCTGTACACAGGTGTAAAAACGATATCCAAAATTCCCTTGGATAGCAGATGACACTTCTTGCGTTGATGCTTCACCAATGTTGTAAACAAATGTTCATCCGCCAAAGAAAATATATCACTCTTTGTGTTTTAAAAGCTTCGGATAAACACTAACTTTCACAGTTGTAATGGGCAGTGTCTGAACTCAGTAGAGCAGAGTTGCATTGTAGCCAATCCCCAATGTGGAATTGCAAATGTTGTACATTTTCTGTAAGACCCGTTGCCATGTGCGCATGAACACAACCATACACTCTGTCATGCGTATTACATTTTCCCCCAACTTCCTGTCATACGCCATATTGACGAGGCCTCAAGACCTAAGAAGATGTTTTCTCGGCTCGCACGTCAACCTCTGATTATCAGCATTGTCAAGAATGCCTTTTCAACGAGTGCAAAGGTTTGGAATAGAAACTTTATAGTATTCTTTTCATGATTGCAGTTAATTCTAATAGACATGCTTCCAATTTCACGTTTGCACACCTCAACAAGTGCCCGGTGAGTCCATGTGGCCCGGATTTGTGACATTGTGTAAGTCGATGCAAGATCGAAGTTCTATACCAGCGTCGTTGCTACACAGATCAACCAGCATAAAATTGTTATGCTGAATCTAGCCTATTTTGGCCCGCTGTCCTATCGCGGACATGTCTGAAGAGGGTGATATAGGTCTCAAGTGAAGTATCAATCACGTTATCTGTGCATGGCCAAAGTATTTTCAAGGGCATTGCTCCGATATGCATGAAATGTTCGTACGCTTCTTACGATGTTGCACAATTAGATATCTTGAAATGTCAACATTAAATGTACTGAAATAGTCATTCCCTATTTCATATTTCACATTTGTATACCGTATACATATAAAATATTTCCATGATCAAGTAGCTGTCAATGTTTAAGCATTATCTCTTTAACAGTTTTGTCATATAAATTGTTGTGCTCATTATAATGCTACTGGTCACCGCCCAGTTGTCAACATTTTTTCATGTTATTTCTGACATTCCGTCTACAAAGCTGACTGTACCAATAAATTTAATTTTTGTGAAACTAAGAGCAAATGTTCTTATATCTGTCCATGGAATAAAATTCAGTTGATTTCAAAATGAATAAGAAATGCTGTTATCAATTTGTGGTCTGTAAACTGACAAAAAAACAATATTCCTCAAATTCGATCTACACATGTTGGTCCTTAGCACTATGTACTATGGATTTTGCAATATATGGGTTATGCAGTTTTGGTATATAGGTCAAAAAGGTTTCGGAATTGTATTTTGGGGAAGAAATGACAGAAGAAATCAATGACAGAACAGGAAGTGCATCATCGTGTTGTTTGGCTTATTTTTTCGCTTGAATTAAGTCACGTGACAGTTGTATTTGAACAAGGTGATTGTGGGGTGTTTTTTTTAATTGTTTTCTCACAAGAGTCCATTTTTGTTCATCATTTTTGGATAAATATTTCTCACTTCTAATGAAAATGAGCAAAAGTAAAATGAAATGCGATCACATGCACGCTATAACGGGGAGCTGGTGAAAATTGGTCGTCGGTGATAACTGGTCTCTACCCAGTATGCAATATCAGTGAATACAGGTGAAGGGGCCCATGACATAGCACATCTAACAGCAGTATTCCAGCTAAATGATGGCCAGTAGCTGAAGTGGCTCTGATCTCTTATAAGTCTTGGGTACAGGATGCTGCCTTTGTTACTGTTTTTGCCCATGTATGCCTGTATGATATTCCAGAAGTCGCGACTAGTTCATGGCTTGTGGTTCACATTTGTTGCTTTTATTTACAGTATAATAAAGAAAAACAGTTGTTTATCTTGGGATATTTATGAGGAAATGTAGGCACCATTGGGGGTTGCATTGGTTGTGTTGACAAAGTTTTGATAAGTGCCTTCAATGATAGTCTTTGATTTTCGTTTACACTATTTTGACTTGCAACACAAACTAATGATTTCACCTGAGCATTGCTTATCATATCATGTGTATATGTGTAAAATCTTCAGTTATTTTTACAAACTGACTAAAAAATGTGACCATTTATTTTATTTCAAATTCCAAACATTTTTATGTTAAATTTCATCATCCAGCAACTGAAAATGATAAGATTAAAAGAAAAGTCAGTGTATGTTTTTAAGCTTCTAATCTTAACATTTGTTTTATGTTTTTAAGCCCTTTGGGGCATTTTGTAAATTACCTAAGTGAATCACATTTTACACTTTGACAGTAACCAAGTATGTGCCTAAAAATTAAAAGGCTTGTGAAAACAACAACTTGTTTGTTCAAGAAATGTATTCGTCAATATTCACATAAATCAGTAACAATATCCCATAAATCTGCAGCTGTAGGGTTGTAGTCAAAATGTCCTCATGTCAGAACAGCCCCACACTCAAAGTAAGACGGTCACACACAAAAGTCATAACAACCACAGGAAAGTCAAAATAATAAATGAATTTAACAATTTACTTACTTGTTTTTAATGTCAATCTGCTACGTATCATATGGTGTCATACTTAGATACCTCTCATTAATTGATTGTAGTCACTCCAGCTTGATAACGATGTAAGAATCTACATAGAAATGTCATTAAATGCAATAAACCAGAAGTTATCCATAAAGTTGTATGTTTACTTATTTACTCATCAACTTCTAGAATGCCAATCAAACAGTTAATCTGACTGGTGTTGCCACTAACACTAATACCACTATGCATGTAATCATGATCAGTGTTGATAATAGTCATAAACTTTGCATCAAGAGAATGACGGCAAATACAGAGGTGTAGGGTTATACCATAAAACAAGGATGACAACAAGGGAATAGATTGTTGTATTATATCCAGTAATTGATAGTATACAATAACCATGCAATGGCCAAATGGATCCATAACTAAATATTTAGCTATGAAACATCCATTTCAGTCATCTTATCATCCTTGCAATCCGAAATCTGAAAATGCTTTGACTGCGAGGATACTATCAGCATGATCCGGTCTCAACATGGCCTCAACTGAAATTTATGCATTACCGTATGCGATGTAATAAGCGCCCAGGGCGCTCTCAAAATCGGAAATAGGGGTCTCTTATTAGAATATTATTTTGGTGAAAAAACAGAGTTAAAAGATAAATTTTGTGGTTAATGCTGACAGCCTGAAATGTTTATATACAACAGATATATTTTTCTTGGAAGGGGTGCTAATTGGGTTTGTTCACTAGACAATATATTAGCAAATATCGCCGTGGGTGCTTGTTAGAGCAGGGCGCTTATTACGTCGAATACGGTAATCAGAATTCAATCTGTACTAGTATTTGTTTTCCTGTTATTGTTTTGTCAGATTTACAAACACATTTATAATGTTAGGGAACAGCCTGGTGGAAGCCAGAGCCTGGTGCCCCGTTAAAGATTGGATACAAGATCGACCAGTACCCCCCTGTCATATGTGCTTAATAACAAACACTGCACATCATGCATATTGTCCTCGTCTTGCCATGTGTCCTTAACTTTTGTGATGTTTTATTATTAAATATTATTTATTATTTATGTATTAGCATTACTAAAGTTATTGGTGTAGATATATTGGATTTGTTGACGTGTTAAATAAATAAATGGATATGCATATTATTTAGCATTGTTTGTTTCAGACCGACGCAAAAGTTGCAGTTCTTGGGGCCAGTGGTGGCATTGGTCAGCCACTGTCACTGCTCTTGAAGGAGTCTCCACTAGTTACTCAGCTATCATTGTATGATATTGCTCATACTCCTGGAGTAGCAGCTGATCTAAGTCACATCGAGACAAAAGCTAAAGTTCAAGGCTTCCTTGGGCCAGATCAACTCAAGGAATGTGTGAGTGGTGCCCAACTAGTGCTCATTCCTGCTGGAGTTCCAAGGAAACCAGGTAAAGTTGTTTTTTAGATTACTTTAAGTTAATGTGTTTATGAGGCAGTTATCTGACCCTTGTGGTTATGAAGGGTTGTCAAAATGTTTTCTTTAAATCCAATGTTATAACAAAGACGAGAGACAAGAGTTATAATTATGTGTGGCTTCATCATTTTTCCAGGAATGACAAGAGATGACCTCTTCAACACAAATGCTTCCATTGTTAGAGACTTGGCTGATGTTTGTGCCCAAGTTTGTCCAAAAGCAATCATGGGAATCGTCACAAATCCTGTGAGTTTTTACATGCGTAACTTCATCTAATTAATCAATGCCACTGTCATGAACATGGAGACTTTTTTGTTTTAAGGTTTTCTTGTCAGTCAGTTAGACACATGGTTAGAAGAGGTAATTATAATTGGGTGTTTTACATATTTAATGAAGGTCCATGTTAGAATTAAGTCTTCAGCAACCTATGCATGGCGTAAGAGGCGGGTAATTAGACCAGTCAGGCTCACTGACTTTGTGTTGCATGCCATCATTTCCCAATTGCATGGGTCAATGCTCATGATATCAATCACTGATTTGTTTGGCCAGGTTCGAATGTTTACAGACAGCTGTCACAAAGCTGGAAGTGCAGCGTTAAACAACAAACAAACATATTTGGTCCTTTGTATTTACGTAAAACTATTAAACAATGTTCATTTGAAAATTCAAGTTATGAAAAATACAGTTAATCTCACCATTGCTCACATTTGGTCATGTCTTTAATGTTTAATGATCAGCACATTGACTTGATTTGCGAATTCATTTTTTCTTAAATTTTTTTTTTAAATCTCGGGAATCTTGTATACTAAGTCTTGTGATGGTCTGACAGGATGTTTGTTTGCCAATAGGTTACTGTTTGATTTTGTTTTGGTTCACTATTTGGTTCAATATTACAATGATAACATGGCCAAATAACACAATAGATAAAAAAACATTGTGATAAGGTCTTTTATCATCATGATCATGTGTATCATATAAATTTGTATAATCTTGGAATGACAGTTCTCGTCAACAAACACAATATTCATTCAAGCCTAGATTAATTAACATAGTTTGCATATTCAGAATTGAAATATAATTTGAGTGAAAAGGCTGCCAATGATCCCTGCAACAAGCTGCCCTTGTCAAACACAACAGCAAACTTCTCAAACTAGTGTTGGTAATCATGGTCAAAGGCTTAACAGGTAGCAGTTTTGTAATTAGTTCCTGCCAAACCATAATAGTCATTTATTGGCTCTTTTCTAAGCATTGTAATATGTCAAAAGATATTTTTTGAAATTTGAAGATCTCATTCATAAGAGACCTGTGGAGATACGGGGTAGAATAGGTCTTCAGCAACCCATGCTTGTCGTAAAAGGCAACTATGCTTGTCGTTAAAGGCGAATAACGGGATCGGGTGGTCAGGCTAGCTGACTTGGTTGATGCATATCATCAATCCCAATTGCATGGATCGATGCTCATGATATCAGTCACTGGATTGTCTGGTCCAGACTCGATTATTTACAGACCCTCATCATATAGCTGGAATATTGCTAAGTGCGGCGTAAAACAACAAACAAACAAACAAATCATTCCTAAGCATGATCAGTGAAAATGCTAAGCTTGTTTGGTTGCAAATTTATGATAAATGTGCTTCTGTGTAATTGATTACAGATGTAAGCATTCTTAAGGAATGATTGGTAACTTTAAGTAATGAAAAGTATTAATGAATGGCTTTTTTTCTCCACACAAAAATATATTGATAATGCCACTTACAATTGCTCATTGAATTGTTAGGTAATAACTGATCAAATATCCATTAGCACATATGAAGCATGTCATTGTTTACTCATACACCGGTAATGAAACTCTCCATAGCTCCAACCCATAGAGATTCCGGGTTGGAATAGGTCGCTAGCAAACCTATGCTGGTGGTAAAAGGTGTCTTTAATGGATTGAGTGGCCAGTGCAGTACCCCAAATACTTGGATCATTGCTCATCATTTCAATCACTGGATTGTCTGGTCCAGACTCAGTTCTTTGCAGGTCACTATGATAAAGCTGGGATATTGATGTTTGGGGCATTAGGGGGCACGGGTGGCTAAGGCGGCGCCGCGATTCGCTGTGCGGAGTTGCGTCCCTTATGCACGCCAGAAACCTATGATTGTGGGTTCGAATCCCGGTTCGCCCCGATTATGTTTCTAGGTTTGTCAGCACCTTACTCGTGCTCGTGGGTTTCACCTAAGTGGTAAACGTCTGAGACCTGCATCAGTTGGGGCTTTCCTGCCACATTAAGCTGACACGCCGTGATGTAACTGGAATACTGTTAAAAGCAGCGTTAAATCCAACTCACTCACTGTGTGGAGCATTCAACAAGGACAAATGATGGAATACAGGTCATTTATTTAATGTCTATTTTGGGGCCTTGGCAAGTACAGGTAACATGGGTAAAACATGTATACATGTTTCAAGACTGCTGCATGTTCTGTAGAGCAATTACATTTATCTCCAATTCTGAAGTTGCTCTATTCTTGTTGCAGGTTAACTCTACCGTACCTATTGTATCTGAAGTATTTAAGAGGAGAGGAGTATACGACCCTAATAGAATTTTCGGTGTTACAACTCTTGATGTTGTCCGAGCAAATACATTCATTGCAGAAGCAAAGGTAAGATAACTGCTATAGTCTGTTGTTCCGTTACATATAATGAGTTAGATAGCATCAGCGATCAGTGTCAGATATTTTTCGTTTGTACTGTGATATGGGCTGATGCTGAGAAGAAGCAATCCCTGATCCTTTTTTGAAGATATCCTTGTGGGAAATTTTAGGTTGGCATATGTGCCAAGCACCCCATGTTTCATTGCTTGTTGTAGAGATAACTAAAATTTGGATTGGGTTATAATGTATGGATTGTGTTCCATTTTCACCATAGAGTGTTGCTTATGCCATCAACCACTGGTTTTCCTGACTCATGCTGGATTGTTTAAATGTTGCCATGGTATTCCTGGAGTGTTGACGAACTCGCTCACTCCTATGTTAAAACATTTGGTTCAGATGCATTTTTCACAGGCAGCTGTGATGTTGCTGAATAGTGCTGACTTTGCAAACAAGAACATATTTCAGGACTTTCTGGTCGCACAAAATGCTATTGTGGATACTAGAGAATTACCACTTTTTGATGTTCTTCAATATTACTAAATGCGTGAAGCTGCTAATTAACATGGGAGTAGTGTTTTCGATGTTGATAACTATTTTCTGGTAATGTCTCATCATTATGAATACAGGAAGTGCTAATTTGGAATTTTTATATATGTCTATTTTAGGGTCTTGATGTGGCAAAAGTGAACGTCCCTGTCATTGGCGGCCATGCTGGAGCAACCATCATCCCAATCATCTCACAGTGCACTCCCCCAGTGTCTTTCCCTGCAGTAAGAACCTTGTTTGACATATTTATGTGTCCCTGACATATTTATTACGGGGTTTTTCTATAGCCTTGTTTCCCCTGCCATGATGTTGCTTGAATATTGCTAAAAGCGGTGTAAAGCCATACTCACATAGCCTTAATGAAATGAGTCATGACTCATTGCATTTTTAGACAGGTCATTTTCCGAATTTTCTGATTTTCTTTAAACTAATACAGTTTAGACATTTGTCACAAAAACTGTGTATTATTTGATTTAAAGTATGGAGCTTCTTATCAGCATTGTGTGATTTAGTCACATCCTGTTCTATTGCACAGAAACTACTATCCCTAGATGGTACAGGTTTAATTTTTATCCCCCGCCAGGCCAGAATGGCCGAAGGGGGATTATGTCGTGGCGCAGTCCGGCCGGCCGGCCATCTGTCCGTCCCACAGAGGGTACTAAGCTTGTGAAATCAACTCCTCCTACAGTTTCCAGAGAATATCCCTGAAACTCTACACACAAAATGTCGACATGTTGATGATAAGCATATCGCAGTCCTGTTTCCTATTGACTAATTTTGACAGAGTTACTGCCCCTGTTTTACAGAGCTTAATTTGCGTAATTGTGAGAGAGGGTACTAAGCTTGTGAAATCAACTCCTCTTACAGTTTCCAGAGAATATCCCTGAAACTCTTCACACAAGATGTCGACATATTGATGATACCCATATTGCAGCCCCTTTTTATTTCGACTAATTTTGACAGAGTAACTGCGCCTGTATTACGGAGCTTCATTTGACTCATTAAAAAAATTCATGCGGGGGATGTTGTGCTGTCAGAGCACTCTTGTTAAACAACTAGTCAGTCAGTATTTTGTATAAGGAAATGTTGTTAATTCTCAGTCTGGAGTCAGATTTCCTTAGCAATATTGCTTCATTTATGACCCATATCAAAAACGTTGGGATATATTTCGACTTGAAACGATGTTATGTGTCTATGACTGGCTCCATGACATGGATAGAGCATCTGATGGGAGAACGTATGGTCGATGGTTCGATCCCCTGGTTGTGTCATGCCAAAAGATTTTAAAATCTGGGGCATGGCATGAAGGGGATATTACTGGTCGGCTAGGAGTTAGTATACTTTGTCTGAGTGGAGTATTTATGATAAACTGTGGCATTGTATCTCAGTGGACTACAACAATAAAAATATTGCTGTTGCCTAAATGGTTCTTTAATATTCTGCCTGTCTGTCAGACTGTCCACTGGAGATGGCCTCAGCCATGAAAAAACATCTATTAAACATCTGATGACCTTGGTATTGACTTTCTTTTTCTTTATAGGAAGAGCGTGACAAAATGACAACAAGAATTCAGAATGCAGGAACTGAAGTTGTGGAAGCTAAAGCTGGAGCTGTGAGTTGATGATTTGTTTATCATAAATTCAGGACATCATGCAGGCACTATCTGATAGGAAAGGGTGATTCCATTTCATATGGGTCAGTGTTGGACATAGTAGGTCAGTGTTGGGTTGATAATGTGGGTCAACATTACTGTTAGCTAAGTGTGTCAGTGTTAAATAGTGTGGATAAGTCGTGCTGGACTGTTGGAGTCAGTGGGGGTCAGTGTTGGACTTTTGGACAGTGGGGATCAGTGTTGGGACAGTGGGGGTCAGTGTGGGTCATTGTTGTACAATAGAGCTCACTGTTGAACTTTTAGACAGTGGGGGTCAGTCTTGGGACAGTGGGGGTCAGTCTTGGGACAGTGGGGGTCAGTGTTGTACAGTGGGGATCAGTGTTAGGACAGTGGGGGTCAGTCTTGGGACAGTGGGGGTCAGTGTTGTACAGTGGGGATCAGTGTTAGGACAGTGGGGTCAGTCTTGGGACAGTGGGGATCAGTGTTGGGACAGTGGGGGTCAGTGTTGTACAGTGGGGATCAGTCTTGGGACAGTGGGGGTCAGTCTTGGGACAGTGGGGATCAGTGTTAGGACAGTGGGGATCAGTGTTAGGACAGTGGGGATCAGTGTTGTACAGTGGGGATCAGTGTTAGGACAGTTGGGATCAGTCTTGGGACAGTGGGGGTCAGTGTTGTACAGTGGGGATCAGTGTTAGGACAGTGGGGATCAGTCTTGGGACAGTGGGGGTCAGTGTTGTACAGTGGGGATCAGTGTTAGGACAGTGGGGGTCAGTCTTGGGACAGTGGGGGTCAGTGTTGTACAGTGGGGATCAGTGTTAGGACAGTGGGGGTCAGTCTTGGGACAGTGGGGGTCACTGTTGTACAATGGAGGTCAGTGTTAGGCTGTTGGGGCCAGTGCTGTACTTTCGGGGTCAGTGTTGGACAATTGGTGATCAATGGAAGTAAGTGTTAACATTGGTTTTTTAGGTGTATGCTGTTAACAGGTGTAGGCTTTCACTTGGTTGACATACAATGAGGATTTGCAGATTTTATTGTTTTCAGTAGCTAGTCATATATTGAATCTTGATTGACCGCCATTTTGCTTTCTGTGACGATCGATAGTCAAATTTTTTTACGGTCAATAATTAAGAACAGATGAAAAAAGTATTCAAATAACTATTGCTATCAAAGATATTTTAGCATTTGTGATTATATTATCTATCTTGTTTTTAAATAATCTTTAGTTATTTAAAAAAAACTTTTATTCCGTGAGGTCAAGTGATAACCAAATATGGGATAATAGTCTTGATCCAAATGTTACAACACGTACACTTGAGCAGACTCATGAATATTAATTAGACCATTCACTACGTTAACAGATCGTTATTATAACAGAAACAAACTTATGTTTTCCATGTATATCTAAAATGATATTATTTGTTATTAATTGTCCTGTGAATTAAACAATTTGAATTAAAACAATTCATAATTGGTTATATTATGAATACGTAACAACTTGTAATGTGTGTACTAAAATACGCTATTTGAAGGGGGCGTGGCCTAAATGCAAATGTCCGATTCGGATTTTATATTTTCCGGACCCCTGGTTTTAAGGCTGAGTTTCTGAAAATTTGCTAAATAGAAATTAGATCTTTTCTGTACTTGTGTCTTGCAGGGATCAGCCACCTTGTCTATGGCGTATGCTGCAGCTCAGTTCGGGTTCTCGGTGCTGGAGGCTCTGGGTGGTATGGAGGGCAAGGTGGAGTGTGCCTACATTCGATCAGACGAGACAGAAGCCAAATACTTTGCAACACCAATTTTGCTAGGTGTAAGTATTGTTAAAATAGTCCAAAGGACTAGTTTTGGTGGTTTTGTGGTTACGGCATTCACCCTACATTTCAAAAATCCATGTACGTGAAATCAGGTTATGGGATTTTTGTGTTTTCAAGCTGATTTATTTCCTTATTGAAATATAAGGAAAGGATTTTGCTGAAAACAAAATCAAAACAAAATGATGTTGAGGATATTGTATTGTAAATCAATCGTAGTATTTTATTAATTTTGATTAGTACTTTCTGACATTGCCACATTTATAGCATAGGCTAATCAAGAACATTTAACTGGTAGAGCGTTATCATTGTACTTCAGTGTTAACTTCCATGCAACATATTCTAGCTGAAATTCTCAGGAAATATGTATATATGTTTTTTGCAGAAAGAGGGTGTAGAGAAGAACCTTGGAATGGGCAAATTGTTGGAGTATGAAATTGGTCTTCTTAAGGCAGCTCTGCCAGAACTACAAGCCAGCATACAGAAGGGAGAGGACTTTGTGCTCAAGGGGTAGAAACCCGGTGTGCTTAAACAAGACAATACTGCCTGTCTACTCAGTCTATTCTGAAGGTTGGAATTAAGGGTTGTCTGTACAATTTGAGATGCTCTTATTATGTATCCAGACAAGAATGTACCTAAATTTTATTATTTGTTGGCTGTGTGCATAAACGAGCATTTTACATAAACATCCATCCAGAATAGTTTGAGTTGTGTGGTCGAGATATCATCTTGGTTCGTGTAATCAAAGTGAAGTATCGGGTTCGTCATTTAGTGCATAATCATATGCAGCGGATCAGACAACATCGAGTAATGCTTGTGAAGTGTTTCGATGCGGAAGCCTGACTGGGGCATTTGCCTAGTGCAAGTGCCATACATTACTCTCCCAACATGTTTTGTAGGTGTGGACTTACTTGTCGCTCTTCGTCAGCATCAATAGTGCTATTTTCCATCCTGTATGTGAGAGACTCAGACTTGTTGATATGTAGTCATTGCTGGTTTATTAAAGAATAATATATACAGATTGTTTGGATTTGTTGATGTGACTATTTTCAATGTGGCCAGGACTAAGATCGGTTGGAGGAGATAATGTGTTCTACAGGTAAATGAAAGTCAACAAATATCTCACTTTTTGATGTACCCACTTTTACAAACTGGTGGCCCGGTTATTAGGCCATGTGGAGATTTTGTGATCGGGTCGTTAGACTCAAACTGACTTGGTTGATCATCGTACCCTGATGGCGTGAATCCGTGCTCACAATATCAATCAATGGATTGTCTGATCCAGACTTGATATTTACAGGCTGCCATTTAGCTGGAATATTGTGGAATGCTAGTTCACACAGGCACACACGCACATATGGCAGACAAGGAGAAATGCCATATCGTGTCCTCCGTGTCCTCCGTGTCAGACAATGATTTGTTTCCAGAATGCATCAGCCACTGTAATCTGCAGTTGTGACATTTTAGTGATTGTGGGCTATATGGTTGATGATCCTGTTAATGATATTGTGGAGTAGACAAACCAGTGGTTTATGTTATGAGCAATGTCCTGCATTGTCATGGGTACCTTGAATCGCGACCCGTGAAGATTCCGGGTTAGACTAGGTCTTCAGCAACCCATGCTTTCCGTAAAAGGTGACTATGCTTGTCATAAAAAGGCGACTAACGGGATCGGGTGGTCAGGCTCGCATGTCATCGATCCCATATGCATGGATCGATGCTCATGATATTAATCACTGGATTGTCTGGTCCAGACTCGATTATTTACAGACCGCCGTCATATAGCTGGAATATTGTTGAGTGCGGCGTTAAACAACAAACCAACCAACCAACCTTGAATCGCAGTGGAACGATCACCAAGCCTACCACGATGTATGCATGAATGGGTACTGGAGAAAATGACCCCAGGCAGTTTGGAGTAAATGGCCACAATTAAACTTAGTTTGTACACAGTATACCAGATAGTGACGGAAACCATGTGACATTGGGACAGAGCATATATGACCACCTGATGGAAACAATTAACCACCCAGAATAGCCTATCAATAAATGTACTAAATGTCTAAACAATAAATAAACTAAATCACTACAGATTTGTGTTAGTTTTGTTTCTCCAAAATTTGGGGCCAATTTCTCCTAACTGTTTGGGTTCATTTTCTCAAAAAATGTGGTATAATCGCCTTGGACAGAATCATTTGTTATCTACCGGGAATTCCTACGGGGGAAAACGAGTGTGATACCATCTGATCCTTTTGCCTTGAAGCTTATTTCATTACTGGTACTCCTAGAAGCAGGGGATAATACTGTACAACCAGGAACTTGGATAATTCTATTAACAATACCGATAAATCGTTTGGTATGCCCGCAGTTATACTTTTTACATGATAACCATTCACATATACATTTAGTTAACATATCATTTGGAGATGTTCATTTTTAATATATTTCATCACAACGTTCACTACTGGAGTACCAGAATTTGTTCCTTGCCATGCGAACCTGGAAAGACATGATACTGTCAACCACTCATTTGTCCATACATAAATATTTGTAAAACGCCTTGGTGTATGTTCAATGTTGCTGATAAAATCGCAAATCTCATTCTGTTCTGGGGCTAATAGGCCATTTTTTCAGTTTCAAAATGGGTACACTATTTGCACTCGCTAGACACTTGAAAGATCGCTGCATGAAAAGAAGTTACAGATGATAGACTGGACTCCGTCAAAAACATGCATCTGGAACAGATTGAACAGTACTAAGTAAAGTCTGTTAGTCCTGTAGATTATTAAAATGTCACAATAAGCATGTACTACTCAGGAGAAGTTACAGAACACCCGATTCTTTAACATTACATTAGTTGAACTGGCAATTACCAATGAACTCGAGCAGTAGTAGTAGTTCCATTTGCCCAACTCATCACTTAGACTTATACTGATGAAAAGAGTGGTAATATGGAGTATATTACTTGGAAATAGTTTGAAGACATGACAACAGATAGCGTTATTTCATGGTGAAAATCCTTTAGATTTATCAGGAAATTATTTTCTGTTTAACCCTGTCTTGGGCAACTTGTCAAACTTGTTTGCCATTGCGTTACCTAGTCGGGGATCCATACGACATTATGTTGCATATTAAGTGGTGAAAATGTTGAAAATAATACAACATATGGTCATTCCTCTGAACACCGTTATATCCTAACGCATTTCTGACAAAAACCATAACTGCAGAGGAGCCCTAAAGGCGGTATGGTGTAACCACTCAAGGAAGTCACTGCACAAGTCAGTATCTGGTGTGACCACCATTTGCGTTGATAAAGGCGCGACAGCGGCGGTGTATGGTATACACTAAATGATTGAAAACGCCCATGGATTTGCCCAACTGACTTATCGTCGTTGGCATAGTTCCATCTCATCCCAGACATGTTTTATGGAGGAGAAAGTGCCGGGCATGGCAGAACAGCAATATTAAGCTGTCTAAAAATAAATGATACCCCACTTGCAATGTGTAGGTGGGCATTATCCTACTACAACGTTACCTGCCATCCCTCCATTTGAACAAAGGGGAGAACATGATCTCGGACGATGTCGTCACGGTAGCGTACGCCATTCAAACATGAGTTGTGTTTTCCCATGAGCTGTGATGCCAGCCCAAACCATAACACTTCCGAGCCTAGACTGATTACTTTGGGTAACGCAAGCGTCGCTTAAACGTTCTCCTGGACGCCTCTAGACCCTTGCCCGACTGTCAGAGCTGCCCAGATGAAACCTGAGTTCAGGTCTGAACGTTATGCACTCCCAGTCTTGTCTTCTGAACCTCAAATCCTGTCTAAAAGCGGCGTAAAACCATACTCACTCACTCACTCAAATCCTGTCTACGTCAAGCTAGGTGTGCCTGGCGGTGACGTGCAAGCAAATTGGGCGTATCGATGGCTGGTTGGTTGTTTTACACCGCACTCAGCAATGTTCAAGCTATTTGACGGCGGTCTGTAAATAATTGAGTCTAGGCCAGACAATCCCGTGATTGATATGAGCAGCCAAGTCAGCGAGGCGTATCGATGGACGCCGGGATCGGCTGTTGTTGTCCCTTAACCGGTTGCGTAAGATTTTGCCAGTAATTGGTCTCAACCCAGGAACTCATGTGGCAGTTTGGTATAGATTCCGTATATTAAACAACCAAATATGATCGTCTTGTTGACGTGACGTCACACGTGGACGGCCGGCCTGTGGCAAGGCATGGGTGTTGCAACCCGTGATGATACGACAGACCATGCTTGCCGCATAAAAGGCGACTGAGCTTGTAAGAGGCGAATAACGGGATCGGGTGGTCAGGCTCGCTGACTTGGTCGATTCATGTCATCGATCCCAATTGCGTGGATCGATGGTCATGATAGCAATCACTGGATTGTCTGGTCTAGATTCGATTATTTACAGACCGCCGTCATATAGCTGGAATAATGCTGAGTGCGGCGTAAAACAACAATCAAACCAAACCATCAAATCACGAGTGTTGCCCTGCTGGTAAGAGATGGTATTGTGTTTCGATTAACATGTCTGGCAACTTCCCTGTGTGCCATCCCTGCTTGCAGCAAACCCACAGTGCGTATACGTTGATTTTCAGGCAGCCGTGGCATATTTTTGCGTATGCCTCAATTATGGTTAAACCCTGTTTTTTTATGCAACACCTGATAGCTCAACTTCATTGTATGCTGTTCACATTAAAAAACAGCGTCTTTTACGTCTGCTCTCCACAAACACGTGAACATCCGAACTGTGCACCATGCATGAACATGAATCATGAATCATGAACATGCACGTGCAAATTGTGAATCTAACCAGGAACTCGACATGAATATGTATATATTGAAAGATGCATTATTTAATTTCAGAATAAATGAAAATTTATTGAACTTTATATGAAGCACGGTTGCTTTTTTCCGCTAGCATACTCAGAATTGAGAACAGTCTCACTTCTACATCCTTCTTCGACCCGTGAAGATCCGGGCTAGAATTGTCCGTCGGCAACACATGCTTGTCGTAAGAGGTGAATAACGGGAACGGGTGGTCAGGCTCGCTGATGTGGTTGATGCATGTCATGGTGTCCCAATTGCGTAGATCGATGCTCATGATGTCAATCCATGGATTGTCTGGTCCAGACTCGATTGTTTACAGACCGCTGTAACATGTCTGAGTGTGGAAACAACCAACCAACCAAACAAAACATCCAGTTGCCTCAACATATACAGAAAGGTGGTCATTAAAACGAAATACCTCTACAACAAACAGTCCTCGGATCAAACATGCCTCAGCAGTTCGGTTATTACAAATGTCCTCAGAAGCATCTGTGAAAACATGTGCAAAGTTAAAATACATCTCAGAAATTAATGATTCCATAGAAACAACATTAACAATATTAAAAGAATAAAACTTCAAAAATATATTTATACATACTTTTATTGACCAAAGATTTTCTACCTGTACAAGTTCCTAGTTTGAAGTGGCACCTACTTGGACAGAGGGAACACACGCAGAATTACGTCCCTTGGCCATCATAGGATCCGCTGATGGTTGTTTTAATTTCCTCAAAGCTTTAAACCAAATCCAAAACAATCACTGTGTCGCCCACCTTATTTTTATAACTCCAATGGCGGGTCTTGTGTTTAATCCTCGAATTGTTGGAAGTCGTTCTTCTCATACGCGGTCATTCTCGACAACGAGTGCCCTTATACACATCGACCTTAGTGCTACGACTATCGTTAGTGGTTGCTTTTGAAACTCTCTTAACTACACGAGTGAGTGAGATGGCTTTAAACCGCTTGAACAGTATTCCATTTTTTCACGGCGTGTCAGCTTGGTGTGGGAGGAAAGCCCGAAGTAATGCAGGTTTTAGACGTTTACCACTTTGGTGAAACCCACGAGCACGACGGGTATGGTGCTGTTAAACCTAGAAACATGATCATGTCGAATCGCTTAATGTCACGAAGTGGCCATGCAATCGATTATCTAGTGCTATTATACTATTACATTGTATATATCGCTGCAATGAAATTGCATCACAATTCTTTGCAGACCATTGTGACATCATTGGTTACCATGACGTCATAATCAAATGACATCACAAATGGCTTTGCCACTGAAACTGTTAACAGGGGTGCGTTGCAAAGCGCCAATCGCTTGTAAGCGATGTACAGCGATTCGCCTCACAACAGTGCGCTAACTCTCAGCCGCTTGCAAGCGAAACAATCGCTGACTGAGGTCGCTTCGTTCTCAAACCAAAATGGCGGCTTACTTTGACAGCGGAACAAGGAATTATTGACTGGATCAATGAGAAAATGAGCAAAGGTAGCTAACACACCATCATCCTCAGTCTGCTCCACATCTTCAAAGTAGTCATAAATTTCATCAGCTCGTCATCGAGCCTCTTCTATCATGATCTTCATAACGTCAAGGCAATCAAGGGGTAGTTGCGCCTCCATTTTGGAAGAGTGCGCAAGCGCTTCCAACTGTTGCAGACCCCGGGATGAGCGATTAATTTGCTTTCTCTTAGCGATTCGTGGCTTGCAACGCGCCCGTACTTTCTACACTGCTTATTACTCTCTTCAAACTGAAAAAGTTGGAAGAATGATGTTGGACGATAAATAAAATCTCACCCTCGTGTCTTTTGATATCAATATATTTTTTACATCAAAAGACACTCAGGTGAGATTCTCTATTTATCACCCAAAACAGGCTCCCACAGGAGATATCGCTTGGGTGAGATCAAGCGATATCTACACTGAAGATATCGCTGCAATGAAATTGCATCACAATGCTTTGCAGACTATTGTGATGTCATTGTTACCATGACGTCACAATCAAATGACATCACTAATGCCTCTGCTACTGAAGCTGTTAGCAGAACCTTTCACACTTAGTCATCTCTTATTACTGTCTACAAACTAAAAAAGTTGGAAGAATGATGTTGGATGATAAATAAAATCTCACCCTCGTGTCTTTTGACATTAACCAAATAAACACTAGATTTGAAATCAAAAGACACACGGGTGAGATTGGAGTTAGATAGCTTGCTTCTTGAAGTAAAATATTGATATAGGTGCAAAACTTATTTGAAAAATCATTGTATAATATGGGTAAAAAGATGACGGCAGTTTGACTTGTTACGGTAATTTACCATTAGATTTGATGGTATATGTACCGACCGGATTCGGTTATAAATTTGTATACTCTGTTTATAATAGTAAAATAAATGGCTTAAGCTAAAAAGAAATACATTATATGATTACATTGTTTAACGAATGCCCCAGAGGTTGAGCATTGATCACCATACCAATCATCAGAGAATATATGAATATGCAGTGATACCGGCCTTGGACGTTTACCACTATGGTGAAACCTACAAGCACGGGTATTATGCTGACAAACCAAAACACATTATCAGTACAAATGTGGGATTCGAACACTCGGTCACGAACGGCAAATCTAAGGGACGCAACTCTGCACAATGAAGCACTACGCATTCGACGGTTAGAACTGTATTTCATGTGGCCTTGCGTTCAACTGAATAAACAACTTACTATTCAGGTGAAAACATGGCGACATAGTGCTATTATGAGAATGAAAGAGATTTGAACTTTCATGAGCACAGTCCATCACAGGTTGAGTCCATCAACACACGAAATAACGGTATTTGTTTAGAGTTGCCTCCCCTAACACGTTCTTTCGTGCCAGAGAAATGTGTTCAAAATGAAAATGGCGTCTAAAAACGAAGTTGTAAGGATAACATTCAAAGAATTACACGAAATCGTTCAAAATTCACCCAAAGGTGAGATTATGTGTATTTGTTTACGAGTACCCCGAACCAAGTTATGGTTACAATACTTTTACTTTTATGGGTACGACGAGAAAGCGGACACGAAATTTGACACTTACAGTTAGAAGTTCATCAAAATTCCTAATTTTGATTCCTTGTTGGTATTGATTAGACAGTACTTGTATGTCCAATATTCTCAACAGTTTTGCAAGCATTTGTAACACATTGATAGAGATTAATATTGATTAGTTAAATGCTTTCAGATTCAGTTGACTGTAAATATATACACCTGAGAAACTTTAGAACCACCAGTAGTCTGGTGCATTGATCACATTTCTATTCCTGTCTTTCCCTTCTCTGATCCAGTATCCTGTTTATGGGAATGTAAATGTTCGTGTTCAATCAGGAAATAAAAATCCCAATGATATTTATCCAGATCGTTTAATGTGATGTCATTTTATAAGCTAATTAATGTCACTTTCAAGTTATCAAAGAACAAACGAACACATTAATTATAATAACACTTCCTTGGTAAAGTACAGATTCTAGTACATTTTTTGATTGAGTCCCATCCTGGCACCATATCACCAGCACACAAAGTCAGTGGTCTAACCCACTCAGGCAATATACACTTATCAGAGGGGTACACAAAGTACAACATCCAGACTACTAGCTGTCAGACTTTCATTTTGTGGAAGTCTCGCTGGCTGAGTGGGTTAGATAGCTGACTTTGTGTGCTAGCGATTGGGTACATGCCATTGGACGTGCAGTGTAGCCTCCATTTTTAATATTTATGTGTATATGACACAAAGATTTGAGATTTGAGATTTGTTTCTATGTCATTAGGGTAATCATTAGCTATTGATTTGTAAACATCAATTTGAGGTGGCAAACAAGTGAATAGTGTGATTAAATTTGAACAGGGTTAGACACAGCTGCGAGTCTGTTAGTCTGAGACTAGTGCAAAAACAGCTAGTACAAAATGAGCTATGGCCTAGTCGGGTATGATGACCCTTGATTGAATCAAACTTACAAGGACTTCCAACTTGCCCAAGCCTACCCACAGTTTATATTACATCTTTACTGGTGAACAGCTACTGACTTCAAAGTTCAAATTAATGCAAGATTTCTGCAATTTCTGTCGGACACAGGCAAAAAGAGCGTGATCCTGATTACTGATTAGTGATGGGAATTGGCCTTTAATTTTGTATTGAATAAAGATTAAGGTATTGTAATACATACTACAATTTTTTGCGTGTGTTCTTTCATCCGCAATTTGTTGTACACCTGAATGAAAACAACTTTCTCTTCACATTATTGACAACTTCGTATTTTGTTGGATGTTCCTATGGTCACAACACATACATAGTAAATACATTATATGCAGAAAACTGTTTGCAAATAGTTTCCCTTTTTTGATGGCAGGAAACAGTTGCTAATTTCAATTCAACTTGTCCTTTAGGTAAAATTTTCTGCATGATGACGATATGTATAATTTGAAAAGCGCAATGTTGTTTATTGTCTATTTTCACTGTCCCAAGAATTGCAGTTTCTTCAAGATGTAAATTAGTTCTTGTCATGTTTTCAAAATGTTATCAGGTTAGTATGAATAAAATAAAATATCAACATTAGTGAAATTGTTTGTTTATCTCTATTGCAGGAGAGCAACCCGAGAAGTCTTCAGATATTCAGAAAAAAGCTCAAGCTCGACGACGCCCTCCAATACAATTATATCAGCCAGGTGTCTCTCGGTTGAGTAAAACAAAAATATCCAAAGAACTTGCCAACCAGGAAAGAAAAAACAGTGTCTCCGATGGAGAGAACTGGGATTTAGATTTAGAGCAGCAGGACACAGAGGAAAGTGGTAGAGGCAGCAAGGAGAGCAGTGTTGAACCTGAGGTCAATGGGGTCACACCTGGAGGTCATGCAGATGCAGAAGCATCCAATCAAAATGGGACAGAAGTAGGTGAAGGTGGTTCTCAAAAGCGAACTCCTAAGAAGTCCTATAAAAGGATGGATAATCGCAGAAGAGGGAAAAGACCTGATATTCAGATATACGTTCCAAAGGGACGTTTGATGGAACAGGACACTAGAAGGGGAGATGGTTGCAATAGTCCTGATTCGGTTTCACAGCCTGAGTATGAATCAGAAAGTCCATATTCCACCCTAGGTAGAAGCTCAGAAAGAGGTTATCAGAGTCACAGAAGAGGATCAGATGTTACTAGTCCCACCTCCCCATTACCCCCTAGTCCCAGGTCTCCCTCCCAAAGGAAAGTAGACCTTCGTTTTGGTTTACGCAACATGCAAGTGACTGTTGTTAATGAGCCAGGTGAGGAAGATAAACCCGTTGAAATGTCTAGAGAATCTGGGAAGGAGAATGTGAAAGAAAGTTATAAAGATAACATTGCGAGAGAACGGGCTAAAGAGAGACAAGAACTTCTGAGCACTCTGAGAGCTGCTCGAGCTAATTCTGAAACTTTAGACTCGCCAGAGCTTTCACGAAGACTTAACAAACCGTCAAGGTTGTCTCTATCCAGGCAGAACTCACTTGCAGATACTCAGTCTGAAAATGAAAACTATCCTGACACAAATGACAGTGAAATGAAGGAAAATGTGTACAAATCCAGAACATCGCGATCTCGGGGTGGGGGGAAGAGGGGAGGCAAACGTCACTCGTTCTCGGCAATGCGCAGGCAGAGAACTGGCAGCTTCAGTAGTGACGTGAGTGCCAGCAGTGATGTAAGTCTGGAGGAGGAGTTCCAACAGGAGCCGAAACCACTGGACTGGGTGCAGGAGATGGAGCAGGAGTTGGCCAGGCAGGTGCAGGATGAAGCCCAGAGACTCAATGACTACCTCGAGAGTTGTGTCGCGGGTTACCCAGGAGATATGGATCAGGCAGCACCTCCAGAACCCAAACCCAAATATGAAAAAGCCCATCCTGAAAAAGCATCCATTGCAAAGGACATGATACGATCTCAGGAATTCCGTGGCCGCAGGAAGGAGAGGAGACGTAGGCCTTCAGGAACGGAGAGTCGAGAGTCAAGTGTTCACAGTAATTATCAGGATGAAGATCCCTGGGCGCCACGGATCAGACCAGCACGGCGTCATAAAAAACGGCATTCATCAGCTGGATCAAGAGGGAAGAAGGATAAGATGGATAATTTTAGTGATGTTGGGACCGATGGAAGCAGGAGAAGGAGGCATGACAGTCATGGCGGCAGCTCGAAGGAAGGGGGGAGGAGAGATTTCTATGAAAGGAGGCATAATTCACATGAGCTTGACATTGGGTCAAAGCGGGAGGGATTTAGGCGGGGCAGGCATGACAGCTATGGTGAATCTCCCAGAGACAATGTTAATATCAAGGTTACTTTGGATAGGAATCAGAGACAAGTTAAAGTGTCTGGTGAGCAGACTCGATCCGAGTCCGACATGTCCAGTTCTCAACATGCACATTCTGGTGGACTGCTCCATCTCCCAGGGCATCAGGCCAAGCAGCAAGAACATTATCAGGAAGAGCAAACAGATGCTGGCATGATGGCAAGTCATCATATGAAGAACAGAGACCAGACTCAGGATCAAAGCAGGAAAATGCTTTTTGATCCAAGGAATCCAAACAAGCCAATTGTAATCACCAACTCAAAAATCAAAGGTCCGGATAAACGTGAGATGGCTTCATCACCACAGGAATCAAATCGCAGCACCCCACCAACTACTATGCCTCAGCAGCATCCACCCCCACAACCACCCCAGCCCCACCCTCAACAGTACTATCAAGACTACCGTCAGGGATTCACTTACCCAGAGATGCCGTACCCTGGCCCAGCATATGGCGGCATGCCACCACACCCGGCAGCTATGTTTGGTTACCCTCAGTTTCCATTCAAAGAGTGTGGCCTCTACACTGATGACACCTACACTAGAGACCCCTATTATCATGGGTGGGTAGTCTATGCTAGAACCCATCTGAGGAAGCTTGTAAGAGCTGCCTTGATGATCATACCACAACGGTGTGGGACGTTGCTTATATTTGTCATATCAATCAATGGTTTGTCTGGTCCAGACTTGATTATTTACAGCCTGTCGTGATATTGCTGAAATATTGCAGACTGTGGCATTAAGCAAGAAACAAACTACAATCTATACATGAAAATTTTATGAATTAAAATTAGAAGTGTAACACCTTCAAATCCTCTATACACACATGTACACAAATTACGATAGTGATGAATGTTAATTGAACTGATTGGGGACAGGTAGAATCTATTCCATGGTATAGCATCCAGTGTCTGTCCAGAACCCTCTGTAACACTTTGTCCAGACCATAAATTAAACAAGTATTGATGAAAGATGATTCAGAGTAAAAACTATTCAAAATGGTTTATATTAAGTAGGTCAAAAGTCATCTGGTCTGGCTAGAATTAGTGGGAGACATTCGGGACTATAGGCCAGACTATATTTATGCACAGTAACTGTTTTGCCTTGCTTTAGAACTTGACCTAGAGTTTAATTAAGTTCTGTAACCATATAGAAGGTATAAGCAACTTAGTTAATGTGGCATTAGCATGATCTTTCATTATGTAATTAGTGAAGGAATGCTATGTTTATCTGAAGATATATGCTTGACGCACACTCGATTGAAACAAATGATATAGGAAGAAAAGGCAATTATCCTTTAATATATTCCTTAAACATTTAGATTTTTAGTATTTTACTAGTCCACAAAGATGATCTGTTACAGACTTGCCCTCTACCTTATTGTGTGTGGGGGTGGCCCAGTCATCTGAGGTCCTGCGATTGTGCAGAGTTGCGTCCCTTGGGCATACCAGAAACCTATGATTGTGGGTTCGAATCCCGGTTCGCCCTAATTATGTTTCTAGGTTTGTCAGCACCATTCCCGTGCTCGTGGGTTTCACCCAAGTGGTAAACGTCTGAGACCTGCATCACTTCGGGCTTTCCTCCCACATTAAGCTGACATGCCGTGATATAACTGGAATACTGTTAAAAGCGGCGTAAAACCCAACTCACTCACTCACTCACTCACTCACTCTACCTAATGGTAAAAGAGGTAGTTCACAAGGAAGTGTCACTAGTTCTTCCTGCATATTACTAGTCTCAGACAAGAAAAGAGTAAATATTGTGACATTTCCTATACATGATACAGATACATAACAGCAGGGAATTAATTCTTGTGAATTTCACCCAAATGTTATATGTTATGGTTATATGACATTAAATATGATGTGTGTCTCAAAATGTTACCTCCAGTGGCTACGATCCTGACCAGGTAATTGGAGGCCGGTCGAAGTCCCAATGTCGAGCCATGTCCGAGCAGCTACTCCGTGATACCCAGCCACTGGACAATCAACTCAACAACCTCCTGTCTCGCAGAATCTCGGGTGATGATGGGTGGAGGAGAATCACCAAACTCAGGTACAGATAACAGAGAATCTCCCCGTATTTACTCACAAATTATCATTCACATTGTGTTTTGATAGTTTTCTTTTCAGTTTTTGGTATGTTTTTACTCCCTTGGGTCCAGGTTATTGAGTATTTTTACACCAATGATTAGACTTTTAATGACTCATCACACATTCCACGGCAACCTACACGAAAGCCTTCCTTACCAGAGTATCCTTAATGGCTCCGCTGGACTATCCTTAAGGCCTAATTCTTCGCTGGATTGCTTCCTCCTGTGTCATCCAATCTACATGAGACTAGAGCTGTCCCCTCTACCATGGCAACTGCACCCTATCTGCCATTGTGGATGTTGTCGATCCAGTCTTAGCATGCCTCAATTCCGCGGCGGGGCATGGGTGGCCCAGTCGTCTAAGGTGCCGCGATTCGCTGTGCAGAGTTGCGTCCCTTTAACATTCAAGAAACCTACAATTGTGGGTTCGAATCCTGACGATTATGTTTCTAGGTTTGTCAGCACCATACCTGTGCTCGTGGGTTTCACCGAAGTGGTAAACATCTGAGACCTGCATCACTTCGGGCTTTCCTCCCACATTAAGCTGACATGCCGTGATATAACTGGTATATTGTTAAAAGCGGTTAAACCCAACTCACTCACTCATTCACTCAATTCCGCAGCCATCCATCGAACTGATTGCCTGGAGTCCCTTTCCGGATTGGTTATAAGTTGTACGCTAAATAGATCTCTATTCAAAGTTACGCAGACGTTTCTGTAACACATGTTATACCCAATTTCATGATGTTTCATCCGACTAGCTTGAAAGGGTCTTATCGCCTGTTGTGTTGTTTTACCCACTCACACGCACAGGATTACAGTGCATGAGCCAGTTATACAATGGTAATGATAGGATGTGTTCGGGTGAAATGTTTTTAGAAGCTGGAAACTTTGTTCAAGCACGTTTCCACATAAGGATAGAAAGAAGAAGGAAGAAATGCATAGTGTGAGATAGGCTATGTATATTGATATACAACTTAATGTATAATTTACAAAAATTCTAAGACTGTGTAACTGCATATAGTACCCAAGTTTAACAAAAAAAAAGCATTAAGAAACATAGTTGAACTTTGCATATGTGATAATTTAACTTCATTACTGCATCTGACATTGTGGGATTACAATGTTTCAGGGATGAACTACGTAGTCGTTACGAGCAGGTTATTTTCCTGGATGCGGATGTCTCCAACAAGCATGGTGTAGAGCAGCTGCTGTGGAAGTCTGTGTACTACCAGGTGATCGAGGTGTTCCGGCGTCACCTGGGGGAGGATGAAGAGGGGGACTTCAAGGACAAACTCCATACTGTCCTCAATGAAGTAAGACATGTTTGATGCTGATAGGCAATGTTTTTGCATATAATGCGGGGGGATATAGCGATCAGCCAGTCTGTCTGTCCGTCCGTAATCATTTCCTTTTCCGGGGCAGAATTCCAAAACCATTCAGTGTATTTGATCGAAACTTGGCAAATCTATCAAGGACATACTGAAGTGGTGCCTTTGGATATTTTGGGATTTTTCTAATTTTTATTTTTTTTAAATTTTTATAGAATGAAGTTGGACATAGACTCAATTGGGGATGGGGTTTGTTTCCGGGGCAGAATTCGAAAACCATTCAGTGTATTTGATCGAAACTTGGCAAATCTATCAGGCACATACTGAAGTGGTGCCTTTTGATAAAAATAGATTTACGAATTTTTATTTTTTACAATTTTTATGGAAAGAAGTTGGACTTAGACTCCATTGGGGAACGGGTTCATTTCCGGGCCAGAATTCGAAAACCATTCAGTGGGTAAACAATGTATGCTTCTTAAAGAACATTCAACTGTTGACTCATTACATAGAGAATTGCACATTTACTAGTGGTTACTTTACAGACAGCTGCCGGGGAGATATGTCATCTTTCTGATGACTCTTGTTAGTCATTAGGAGGATAAGGCCTCATCTGTAGCAGCATTGAAATCTGTTGATGCAAGTTAAAGTATTAATCCATGACAGTAGGGTATGATGACATACTAGCTCAGCCAGGGCTTGTTCCATGAAGCTTTCTTAGGGCTTGTTTTCCTGCCTTATTTTTTAACTTGAAATATCCTACTTGAGCATGTCAACTTGACTTCAGAATGCTTCATCCATTAATCTTACAAGATCTGTCTCACTGATACATCTGTCTCCCTTATATTATCATTGATATTTTGTTCCACAGGGTACCGAGTTTTTCCAGAACCTTCTTCAGAAGCTGCAGTCTACATACAGTTTCAACATTGATGTGTTCTTGGACGTGAACAACCCTCCTGGCGACAACATCAGTCGATCGGTCAAACTGGCCCTCCTCAGCGTCCAGAGGACCTACATCTTCCTGGGAGACATTGCCCGATATCGGGAACAGGCTAATGAAACCACAAACTACGGGAGAGCTCGAAAGTGAGTCATTCTTATTGTACTCAGTAATGTCAACCAGTCTTTTAGTACTTTCAAAATGGAACTGCAGTATCACTGGCATCATCAATATTCCAGCTATATCATGTCGGTCTGTGAATAATCAAACCTGGACCAGACGATTCAGTGATTGGCATAATAATCTGCATGTTTAGGATGCTTTGACATGCATCAATCAAGTCAGCGAGCCTGACCACCCAATCCTGTTACCTGTCTCTTACGACAAGCATTGGGTTTACCAAAAGTGAAAAACACATTTTCAGGAGTCATTGACTTCTTTTTGTATATATTTTAGCTAAAATTGAAAAATAAGATATTTTTTCATTGTTAGTTTGTTCTTTCACTTTAAGTTGTTTTGATGGATGGATTTATTTCACATATAATATAATGAGGGACAAATATCTACATCTGTGTTCTTTTCTTATTTTTCAGTTGGTACATGAAAGCACAACAGATTGCTCCTAAAAATGGAAGACCTTATAATCAACTTGCAATTCTAGCCATGTATACGGTAAGGGTGCAGTGACTCTCTGTCGGTGCTTTCAGCTGCTTATTTTGTATGGATAGATTTGAGATTAGAATGTAATTAATGTACAAACAGTTTTCATTCATCTTGAATACTTCACAGGTTTGTATACACAATGTTACTCCAAAAAGTTTGAATATGTGCAGTCGCCATTTTAACCAAAGACACAAGAAATGGGCTTCACACATTGTACCCATGTCGGGAATCGAACCCGGGTCTTCAGCGTGATGAGCGAATTGGTGTTGCCTTGTGGCTGCCTGCTCTTTGATTTGATTGAATGTCAGGCAGTGGTAGGGTTTATACAGAATTCATGCACAGAGTGGGGTTCATTTGACTTTCCATAAGTTATAAACATCCTCATATTTTTTAAATGTTTTATTTCAAAAGATGATTGAATTTATATTTTTAGGAACCCAGAAACCAATCTCATTGAAATCAGATCATTTATTCCAACAACAATACCTCTCTGTATGAAAATCTAAGGGCACCTCCAAAGGAGGTCTCCTGAACATTCCAATTGGCCAATCAGTGTCTTCTCCAATCAAGGATTTTTGTTATTCGTGTGGGTTTTCATTTGTGCAAATCAGAATTTCAGAATCATGATGTGAAAACATGAAGTTGAATTGTTTTTGAAAGCTGACATCTGATTGGCTTAATAACCCCCGCATCCTTCATTCATGGCCAGTCAAAGTTCGCTCAGGATTAATCTGACGCGACCTATGGAGGTGTCGTCAGAACTTCATGCAGAAAGTATCATATCCGAGTAATAGATCTGGGCCCACTTGCACAAAACGATCTTAACGTTAAGACTACCTTAAGCCTATGTTAAAGTATGGTAGTTAAGATCATCTTAGCGCTAAGATCGCTTTGTGCAAGTGGGCCCAGATTTATATGATTGCCAAGAAACCACATAGCCCAAAAGGTTAAAACTGTGTAGGATTTGTAGCTGAACAAAGTAAAGTGTTACTCTGACTTAGACTTATATTTCCTGTATGTTTTTCAGAGGAGGAAGCTTGATGCTGTGTACTACTACATGAGGAGTCTGGCCGCCAGCAACCCCTTCCTCACAGCGAGGGAGAGTCTCATGTCAGTCTTTGAAGATGTCAGGAAAAAGGTGATGCCTGTTGCGTTGTGTTATTTCAGGGGCACAGTTTGTTGAGTGTCAATTAGTTGATAAACTTTGTATTTCAGATTAAGAGTGTGTTATGGTTTCCATGCATCAAAATGAAACATGTCTTGTTAGGAAACATATTCTATCATCAAAGGGAAATGATTAATTAATTTCAAAATGTCATCCCATTTTGTCACTTCTATTGTCAAAACTTCATAGGTTTCTTTTAAACGATGTTTCTCCGTGACTAAATAAGACCATTTTGCAGAATAGTTGCAATTTTTAACCAACTGATCATGACAGGACCTGTATCCACGGAAAGTGCTCTGGTTACATCATACAATAGCAGTATTTCTCATGCAGCCTGTGCTATAGCATAGTGTCTCTCTGCTCTCCTCATTGGTTCAATAGGGGCGATCGGGTAGCCTTGTGGTTAAAGCGTTCACTCATCACCCCCGAAGACCCAGGTTCGATTCCCGACATGGGTACAATGTGTGAAGCCCATTTCTGGTGTCCCCCGCCGTGATATTGCTGGAATATTGCTAAAAGCTTCAATATGAGGCAGAACAAAGTTCATGCATGGAGTATAAGTCTTTTTAGTCTTTCCTTCCATTAGCTGACTTATAAATACAACTTGGTTGTATGTACTCAGGGGTGATGGAGATACGTTGTACATACAAACTGGTAAAGTATTGACGATGTGTAATTTCTAGTTACAGCAATCGTGACATAAAAAGAATCACAACTTTATATTTTTTTAAAGAGATGAATCAAACTTATTCGGGACGCATAGAGATATACTATATATGTTTTGCATTTATGAAGGTGTATACATTAAAAGCAGATTTCCTGAAAGTGTATACACTATGTTTTCAATGTATTCCTCTATAAATTCAAAAACATATTGATATTGTCAATTCTTATAACTCATAAATCGTAACTTCACTGACTGCTTATTTAATCACTGACACAAACAACAAAGACAGCATTACGAAATCAGTGACCTTTTTCAGCAACACAAGCCTTGCCAACTCTATTATCAGCCAATCATGAAACAGCAGCCGGTTGTGGGGTTGTGATTATTTTATTTATTTTATGGAAACCTAACTGCAAATAAATTGCTTGGTTAGCTAATCAAATGCCACGCAATGTCTCTAAACCATATTTTATAAATATACAGGTTTCATGGTTATTCTAATCCCTGATAGATAAAGCCGGTGTAAGAGACTGTTTATGTGTTATTGTGACAGGCTGAAGCTACAGAACAGAAGAGATTGGCCGACAAGGAAAAACTGAAGAAGTTGAAACAGAGGCGACAGCAAGACGGCCCCCGGGTTGAGATCTGGGTGTCTCATGATGGCAAGAGTGTGGAGGATAAGGTTGATGAGACGCATGAAGAAGACCTCACTAATCTTTCTGCTATAGAGGTAAAATATCAGGGTTGCGATTTGTCATTGATGTTTGGTCATGGTGGGTTTGTTCCAATCGATCAGTCATTGATAATAATTAAGCTCCCTGTAAGTGGGGCAATCTCATTAAAATCAGACCTCAGTTCTCGCTACCGCTAAACAAAGATCTGAGGACATCCCATCAGGGGTCACGTCAGAACGACCTTTCATCCGACCAATCAGAACATCGCTTACAGATTATGAAAGTGACAGTCGGAATGTGATTGCTGATCATGCAGCCTCGAAAACTTTAACTCCGAACGATAGTTACGGGTTTAACGACTGTATCCATACAATCTAGACCATCTATCAGCCATTACAGAATGTTCTTTTGTTCAGGTTTCAAATTTGTAATCGAGAATTTGTCAAAATATGTTTTTGAAGCGTAGTCGCCAAATTTGAAATTAGTGCCGTAAAGCACAAGAAAGCTGCCTTCTGATTGGTCATTCCATTGGTCGGTCAAAGTTCGCACAAGGTCGGTCTGACGTGACCCGTAATGGGATGTCCTCAGATCTTTGTTTAGCAGTAGCGAGAATTAAGATCTGATTTTAATGAGATTGGTAAGAGAGGCTGCGTAATGTGTCTGCTCCAATTTCAGCTCCATTTGGTTTTCTCAGCCATGTGCTAATTTATATTTCCTGTATACACCTGGGTAATTTTTCTGCCATGCGATTGGATTACCTTGAAGGTTAAGGTCTCTTAGTATGAACTTTCCATAAAGAAAATATGCACATGAAAACTTGTAAGTGTTTATGAATGGATTTGTATAAAACTTATTATACATGATCTCCAAGGCTGGGTTTGATTGTGGGGTCAAGGTCTATGGAGGTCAAAATATGAAACATTGTTCAGATTGACTCTCCATAATTAATTCAGTGCCTGACATATGTCATGGTTGTGCAAAATGTCAAGGTCAGTTTATTGGTCATTCAATCCTGTAATGACATGTCAATAATTTTATTCGGAAAGCAAAAATAGCTTGAGTATTGATGATTGCAGTTATACAAAACTTACACATGATCTCTTAGACAGGGTGATTAGAGGTCATATTATGGAGCATGGTTCATAATTCATGAAATGTCAGATTAATTCATGGAATGTCAAAGGTTTTTGCAATCAGATAACTCAACACGTATTATATGTCATGCTTGTGTCCAATGTCAAGGTCACTTTGAAGGTCATACACTCATTGTTAGTATGTTTGTAGTGGGGCGGTCGGGTAGCATGGTGGTTAAAGCGTTTGCTCGTCACGCCGAAGACCCGGGTTCAATTCCCGACATGGGTACGTGTGAAGCCCATTTCTGCTGTCCCCACCGTGATATTGGTGGACTATTGCTAAAAGCGGCGTAAAACCATATTCACTCACTCACTCTTATTTGTAGTTTGCCACAAGTTTTGCTCTTGCGTGTGATTGAAGGTCAAGGTAACTCAGTGGGAAATAGATGTCCCAAAAAACTTGTGTATACACAATATTCTTTAGCATTTTTGATTGGAAATTGGAAACTTCATGGTTGAGATTGCAGGGCAAGGTTATTGAAACAGAAGTGCTTATAACTTTATTATTGAGACAAAGACTTTTCAGTTTCAAAGTTTTACTGCATTGAACATGTGTAAGGTCAAGTGTCACTTCATATGCTAGAATCAAAATGGTTCCTGATGCATGTATCTGTATGCATTCAGGAAAAGCTTGTGATGGGTCATGCTAACACTTTCTACATGTCATAGTTTGCTGTTTTAGTTGTTTGCATTAACTATACATGCCCACCTGTATAAAAATCTCACATATGAACACTTCTAAGATGGGCTGTGACAAAATATATATTGAAAAACATACCTGCTCTTTCTCCTTTTGATGATGAATAAGAAATTGAAAAACTTCCCACCAACTTTTTACCTGAGAAGTGTTTTCAATTATATCTCATTTTATTTTTCAGCTCAACAAGCGGTTTGTGCTTAATTTCCTTAATGTTCATGGGAAACTCTTCACTAAGATAGGGTAAGTTCTTCTGGGAACCTCATAAAGGATTTGCAACTGACAATGTGATTTAGTGGTGTAATCTAAATTATACATACTGCAAAGATGCTGTCAAGAGGTTCAGGTCATATATATTCAAATTCATACAACAGAGACCACCTCTGGGGTCTAGTGGTAGAGGGGGCACGGGTGGCCCATTCGTCTAAGGCGCCGCGATTTGCTGTGCAGAGTTACGTCCCTTGGGCGTGCCAGAAACCTATGATTGTGGGTTCGAATCCCGGTTCGCCCCAATTATGTTTCTAGGTTGTCAGCACCATGCCCGTGCTAATGGGTTTCACCAAAGTGGTAAACGTCTGAGACCTGCATCACTTCGGGCTTTCCTCCCACATTAAGCTGACACGCCGTGATATAACTGGAATAATGTTAAAAGCGGCGTTAAACCCAACTCACTCACTCACTCACTCACTCACTCACTCACTCACTCACTCACTCACTCACTCACTCACTCACTCACTCACTCAACCTAGTGGTAGAGCGTCTGCCCCGAGAGCAGGAGGTCGGGTTTCAATCCCTGGCTGCGTCATACCTAAAGATGTTTAAAGATGGTACTTGTTTTTACCCTGCCTGGTCCTCAGCATTACAGGGCTAAAACAAGGACTGATCGGCTTGGAGACAGTATACTGTGTATGAGTTGGGTATACATGTTAAACTGCAACTTGGTATCTCAGTAGGCTAACACTAGAAAATCTGTATAAGTACAATAATCTTGAACGCGTCATTAAACCCAAGTTCACTTCACTTCAAACAACAAATGAATGAATTCCCATTTTACTCATGAAAAAAGTGATCGTGTTTTGTACTACACCTTTTTTTTAAAAATGACATTGCTACATTATCCAAGGGGATTTCCGGGTAAGAATATATCATATAGGTAGGTACCCAGGAAGCTATGCTTGTCATAAGAAGTGACTACCGGTAAATGGATCAGGTGGTCAGACTCTATGACTTGGTTGATTGCATGTCATTGTATCATCGATGCTGATGACGTCAGTGACCGGATTGTCTGCTTCAGACTTGATTATTTAAAGACTGACGTCATATAACTGGAAGATTGCTGAGTGTGATGCGAAACAACAAACAAACAAGCATTACTATATTCTACCCTCATTTAACTTCACCGTGATTAATGCACATTGGAAATTGCTAAATGCTGTTTCTTTCTTCCAACTGCTCATTATTCTACGCTCCACCTTTTATTATTTGTTTACTTGTAAAGGTTTTGCTCATTGCTCACACGATCAACCACCATTTTATATCATCCATGCTCTGTTACTTCATGAGCCATGGCATAGTATTGCTGTTTCTGTAAACACATTCTTTCACTCACTGAGGGGCGGTCGGGTAGCCTAGTGGTTAAAGCGTTCACTCGTCACGCCGAAGACCCGGGTTCGATTCCCGACATGGGTACAATGTGTGAAGCCCATTTTTGGTGTCCCCCGCCCTGATATTGCTGGAATATTGTTACAAGCGGCGTAAAACCATACTCACTCACTCACTCACTCAAGCTGGGTTAGGCCATTGTTTGTGTCTTTGGTTAAAATGGCAACTGCAAATATTCAAACTTTTTGGAGTAACATTGTGTATGCAAACCTGTGAAGTATTCATGATGACTGAAAACTGTTTGTACATTAATTACATTCTAATCTCAAATCTATCCAAATGAGGGGCAGTCGGGTAGCCTAGTGGTTAAAGCGTTCGCTCGTCACGCCGCAGACCCGGGTTCGATTCCCAACATTGGTACAATGTGTGAAGCCCATTTCTGGTGTCCCCCGCCGTGATGTTGCTGGAATATTGCTAAAAGCGGCGTAAAATCAAACTCACTGACACTGACTATCCATATGAAATAAGCACTGGTTGTGTTTACAGTATGGAGACATTCCCGGAAGGCAGCTGCCTGATGTTGCGAGAGTTTGAAGCTCTCCTGCAGAACTCCCCGGTTGTCATCAGCAGCAACAGGCTGATACAGCTGATGGCCATCAATATGTTTGCTGTGGAAAACACAGCTCTTAAGGGTAGGCTGAACTGCAGTTGGTGGGATATTGAAGATGAATTATGTGTGTTTGGGACAGCTCTTAAATTTATTAAAGCAAATATGACATCAAACTATGATATTATTCACTCACTACTGTATAATGTTATTTGAAATTGTAATTGCTATGTACACACAAAATAAGTTGCCAATAAAAAAAAAGGACCCGTGAAGATTCCGGCTTAGAATAGGTCTTCAGCAACCTATTCTACGTGCCGTAAAAAGGCAACTATGCTTGTCGTAAAAGGCGAAAGACTAAAAGACTAATGAGATCGGGTGGTCAGGCTCGCTGACTTGGTTGATACAGGACATCGATCCCAATTGCGTAGATCGATGCTCATGATGTCAATCACTGGATTGTCTGGTCCAGACTTGATTATTTTACAGACCGCCGTCATATAGCTGGAATATTGCTGAGTGCGGCGTTAAACAACAAACAAACAAACAAACAAACAAACAGCCAATCAAAAAGGTTACTTGTTTCTACTTAGAATATTTAGGAAGAATCTTTTTGTTGTTTTCTGTACTATTGCTGACTGTGGTGTTAACTAGGGGTGACTATTGGTCTGAAAATCACTATTGCGATAACTATCGATATTGAAAGAAACTATTGCAATAACTATTGATATTGCAAGCAACTATTGCGATAAATATCTGTATCATTTTAGATGGTTTTTAGAGTTGAATTAAACCTTGGAACTGAAGTTTCCTTTGAATGTGTTAACCATAACAACAAATAAAAAGTAAAGTTTGAGATATGACTGATTTGTTTTTTCTTTACCCTAATAATTTAAGAAAAAGAAACTTCCACATTACCATGTGTAAATTACTACCACTCCTGATCAAAAGAAGGAACAAATTTGAACAGCATTGCATGTATTTTATTGAAACTGTAAAACCATGGTAAAAATACAATCAGAACTATCGATATTCCTAACTGAAATCGATACTATTGATCGGAAACTGATTTAACAATCGATTTATTGACTTTAAGTGCTTAACAATAGCAATATATCGATATTTCGATTTATTGTGACACCCCTAGTGTTAACCTATACTCAACCACTTGGTAATTGTTTTGGCCAAGAATGTAATATGGCTGACACTCTTCTTCCATTCCCAGATGAAAGTCTTGGAGAGACGTGCCGGTCACTGCTTCAGGAACATGCTGTCCAGCTGGGTCTGGACATGTTTGGGCTGCTGATCAAGAACTGTTCCGATCTCCTGACCTCCCACCTCAGGTCCACAGACTACCCCGCCCAGCTGCTAAATGAGGACCTGCACCAGCTTGTCCCTGGTGTCAAGTCCTGGTCTGACTGGATGATGTGTCATCCTGCTCTGTGGAACCCCCCTCCATCACTCCGGCCTCCAGACCTCGGGTACGTCCCAGACAAGCAACCAGCTTGTGCTATGGCAGTAGTGGCCCTGTCAGTTAGGAGATGGGAGAAATGGGGTTTAGCATCGCTGGCTTTTGAAACTGCCAGTCCCAGTGGACTGGCAACTCTAAAAATTACCAGTCCCCTCAAATTAGAAGCTGTAGTTTCAATGAAGACAGTTTTCTTAAATGAATTTCTTTTATCATTTTAATGTGATATTTGGGACAGTTCTAGTACTTTTATCAAGTCACTAATCAACAATCAGCAGCTCAGTTGACATTTGAAAGGCTGACCCTACGTCACACAAACACAAAACAGGGGTGAAACTGATCGTAACTCCCATGCTTTCATATAGACTGGCAGTTGTTGCACTAATACGATTGCTTTGTTTCATGTGGTCCTGAGGGGCGGTCGGGTAGCCTAGTGGTTAAAGTGTTCGCTCGTCACGCCGAAGACCCTATTTGATTCCCGACATTGGTGCAATGTGTGAAACCCATTTCTGGTGTCCCCCCGCCGGGATATTGCTAGAATATTGCTAAAAGCAGCATAAAACCATACTCACTCACTCACTCACTCACTTACTCGCTCGCTCGCTCACTCACTCATGGAGTCCTGACTGCTTCATGCTTTGTACAGCGATGATGTTGGTCATGGGATCACCCACTGGTTTGCCTTCCAGGGCCCAGTGACACCACAGATCTCTATGATATATCTGACAACCTCATTCACTGAGAGATTTCTGTGTGATTTTGCTCTTTTCTGGTTTGTTCTAGGCTTGACATTGATGTGTGGAAGGGGATGTCGGACCTGTGTAACGTGCTCACAGGGCTGGACACGTCACATGTCAAAATCTACAGAGACAGGCGGGAAAGTAAGTCGGGGTCACTGTTTGATAGAATTGGCTAGACCAACTTTTAACATATTTTCTAGGAATGTAAGTTTAGATAATAAGATATTAATAAAGGTTTACACTTATCCTATCTCACACTATGCTTGACCTAGTTTCCAGCTGCTAAAAACAATTCCCCAGAACACATCCCAGCATCACCATGGTCACGCACAGAACAACTGGGTCATGCACATAGTCCCCTGCATAGCGACCCTACACATTCTGGTCACATGTCTATCTCTGCCACATCATTCTCTTAAGCATTGCCACAGTGGAGACGTATTTGTCAGTCTAGATTTCCGATATACTATTTCCGCCTCAGATCCACATGTGCATTGCTGTGATTGTCGCGGCAGGTGCAGCCTTGACGCACGCTGTTCCAAATGTAAACACCTTTCTTGTCTACTTACACAAGTGTGATCGGTGCGAAATGGACCTGATGGAAAAGAAAGAAAATCCAAGGCTTCGCCATCACCTACAGTTGAGTCTACTGTCTCCACAAAGAAGACCAGCAAAACATCTGTTCCCGTGCTGTTCCTATGGAATCCTCTTTGCCTGTGCTCTCCGTGGCAGAAGACACTGTCTCTGACAGTTTTTTAACGGATGAAGTTGCAGCTAAGTCAGGGACTTCTTCTACGCCAACGACATCGGTTGCAGGGTCCTTTCCATCGCTCCCTCCATTGCTACTACGTCTACTGCTGATCCTTCTACCGCCCACTCGCAGGTTGTCTTGCTCTCGGACGATTGTTCCTCCTCTCCTACAGGCGTACATGATCGAACCTCGACGGCGCCGACCCAGCTTTAGTCCTTAATTGGATCGCCAGCAGCTCCAACTTAGTTGCAGCACTTCGAATGAGGATCAGTCCCTTCAGCAAGCTCTTTCCACATTATTCTTCCTCATCGACCGGTACTGTTTGATGTCTCTACCAACCTTGATTCGGCCTTCGCGTCATTCCATCTCCAGTCTCAACAGTTTATATTGGAGGAGGATGCGACCCACATTATGTCTTCGACTGTTGATGGGGATATCTCCACACTCTGACTCAAGCGTTCCTTTACTGCTTCTACAGTGGATGATGGGGAATTGATGCGTCTTGATTCAACGATTCGACAAATGCTCCTTTTGATTTCCACCATCCTGTCCGTGACAGAGGCCCTTTCATCTTCACTGTCTCACAAATCTCAAGATGTTCATGGTTCAGTCCTCCTGATCCGAGACAATTTTACTGTGATCCTCGACCTCATCTCTCAGCATGCAGGTTCTGTCACGTCCCTCCCTGTAGGGGAGTTCTCCAGCATTGTCACGTTCCAACATAAGATCAAAGAAGAATGCATAGTGTGAGATAGGATCAATAGATAAATATACAATTTATGGGAAAATTTCTAATAATGGTAGTAGTAGTAGTATTAGTAGTCAGTAAATTAAGGATATATTGAAGTTTCAAGTCATGATAGTACTGTGGTTTGTGGTAGTCATTTTGTTGTCTTTTGAAATGATGTTGAAAGATAAATCAGCGCTATAGTAGGGGGTTGAAATTAGCGCATTATAAATTATTTCATCACAGTATTTATGATTTTTACAAGCAGCATGAAATGCTTATATATGGCTTATGTGCCTTTATCATGAGTATTGATGATCGCTTCAGGCTGTGAACCCATCGTCCTGAGTGAGGATGCGATGATGGCTGGCTTCATCCCAATGTTGAGTTCACTGGTGGAGAGCTGCTACATACATGCAACCACAGATAAGGTAGGCTGCCTGTAGGACATAGTGTACAAGTAACATGATGTTTGTCAGTGCAGGACACCATACCCACCCTGTTGCTTTAAAAGCCGACTAATTTGTGGATCAAGGATGCCGTTGTATAAACGATCTTAGCGCTAAGGTGATCGTAACTCCCATACCTTTACATAGACTTATGACTGTCATAATGCTAAGGTTGTTTTGTACAATGGCATCCAGGTGCTTACAATGAGCAATGATGAGTGACCTAGCTCATTATCAATCAGTCAGTCATTCTATTTTGGTAATAAGGCCTTAGGCCCTGATACAGTTGATAACAAATATTATATGAACATTGAGTACTACAGGATGTGAAGTTAGTTACAGTGTGACCAGGCTCATTGTTAGCTTACCCAATAACATTATTCTTACAATGAAGCATTGGCTTGTTTGTTCAAGACTGAAAAACTTTACAGGCTGTGTGATATGACTGAGAAATTTGCATCTGAAAACAACAGGTTACCTTACCATAGACCCGTGAATATTCCGGGATAGAATAGGTCTTCTGCACCCCATGCTTGCCGTAAAAGGTGACTATGCTTGTCGTAAAAGGCGACTAACGGGATCGGGTGGTCAGGCTCACTGACTTGATTGATGCATGTCATCGATCCCAATTGCGTGGATCGATGATCATGATATTAATCACTGGATTGTCTGGTCCAGACTTGATTATTTACAGGCCGCAGTCATATAGCTGGAATATTGCTGAGTGCGGCGTTAAACAACAAATCAAACCAAAACCAAAAACCTTACCATTAAATATCAACAAAAATGACTTGACTTTAAGTCTACAATTATAGTCTGGCCATCTTCTAAAGCCACTCATTTCTACTTCTATTCATCTGACATCTGAGGTAACAATTGAGAGGTAACATTTTGAAGGAGTATGAAAATATGACAAATAATATTTTGTAATTGAGATACCGATGGCAATAATTAATGCAGGTATTACAGGTAACATGGTTTTGTTTTTACCCGTACCATTATATATTTCCAGGAAGTTGCCAAGGATTGCCTAAGACTAGAAAAGCTCCGCCTGTTTGGAGAATACCTATGTGGTATTGAGCCACCCATGCTCTCCTACAATGTTGAAACAAAGCTGTACTTCTCAGTTGCCTTGGCTACCTCAATCAGCGAAGAAAAAGACAGAAAAAGAGGCACTAATTCCTCAGACGTAAGTGTAGTGGGCCATTTACATTCTCCATATTCACATTCCATCCAGCGTTTCATATTTTTCGATGTTTATGTGAGATGCGTCGGTACAAATTATGGATGATATTTTGGTGATTTTGGTATCACTTACATCTATCAATCAGTAAAAGCTGAGCTGAAGAATTTTGCGATTAGATCAAGTTGAGTGCATTTATTTTCTTGATCCAACTCCCTAGAGTGTGTCTTGAATATGCATTCCTGTGGACAAGGTGGTACATAGCTGTTCTTTGAATAAGACAGTGCACTTGTGGCAGTAATTGATGGATCATGTGTATGAAATGCCTGGGGGTTATAGGTCGACGATGTACTGAACCTCGCCTCTTGTGGGTTCAATCCCCAGGTTCACACTGATGATGTTTCTTGCTGTCAGCTTCATACCCATGGGTTTCACCAAAGTGGTACATGTCCAAGTCCTGCATCACTTCAGGCATTCCTCCCACATCAAGTAGGGACGGTCGGGTAGCCCAGTGGTTAAAGCGTTCGCTCGTCACGCCGAAGACCCGGGTTCGATTCCCGACATGGATACAATGTGTGAAGCCTATTTCTGGTGTCCCCCTCTGTGATATTGCTGGAATATTGCTAAAAGCGGCGTAAAACCATATTCACTCACACACTCACTCACCTACCCACATCAAGTAGACAGGTTGCGATAGAACCAAAGTGGTACATGTCTAAGTCCTGCATCACTTCCGGCATTCTTCCCACATCAAGTTGACACGTTGTGATAGAACTAAAATATTCTTCAAAGCAGCATTAAACCAAACTTACACATTTTAAAGACTTTGTTGTTCTCAGTCCATTATGACTGACCCGTGAAGATCATGGGTAGAATAGGTCTTCAGCAACCCATGCTTGCCGTAAAAGACGACTTACGGAATCGGGTGGTCAGGCTCACTGACTTGGTTGATGCATGTCATCATATCCCAATTGCATGGGTCGATGCTCATGATGTCAATCACTGGATTGTCTGTTCCAGACTTGATTATTTACAGTCTGCCGTCATATAGCTGGAATATTGCGGTGTTAAACAACAACCAAACCAAACCAAACCAAACCTTTCTGACTCTATCCATTTATATTTTTCATTTCATAAAATAGGCAACCTCATTAAATAGGTCCACAGCACTCTATTGCTTATAGAAAGAAAAGTCTGTGCCTAAAGTTTTTGAGTCTTCAAGCCCAACTTTGCTCCAAAGCATCATTTTCAGATTTTAGTGTTATATATACCATTATTAGCTGAGCTGTCTAGACAGAACAGAAGTTTACAAGACCATGTTTTTGGACTAGTGGCTTAAGTCTCCGACTAAAGAGGTGACTAACTAGGGTTGATGTGTGTCATCGTACCCTGATGACATGGGATGCTGCGCAGACTAGATTATGTACAGGCTGCAGGAACATAGTTGGAATATTGCTGACTGTGGCCCAAAACAACAATGCAATACTACCCGGTACAATGCTCTCTTCAAGGGGGTTTGTCTTTGCTTTCTATAAACAAAAAATCAATCAAAAGATTTTAGATATCACCTTCAAATACACAGTTAAGAAATCATCACAAAATGCAACCTAATCTGAAGACTAGTTCGAAAACAATGCCTCACTTTGAACATTTTATCATAGTAATATTTCATAAATGTTTTATCAGAGTTTATTTTTTTCAGTCTGATGATGTGATAATTGAGAGTGAAGATGAGGCTGATGTTGAGAGTGGTGAGGAGGATCATGTCCGCCATCTGAAGGCCCGGAGGCAAGAGCTGCAGAAGAAGAAGGATGAACAGACCAGGCACCAGGAGAACGTCCAGGTAGGGATGCATCTTAACTGACCCGTGAAGATCCGGGGTAGAATAGGTCTTCAGCAACCCAGGCTTGCCGTTAAAGGCGACTATGCTTGTCGTAAAAGGCGACCAACAGGATCGGGTCGTCAGGCTCGCTGACTTGGTTGATACATGTCATCGATCCCAATTGCGTGGATCGATGCTCATGATATTAATCACTGGATTGTCTGGTCCAGACTCGATTATTTACAGACCACCGTCATATAGCTTGAATATTGCTGAGTGCGGCGTAAAACAATAAACAAACCAAAACATCTTAACTTATGTAGTCTCATGTACTCTTATGGCGCACCATTGGCAGGGGATATGAGTATTTCATGCTTGTTATTCCTTGGTTTGTCTGCAGAGGTTATGCAGACACACCATACTGCTCCAAGTGGCACTAATAAATACTCACTGATCATATTTGAATCTATGACCATAATTAAATACATGGACATATTAAACGTGTTTAACACCTGCTTTTCAGGCAATACTTGATGAGAATCGTCATCGTCGAATTGAACTTGAAATCCATCCTATCTTCCTCATCCCGGACACCAACTGCTTCATCGACCATCTGCCAGGACTGAAAAGAATCCTCAACTCCCACAAATACACCCTGGTTGTCCCCCTCGTTGGTGAGTGCAAGTTTAACAAGGTTGAATCGTCACCAGTGATTGTGTTGATTCACTGCTGATTGCATACAGCCAATTGTCAGTGACACTTGACACTGGAGATTTCTCAGTTCACTATACATGTCACTAATTAGTGGTAGATGTGCTTGTCGGTGATCAGATATCAGTTTGCTATATATGTGAGTTTACTGTAGAGAGTTTGTTATGAACGTAAATTTTTTATGATAATGTATAGGAGATAAATCAGGGATTTTTTAACAGTTCGTTGTATTCATTTGTTCGCTCTATCTGTGTTCGTTATATCCGTGTTCTACTGTATATGTATTTGAGAAGGGTGTAGCCATTGTATAGAAGCAAAATAGCTTATTGGTTTAATATCCCCCACCCAACAAAGTTGGCCGGGGATATAGAAACGGGCTCCATCCGTCATGTTTCGTTTCCGGAGCATAACTCATAAACTGTTCAATATTTTTTCATCAAACTTTGCAGGTCTGTCAGGTAAATGCTGAACTGGTGCCTTTTGCTATGTAAAAAATTTAGATTTTTTTTTTTTTTTTCCATGGCAGCAAGATGGACTTAGGTTCCAAACTCTTCTTTGTTTTACAATTTCTATGACAAGTTCCACCTCGGTTAAAAAAGGTTAGGGTTTGTTTAGATTTAATCATGTCATAAATTCTGCAACAGGGGCGGGGGATATAGCCACGTTAGTGGCAAACTCTTGTGTATTTTAGGGAGGTGACAGCATTTATTTAGTAGAAGTAAAATAGGTCATCCATAATATGTTTCCGTTTTTCTTGTTTAAAGTCATCAATGAGCTAGACGGCCTAGCCAAAGGAAGCCGTGAAGGCCAGTATGAGACAGCTGAGCATGCTGGGATAGTCAAGTCAAGGTCTCAGCAAGCCATCATTTTCCTTGAGGAGGAATTCGAAAGGAAGAATTCCCATATACGAGCTCAGACTTCCAAAGGTTCCATATTGGAGACAATATCATTCAGGAGTGAAGAGACAGATGCGACAGTATGTATTGGCTGTTTCTTTTAAGGGATTATGTGATAGTTGCCTGTACATGGTTACCTGTACATACACTATTCCTATACAACTGGGAATGCCTGATAGCATAAGAACTTCCTTCCCACTGTCTTTCTATACCCCTGACCTAAGTGTTTGCGACCGCCTCCGTGGTCTAATGGTAGAGCGTCCGCCCGTCCCCCGTCAGGGGTTCGATCCCCGGCCATGTCATACCAAAAGACGTTAAAAGATAGTACTTGTTAGTTACCCTGTCTGGCGCTCGGCATTAAGAGGCTAAAACCAGGGCTGGTCAGCTCGGAGTCAGTATATTGTGTCTGACTGGGGTATTCATGTTAAACTGCAGCATGGTATCTCAGTGAGCTAGCACTATAAATTGGCATCAGTCCGGACTAGTACAAGCAGCCACACAAACACACGTACATGCACGTCGCTATATAAGTGCAATAATCTTGGACGTGACGTTAAACCCCATTTTATCTCACCTCACCTCACCTAAAAGTGTTTGCTAAACACGTTTAATAACTATTGCTTTTTCCATACACCTTTTTTTTCTTCATTTTTTAACTTTGAATATTTTACTTTAACAATTGTGCGAGCTATAACTTGAAAACTACTTCATGGATTCTTTTTCAATTGGGGGTACTGTTGTTTTAAATATTTGGGTTTTTTTCTGAAAAAATACATCTATTTTACTTTTTTTTTTTGCTTACTATTTTTTTACTCAACATTTGTACAACCTATAACTTAAAAACTACTTCAAGGATTCTTTTCCAATTGGGGGTACAGTTTCTATACCAATAGGAGAGGTACAGTGCAAAGTTTGTTTTATATATGTGGATTTTCTTTTCTTTTGTTTTGAACTTAGAAATCCATGTATGTTGGAGTCAAAGCTGTGGGTATTAGTGAGTCATGCTCACTTTTTGTCACTCATGTCAACATTTTTCAATGATGAATCTGGTGATTAGGAGTTCTGTTGACTGATCTTCATTCAAGATGTTGAAACCATTGTTATTTCCAGGGCAACAATGATGACTTGATCTTGTCCTGCTGTCTTCATTATTGTAAAGATAAGGCCAGAGACTTCATGCCAAAGAGTAGAGGTAAGTCACATAGTGTATCTCATTCAATAAATGACAGTATTGAAATTATGGTTTGTTTTCTTTCTTTGCTAAGTGATCATGATAGAGACCACAAAAACCCAATTATCAATAATATCATTAACAAACTTGACCTGGCAGAACAAATTTTCCTTTCATATCCAAAAGAAAAAGGGGGCAGTCAGGTAGCCTAGTTTTAAAGCTTTCGCTTGTCACGCCAAAGACCCAGGTTCGATTCCCGACATGGGTACAATGTGTGAAGCCCATTTCTGGTGTCCCCCGCCGTGATATTGCTGGAATATTGCTAAAAGTGGCGTAAAACCATACTCACTCACTCCAATCTAGGTTTGTCAGCACCACATCCTTTATTATGGTGATCACGTAAATTACTAAATTGGTAAACATCCAGATCTGCATCACCTTGGACCTTCTTCACACAACAAGCTGGCATGGCATTATAGAACTGAAATACCAAACTCATAGATAGATAGATAGATAGATAGATAGATAGATAGATAGATTCTCATGTTAATCTTTCATTTCTTTCAGATGCGTCAGTCAGACTGTATCGGGATGTAGTACTTCTGACAGATGACAGGAACTTGTGTCTCAAGGCGCATACATCGAATGTCCCTGTCAAAGATGTGACATCCTTCAAAAGGTGGAGTAACATTACGTGATCAGTGGAAGATTTAGCTGGTCTAAATCTCATCTCTGCATCATGTCGGGAGCCACATCACCCGAAAAGATGGCGACCCGTCGCCCGACCCGACCTGACCTGACCTGACCTGACCTGACCTCTTCATGGCCAGTCTGTGCCTTCGTCCCTCGCTGTGTGTTATCGTTAGCTAGCAGAAGGCTGCGTACATGCGTGATATCCTCTTGTCAAAAGTGGGTACAGAATCCAACCCCTCTGTGGAAGCAGGGTCTAGCCGACATTAGTTCACGTTCATGACAAGTTCCATTCACTTTGTGCTTTAGGTTCAAGAGTTTGCCAAGTTTGAAGTCTGCCAAATTAGATTTTTGTACCTGCCGAAGCATGTGGATTAATTCCTCACAGTGAAAACATGTTTCCTGCATGTTTACCATAATGAAATTTGTTAACCATGTTTTTTTACAATGCTGATTGAATTCCAAATGGATTGTAGCTTATATGTTTGAGGATTTGTGCCAATAGATTCAGCTTGATGCTGATCAAGGTTGTAATCGACATTTACCTCTAAACACTCAATGCGACATAATCTTGAAATACAGACATAACATCAGTCATAGTTCAAGTAAAACGGATGAAATGAAAAGTTTTAAGTTGTTTTCAAATGATATGTAATATTGCTTGTATTAATACTTCAAGAGTAGTTTATGAGCATATTTGCATTGTCTATTATCAACTTCTGACGTGGATTGATGTGATTCGTAAGGCATAAACATTTGTTATGTTGCTGTTTACCCAAGTCACCCTAACTTATTGACCCAAATAGTTTCATTGACATTCCTATTAATACATGACAAATTAGACTGTTCAACACAGTTCACCTCAATGTTTGAGAAGAACATTACAAAATCTGTATAAAAAACTGGAACTAAATTTTTGTGATAATTTTTCAAATAATTCTTATTTTGATCCAAAATCCAAAATACCAAAAGCTATGTAATCAGAATTGTAACTTTAGCAGGGTGCAACATGGCACTCGTCCGTTAGCCTGAGTCGGTTTGATCTATCCAGTGATATCTAGTAGATCTAGTAATATTTCAGGCTTTGTAGGGGTGTCTTCATTCGGGCTAGTAAATGGTTGCATCCCAGTTTAGGTTTCCTCTCAATACTGAGACATTGCCTACAAAAACAAGCTGTTATGTAATGTGATAGGTACATCTGTGATCTCATCAAGTGTGTTCAGGGCCATTTACTTAACATGCTTTAGGGAGTCTTAATAAAATGTACAATTTGACATGTAAAGTTAAGAGAATATCAAAATTAAGGGTGATATATGCGAGAACCCAAATGTTACAGTATGTTCCGAGATGTGTGTTCAAAGGGGTGGAGTTACTAATCCTAGTCCGCTGTTGTCGATCCGCTTTCAGAGTATTTGTTGCACCTCATGGCTCTTTACTGTAACTGTTATTAATTGCTGGTGGGGAAGTATTGTTATGTCTTATATCAAACCAAAGACCCAGGTTCCATTGCCTTATGGGTACAATGTGTGCTGCCTAGTCCTAGTGATATGGCTGGAATACTGCCATCATCAGCATAAACAACTCTCACTAATTTATGGGATGAACCATGGTTAATATACCCCCCAAATAATCTGAAATTATACTTGCATGCAGCCTATGAAAGCCTTATGCAAATATGTCTTTCCCCTTCTTATCCTTTTGGTCAACATAGACACTACCGAGGGCCGTCATACCTGTAACCATCCCTATGATCAAGAAAAATGGATATATTTTTGTGATTTTTTCTAATTTGGCAATACAGTTTCTCAGTGGAAGCTCTCATTCAGTTTGTTGGTTGAGTGGTCAAGGATTTCTGGGGAAATACTCGATCAATAGAGTACAGAATGTTCTCTAGCGGTCATAGTCAATGCCCCTGGACAGGTCTGAATGTATACAGTACTCCCCTGGTATGTCTTCTCAGACTCAGTAATTAGATCCCTAGCTGGGGAAGTATTTTTGCCACAGTGATTGAAATATACTGTATACACTTACCTCAATCTCATCTAAAAATAACATCTGATGCTCCAGTATGATTCCTCCTTGAAAACCTGACCAACCCTCTGTCCATAGGTTACATGAGGCATCTAAATTCTTGGTACAAGCGGGGCGGTCGGGTAGCCTAGTGGTTAAAGCGTTCGCTCGTCTCGCCGAAGACCCGGGTTCAATTCCCGACATGGGTACAATGTGTGAAGCCCATTTCTGGTGTCTCCCCCCCCCCTGCTGTGATATTGCTGGAATATTGCTAAAAGCAGAGTAAAACCATACTCACTCACTCGGTACAAGCAAGCTCAGTATTCAGAGCACCATAGCAGACTTCTCTATTTTAAAAACGAACATGATCAGAAAATAAGAAAGGATGTGCAATTATATTGTTCTGGACATGTAATTCCATCTTTCCAAAAGGATGTATTATTGATAGTGTACTTGTGTTGTGTGTTGGTTTTCTATGGATTTGGTAAAGAAATGAACTTGAATCAGCTTAAGAAGCTGATAATTGATTGTGTTAAGAACCTAGACATCTTTCATTTACTGAGCAGTCCAAGTGTGATGAGTTAGTCAGGTGTCAAAGAGAGTTTCGTATTGGAGGAAGGATCTTATATTAAAAATGTCCCGACACGAACCTGCAAAAGATTGGTATTGGACAAACTAACATCATTTAGTGGGTAATTAACATGTACCCATGTGATTTAAGAACACCTTTTAGCTGTGCACCAGAAATGTTTGCCAAGGATGAATCCCTTTGTCCCTGAAGTTATTGAAATGATTGTGCCTGTAGCAATTCTTTTCATGATTTTAGGTTATCTTTAAAGTTTATACATTTGAATGCTAATACAAGTTCTGCAAGAAGTGACATTTAAGAGGTTTAGAAATAAAACAAAGAAAAGAAAATCCAGAACAAAAAGTGGCTGTTTGTTGTCATTCACTTTTAGAGAAACCATGTGAAGGATGAGAAAAATTACTTTGTACTTCGTGAGAAATGAGGTCTTCATTTATGAATTCATGAAAATGTGTTTGTTCTACTGATATTTTGGTCTAAATAAATCTCATCAGACTATATCATATTTTCAGTCCACTGACATTTATGGACACAAATTCTTTGTAATATTACAAAAATATGGAAGAATAACTAAAGCAAGCAGCAGAAGATGGAATACTCTGAACAGTATATGTGCAATGGAATACAAATTGCCTTCAATTCTTGTAAAATTAATTGTACCAATTTGTATTCTTTATTTTTTCAGTTTTTTCTCTATTTAACATGGAAAGCCCAATTGTTTATGTACCTGTTACTTTTGTGCCCATTTTTAGCATTTTCATCTGAAAGTATCTGTAAGTGGTGATAGAAAGTTAAATCTTTTTCTACCTCCGTCTAGAGATCTTTTTCAGAAGAAATCTGTGATCGTCAGATGAAAGGGTTGTCTTAGAAGAAACATGTTGAGTAACAGATTGTTGTGTATCTCATGCTTCATCATGACTCACTGTGTGACAACTTGTTCATTTGGAATAAATTTGTTACAATATTCACTTGGCTCTTTTTCTGAAGAAATTGTTTACAATCGTCAGTTGTGTTCCAAGAAGGCATTTAAGGGAAAGATACGCTCCTCTTCACAAAATTGTTGTTTCTAACATGAATACATCTTTATGATGAAGCACAATTTCTACAATAATCCTAAATCATTCACAAATGTATTCAAGCCAAGTAAAACCAAACTGCTCTTTTGGGGGTTCTCTGCTCACGGATGTTGATTGTTTTTCCGTGTCAGGTGGTTTGACAATCTGCATCGAGGCGAGGGTCATTTCAACTTTATTTGCAGAAATTATTAAACTTTATTCAAGGAAAAGAGATACAAATCATGTTTATGTATGGAAATAGTTATTGGAACAGTTATTTAGGACAAAATGTGAAGTTTTATTGTCAAATGCTGGGCTGGCTATCGGACGCCGGTTGACATCGCCAGTGGAAAAAAATGTGAGATCTTCGACTCCGTGTATAAGACGACCCCCCTTCTTAGCCCCCTCATTTTAGGTACGAAAAACTCGCCTTATACACAGCGATATACGGTGGATGCTTGTCATAAGCTGAGGCTTGGTGGCTTATTGCGTGTCATTGTACCCCATTGGCATGAATCACTGCTCACGCACCCCTTCCACCGTATCACCTAAATGGGAGAATACAGAAAAATATACTAAATGGATCCTTATTTGACATACAACCAGCTCCAGATGTAGCTAATCCATATGAATCCAAGCAAAGCTTCCTGAACTACAAGAAACACATCTCTGATCCAGACTCCTGTTGCCACACGTCGCCTTCATCAGTTTGGACCTTAGATTTTCAACAAGTTTGTCATGCTGTATCCTGACACTTAGTCTACAGATGATCTTATTCATACCAGCATATTCAACATTATCAGTGATGGTATTCGGTGAGCAGAAAAATATTGAGCGAGGTATCATTTGTGTTTACTACTCAAAACGTAATATATGAGAAGTCGCTTAACATATTTTAAGTCATTTGATCACCAAGATACTGCAGCTGAGAATCAAAGAATGCAAGTTATGCTTTATGTGTCAAACAAACTAGCGCCGCCATCCTCTAGCTCACCTGGATATGTGTAGTTAACAGCATAAATGTCAACAAAGACAGCAGCTAACAAAGTTGCAGTCAGTATTGATAAATACAAAATTAAATACTGATATGAAACAAGTTGGGTGGTTGGTTGGTTTGTTATTTAACGCCGCACTCAGCAATATTCAAGCTATATGACGGCTGTCTGTAAATAATCGAATCTGGACCAGACAATCCATTGATTAATATCATGAGCATCGATCCACGCAACTGGGATCGATGACATGCATCAACCAAGTCAGCGAGCCTGACCACCTGATCCCGTTAGTCGCCTTTTACGACAAGCATAGTCGCCATTTACGGCAAGCATGGGTTGCTGAAGATCTAGGATCTTCATGGGTCACTAAATTTGCAAGAATGACTGTATTTTACAATCAAAATCATTTTTGAACAAGATCTGTCATAAGGAGAGCCATATAAGGCAAATTTCAGCTTCATTCGCATTGATCACCTCCATGGTGTAGGGAATAGAGCATCTCCTCGAGAACGGAAGGTTGGTGGTGTGATCCCCAGGTGCATCAAACAAAAAGATGTTAAAAGATGGTACTTGTTACCCTGCCTGGTGATCAAGGAAAACATTTTACACCCAATTGCCTTGGTTTCTTAATGTATTTAATGCAGTGCACATTGTTTTAGGTTGGTGGTTGGTTGGTTTGTTGTTTAACACCACACTCAGCAATATTCCAGCTATATGACGGCGGGCTGTAAATAATAGAGTCTGGACCAGACAATCCAGTGATTGATATCATGAGCATCGATCCACGCAATTGGGATCAATGACATGCATCAACCAAGTCAGCTAGCCTGACAACCCGATCCTGTTAGTCGCCTTTTACGACAAGCATAGACACCTTTTACGGTAAGCATGGGTTGCTGAAGACCTATTCTACCCCGGAATCTTCACGGGTAACTTTGTTTTCAGGTATGCATGTAGGCCTGTATACCCATCACCAGGTCATATGACCATAGACCATGATAACCATAAGGACGTCCAGTAAATAAATGAGCAAAGGTTAAAACTTCAAACTTGTAGCTTGCAGTCATAAATGTCCTGAGACAAGAAACAATAAGAAAACATTTGTAATTCTTTATTTTTTTACCATGCTGATAGTCACAATATTTATAAAGCTGTGTGTACCATATACAAAGACTGACATCAAGCTTTAATACAGAACAAGTCATAAAGCTGTAGGGTATAAATGTAGTCATGCAAGGCTCAGGATTAAAAAAAAAGTAAATAAATGCCATTAGCACGTGTATGTCACTCATAACGAATTCTCTGGCCAAAACATGACAAGCAACGGCTTATATAGTCTTGCACATACGAGTGTACTGTCAGAAAGTGGTAATAAATATTTTTTCAATACTATATTCCTATATTCAATTTAGATCTCGTATGAAATTAATATTGTGGTACAATTTTTGGGTGAACTGTCCCAGCTCTATTACTGATATGAGACACTGTTGGCATGGTGCTCAAGGGTGGCTCTGAAGAGTGAGTGAGTGAGTGAGTTGGGTTTAATGCCGCTTTTAACAGTATTTTCAGTTATATCACGACGTGTCAGCTTAAAGTGGGAGGAAAGCCCGAAGTGATGCAGGTCTCAGACGTTTACCACTTCGGTGAAACCCACGAGCACAGGTATGGTGCTGACAAACCTAGAAACATAATTGGGGCGAACTGGGATTCGAACCCACAATCATAGGTTTCTGGCGTGCCCAAGGGATGCAACTCTGCACAGCGAATTGCGCCTTAGACAACTGGGCCACCCGTGCCCCCTGGCTCTGAAGAGAAGCATTCATTACTGATACCTGATTCTGGTTGTTTCAACCTATTGAGTGTGTGGTCTGTCAGTTTGGTTGGTTGGTGTGTTGTTTAACGCAGCACTCAGATTTATTCCAGCTTTATGACGGCGGTCTGTAAATAATCAAATTTGGACCAGATAATCCAGTGATTGATATCATGAGCATCGATCCACGCTATTTGGATCAATGACATGCTCCAACCAAGTCAGCAAGCCTGTCCACCCGATCCCGTTAGTCGCCGTATCATTACATCCCCAGGAGTGATGGCATTACTTTTTACATGCCCGGTTGCCTAAAAGGTTCAAAAGAGTTTGGCTGACTTTAGAGCTACATTTATAAGGCTTAACTTCACTGTGACAGCTCATGTGGCTTTGCAGGGTACTTGAATGGGCAAAGGCTTTCCCACATTCACTACATTCATAAGGCCTGACACCTCTGTGAGAAGTCATGTGCTTCTGCAGTTCAGCCGATCGTGTGAACACCACGTCACACTCACTGCAATTATAAGTCTGAACATTAAAATGACTCTTCATATGTCTTTGCAACTCAACAGATCTTGTAAATGCTTTCCCACACTGGCTACACTGGTGTGGCTTGACTCCGCTGTGATATTTCATGTGCAGCCTGAGGTTCCCTGTTTCTGTAAAAGTTTTACCACACTGGCCACACTGATATGGCTTGACTCCGCTGTGATATTTCATGTGTATCAACAGGTAGCCCGATCTGGCAAACGCTTTTCCACATTCCTTACAAACATATGGTTTGAGGTCACTGTGACACTTCATGTGTCTCTGCAGGTCGCATGATCGTGAGAATGTTTTCTCGCACTTGTTACATTGAAACGGCTTGACGTCACTGTGACAGCTCTTGTGCCTCTGCAGATGGCCTGATCGGGTAAATGCTCTCCCACACTCAGTACACTCATAAGGTCTGATGCCACTGTGAGATCTCTTATGTGTAGTTAGTTGACTGGATGTTGCGAAAGCCTTCCCACACTCATTACATTGGTACGGACGGACTCCAGTGTGACTTCTCATGTGTCTCTGCAAGTCGCTCGATATTGTAAATGTTTTCCCGCACTCCCCACATTCGTATGGCTTGACTCCACTGTGAGATCTCATGTGTGCCTGCAGGCTACTTGAATGCTTAAAAACCCTCCCACATTCACCACACTGATATGGCTTGACTCTTCTTGCATCCTCATCAGGTTTCTCGACATCACTTGTCGCCATAAATGTTCTCTCACATTCAGCGTCTGTTTTGGTGTCTTGGTTACTTATCTGTAAGTGTTTTTGTTCCATGATAAAGTCATGCATGTGAACGATAACAGGTACAAAAATACCTACTCTCAAGAATCATCTGCAGATGTTTTCAGAGGAACAGGCTACAACTGTCACACTGACACAAATCTGAAAAGGAAAATTAAAATCTGATTTCTATTCTTTGATCATATTGATCTTGCCATTACTAAATTGAACCACAACATTTATATTACAGCTAGTGACAGACAAACTTACCTGAAACCCTAACTTAGCAAAACAGTAATAATAGGCTGAAAATATTCCCCATTCCAAATGTCCTCCTGATGACAAGGGGGCATGGGTGGCCCAGTCGTCTAAGGTGCTGCGATTCGCTGTGCGGAGTTGCGTCCCTTGGGCACACCAGAAACCTTTGATTGTGGATTCGAATCCCGGTTCGCCCCAATTATGTTTCCAGGTTTGTCAGCACCAAACCCGTGCTCTTGTAAATTGAAATGCCTGATCTACATCATCAAAGTCAGTGAGTGAGTGAGTTGGGTTTAACGCCGCTTTTAACATTATTCCAGTTATATCACGGCGTGTCAGCTTAATGTGGGAGGAAAGGTACACATGTTTAGCAAATCTTGCAATCTGCCAAAAGCTGAACGGCAGTTTATGGACCGTATGTTGATTTTGTTACGCGATTTTGATTGGACTATGCATAGACTCATTAGTCCAGCCAAAATATAACTCCTTAATTCCAGCCTAGTTCGGCAAGGATGGAAACTGGATTTTAATAGTCAGTTAATTCCTTTGCCTCGGGAAGATGTCTGTCTTCATGTCATATGTCCATGTGAGTCTGTCTAAAACCAATGAAAAAAATAGGGAATCTCACCCTTGTGTTGTTTGATAACAAATATAAGTACACAAATCAATGAAAGTTGAATTCTTTGAGTGAGTGAGTTGGGTTTAACGCCGCTTTTAACAGTATTTCAGTCATAGCACGGCGTGTCAGCTTAATGTGGCAGGAAAGCCCGAAGTGATGCAGGTCTCAGACGTTTACCACTTCGGTGAAACCAACGAGCTCAGGTATGGTGCTGACAAACCTAGAAACATAATTGGGGCGAATCGGGATTTCAACCCACAATCATAGCTTTCTGGCATGCCCAAGGGATGCAACTCTTCACAGCGAATTCTGGCGCCTTAGACGACTGGGCCACCCGTGCCCCCTATTCGCAACATGACTTCTGCGGCAAATGTGGAACACTTTGGTGTCTTCAGTGGGCTTTGAAGTGTCTACCTTAATTACATCATTAAGCGTGTGGTCAGGTTAACGTGCTTGAAAAAACGTGAGGCTTGAATACGTGTGACCACACGACCATGTAACAATAAAAATATTAAAAAGTTGCGAAAAAAATCATAGACGAGGCCAAATTGTCTATGATTTTTTTGGCGACTTTTTTATATTTTTACTGTTACATGGTCCTCTGGTATGACGTGGGGATAATATAATGTAAACAAAGGGTGCAATGAACCCAAACCTTTTCCTTGAAGAAACTTTTTGTTGTTCTAATTCTGTTATACTAATAATAACTGAAAGACATATGAGAGACGACGCAAGAGAAGGGGGAGCTAAGCTTGTTAATATATGTTTTGTCAGTCACAGAGTGCTTCCCCCTATTTACTGTTAATTTAAGCTACTGTAGATCTATCCTGAGCAGATATTTTAAACTTTTCGGCTATATTTCAAGTTCGAGTTGATTAGGGTTTTGTCTCCAGTATTATGGGGTTTAGATCTGTCCAGTATCAAGTGAGGGACGAGATTTAGTGAGTGTAGTCGAATCACTCCACTTTACCACAAATACTGTCGTTGAACTGACTGTAGACGAAATTAACTAGTCGAAAGAAGGCTGCACCTCGCAGACTAGGCCTAGAGCCACGCGAGATCGGTAATGTGTAACTGAGACATACAAAGTCGGAGCTTGCTAGCCTAAAGAACTGCGCCCGGCGAACTGCAGTTTTTGCCAAGGATAGAATCTATTGTCAAATAGTTCACTAGCATCCATTTATACATTTTCGTCTCCCAAAAAAATAATGTTGCGCTGATTCAGTGATGTTGCAGTGCGATTTTATTGTAGAAACGTATTTCATGTCTAGGCCTTGTGTTCGCTTCTTCACAGAAAACCCACCTTTCAAATTACTTTCAACATTTCTCGTTCTGCTTCCCGATATTCTGCAGACTGCCTACAGCAGTCAATTCATTTTGGCTCCATCACGGGTCGAGTGGACTCAGACCTAATAATCATTAAGACCTGACATTGTATCGTTTGTTGTTCCGGAACGGATCGTGCGAGTAATGACGAACGTTAAAGGGACACCACTCCACCAGCTTCAATGTCCAGAGGTTCTTCAGTCGTTCATTGCTTTGGGTGTAAGTTCAAACCCCGACAAATCAACGTTTACGATTGTCTTCAAAAATGACATAGTAATAAAACTAACATTACGTTATATCCATTTTACTACGTACATACGCATGTCCACAGACCTTGTTAGACATCCATTGAAAGGCGCAGTGTGTATATAGAGAATCTCACCCGAGTGTCTTTTGATATCAAATATAGAAACACGAGTTAATAAAAGTGGAAAAATTCCGAGGCTTGCCGAGGATTTTTGCCACTTTTATCAACGAGTTTTGATGTATTTGATATCAAAAGACACAACGGTGAGATTTTATTTATCATCCAACATCATTCTTCCAGTTTTTTCAATTTGTTGACAGTAATTAGCAGTGTCTTCAGTGTAAGAAAGTACTGCTAACAGCTTCAGTAGCAGAGCCATTAGTGATGTCATTTGATTGTGACGTCATGGTAACCAGTGGCGTCACAATGGACTGCAAAGCATTGTGATGTAATTTCATTGCAGCGATATCTACAGTGTAGATATCGCTTGATCTCATCCAAGCGATATCTCCTGTGGGAGCCAGTTTTGGATCATAAATCATCTTCCCGAAGCAAGGGACTGACTTTTAAAAATCTAGTTTCCACTACAGTCAGTTAACTCCCTTGCCTTGGGAAGATGAGTACGTAGCTACCGTATTCGACTTAATAAGCACCTTGGGAAGATAACAAATTGATAAATGTATGGTGCACGCTTTAAACCATACACAATATTTTTGTTGGTAGTGAACAAACATATATAGTTCAAAGACAATCCGGTGATTGATATCATGAGCATCGATCTACGCAATTGGGATGCGATGACATGCATTGACCAATTCAGAGAGCCTGACCACCCTGTCCCGTTAGTCGCCTCTTACGCCAAGACATTGGTTCCTGAAGACCAATTCCAAACCGGATCTTCAGGTGTCCGGTTATTGGCGGTTAAACAGTACATTCCAAGGGTAATAACTTGAATAGATAATACGTTTGAGTGAGGGGTAGACTGAGAGAGATGGGTTTGTGTGTAGTATTCTAATCCTCAGAAATGTGAGAATGTTAGATGAAGAAATGAAATATTCAGGCCCCTGAGAATGGTGGCATATAGTTAACATTTAGAGGAAAATTTGAGCCACATTGCCAGAAAGTTGGACAACGACAGCAATCCTTATTATTGTGAGGGATTTTTTGCAATGCCACATGTAATAAATTCAAACCATGGTTCGTTTTCCTTTTTAATTCTATCTGTATCATTATGTTGGCAGTATGACAAGGTGTCTTTTTGACATGGGTGAGTGAGTGAGTGAGTTGGGTTTAACGCCGCTTTTAACAGTATTCCAGTTATATCACGGCGTGTCAGCTTAATGTGGGAGGAAAGCCCGAAGTGATGCAGGTCTCAGACGTTTACCACTTCGGTGAAACCCACGAGCACGGGTATGGTGCTGACAAACCTAGAAACATAATCGGGGTGAACCGGGATTCGAACCCACAATCAATGGTTCCAAGGGACGCAACTCTGCACAGCGAATCGCGGCGCCTTAGACGACTGGGCCACCCGTGCCCCCCTTTTTGACATGGTCTCTAATCTTGGAAAAACTACACACAGTAGGTGATTGGCCTACTTTCCATTTGTCCTATGCTTTTTTTTAAAAAGTTTTTTCATTTTTTTTTGTTAACGCCGCACTCAGCAATATTCCAGCTATATGACGGCGGTCTGTAAATTATCGAGTCCGGACCAGACAATCCAGTGATTGACATCATGAGCATCGATCCACGCAAGTGGGATACGATGACATGCATCAACCAGGTCAGTAAGCCTGACCACCAGATCCAGCTAGTCGCCTAGCTCTTACAAGCAAAGTCACCTTTTACGGCAAGCATGGGTTGCTGAAGACCTATTCTACCCCGGATCCTCATGGGTCCATTTGGCCTATGGGTCACTTGGCCTATAAAATACTGAAAGACATTTCTCATTTGGCCTGTCCTTCATTAATCCCCATGATCACCACCCCGACTCCAATAAGGATGTTGACCCACTCAGGTAATGCATACATGAAACATTAGCAATATACGTTCATAGATAAATGAACTAGTTACGTCCATCCCACAGCTGTTAGTCCACATAATACTGTCTCCGAGCCGAGCAGTTCTAGTTTTAGCTCTTTAATGCCGGGCGCCTGGCAAGGTAACAACAAGTACCATCTTTTAACGCCTATCGGCCCAATTCTTGAGATCTACCCAGATATATATAATATATATAGATGATATAGAGTCGGGTACGTGGATGGTAAATTTGGACTCGTTCCAGCCCAAGGGACCTTGACCTTATTTTCAAGGTAATGGGAAGCATTTCATCAACAGTTGGACTTTCTTAGAGAAATATCACTCAGAACTTGAAGGAAATTAATGTAGATTGTTATCGATACCTGAAATGTTTTTCTACTCTTGTGTCATCCCTCAACAGGAAACTGAAATACATTTACTGGTACATTTCTGAATGGACACACATCAACCAAGTCACCCTGACCACCCAATCCATTTTGGCACAATTTAACCAGCATAGCTTGCTAGGGACCAATGCTAACCCGAAATCCTCAACAGTGGGCCACTTAAATGGCAGTTATTTTTGTTATTTGACATCAAAAATTGGAATTGTTGAAGAGGTTTTCAATATTAAATAAATATTGTATTTGTTCAATTGTTATAGTTAGGCTTATCATACCGTGAGTGAGTGAGTGAGTGAGTGAGTGAGTTGGGTTAAACGCCGCTTTTAACAGTATTCCAGTTATATCACGGCGTGTCAGCTTAATGTGGGAGGTAAGCCCGAAGTGATGCAGGTCTCAGATGGTTACCACTTCGGTGAAACCCACGAGCACGGGTATGGTGCTGACAAACCTGGAAACATAATCGGGGCGAACCGGATCCATATTGGACTGATTTGTCGTGCCTCATTTTGATAACCATGCACTTGCTACATGTCCTGCCTTTATGGACGACAATTTCCGACCCAACCGAGCACGAGCTGTGACTGACCATCTCTAGAACAACGCCACTGAGACTCTGCCTTGGCCTTCTCGAAGCCCCGACCTTATTCCAATTGAGCATCTATGGGATCATTTGGGACGTAGGGTTAGAGTCAGGGACCTTCCAGGACAGATAATTGACCCAGCAACACATCCATCATTTGAGGATCAGGCGTCTGACTTGATGTCTTGCGGATGTATTCGTGTACGAGTGAGTGAGTGAGTATGGTTTTACGCCGCTTTTTGCAATATTCCAGCAATATCACGGCGGGGAATACCAGAAATGGGCTTCATACATTGTACCCATGTCGGGAATTGAACATGGGTCTTCGGCGTGACGACCGAACGCTTTAACCATTAGGCTACCCGACCGCCCCTGATCGTGTACGAGGTGGATACACCAGCTATTGACCTACACTGTTGACATACACTCGTGACATGGGCACAACGTTACTAAGACATGTATGTGTTGGTCTGTCTGCCTCATTTCTGACAGTTTCCGTACTTATACGGCCTCTATGTACTTTACTTTGCAAATGTTCATTTGTCCTATTATTCATGAAACTTACATCTCAGTTGACATTTAGAAACACTTTTGATTGCGTTTGTTTCCAGCTTCTCGTTACTGATCTCTTTTCGGATTATCAAAACATCTTTGACGAGATGTTAATTAATCAGAATAGATTTCAGTTTCTGTGTTTCCATTGTCATTCATATGTCACATTGTAAACAAAAACACGATGCGTTTCCTCAGAAAATTTATTCAGGTTTTTGGCATGCAAAAGGAATTGTAGTGAGAAGACCTCCACTTCCGTTCGGAGACATTCGGTTTCCCTCGGAAGTTCTCGGGCAGCCGAGACAGAAATGCACGAGGCCGAACGCTGCCGGAAATGAGGTCGTCTGCAACGAAGCTTTTAATAGGTAAAATCCCTAGTTCCGAGCTAGCAGTCGCGGGCCTTATGTCTATATGATATTGCGAGGATTGAACCCTCAGAGCAGTTAATCACAACATTTTTCGCGGATGTAAACTTACCATAGAATGCAACTCTGCACAGCAATATTGCAGTGCTTTAGACAACTGGGTCACCCATGGTTGAAATTGTCTATGAGTGAGTATGGTTTTGGCCGCTTTTAGCAATATTCCAGCAATATCACGGCGCGGAGACACCAGAAATGGGCTTCACATATTGTACCCATGTCGGGAGTCGAACCCGGGTCTTCGGCGTGACGAGCGAACGCCTTAACTACTAGGCTACCATACCGCCCCGAAATAGTCTATGACATCCTTTACCATGTTTACTTGCTCATCATATTGTCCCTGTTGTTTCCTGACCTCCACAACGTTACCACCTCCAGCCAGTTGCAATACCATCTGGGGCGGACGGATAGCCTAGTGGTTAATGCGTTCGCTCGTCACGCCGAAGACCCTGGTTCGAATCCCGACATGGGTACAATGTGTGAAGTCCATTTCTGGTGTCCCCTGCCGTGATATTGCTGGAATATTGCTAAAAGCGGCGTAAAACCATACTCACTGCAATACCATCTTCCAGCTAGGATTATGTTAGGACCAGGCAAACTAAGGACTGAAAGCATGAGTCCATACTAACTGGTACGATGCAACAGAAAAAAAGTTGCAGTGTCAGATCACTTGATCCTCAAACAGAAATTAGCAGCTTCATTATATATGATTTGGTTTGGTTTGTTTTTCAATGACAGGCATCAACCAAGTCTGTGAGCCTGACCACCCGATCCCGTTAGTTGCCTCTTACGACAAGCATGGTCGCCTTTTACAGCAAGCTTGGGTTGCTGAAGACCTATTCTACCCCGGATCTTCTCAGGTCAATCAAGTAACTACAGTTCCATAACCTTTCTAAATCTACAAGAAAGAATGTACACTGTTGGAATACACAACAATTAAATTTATTTTATACAAAGTTTCAACTGTGAGCCTAACATAACTTCTAAAGAGATTAATTTTTCAACATGTTCAAAGGTAAAACAGCGCCTGTGGTGTTATAAAATTCTCAACACCCTTGCTGGGGAGATAACTCAATCTCTGGACACTGAACAGAGAACCACTAGTTGTTATTCGTAACATGAAAATTAAACTGGGGTATTACAGCACCAACAATACATTAAAGCATTACAGTGCATTTTGAACCAAAATGACTTTTTACATATGGCTGCCATGACAGCTATATCGAAATCAGATTCAAACCTTAGCATCAATTCAGGAGTCATCATTGGTAGGAACAAGCGTGTCAAGCTTCAGTTTCATTGGTCAAGTGGTACCAGGGAAGAACATGTTTACAGATAACCATGGCGCCAACAACAATGGACGCAGGACATGCAGCCCATGACATAAGCTCACTTGACTTTCAGTGTAATAAGTGTTAAACCAGAGAATAGTAGCATGAACTGAATACCATGATAAGCAGAGTATGTAAGCAAATTGACCAACATACTATTCTACAAATTATGTAAGCAAATTGACCAACATACTATACTACAAATTATGTCAGCAAATTGACCAACATACTATTCTACAAATCATATAAGCAAATTGACCAGCATACTATACTACAGATAATGTAAGCAAATTGACCAACATACTATACTACAAATTATATAAGCAAATTGACCAGCATACTATACTAAAGATAATGTAAGCAAATTGACCAGCATACTATACTACAGATCATGTAAGCAAATTGACCAGCATACTATACTAAAGATAATGTAAGCAAATTGACCAGCATACTATACTACAGATCATGTAAGCAAATTGACCAGCATACTATACTAAATATAATGTAAGCAAATTGACCAGCATACTATACTACAAGTTATGTAAGCAAATTGACCAGCATACTATATTACAGATAATGTAAGTAAATTGACCAGCTTACTATACTACAAATTATGTAAGTAAATTGACCAACATACTACATGTATACTATAAATTGTGTAAGCAAATTGACCAGCATACTATACTAAAGATAATGTAAGCAAATTGACCAGCAGACTATACTACAAATTATGTAAGCAAATTGACCAACATACTATACTACAAGTTATGTAAGCAAATTGACCAACATACTACATGTACACTACAAATTATGTAAGCAAATTGACCAACATACTACATGTATACTACAAAGTATGTAAGCAAATTGACCAACATACTATACTACAGATAATGTAAGCAAATTGACCTGGGCCCCATTCCTCAAAGCGATCTTAGCACTAAGGTGATCGTTAGTCCCATACTTAACATACCGGGTATGGTTGCGATCATAGTAGCGCTAAGATCGCTTTGAGGAACGAGGCCCAGCATACTATACTACAAATTATGTGAACAAATTGACCAACCTACAATTCTACATATTATGTTAGCAAATTGTACTTAAGTACAAGCTTTGAAAACATGTTGACACAGACGTACTTAAGTACAAGCTATGGTAACATATTGACACGGACGAACGTAAGTACAAGCTATGATAACATGTTGACATGGACGTACGTAAGTACAAGCTATGATAACATGTTGACACAGACGTACTTAAGTACAAGCTATGATAACATGTTGACACGGACGAACGTAAGTACAAGCTATGATAACATGTTGACATGGACGTACGTAAGTACAAGCTATGATAACATGTAGACATGGACGTACGTAAGTACAAGCTAGGATAACATGTAGACACGGACGTACGAAAGTACAAGCTATGATAACATGTTGACATGGACGTACGTAAGTACAAGCTATAACATGTTGACATGGACGTACGTAAGTACAAGCTATGATAACATGTTGACATGGACGTACGTAAGTATGAGCTTTGAAAACAGGTTGACACAGACATACTTAAGTACAAGCTATGGTAACATGTAGACACGGACGTGCATTATGACAAAAATGACACTTAAAACTACTGTCAATGCTTCTTCCAAGCATAAACTACTGCTTATATAGTATAAGCAGAATAACACTATACAGTCATATTCACAAGGTGGCCTTGACCCCAAGTTCACCCTGATTCTGTTTCTCAGCAAAACCAAAGACGTACATACACACATATATATATATCAGGGATGTGAGCAGGTTTTCCCCCCAAAAAAAAGGAAAAGTCTAGAGGGGTCTGGGGGCATGCCCCCCCCCCCCCCCCCCCCCCCAGAAATTTTTAAAACATTTGATTGCATTTTAAGCAATTTCGTGCAGTTTGGACAACATTCACACCAAGAAATGTAATAAGTCAATGGCAAAAGTCAATAAGTCAAATAAACAAGATGGCAGATGCAGTAAAATTTCGAAGTTAAATAGAGTACTTTTAAAAAATTGGGCATAGCTTTCGCGCATCTGGCTACCCGCCAGGTCTGGGAGCAATACTGCCATAAACTTCAACCCCCATCCCCCAGACACAAGGACAACTGTCACAAGCATGCAATGTCTGACCCTTTCCCCATGTTGAAGCATATTGAAAAAAACCTACCTTGTACTTACCTTTTGATGAAAAAAACAAAACTCCATTGCAAACATAAGACATTAATACAACATATATCCCCATGACATGGGGTTTTGGACGCTGAAGAAACATTCATAGTTTTCTCGCTTATCACATGAACAACTGTAAAACATCTCATTCACTTACAGGCTAAAAGACAACTTTATCTTAAAAACAAGCCTGTGTGACGCCACATCCCACGTTATAGTGCAAGTATTCGTGACAAAAAACGCATGATGTCCGAAAACCTATGCTGGTGAAAGCTCTGATCGAAAACAGGACAATCCGCGGCAATTGTCCAGTTTTCGATCATACTTTTCGGCGTGGTTTTTTTTTTTTTAAATTATTTAATTTTTACGCGGAAGATGATTTTTTCCGAGGACTACTGTTTTAAAAAAGGCGATTTTCGGCGTTTCCGCGGAGATTTCACATCCCTGATATATATACGTCTTTGGTACAACACTGGTCACGTCCTCATGGGTGTCACAAAAGTAGTAAATGTCTAAGACCTGCATCACTTCGGGCTTTCCTCCCACATTATGCACATGAAGCGGATACGCCATGATGTTACTGAACTACTGTTCAAAGTGAAGCTGAAGCCACATCACTCACTCACAATCATGTGAAATTGGTTTTCTGTCTTCCATCTCCCTGAGGCAAGGGAGTTCTCTGACTCTAAAAGTCCAGTTTCCACTCTTGCCAAACTAGGCTGGAATTTCTGGGTTCGATCGTAGCCCTACCAGTAGCTATTACAAGTTATGTCCCTTTCTATGCCCCTCCTATTGACCAATCAGATTCCACCTCTGATATCACTTGCATTTGCAACAAACAAAATGGCGGCATATAGTATACTGTAATAACATGGCTCTTACTTCGCAAAGCGCATCAAATAAGGTGAGCACCTTCATTAAAAACATGAAAAAATTTGAAAAACATCTTTTGGCGCTAAGTTGATGGTACACATGTTTAGCAAATCTTGCAATCTGCCAAAAGCTGAAAGGACCGTATGTTGATTTTGTTACGCGATTTTGATTGGACTATGCATAGACTCATTAGTCCAGCCAAAATATAACTCCATAATTCCAGCCTAGTTCGGCAAGGATGGAAACTGGATTTTGATAGTCAGTTAATTCCCTTGCCTCAGGAAGATGTCTGTCTTCATGTCATATGTCCATGTGAGTCTGTCTAAAACCAATTAATAAATAGGGAATCTCACCCTTGTGTTGTTTGATAACAAATATAAGTACACAAATCAATGAAAGTTGAATACTTTGAGTGAGTGAGTTTAACGCCGCTTTTAAAAGTATTCCAGTTCTATCGCGGCGTGTCAGCTTAATGTGGGAGGAAAGCCCGAATTGATGCAGGTCTCAGACGTTTACCACTTCTGTGAAACCCACGAGCACGGGCATGGTGGTGACAAACACATACCACAAGACGTTAGAAGAAGAAGGTACTTGTAGATACACTGCCTGGCACTCGGCAGTAAGGGGATAAAACAAGGACTTGTTGGCTCAAAGTCTGCATACTGTGTCTTGAGTTGGTTATTCATGTTATACTGCGACCTGGCATGTCAGTGGGCTGGCACTGTAAAATTAGCATTAGCACACCCACATGCACACACGTTATTATAGTATTTCATGACAATGTGCTTGTCTGTGACACCTGATATGTTTCTGCCAGATACTAAATAGTTTCAACCCTTCTGACAGTCTCTATTTTGACTTTGTCTTTGTCTCCTTATTCTTTGTCTTCTTGGTCTTTTTCTTCTTTGTCTTTGTCTTGTGTGTCTTGTGAGTCTTCTTTGTCTTTGACTCTGTCTTCTTTGTCTCCTTTGTCTTCTGTGTCTTCTTTGTCTCCTTTGTCTTCTGTGTCTTCTTTGTCTTTGACTCTTTCTTCTTTGTCTTTGTCTCCTTTATCTTTTCCTTTGCCTTTGTCTTTCTTTTTGACCCTGTCTCCTTTGTCTGTGTCTTCTTTGTCTTTGACTCTGTCTTCTTTGTCTTTGTCTCCTTTGTCTTCTGTGTCTTCTTTGTCTTCTGTGTCTTTGACTCTTTCTTCTTTGTCTTTGTCTCCTTTATCTTTTCCTTTGCCTTTGTCTTTCTTTTTGACCCTGTCTCCTTTGTCTTTGTCTTCTTTGTCTTTGACTCTGTCTTCTTTGTCTTTGTCTCCTTTGTCTTCTGTGTCTTCTTTGTCTTCTGTGTCTTTGACTCTGTCTTCTTTGTCTCCTTTGTCTTCAGTGTCTTCTTTGTCTTTGACTCTTTCTTCTTTGTCTTTGTCTCCTTTATCTTTTCCTTTTCCTTTGTCTTTCTTTTTGACCCTGTCTCCTTTGTCTTTGTCTTCTTTGTCTTTGACTCTGTCTTCTTTGTCTTTGTCTCCTTTGTCTTCTGTGTCTTCTTTGTCTTCTGTGTCTTTGACTCTGTCTTCTTTGTCTCCTTTGTCTTCAGTGTCTTCTTTGTCTTTGACTCTTTCTTCTTTGTCTTTGTCTCCTTTATCTTTTCCTTTGCCTTTGTCTTTCTTTTTGACCCTGTCTCCTTTGTCTTTGTCTTCTTTGTCTTTGACTCTGTCTTCTTTGTCTCCTTTGTCTTCAGTGTCTTCTTTGTCTTTGACTCTGTCTTCTTTGTCTGTGTCTTCTTTGTCTTTGACTCTGTCTTCTTTGTCTTTGTCTCCTTTGTCTTCTTTGTCTCCTTTGTCTTCTGTGTCTTCTTTGTCTTCTTTGTCTTTATCTTCTTTGTCTTTTCCTTTGCCTTTGTCTTTCTTTTTGACTCTGTCTCCTTTGCCTTTATCTTCTTTGTCTTTTCCTTTGCCTTTGTCTCCTTTGTCTTTCTTTTTGACTCGGTCTCCTTTGTCTTTGTCTTCTTTGTCTGTGTTTTTTCCTTTGTCTTTGCCTTTGCTTTTGTCTTTGTCTTTGCCTCCGCAGTGTTTCCTTCTGTGAGTCTGTAAAGAACATGCCTGGGTAAATGAATTCCCACAGTCCTTGCATTTATAAGGCTTCTCACCTGTGTGACACCTCATGTGTCGCTTCAGGTCCCATGGTTGTATAAATGCTTGGTCACACTCACTGCACTCATAAGGCTTGTGTTTACTGTGACACTTCATGTGTCTCTCCAAGTCAGGTAGTCTTGTGAAAGATTTCTCACACTTACTACATTTAGTAGGCTTATCTTTGCTATGTGATGCCAGCATGTGATCCCGCAAGCTGCCTGACTGTAAATATGCTTTTCCACATTCACTACACTGAAATGGCCTGACATCAGCATGAGACCTTGCATGTCTCGCCAGGGTGCCTGCTTGTGCAAATGATCTCCCACACTCACTACATTCAAAAGGTTTGTCACCACTGTGACACCTTACATGTCTTTCTAAGTCAGATGGTCGTAGAAATGCTTTCGAACATTCATTACATCGATGGGACTTGACGCCAGGCTGATTATGGCAACGTATCATGTGTCTTTGCAGATGATAAGAAGTCGTAAATGCCTCATCACACCTATTGCACTTATGAGGACAGGTTCCACTGTGAGTCCTCGCGTGTATTCGTAAAGATTCTGATTGTGCGAATGATTTTCCACAGTCACTACACCGATATGGTTTGTCCCCAGTGTGACCTCTCATGTGTCTCTTGAGGTGATTCGATCGTGAAAAAGTTTTCCCACACACCTTGCAGAGAAAAGGCTTCTCACCACTGTGACATCTCATGTGGGTCCGCAGAGTTCCCGACTCTGTGAATGTTTTCCCACACACACTGCACAGATAGGGTTTGACTCCACTGTGACTCCTCAGGTGTGCGTTAAGGTTTGATGTTTGTGCGAAGGTTTTCCCGCACTGACCACAACGATAAGGCCTGATTCCGCTGTGGCCCCTCATATGTCTCCTAAGATCACTTGTATTAGTGAATGATTTATCACACTCACCACAATGTGTCGGCTTGGTATCTTTGTGACTCTTCTTGTGTTTTTTTAACTCAATTAATGAGGTAAATTCTTGGTCACACTTCATGCACCGTAATGGCTTGGCGCTGCTGTGACTCTTCTTGTGTTCTTTTAACTCAATTAATGAGGTAAATTCTTGGTCACACTTCATGCACCGTAATGGCTTGGTGCTACTGTGACTCTTCTTGTGTTGTTTTAATTCACCTGATGAAGTAAATTCTTGGTCACACTCTCTGCACTGTAATGCTTTAGCGCTACTGTGACTCTTCTTGTGCTTTTTCAGGACACTGGCTGAAGAAAATTCTTTATCACACTCTTCGCACTGAAATGGCTCGGTACAAATATTACTCTTGCGTTTCCGCAGAATTCTTTTTGAAATCATATCTTGATCAAACTTCACTGGCTTGGCACTACTGTGACTCTTTTTGTGTTTTTTCAGGACACTGGATGAAGAAAATTCTTGGTCACACTCTTCGCACTGTAATGGCTTTGTACTACTGTGACTCTTCTTGTGTTTTTTCAGGACACTGGATGAAGAAAATTCTTGGTCACACTCTTCGCACTGTAATGGCTCGGTACGACTGTTACTCTTGCGTTTTCGCAGAATTCTTGATGAAATAATTTCTTGATCAAACTTCACTTGTTTGGCCCTACTGTGACTCTTTTTTTGTGTCTGTAGGTCACTGGATGTAGTAAATTCTTGATCACTCTCTCCGCTCTGTAATGGCTTGGCAACACAGGAACTCTTCTTTTGTTTCTGCAGATCACTTGATGAATCAAATTCTTGATCACTCTCTCCGCTCTGTAATGGCTTGGCAACACAGGAACTCTTTTTTTGTTTCTGCAGATCACTTGATGAATCAAATTCTTGATCACTCACTCCGCTCTGTAATGGCTTGGCAACACAGGAACTCTTCTTTTGTTTCTGCAGATCACTTGATGAATCAAATTCTTGATCACTCTCTCCGCTCTGTAATGGCTTGGCAACACAGGAACTCTTCTTTTGTTTCTGCAGATCACTTGATGAATCAAATTCTTGATCACTCTCTCCGCTCTGTAATGGCTTGGCAACACAGGAACTCTTCTTGTGTTTCTGCAGGTCACTGGATGTAGTAAATTCTTGATCACTCTCTCCGCTCTGTAATGGCTTGGCAACACAGGAACTCTTTTTTTGTTTCTGCAGATCACTTGATGAATCAAATTCTTGATCACTCTCTCCGCTCTGTAATGGCTTGGCAACACAGGAACTCTTCTTGTGTTTCTGCACATCACTTGATGAATCAAATTCTTGATCACTCTCTCCGCTCTGTAATGGCTTGGCAACACAGGGACTGTTAACGTGGTTCTGCAGGTCACTTGATGAATCAAATTCTTGATCACTCTCTCCGCTCTGTAATGGCTTGGCAACACAGGGACTGTAAATGTGGTTCTGCAGGTCACTTGAGGAAGCAAATTCTTGATCACACTCTCCGCACTGTAATGGCTTGGCACCACTGTGACTCTTCTTGTGTATCTCCAGGTCACTTGACGAGGTAAATACTTCATCACACTCTCCGCAAGGCAAAGGCTTAACATCACTGTGAGTCTTTGAGTGCTTCTGCAGGTAACTTAATGATGTAAATTCTTTAACACACTCTTCACACTGAAAAACCTCTACATCCCTGTGATTGTTGGTGTGCTCTTGCAGGTCACTTGATGAGGTAAATACTTCATCACACTCTCCGCAAGGCAAAGGTTTAACATCACAGTGAGTCTTTGAGTGCTTCTGCAGGTCACTTAATGATGTAAATTCTTTAACACACTCTTCACACTGAAAAACCTCTACATCCCTGTGATTGTTGGTGTGCTCTTGCAGGTCACTTGATGAGGTAAATACTTCATCACACTCTCCGCAAGGCAAAGGCTTAACATCACTGTGAGTCTTTGAGTGCTTCTGCAGGTCACTTAATGATGTAAATTCTTTAACACACTCTTCACACTGAAAAACCTCTAAATGCCTGTGATTATAAGTGTGCTCTTGCAGGTCACTTGATGAAGTAAATACTTCATCACACTCTCCGCAAGGCAAAGGCTTAACATCACTGTGAGTCTTTGAGTGCTTCAGCAGGTCACTTAACAAAGCAAATTCTTTAACACACTCTCCACATTGAAAAACCTCTACATCCCTGTGATTGTTGGTGTGCTCGTTCAGGTCACTTGATGAAGTAAATACTTTATCACACTTATTGCACAGATAAGGCTGTTGTTCCATATCACACTGAACAGTTTTTTCAGCATCACTTGTCTCCATCAACACTTTTTGACATGTGGTCATTTTAATTTGGTCTGCTTTCTCCATATTTGAATGATAGTTCAGTTTGCCTTCAGTTGGCCATCTCCTTTATCCCTTTATTTCATCATTGTTCATACACCTTCTTCCGTTGCATCCAAGAACTTCCAAGCGGAAACCCCACCTTATAACTGGTCACATGGGTACTGAAAAGGAAAATTAGAGTTTGAAACAGATAAAGAGATTGACTGAGACAAAGATGGTATCAATCACTTCCGTCCTTTAACCTTACCATTACCTTGAAACCTTGCTGACTTGATAAAGTGAGTGAGTATGGTTTTACGCCATTTTTATCAATATTTCAGCAATATCACGGCGGGGTACACCAGAAATGGGCTTCACACATTGTACCCATGTCGGGAATCGAACCTGGGTCTTCGGCGTGACGAGCGAACGCTGTCACCACTAGGCTACCCGACCGCCCCCTGACTTGATAAAGACCATATAAAGAGCATATTACTGAAAGTCTAATGGCATCACTTTTTGATTGGAAAACACATATCTGATGCAGTACAATTTAAAACCAGAAAATCCTATGTCTCTAGTTACCTTAATGAGAAAGTAACAATCGGTTTAGATATCATAACCAGTTGTGAAAACAATGTGCAACGCAAGACTACTTTTAGAAAGAAAGACCCATGTCTCAAGCTAAATCAAAACCTTTTATTATCCATACAGACATAAATAACTGAGTATGAAAAATCATTTGTTGCCCATGTGTAATTAGCCCTAGAAGGAATTCCGATCTCTGTGACCTCATCGGAGTGTGGAACTACTTTTTCATTCATTAGTGCTTTCTATGATAAACGTCAGCACATAACACACACTCCGGCGCAGTGGTGACTCAGCATAGCAACTCTGCCACAGGCTAATTTGCATATCACGTGACCGGACTTTTCTCTTGTTTGTAAACAAATGCGCTTTTTCAGAAATCAGTATAAATCGGACTAATGCAAGTAGTTGGGGCGCTTTACATATTGTTTTGCATAATCATATAGATATGCTACTACAACTGCGACAGTGAGTTGCATGCCAATATATATTTATACATCGAAGTGACCGTATCGCTAGCGCTCCGTTGGGCTTCGATGACAGCATGTGGAGCCGTACAACCAATGTAAACAAAGGATAACTACGCAAAAACAAGTAGATTTTCATGTTTTAGGATACTTTCTTAATGAACCGTAACCATTCTTTGACATTGTTTTATGAAAATGTGTAGACTTATCAAACATGAAACGGATGAAAAGCAAATGCAATATCTTGAATGGACTGTGAAAGATAGGACGAATCATCACATGGCGCTGGCCTGTGGCAGAGGTACTATGCTGGCTGCCGACCGCATGGAACTCTGGGTAGGAGAGTGCACATAACAATCTTGGTAGAATGAGATGATCTGTTTCTTTCAAGCAACTGACTGAAAAACAACTTCAAGTGACACTTTAGTGATTACTTGAATGCCGCTGAAAGATGTCTACTTGGCACTATTTCCATATGCACTCTGCTTGGAGGTGAGGTGAGGTGAAATGGGGTTTAACGTCGCATCCAAGATTATTGCACTTTTATAGCGACCTGCATGCACGTGTATGTGTGTGTGTGGCTGCTTGTACTAGTCCGGACTGATGCCGATTTATAGTGCTAGCACACTGAGATACCATGCCGCAGTTTAACATGAATACCCCACTCAGACACAGTATACTGACTCCGAGTCGACCAGTCCTTGTTTTAGCCCCTTAATGGCGAGCGCCAGACAGGGTCACAACAAGTACCATCTTTTGGTATGACGCGGCTGGGGATTGAACTCCGGACCTTCCACTCTCCGGCGGACGCTCTACCATTAGACCACGGAGGCAGTCCACTCTGCTTGGAGGTGAGATTGGTTTCACTCTCAAGTGGGGGTCAGGGCATCCATATACGACCTTCGCTTTGATCTATAGTTAGAATGAGCTGCTGTTGGGTAAATCCCAAGAAGCTTACATGCACTTTTGATTTGATTTCTACACTTCAGGTTTGTAGAACACATGTTATGTGAAGTATGACTTTTAAACAGGACATCCCATGCCTCTAGCTACCTTATTAATACAGGTCGATGAACTTCAGGTTTAATGACCTTTCCCTCAATTTCAACCAATCACATCTACCGTAACATTGACCTTTAATGAAGGTAAAAATATGAAGATCAGGGTAAGGATTGATCTTCTGCAACCCATGCTCATCATAAGGCGCTGCTCAGGATTGTCTGGTCAGGACTCAATTATTTACAGGCCGCCATCATATAGCTGCAATATAGTGTGTTGGTTTTGGTTTGGTTTGGTTTGTTGTTTAACGCCGCACTCAGCAATATTCCAATATTCAAGCATAGTCGCCTTTTACGGCAAGCATGGGTTCTTCACGGGCCTATAGAGTGTTGAGTTTAACTACAAACAAAACTTAAATTCCCACCTCTAAGGATGATATGCAGAACACTGATATACACTATTATTATAGACACTTCTTGAGTTAATATGCACATAATACATATTTGAGAAAAAACTGCTTTAAGAGTGAATCATTGACCTTCAATATTAATGCCAAGTACTTCAAGATTTCCAAGGATGACACGGCAAATAAACAAATATGATGCCCCAAGATCATGGCGCTGTTCAATGCAACAACAAAATGTTGACCTACTTCTGTTATCATAAGATTGTAATCTCTTGTCACACATTAGTACGCGTATTTCACCTTTACATAAACAATGATACTTTTGTAATTACTTTTTTACAACTGTCTGAAGCATAAGTATTTGTTCATGTTAGTAGCGGCAGTGTCTGTGCATGTCAAATGTTCATATCCTGCTCCTACATACAGATAACAGCAGGCTTCCCGTGAAGATCCAGGGTAGAATAGATCTTCAGCAACCCATGCTTGCCGTAAAAGGCGACTATGCTTGTCATAGCGAGATCGGGTGGTCCGGCTCGCTGACTTGGTTGATGCATGTCATCATATCCCAATTGCGTGGATCGATGCTCAGTTATTGGATTGTCTAGTCCAGACTCAATTATTTACATACTGCCGTCATATGGCTGGAATATTGTTGATTAACAACAAACAAACATAGGACAAATGGAAATGAAATTGACTGAATGACTTTCAAAGTGACCTTGACATTTAATACAATGATAATATGATATGTGTTAAGTTAGTTACTTAACAGTTCATATTAACAGATGTCAAAAACTGTTGATTTTTTTTCATGGTTTTATCCATAATTTCCTGCAATTTGAACTGTTCATAATTGTGACCATGAACTGTCTTGTGACCATGACCTTATGTGGGATCACCCAAACGTTGATGCAGTCAAATCCCGCTTCAGAGATTGGTTTCATTAAATTCCAATTTTTCTTGTTCTCAAACCTCTTTGGGGCCCAAATTCAATCATAATTACCCAGGTGTATGTAGTGAGTGAGCGAGTTTGGTTTTACGCCGCTATTAGCAATATTCCAACAATATCACAGTTGGGGACACCAGAAATGGGCTTCATTGTACATTGAACAGGGTCTATGTCAGGAATCGAACCCAGGACTTTAGTGTGACGAGCGAAAGCCACTAGACTACCCGCAAACCCCTCATGTCAATCACTGGATTGGTTCAGACTCGATTATTCACAGACCGCCGTCATATACCTGGAATATTGCTGAGTGCGGCGTTAAAAAAAGAAAAAGAAAAAAAAGGAAGCCAGGAGTGATGTAGGTGTCAGATGGGTACCATTTGGTGAAAACCACGAGCACGGCTACGTTGCTGACAAACCTAGACACATAAAGCATGAAACATCGTCTCCTCACGGGGGCTGCTTAAACAAAACTGTTGACCACCTGCTTAGTAGAATCAGCAACCTAAGTGAACCAAGCATGCCAAGTGAGTGAGTGAGTGAGTTGGGTTTAACCCTGGTTTTTAAAAGTATTCCAGTTATATCACGGCCTGTCAGCTTAATGTTGGAGGAAAGCCCGAAATGATGCAGGTCTCAGATGTTTAACACTTCGGTGAAACCCACAAGCACGGGTATGGTGCTGACAAACCTAAAAACATAATCGGGGCGAACCGGGATTCGAACCCACAATCATGCCCAAGGGACGCAACTCTGCACAGCGAATCGCGGCACCTTAGACGACTGGGCCACCTGTGCCCCCCAGAGCATGCCAAGAGATAATAAAGCACACATCGTGTTGTTGATTTTTTGTGTAATTGGACATCTGGAGTCACCTCCACAGAAAACTGTGTTAACCCTGAGGCGAGGTGGGGGAAATGGGGTTTAATGTTGTGTTCAGGATTATTGCACTTACATAGCACTATGGCTGCTTGTACTAGTCTGGAATAATGCCGAGTTGATAGTCCTAGCCCACTGAGATACCATGCCACAGCTTAACATGAATACCCCACTCAGTCTCCGAGTACCATCTGTGTTTTGGTATGATTTGTTTGTTTGTTTGTTGTTTAACGCCGCACTAAGCAATATTCCAGCTATATATCAGTCTCTAAACAATTGAGTCTGGACCAGACAATCGTTTTGGTATGACGCAGCCGGGGATTGAACCCTGACCTTCTGCTCTCCGGACACTCTATCCACTATGCCACAGAGAGTCACAAATCATAAAATTAACTCTTTGCAAATGAAAAGCACCACAGAACACAAACATACCATTCGTTCTGCATACTTTTGGGTGTAGATGCCATGCTATACATGGGGTGGCCACATCTGATGGCATTTCATACACACATTGTCTACCGTAACAAATTGATTTGGTTGTTAGAGTGAAATAAGTCATGGTTTACATATGGTGTTTGTGATTTCTTTGGTGGAACTCAACCCCTCCACACTGAAGTATAAAGTTACAGATGGAACTCCGACTTTTTAAAAATCCTGATATGCAAGCTTCATGCAGAGAGGAACCGCATTGGAGTAAAAAGATCTCAGTACTGGTACTGGAAGTTTTTCACAGATTTCGTATGATATCTTAGTTTTCCATTTTAATGTTACACATCATGATCATTTCAACATGCTGAGGTCACTCAAATTATGGTAGATACTAGTTGTGTGTTTACCACTTTGATGAAACCTACAAGCATAGGTATGGTGCTGACAAACCTAGAAACATAATCAAGGCAATCGGAAATTCGAACCCACAACCATAGGTTTCTGGGCCCCATTCCCCAAAGCGATCTTAGTGCTAAGGTGATTGTAACTCCCAACACTGACTTACGACAGTCGTAGCGCTAAAATTGCTTTGTGGAACAGGGCCTTGGTGTGTCCAAAGGATGCAACTCCGAAGAGTCAATTGCGACGGCATGGCAAGCTGTGCCCCCAATCCCAAAACAGCATAGGTTCTTCACCATTACTAGGCATTAAGCATGTTTAGTGGAGAGAGGCGTGTTGATTGTCAACCAGCTCCTCTGCCTTTCTTAAATCAGTAGAAACAATGACAAAGATTGTCAAGAAACCTTTATTTGCAACATACACACATAAGAGAAGAAATATACATTGGTTGTAGATTCTATAAGACAGGTAACCATAGTAACTGAGGTAAATGTTTTCAAGGATATCATTGTTATTTTAGCCTACAAGGTCTGGGAACAAACTGTTTAAATGATTATAAGAAATATGGATGATACTACACACTACTGGTATGCCTGGCAAAGCCTCAATTATTTACAGGCCACTTTGACAATGGTGTTTGTGGCGAAAAAAAACGCAGCAGTACACATATGTTGTATGTATAATGTATTTAGCACTGATATTTACATCCTACACAACATGGATCCCATCTAAAAATCAAGACTCACATGCACATGTAGGCTACATAATGCCTACAAAGATACAACACAAAGTTATCAGTAAAGCAAGTTCTAGGAGTGAGTAAGTTGGGTTTAAGGCTGCTTTGAACAGTATTCCAGTTATATCCTGGCCTGTCAGCTTAATGTGGGAGGAAAGCCCGAAGTGATGCAGGTCTTAGACGTTTACCACTTCAGTGAAACCCACGAGCACGGGTATGGTCTGACAAACCTAGAAACATAATCGGGGCGAACCGGGATTTGAACACACAATCATAGGTTTCTGGCATGCCCAAGGGATGCAACTCTGCACAGCGAATTACGGCGCCTTAGACGACTGGGCCACCCGTGCCCCCTCAATGTAATGGAAGGATAAACTTGCCAAAGAGGCTGACAGAGCATTTTTCTAATATCTGAACATGAGCAAGTATTTGACCAGAGCTTATTTTCATTGGAGATGTACATAAAAACATAACATTACAAACATATTGTAAACTATTCAACATCGGTCACAGACCTAGTCATACTTCAATTTCATTTGAAGTACAAAAAAATCAACCTTTTTTTACTCATTATTTAGATCATGTGAGGTGTTTGCAAGTCTAAGGAAGAAAAAGGCTACTTGACAAACATTTGAACATGTCTGATAATATATATTCCAATATTTTAAAGTTTTCTGCAACTTCAAAATTTGATATTTTCAGTGGACCAAAGAAGGCCCATATCATACCTCCTTTTCTTTGTAAAAAGAGCAAAACAACAATGAATTTCTAACAAATTTCATTTCATAATCCTTAAAAAGCAAGGTGTAGAATGATAACTACTAAATGACGGTGACTGACTCAGCCTGTTCGTGTTTTCATTGAAGCCAAAAAAAATGTTTGGCACAATGTACAGTTATGCATCAGTGTTCAATGAATGGGTGTCCCGCCCCACTATTTGATCTTGGTTATCCAGTTACAAATTCACAGCCTCACTTAGTGCGTTATAATCTCCAATCTATTACTGTATTCAAGACATAATAAGCGCCCAGCTCTAATGAGCAGCCACAGCGATATTTGCTAATATATTGGCTAGTGAACAATCCCAATTAGCACCCCTTCCGATTGATCAATGTACAAGAGACTCATTTATTCGTGCATAATACGCACTCATGTGTTATATGCACCCTTAATTATGGGCAATTAAATTCTGGAAAATAAATCTGTCGTGAATAATACACAATTGTTTCTTTTGTATCATTTCAGGCTGTCAGCATAAACCACAAAATTTACGATCTTTCAACTCTTTTTTTTCACACAAATAATATACTAATAAGAGTCCCCTTTTTCTAATTTTGAAAGCACCCTGGGCGCTTATTACGTCAAATACAGTATGATAAATGCCTGGACCCATTTATCCCAAAAGCTTTGTTTGGAATCGATTCGAATGACAACACTATAAGTAGATCCCAATAAACTCACACCATTCTTCATGATTGAAACTTGTGGCAATACCAGAACTTGACTGATGTTTTGCATGCTGTTTTTCATAAAACAATAATGTCTTGTAAGGACTTCACTCCATCGGTTCTACTTTTGAGTACAGCAACTTTGCTGGCTGAACTCACATTTAGCATGTTCAGTTAATGCAGTTTGATTTTGATTGGGTACTGATCAGAAGCACAAGTGTGAGAGAGAGTGAGTTGGGTTTAACGCCGCTTTTAACAGTATTCCAGTTATATTGAGGCATGTCAGCTTAATGTGGGAGGAAAGCCCGAAGTGATGCAGGTCTCAGATGTTTACCACTTTGGTGAAAACCACGAGCACGGGTATAGTGTTGACAAACCTAGAAACATAATCAGGGCGAACCGGGATTCGAACCCACAATCATAGGTTTCTGGAGTGCCCAAGGGACGCAACTCTGCACAGCGAATCGCGCACCTTAGACGACTGGGCCACCCGTGCCCCCCGGTCCCTACTGGTAATATGTTAGTCCTGTAAAGCAATGAAATGGAGTGTACTGTATTGTAAGACTGATAATGACTATAATAATAGGACCTTTATCATGTTTATATTTCTTGTCACGAACTTGTACAATGGTTATCATTGTGCATCCCTCGGGATACAATATATTTTAATGTATATGCAATAATTTTGTGCGTACTGGACGAACGTCTGTATAAGTCGGATACAATGACTTGGTCCTCGAGCTAGTGGAAAGGTCATAGACTGCATTCATATGCAAGGGACGTGATGTCACAGACATTCCCACACGCCTTTCTCCACCAATGTCTGCTCGGGAAGCTTGTGTAAATTGTAAATAAAAGCATTCTTATCACTGATAAAGCTTTCTTGTATAAATGTTAACACTCAATATGTAACATGCTTAATAATAGTACATAATTTTGCAGATGCTTTCACTGTTTGACTTGACTGTGACACTTCATATGCAACTGAAGATGACCTGATGTGTCAAACTCTTTGCCACACTCGCCACACTCATAGGGATTCGCTTCACTGTGAATCATCATGTGTCTATGCAGTAAACTGGATTTTGTAAATTCTTTCCCACACTTGCTGCAACGAAATGGTCTGTCTCCACTGTGAGTGCTCATGTGTGTTTGCAAGTGACCCGGTTCTGTAAATGTGTCCCCACACTCATTACACTCAAGGGGCTTGTCTCCAACATGTGTGCTCACGTGTGTCTGTAGGCAATCTGAATCTGTATACGTTTTCTCCTCACGATATAAGGGCTTGTCTGCAGTGTAATTCATAATGCGTGACTGCAGGTTACCGGATTCTGGAAATGTTTTCTTACGTTCTACGGGCTTCTCCACACTGTGACTCAAAATATGTATCTGCAGCTGATTTGATTCTGAAAATGTTTTCCCACACTCGCAACACTCAAAGGGCTTGTCTTCGCTATGATTCAACATGTGGGTCTGCAGGTTAAGTGATTCCATAAATGATTTCTCACACTCAAATGGCTTTTCTCCGCTGTGATTTAAAATGTTTGTCTGCAAGTTACTTGATTCTGTAAACGATTTCTCACACTCAAATGGCTTGTCTACACTGTGATTCAAAATGTGTGTCTGCAGGTGACTTGATTCGGTAAATGTTTTCCCACATTCATTACACTCAAATGGCTCATCTTCATTGTGAGTCATAACGTGTATCTGCAGCTGACTTGGTTCTTTAAATGTTTTCCCGCACATTTTGCACAGGTGAGCCTTACCTTTATTGTGACATCTCATGTGCCCCACCAGGTGGCCTGACTGTGTAAAAGATTTGCCACACTCAGTGCATTTATAAGGCTTGACTCCAGTGTGAAACCTCATGTGTATCTGGAGGCCACTTGATCGTGTGAATGTTTTTCCACACTCGCCACACTGATAGGGCTGGACGCCAGTGTGAGACCTCATGTGATTTTGCAGGTTACCTGATGTTGAAAATGCTTTCCTACACTCTGTACAGTGATATGGCTTGATTCCAGTGTGAGATCTCATATGAATATGTAGACTTCCTGATGTTGTAAACCCCTTCCCACACTCAGTACATTCATATGGTCTGACTCCGCTGTGAGACCTCATGTGAATCTGTAATTCGTTTGTTGTTATAAAATCTTTCCCGCACTCGCCACACACATGAGGCTTGACACCGCTATGATACACCATGTGTCTCTTCAGGCTCATGGATGCCTTAAATGCTTTGTCACACTTACTGCACTGATAAGGCTTGACTCCGCTGTGACATCTGATGTGGGTCTGCAGGGTACTTGAACGTGAAAATGTCTTCCCACACTCACTACACAGATATGGACGGACTCCACTGTGGCAACTCATGTGTCTCCGCAGGTCATTTGACCTTGTAAATTCCTTCCCACACTCCCTACACATATATGGCTTTGGTGTACTTTGACGTTTTACAGGGCCTTTTGGGGTACCTGACCCTGTCAATGCTTTCCAAAACTCACTAGACTGAAATGGCTTGACGCGAAGGTGACTCCTCTTGTGTCTCTTCTTGTCACTTGACTTGGAACCTTCTTTCTTACCATCACCACTCCCATCAGGAATCATTCCACTCTCGTACTCAATGTCGGTCTTACAATCGCTTGTTTCCATGGATGCGTTGTCCTCATCGGTCTTCCCATCACTTTTTGCTATGGATGCATTGTCCTCGCCTGTCCTACAATCACTTGTTTCCATGGATGCACTGTCCTCGTCAGTCTTATCATCACTTGATTCTATGGATGCGTTGTCCTCATCTGTTTTATCATCACTTCTAGCTATGGATGCGGTGTCCTTGTCTGTCTTATCATCACTGGTCCCTATGGATGCGTTGTCCTCGTCGGTCTTATCATCACTGGTTTCAATGAATGCCACGCCCTTCTCTGTGTTATCATCACTTGTTTCTATGGATGCTTTCTCACATCCATTCTTCATGTCTGTTTTAGAAGCTTTCTTCCTCGTCCGTAATTGGTTTTGTTTCTCCATGATAAAGTCCTAGTCAAACTGCCTCATGGAATCAGGATCAATGTCAAATTGCCACACCTTTCACTTCTTCATGTGACTTTGTCAGATGTTTCCATAAGCATAAGAACACCCTGTAGAAACCCAATGTTACAAAGGTCACATGGGAACACACCTAAAAAGGAAAAAAGAAATTCGTGTAGGAATTGTCCTCAATGAGAATAAGAGTCTATGAGCATGAGGAAACATGTAAAAATATGTGATATTACTGATAAGAAAATGGTATGTCATAATGGGAATTATCACCGAGTTCAAACAAAGTGCCTGTGACACGCAAATTTTGGAAAAAATGTATAATTTATCGACAATTGAGATTTTTTTAAAAGGTCTAGGTTCTTAACATGCTTATATTCAGAAGTATCATACGATGCATTCAGAGCAAAATTATAGTTCCCTTCTCTTCATTGGAACTCTATCAGTAAAAGCGAATGAGATCAGTTATAATCATAGTTACCATGTTTAATGACAATTGTTGTAGACTTGGTGCCGAGCATAAATCCCTGTCAGTGTCAAATTATAAAAAAACAAAAACAATTGTCGTGATACTTGAACCAGCACTCTGTACAAATAGACAGTTAACAATAGGCAATATGTTCATATTTTAAGAACACCTTGCTTTAATCATGTTAGTTTATTAAGTCATCAGATCTTAAGAATGTAAGTTCTGGTACCAGTTCAGGGGATAATTATTCACCAAATGTTGGTGCATCTCAATACTTTGTGCCACAACACTGGTACCACATCAGTAGTTCCTGTATCGATACAAAGCAATGCATGCCTATACAAAAATATCAAAGGTGGCACATAAAATTGTTTATAAACTTATCGACATGAGGACTGCTGAATATTCCCAATCTTTTCAATGAAACATGTTGTGACCCATTTTGACTTTCTTCAACAGGCAACAGTTGACCTCACTGTTTGTTTGTTTGTTTGTTTATTGTTTTACACCACACTCAGCAATATTCCAGCTATATGATGGCAGTCGGTAAATTATTGAGTCTGGACCAGACAATCCAGTGATTTACATCATGAGCATCAGTCCACGCAATTGGGATCGATGACATGAATCAACCAAGTCAGCGAGTCTGACCACCCAATCCCGATAGTCGCCTTTTACGGCAAGCCTGGACCTATTCTACCCCAGATCTGACCTCACTGTCACATGCCCAGTGCAGCATAACTTTGGAACAGCAAGTCCAAGGCCTATACCTTAATCATGTTAATTTTAGCATTACCATTGAGCTTGAAATTTCTACATGTGAAACTGCAATCTCATTAAAATCAGATCTTAGTTCTCGCTTCCGCTGAACAAAGATCTGAGGACATCCCATTACGGGTCACTTCAGAACGACCTTTCATCCGACCAATCAGAGCATCACTTACCAGATTATGAAAGTGACTTCTAATCATGTAACCTCGAAAACTTAACTCCGAACGATAGTTACGGGTTTAACGACTGAACTTTAACGATGAAATATAGTGATAGCTAAATAGACAGATTTTTTATTCATGCACCGATTGTCTTTAAATGTAATATCCAGTTATGTATGACTGTTTAATAATCTCATACCAACTTCGACTGGAGTAGGTCCGATAGTTTTTTCAGATATTGTAGTAAACGTCGGTACCTTAAATTACCTTCCAGACTATAGACAAATTTGAAAGTAATCTTCATAAGCACCCCCTACTACAACCAAACCTTAACAAAGCAGTCATTATTTTCTTGTGTATTTTCCAGAATATATAATTGCCAGGTATTTATTATCCAAAAAGTTTTTATCGACGTTTCAACTATGACTGGTGGATATCTGGAAACAAATTAACTCATTGTGCATAGGTTAAATAAGCATCCCTCGTCACTTTTCTCGGGGCACTTATTTCATTGATTACCATAATTACGGTATATGTACTCATTCTCTGACAACAAAGGTTTGTTTCAAGGCGTCAATAGCAGCAATATGATCTTGGTTGCTGGAGTTGGTGCGATCTGTTCAGATGCCATGTTGCCGAAATTAATGTAAACAATATTGAACGAACACAATACAATTTGAAATAAAACTTATCATAAAAAAAAAAGCCATGTGAACAATGATCATTTTATAACCAAACTATTTTGCGTACTTCTTTTCAGATTTCAATTTTCAGAGCTTGTGGTAAAGTCTTTGCTCATAGTCTGCATTGGGAGTGCCGGACAGATGAACAGAAGGGCCAGTCCTTCCAGAGAAGAAGTTGCTTTAAGCAATATAGCCAAATTACCCCTATTTGGCCCCGCCCCTCAGCCCCACCATTTGTACAATTTTGAATCCTCACCACTTTTATTAAGGAAACACGACAAAATGCCAGGTACGCATATCACTGTGATTGAATGATGATGCATTCAGTAGGAAGGTAAGGTTTATTTTCTGTAAGTGCAATATATTACAGTTCGCAAGTATATTTTGTAGAAGGATAGGTTTATTTGTTGTTTAATGTTTCACTGTCGCAGTGATATTCCAACTACATGGAGGTGGTCTGTAAATAATCATCTTGACCCGAAAATCCAGTGACTTGCATCATGAGCATCAATCTATCAATTGGCATACTAAGACGCACATCAAGGGAGTCTGCAAATCCACCCAATCCTGTTAGTAGCCTCTTTATGACAAGCTTGGGTTTCTGAATACCAATTCTAGCCCAGATCTTCATGGGAGAGAAACTTAGATAAGAGAAAACAAATATTGTTTGTAAAAGTTGACATGTACATGATGTAATTCTTAAGAAATTTCATCGGCATTGAAAAAAAATGCATCAACATGATCAAAAGTAAAATATTCCTTAGAAATGTCTTACACACGTTTAGAACCACAAAATATGAAGATCCTCAAACAATGACCTCTCATCCAAGTGCATATGTGTAACAAGGTGAGGTGAGGTGAGATGGGGTTTAACGTCGCGTCCAAGATTATTGCACTTATATAGCGATGTGCATGCACGTGTTTGTGGCTGCTTGTACTAGTCCGGACTGATGCCGATTTAAAGTGCTAGCCCACTGAGATACCATGCCGCAGTTTAACATGAATAGCCCACTCAGACACAGTATACTGACTCCAAGCCGACCAGTCCTTATTTTAGCCCCTTAATACCGAGCGCCAGACAGGGTAACAAATACCATCTTTTAACGTCTTTTGGTATGCGGCCCCGGGGATCAAACTCCGGACCTTCCGCTCTCCGGGCGGATGCTCTACCACTAGACCACAGAGGCGGTCCACATATGTGTAACAAAGTGTACATGTGTCAAAAATGTCTTCATGTATATAGCCATAGATTCCTACAGAATAAGTACACATAACAGTGGTCGCATACTTCTATATTTTCAAGTTAAACTGGAAACTGCCACATTGTGTTCTATATTGGTACCTGTAAATAGAGTCCGACTAGACAGTCATTCTAACCAGTGTAGCCACCAGGAAAACAAAGAGCAAATTTTGAATGTTGTTTCATTAAAGTCAAATGGTGTTTTACCTGTACATGTATTCATGCATTTGATTTGCATCACATTTAGCATATGATCATAACAGTGTGTCAATTAGCTAGCAGTTTGTTTGTTTGTTGTTTAACGCCGCACTCATCAATATTCCAGCTATATGATGGCGGTCTGTAAAATAATCGAGTCTGGGCCGCACAATCCAGTGACTGACATCATGAGCATCGATCCATGCATGGGATCGATGACATCTATCAATCAAGTCAGCGAGTCTGACCACCCGATCCCATTAGACGTTTTTTATGACAAGCCTAGTCGCCTTTCACGGCAAGTATGGGTTGCTGAAGACCTATTCTACCCCAAAATCGTTATTTATTAGCTAGCAACAGACTATTACAATATTGAGTCTGATGCAGATTGTATATTAGGTACAGCAGGTGAACATCAGTGCCCGTTGCTTGATTACAGAGAGTGACCATCGTCCATCTATCAGTGGCTGTGTAAAAGGTGTAGCTATTTATTTGTTCCGCATTCCCAGTACTAGAAATTAAGAACATGTAGATCTTACACTTTTTTCATATTTATATTAACAAAAGTAGGAAAATATAAACTCTGGAGCCGAATGTTGTATTTGTACAGTGAAATTTAGCCAATCAATGATATTATAGGATTATGACTGCGTTTCATGGCGAGCATCAAACAATCACGAAAAAAATAGTTCCAGCCCAAGTATAATAATGTTGAAAAACAATGGAAAAAAAATACACACATCAATACCTTTCTCAAATTGCAGGTCATCAACGATAGCAGCCGGACCGGTAAAGAGGTATGGGTGCTCTAACCGCCAAAATTATTATGCACATAATGTCGGGTCAATCTCGGTCTGGAGAAGCCAAATTTGCCCGCACGGCCGCACTCTACTGATTTTTACAGTTAGTTTCTCGAACAGGAACATACATTAATCAGTCAGAAGTCTTACCTTTCTAAAATAACTGCAGGAGATTAGCGGTTAGATGAATAGATTTGATTAACGACCGTTGTCTCTTTGAATTTGTTTGTCGCAGGAATGGGCGAGCGTGAAGAAATGTCGAAGGGAGGTAACTCAATCTGTCTCACGAACAACATTCTTCAGTCGCGCGTTTGATTGGATATTAGTTCGATGCCATCTTCCGGTTGCAATTTTGGGGTTAAAACAATGAACGATTAGCTGATATTTAGATATTTTGAATTTTTATATATATTTTAGAGAACACCAGAAAAGCGGCGTATTTGCGTTACATTAGCAAAATAATTCTGAGTTGCTTGCCGAAAAATACGCATGAAAATAAATACGTATAAACCATATAGTGTAATAACTCTTCATAATTTATAACACTGTTTCCTTTTCAACTTGCATTACCTGTATTTCTTTACAGATCTTTATTTACTGCAATGCAGGCATCACGTGTGCATTACTGTAGTGAACAATGCATACAAATGGCGCTAACTATTGCTTTTTGCTAATTAGTGGGGCGGTGGGGTAGTCTTGTGGTTAAAGCGTTCGCTCGTCACTCAGAAGACACGGTTCGATTCACGACATGGGTACAATGTGTGAAGCCCATTTCGTTGTCCCCCGCCGTGATACTGTGGGAATTTAGCTCAAAGTGGCGTAAAACCATACTCACTCACTCAGGCTAATTAGACATGTATATGACACTTTATGTGACATTTTAGAGCCTGGGACAGCCCGCGAACTGATACAAATTAGAAGTCACTGGAACAACATTTTAAGCAGAAACACATATAGTACATCGACTTATTGTCATTTGATAGCCAAAACATGAAAATGCCCCAGACAAGCAATACCTGTAACAATCTCCATGGGGAAAGTTTGTGTTGAGAGACAATAAATATTTTTAACCCTGTCAATGGTTGATGTAAATGGCACATGCACTAAGGTGTCAATTCATATACTGTGTCCTCAAAATAACAGCATTGCAATCCTGCCAGCATAAGTGAAATGAACCCAGCATGTTACTGACATCCTATGATCTGACTAGGGGGAATTACTTACTCTAGTCTTAAAAGTAGAAACAATTTATGGATTACAATTTCTTTCATATACTGAAATATCAAAGTTTTTGTATAGATCCTTATACGATTGTCAAGCCAGACTCCATAAATTGTACCCATGTCATCCCTTAACTTCTAAGAAATGCCTTTAGACTGTATGTCGTTTACAATGTAAGTAAAGACAACAAAACTGACAAGAAATATCTCTGACTTATCAGGGAAGGTAAGTTCATAACATACATTATATATCTTATACAAATTATCTTCAAGTTACAGTTAACGATAAATCAACAACGATAAACATGAAACATTTGTCTTATTCAGCTTAATCTACGAACACTACAGTTGCTGAGTAACTGTTGAACATCTGTTGAAAATGTCAATAATTTCATTCCTGTTCCCTGAATTCCTGTTAACATTAGGCAGGGGAAGGGGCATCAAGTCCTTATTGGCAAAAACGGCGTGCTTGGTTGCTCTCTTCCTGTAGTCTGCTCTCATTGTAGATTTATGAAGGGAATAGCAGCGGTAGAAACTAACAGTTTCAGTCCACTAGTCCTTATAATGATAACATATAGCAAAACCCTTAAAAATGGCGAATTTCTACTAGTCCTTATGATACCTTTACTATTGGGCAGTTTGGCCAGGACTACAGGACTAGTGCCAATTTCTAACCCTGAATAGGACCAGTAGGCTGCTGCAAGTCCCCTGTGTGGAACTGATGGGTTGTTTGAGTAGGCCTAGTGCACTTTCTACAGTTGATACCTGATTCTATGACACAACATTGTCAATGTTGGAGAGATTAATCTTTTATGCATAACCTATTTTGCTTGTAACGACGTTTCAAGGCTACGTCTTTCCCCTTCATCGGGTGTGGCTACCTTTCTCCGTTCATCAAGTATTATTCAGTTGGATCACAGGACCATGTAACAATCGTCTATGATTTTTTTTGCGACTTTTTAAATATTTTTATTGTTCCATGGTCCTGTGGTTGGATGGAGGGGCAAGAATTAGTCCCTGAAACGTCGTTACAAACAATAAAGAAGTTACGCAGTTAGAAATTGCCCCTAGTCTTATAGTCCTTGCCAAACTGCCCAATAGTTAAGATATCATTAGGACTAGTAGAAATTTGAATCTCTAAAAGCGTTTTGCTATTTGTTATCATCATAAGGACTGGTGGGCTAAACCTGTTAGTTTCTACCACTGATGTTTCATATCTTCACGTTCTTGTAACTACTAAATGCCCATCAAAGACTTGGTTGTCAATGTTCAAACAAGAGTGAGTCCACCAAGACCTGAATGTGTTGCCCATGTACGGCAGGCCTTCGCCCGAGTACTAAAATATGGTTCAAATCTCATCCGAGACGCCATTTTGAAGTTATCGTCCTCGGGACGAACAGAGACACATTCGTCTTGGTTCATAGGCTCACCGCCCTCATCATTATCCTGGAGGTCCTTGTCATCTCCATCATATTTCACGTGTTTTCCGTTCAACCGTTGCATCCTTTTATATTTTTTCTATGTCTTTTTGTTTCCACAACAGCCAGCGTAGTTGCCATCTTTTATTTTACTTCCCGCCCAAACAAGCTCCTTCACAGCGCGTGACACCTTTTTACACTCTCGGTATCAGAGCTCCATGAACTGACTGTCGCTGTGAGGAGCCTAAAGTCCAAAGGGAGATAATTCCCAGCGGGTACATATATTTACGCCCCTTACATCACCCTTTCCGGAACCTGATCTTCGGCTTGTCCGAGCATAACACGTGTTGGTGACGATGTCCTTGACATACATCCAAGCAAGCTCGTTCTCAGCGTGTAACACCTTCGTTACACTCTCGGTAACATCGCGATAGTAAATACAGACAGCTCCGCGAACTGGCTTATCGCTGCGAGGAGCTTTTGGCGTAACGTGACTCTATATAATTTATATTATGTCCATGAGTAGATTATAGTTAACGTTGATGCAGAGCATCAAAGTTTCCAGCCACATGTGATGCCTCAGAAATGCATTATTGTGATGTTACAGATGTAAGGAATTATAATATAACGCATGGCAAATTAAACGGGAGAAAATGTAGCTTGAAGTTACTACGACGGAGCTTCTGCATGCAGCTGCTTATGTATATTTGCCACAAATTAGACAAGGCTGGTATATCCAGGAAATACGATTTGAAGTTAAAGTACTGTAGTAATATGGTAGAATAAAATGGAATAGGAAGTTTTTACGTGCGTCATTAATTTATTTAAAATGTTGAATCTGCGTACTGCAGAGTCGCTTATCCTCCGCGTACCGAAGGGTGTTGGAAGTCACTAATGGGATGTGGCATGATATGGTTTGAATTCCAGATGGGCCTCCATCGAAAAAAAGTACTTAATGTGGGTATTTTGAGTCATAAAGAATGATGCATGTTCTAGAGGTCAGTGGGGGCGGTCGGGTAGCCTAGTGGTTAAAGCGTTCACCCGTCACGCCGAAGACCCGGGTTCGAATCCCGACATGGGTACAATGTGTGAAGCCCATTTCTGGTGTCCCCCGCCGTCATATTGCTGGAATATTGCTAAAAGCGCGTAAAACCATACTCACTCACTCACTAAAGGTCAGTGCAAACACACAAGCGTAGATTGAACTGTAAACGTGGTTGTAAAAGAAATGCAGTTAATGGTCTAAGGGAGATAACCATGTAATGCCTGATTTCCGAACGGGCTGTGCTCACATCATACAGTCAACGGGAGGTATTCGAGTTTATTCGAGGTATTCGAGTTTATACAAGATTTAACTCCCTTGCTCTAACGGCGTGAACTCCTAACAGTGGGTCGCTTAAAACTTCACACACGGCATGTCATGCTCCTCACAGCGATATTACGTTCCCGGAGCTCTCTATACTATCGCTGCCACCAGTCAAAACTCCCCACTGTGAATAGGTGGCCACAACCATGCTTGGAGTTGAACTCGCAACCGAATGACCGTTATGTTTACAAACATGTGACAACTGTCGTGACGCCGAATACACTTATCGCTGCTACATAAATTTCTTCTATTGTCAATTTGAATTTCTGTTTCATTAAAACTATCGTGTTATTGATATAGTAAGAATGTAAGGGAGAAGTTGGTTGATTTTCCGTTAGTCTGCAATCTCGAACCAATCTGATTATCAAAACAACAAAGTAAATTCATCCTGGAAAACATGGTCAGTCGTAAACCTTTTCAAATTGAAATATGATGGCATTCCCAAAGACATAAACAAAAGTATAAACATTACTACATATGGGGTTGGAGGGCAAATTTCAAGATTCTTGAAATGGCCGCGCCCACACTGGTGGCAGCGATGTTACCGAGAGTGTAACGAAGGTGTCACGCGCTGGGAAGGAGCTTGACGGCATGTATCCTAAGGGAGCTAACCGCGTAGAGCACATCAATAGTAATTGCCCTTATAAAAAAAGGAGGCAAGCTCCTTCGCAGCGCGTGACACCTTCGTTACACTCTCGGTAACATAGTATTAGAGAGCTCCGCGAACGGACTATCGCTGTGAAGAGCTTGAAAATGAGGTAAGTCGGTTTAGCAAATGGTAAACATGATTTACGGTTACTTCCCCTTGGCCACCAATGGCACGGCTCCTCAAAGCCAATGAATCGTATCGTTATTGACTAAGCCGAAGTCGTCGGTATGCGGCCCGTGAAACCACAGCAGTGTCCAATCGGCATATATTCTTCCAACTACAACACGAGATGATTTTTTCCGTGACACCGTTGATTGAGTTGTCTCCCTTTGACCCTAAAGCGAACTACACAACGTTGCATTTTAAATAACCGACCGAAAATCTCAAACATGACGATTCAACCGATTCAACGAAGAGTTGTGCATGAGCGACATTTGAAACAATATTGGAAATAACAAACTACAAAACATATATATATATATACAACGCTTGCCCCGAATAAACGCTGGGTCAAAGGAATTGTATGTAAGTGCAAGGAGTAATGTTGAGTTTCGAAACCCGTCTTGAAAAGGTAATCAAAATGAAATTCAAAACGCAAACACATGTTCTTTTTTAGTATATAATATTACATTTATTGTATACATTAATGATAGTTTCAAGTTGAGTCAGGTTTAGTCTTTACCTATTTACATATGATTACATTTTATTGAATAGGTAAACGAATTGTCGTACCTCTGAAGAAGGTGTGGAATGTTCTACGGTATGAAGGGGAGATTTGGAACGTTTCAACGTTTGTGCCTTTGTTTGATTCTAACCCATTCGTGACCAACTCGTGTTATTCCGGGACAAGCCGAATAGCGACTCGTGCTCCTCTCGTGGCCATTTTTGCGACCAGGTTCCGTCTTAGCGCAAACGGGCATACCTAAAACAATTGTCAACTCGTTGCGTAATGGTTCTCATATTATTTCCCCATGTATTATATATATTTCAGATGCAATTTAAAACACATTGGGACGTGCAGAATTATACAGTATGGTTGAACACATTTTACTGTTTCTTGGGTATATTTTTAGATGCAAGACATATGTAAAATCAAAAATTATTTCTGAGGGATTCTTTGACGAAGAATTTGAAATCATACGCGCATTCTGATTGGTTTGTCGTATTTTCGCACACAACATTCATCGATATGGGGGCGAATCTTCTTGCAGGTTACGGAAAGGGGCGAGTGTTGACGAATGATTCTAACCAGGGATTGGTGGGTGACGAGCAAACAAGATAACAACTCGATTACCACAGCGCAAAAGTGGGACAGCCAGACTGAATTGGATGTACACATTACATAGTAATACTATGTAAATAATTTTTTCTCAACACTATGTGAATCTATCCACCATAGAACTGCCACCCCCACAACACGGGGCATATTTCACCGGCAATCTACTTTATATCATGAATAACCTAAGAAGTAGTAGCAGTATCATTCGGGGTACATGACGCATAACATCACATGTACCCAAAGTGATACTGCAACAACGAATTTATCTTACCCATATGTTTTAATATGACATTGTAAAGTAATAATAACGAATTCAAAATTGATTAAAAACAGCCGTTCGATTGAGCTGAGGTTAACTTGTGCTATCTCACGTGACGTACGGATTTTTGCTTCGAAGCGGGTATAGCGTCTTGTTCGTTTTTTTTAGAGATTTATTCTCCCGCCGAGAAATTTATTTCCCACCATGGTGGGATACATGGTATTTTATCAAGATCACGTGAACCAATCAGATCTCATAATTCTGACATGAAGGTATGATAAATATAGTTGCAATAGACCCTGATCTGAAGTGACCAGAAATGTTAGTCAGATAACATTGAATTTGCTGTTTGATTCAGCCTTGAATTGGACATTACCGAGTTGGTTCACCTTACCGAGTTGGTTCACCTTACCTTCTCCTTGTCAGAATTTGTGGTTCATCTTCACAGTCTGACCAATTTACCTGGTCATTAAAGGGGCACTGATCTAACGCAATTCCCCGGGACTGGTTGTTGCCTTTGTTATTGTTTTTCCCCAGTGAGTACCCGGATGTAGAGCAGAAATATAGACTAGTTCGCGACCTCTGCTGCGCCATTCGTAAGCGCATTAGTCACTCTTATGGGTAGTAATAAAGGCGTATGGTCACATTGATCAACAAAATGAAATACAGTTTTCGAGATAATAAGGAAATGTAGGTATCTTTGTGAGTAGCATCGGTAATGGTGACGAAGTTTTGATAAGTCACTTGCTTGGTAATTTTGCGATTTTGGTTTACACTATTTTGACTTGCAACACAAACTATATATTTCACCTGAGCATATGCTTTTTTTATAGTGTGTATATTTTTTTACTGTCAAAATGTGTAACATATTTATTAAACGTCTAAATATTCAGTTATTTTACAAAGTGACTGAAAAACATTTCCATCTGTATTATTATGATAACGAATTCCAAACATTTTGATGTTTAATATCATCACCAAGAGACTGAAAATGTTACGTTGAAAAGTACATTTCTATGTTGTTTGGCTTCTAATCCTACTTAATAATCTGTTGTGATGTTTGTAGGCCCTTTTGATCGTCTTAATCAATCTGGACAGATTTTTTAGTCAAAATGACTGAAATATTTACACATTTTATAAATTGCCTGAGAGAATCACATTTTACAAATTGACGGTAATATATACACGCTTACAAAGGAAAAGACCTGTGACAACAACGTCTATCGCGCATTGAAGAATTTCCCAACCAAGACGTAGAGAAACAAGAACGAATCGGTTCAAATGAAGGGAAAAAATGCAGATATCATAATTACAACCTACCAAATTTATGCGTATAAGTTTTAGGCAGCTTCCTTGTTCGAGGAATGTATCCGTGAATATCCACACAAAGGAACAATATCGCACTCGTCTGCAGCTGTACAAAGAAACTTATTCGATGTCACGTGTCTCAGTAACAATCAAATATTTTAAAAGATATATATCGTTTCGGGATATTATAACCCGTGTTCGTTTCTCAACTGATCGCTTGGATTGTTTCAGGTGTTTTACAAAGGTGTCAAGTCTCAATGGTCGGCTGAGAAAGCCCACGTGACAACTATTTTCATAACGTCCACGGTTCCTAAAAATTCCATTGAGTGATAGATAACAATGATCAATCAATCAACGTATTATGAGTTAACCCTTTGAACAAAGTATGTTGTTTATACATCGGCACTTCGCGCCATGATATGAGTGTATTCCCTTTGTTTTAGTAAACCTAGACATGTAAACACTCACTCTTGACATATCCACTGCGCAAGATAACTGTGATTAATCAATCAACGTATTTTCTGTTAATCCTTTGATGACTAGGAACGATCCGTTGATTTACAAAAATAAGTAAATCAACTGATCATTCATCTCTTGCTGGGCTGCCACGTGCATATTACATAACACACATTTCACCTCACTTCAAACCTGGATTTAGATTGAATAATTACCCCAGACACAATAAATGCCAAATGGGAACCTTTGTCAGGTAATCTAAGTGGTGCTACCACTAATTGTACCTGTAATAAATTCATTAACTGAGCATCAAGTGAATGACGACAAATACACAAGTGTAGGGTTATTATACGAGAAAACGTGGATGACAACAAGGGAGTAGTAATCGTATTATCGACGCAAGCCGAAATTGCTTTCACTGCATAGATACTTTTTTTAGTATTAAACTATAACCATCTGGGGTAGTTCCAAATGACGACATCCGATGAGCTAGCTCCCTTGTTCTTTTTGTCTGTTTGTTTAGGCTGAAGAAATTAATTAACATGCGCCCTTTGTCGAAATCTTTATAGATCACAGTTAACCAATCAGTGTTCAAAAATGCGTAAAACAAATATTGTCTCCAGCCTCCAAGTTTATTTAGCTGTCCTTGCAGACGGTACCCCAGTCTCTGGTCACGCTCAGTTGCTTTGCGTATCATCCGGGTACTCACGGGGAAAAAACAATAACAAAGGCAACACACGGGGAAAAAACAATAACAAAGGCAACAACCAGTCCGTTAGATCAGTGCCCCTTTAAATTAATTGTCTCTATTAATTGATTTTGGTATCAAGTTGAAATTGTTTAGAATCTACAGAATATTTGTTGAATTTACGATTCAGAATCCAGTTCCTGGTCATTTGTATTATTGGAACGTAATGTATGAACAAATCAGTGTCCTAGTATATTATCAAGAAATCAGTACAGCTATTTGACCTATAACCTGCCTGATATTGATTTGGCAGTTGGATCTAATGTTAACTGCCTTGAGAAGTGGAATATTCATGTACTAAAATTCGTTAAAAACACTTCCAAATTTGATGTATCAGTGACAAAAGATCTGTGCATTAAATTCCAGAATTTGTTCTTGTACTTGCCTTGCCTTTGCATGTGTTTGTGATGGGTGCCAAAGGTGGGTCAGGATATGCTCACTTTTTCTTGAACACCCGGTACCATCACTATTTGTTGGCGATTCTTAAACACATGTTCACGATACTCAAACACCTGGTATCATCACGAACACCCAGTATCATCATGAACACCAGTTATGACACCTTTTATTACAAACACCTGATACCATGAACACATGGTATCATCACGTCAACCTAGTATCAATTGGAATATGATGTATCGGTTTTGTCGCTTTTATTGACATTAATTGAAGTTATCACCTGGAAACCAACCATCACCAATTTGCAAGACATAGTTATGTGACATCAGACCTTGCTATAGAAGACTTTGCAGACTATTAAGAGGGCTATCTAGAGATAACCTTGGCCAAATTTCCATCAATATCTAATTCTTTTGCATATATTCCTGGGAACACTCAGATACCTTGCATAGTTAAAATGGATACTCCACTCTGACATTATACTGACTCGGAGCTGACCAGTCTGCTTTATCACCTAAACTACCACACTGTCTTTTGGTATGACATGGCCAGTGATCGAACCACCAGCCTTACGCTTTACAGGCAGACGCTCTATCCACTACACCAGGTAGCCATTCCATTAAACAGATTGGTTGTGGTGAAATGGGGAATAACGTCATATTCAAACTTATTTCACTCATGTAGCGACCTACATGCATGTGTGCTAACATGGGTACCCTACCCACACACTTATGCTACTCAGAACCAGTGTTTGTTTTATCCCCATAATGCTGAGCGCCAGACAGGGAAACAACAAGTACCATCTTTTAACATATTTGGTATAATGTGGCTAGGAATTATTTCCAGGAAGACACTCTATCTACAACACAATCGAGACTGGCTTTGACTGAGTGAGTGAGTTGGGTGTAACGCCGCTTTTAACAGTATTCCAGTTATATTGCAGCATGTCAGCTTATGTGGGAGGAAAGCCCGAAGTGATGCAGGTCTCAGACGTTTACCACTTAGGTGAAACCCAAGAGCATAGATACGGTGCTGACAAACCTAGAAACATAATCAGTGCGAACCGGGATTTGAACCCACAATCATAGGTTTCTGGCGTGCCCAAGGGACGCAACTCTGCACAGCGAATTGCGACGCCTTAGACTTGGCCACCCGTGCCCCCGACTGTCTTTGAATTTAGAAACAAAACGAAGCGACCATTAGTAATTTATGGGTAGGGGTGATTGAGGTGTTGCCCATGTTTTCTGCAGCAAAATAAGAAAAGCAAACGCTGGTATACTCACAGTTCTCAGGTATTTTGTTAAAATTATTTGAAGAAAGCGCCATAAATACTGGAGATACTTTGGGAAACAAATTGTTTCTATTGATTTTGTGCAAAATAGGTTGATCTCCCAAGTAAAAGCAACAAAAATTAAAACCCTTTCCACAATGATCAGAAATCAGTGCTAAAAGAGAGTGAGTGAGTATGGTTTTACGCCGCTTTTAGCAATATTCCAGCAATATCACGGCAGGGGACACCAGAAATGGGCTTCACACATTGTACCCATGTCGGGAATCGAACCCGGGTCTTCGGTGTGACGAGCGAACGCTTTAACCACTAGGCTACCCGATCGCCCCTTGTGCTAAAGGCAGAATCCATTGTGCAATCAGGACTACAACATAATCATAAATAACTATCAAATAGTGATGGTATGAGGTATGCAAGAAAAGGTGAGTGTATCCTGTCCCACCCTCACAAGCACATGTAAACGCAAGACTGGTGTTCACCTGAACAAACAAAGGAATATATGCTACATAAAGCATTCCCATGCGTTATTCTGATCCCGCACCAATCAGTCCCAATCAGTCCGTCTTATGTCCTTAATGGCCGACCCATGAATATCCGGGGTAGAATACGTCTTCGGCAACCCATGCTTGCTGTAAAAGGCGACTCTGCTTGTTGTAAGAGGCAACTAACGGGATCTGGTGGTCAGGCTCACTGACTTGGTTGATGCATGTCATCGATCCCAATTGCGTGGATCGATGCTCATGATATTAATCACTGGATTGTGTGGCCCAGACTCGATTATTGACAGACTGCCGTCATATAGCTGGAATATTGCTGAGTGCGGCCTTAAACAACAAACCAACCTTTATGCCCAGTGCCAGGTTGGGTAAGAACAAGTACAATTGCTTAACGTCTTGGTGTGACATGGACTGGGGATCGAACCACCAACCTTCCCCAGGCAGACACTCTGTCCACTACACCACAGAGGAGGTAAGAAACAAGGCACAACTCAGAAAAATATGGAATTGTCTTTATCATTGTTAACAGAGTACAACACTGACAATTGACGACTCATCTAATACACACATATTATTTCTATTCTATAACGTCCCTGCATACTATCTTAAAATTTGATTCAAATGTTTAATGTTATATCATGATGCCTGACACAGCAAAACTTAATATCACCTTGATGTACTCTTTCCCTTGACATCTAAAACCTTCATATGGCTTATAAACGGAAGCCCAGGTGTTGGTCGTACCAGTCATGGGAACACTGGCTTATGGCATCTAAGGGACAGGTCATTTATGGGTGGGTCAGAGTTTTTTGATGCACAAATGTACTAAAACAATGAGGGGGCATGGGTGGCCTAGTTGTCTAAGGCGCCACGATTGGCTGTGGAGAGTTGCATCCTTTGGGCATGCCAGAAACCTATGATTGTGGGTTCGAATTATGTTCGCCCCGATTATGTTTCTAGGTTTGTCAGCACCATACCTGTGCTCGTGGGTTTCACCGAAGTGGTAAACGTCTGAGACCTGCATCACTTCGGGCTCTTCTCCCACATTAAGCTGACATGCCGCGATATAACTGGAATACCGTTAAAAGCGGTCTTAAACCCAACTCACTCACTAAAATAATGACTTTCCCCAAATGCTTGTCATATTTTTGGATGACCCTCCCATGTCTTAATCCAAAAAATTCATGTCCCTCCCTGAAAAGACAAAATGAAAAAAGCATTAGATATTTTATCATAAAATGTGAATTCTTTCACGACCCTCCCTAAATATGTGTAATATTTCATATTGCCCCCTAGAGACTGTCATACTTTTGGGGGACCCTCATTATGATTTCCTCTGACCCCCCCTAAAATAAAATAAATGACCGGTCCCTGTCGGCCTATGCTCGCCTCCTACTATGTGTTTTGTTTACTTCTGTGACTTGGGTGTTGTGCACTAGGGCTGGGACGGGTCCAAATTTACTACCCGGGTACCCACCACCCTATTACCCGACCCTACCCGGGTACCCGCTGTAGATATCTAGAGATAGGTACAAACTGTCCGATTTAGAAAAGTTTTACCGTAGCCCTGGCAAAATGTATTTAGATGCACGTGTAAGACGATCCGCTCATGCATACACTGAAGTTTAATGCATGAAGTTTTATCTTTATTCAAACATATAAAAGTCACAAGAAATGTGATATTAGTGACTTATAGTGTAACCATAGAGTTTTAGATAATTTTTTACATCAAACAATATATATCACGTGACTAACTACGGGTCCGGGTAGTCCTGTACGTACCCGGGTCCTACTCAGGACCCACCCGACCAAGGTACCTGAGTTACCCATCCCAGCCCTATTGTGCACACATCCCTTTTCAATATCATAGATCTGCCTCTGCAATATCTTGTTTAGCAGAAGTGTGGTAGCTCCTTGTCCCATGGTAAGATGATCTTTTCACTTGCCATGTTCATGCTGAGTTCCCTTCACAAGTTAGAGTGAGCTTGTATAGTGGAAGAAAGCACAAATTAAGAATGACATGTTGTGCTGACAAATCATAGGTATTTATGAGATTCAAAACCCATGATCAGCATACCCTTGCTTGACCAAGGGACACAACTCTCCAAAGCGAATTGATGTGCCTCAGACTACTGGGCCAGTATTCTCTCCACTGTCAAGAATAACCATCTCTGAAGACTTCAAATTTGCATTTCATTATGGTTTGAATACTGCTTGTGCCAATATTCAAGCAACTTCTCATCCAGGGTAACTAATACCCATAGTAGTCTAGTGGGACATCAATCAGTTCTTCCAGGAGTGAGTGAGTGAGTTGTGTTTAACGCCGCTTTTAACAGTATTCCAGTCATATCACGGCGTGTCAGCTTAATGTGGGAGGAAAGCCCCAAGTGATGCAGGTCTTAAATGTTTAGCACTTCGGTGAAACTTATGAGCACGGGTATGGTGCTGACAAACCTAGAAACATAATCGAGGCGAACCGGGATTCCAACCCACAATCATAGGTTTCTGGCGTGCCCAAAGGGACGCAACTCTGCACAGCAAATTGCGGTGCCATAGATGACTGGGCCACCCGTGCCCCCAGTTCTTCCAGGAGACAAACGAACGATCTCAACAATGGTCCAACCAACCCTCATAATCAGACCATTCATGTAATAACATTATACTAAAAATAAATAGAGCCACAGGGATCTGGATCATTATCATGATTATCAATTAGGATTAATCAGAGATACAGAAGTAAGCAAGGAAACATGTACATTTCATCACTGACAAAGTCATGCTAAGCCTCTCTAGACATAACAAAAGTGACAAATTGAGAATGTGAGCCCACCTTACAATTTAGCTTATAATTTGGTATGTCAGCCTTTAATATTAACACAGACAAATCATCAACACTACACAATGACATGACTCCATATGATCCTTCAGGTAAGGTGAGCTACAAGAAAATGTAAACAAATCAACCAGACAAAATGCCGTTACACATTAGCAATCTGTCATCAGTTACGTTATGTTACTCGTTTCCTTAGGCCTTATATTAATTAGCTTGTTTACAAAGCTGACGTAAAAATTTGAAATTATAAATGGCAAAATGAAAAAAAAAGAAAAACAATCTTAAATTTGTGTAGGCCAACTGTGAAGTCTTGTCTTAGGAACATGTAAACTTATCATTTATAGTTGTCTGAGAGGACAAAAACAGAACTATTCTCAAACTGATGCAGCGATAGAAACTAACACCTTGAGTCCACTAGTCCTTATAATGATAACAATTAGCAAAACCCTTAAAATGGCAAATTTGTACTCGTCCTTATGATACCTTTACTATTGGGAAGTTAGGTAAGGATGATAGGATTAGTACCAATTTCTATCACTGATTTCTATCGCTACCATGCCGAAACCAGTGTCAAACCATCAAGTTAAACCTCCCCAATACTTGTTCATTCATTAATAGTTAGTTAATTTGGAAGTTGAAATTTTTTTTATATTTCTTATTTGAACTATTTAAAACTAAATAAAAAAGAAACTGGATCTTATGGAAGGACACAAGATCATCTAAGAGAGAAGTGTGATGTACCAATGCATTAAAAAACTACTCTGCTGTGAATGCCTACTGATGTTTTGATTCATATTTCAATTCCGTATGGATTTAACAAAAGTAATATTTACAAAGTTGATCAATACTACAGCCTGCTATCTACTTTGGCTATCTTCACGTTACTGCCTATCATGAAACACAATGCTAAATCTTTCTGAGTACCGTAATCAACGTAATAAGCGCCCAGGGCGCTCTCAAAATAAGAAATAGGGGGCTCTTTTTAGAATATCATTTTGGTGGGAAAAAAAAACAGAGTTGAAAGATAAATTTTGTGGTTTATGCTGTCAGTCTGAAATGTTTATGTACGACAGATATATTTTTCAAAATTAAATGCCCATAATTAGGGGGGCATATAACACATAAGTGCGTATTATACGCGAATAAATAAGTCTTGTGTACATTCATCAATCGGAAGGGGTGCTAATTGGGATTGTTCACTAGCCAATATCTTAGCAAATGTCGCCATGGGCGCTTATTACAGCGGGGCGCTTATTACGTTGAATACGGTAATACAATTAGACCTAGCTGTTATCATGGTTATCATGTTACACAATTACCAATTTCATGTTTTTAAACATAAACTGATCACGAGAAACATCCTCCTGTCACAGAATTTTATACAAAAAAGAATCCTGGAACAAAAATTAAGTTTAGCAGTACATATCTTACAAGGAAAGCTGATCATATCATCAAGTTGCACTTGAACTAATCGTAAAAGAGGTAGTGCACCAGGAAATATCATTCCTAAATTGTCTTTTAAAAATGAATGTCTAGTAGACGGAAGATCGAGGAGTGTACATGAACGTACAACTTGGTCAGCTCAACAATGCAGTTTAGCGGACGCAGATTACATAGAGCTAAACGGGTCAGGTTACCCCAAGCTCTATCTTTAGCCTATGGATCCCCTTTCCGATCAAGCACCCCTTCACGATCCTTAGGGCTGATTCTTAGGAATGGTCTATACTTTATGATCAAGCACCCCTTCACGATCCTTAGGGCTGATTCTTAGGATTGGTCTATACTTTATGATCAAGCACCCCTTCACGATCCTTAGGGCTGATTCTTAGGGGTGGGCTATACTTTATGACCAAGCACCCCTTCACGATCCTTAGGGCTGATTCTTAGGGGTGGGCTATACTTTATGATCAAGCACCCCTTCACAATCCTTAGGGCTGATTCTTAGGATTGGTCTATACTTTATGATCAAGCACCCCTTCACAATCCTTAGGGCTGATTCTTAGGATTGGTCTATACTTTATGATCAAGCACCCCTTCACGATCCTTAGGGCTGATTCTCCGGGGTTGGCTATATTTTATGATCAACACCCCTTTACAATCCTTAGGGCTGATTCTTAGGGGTGGGCTATACTTTATGATCAAGCACCCCTTCAGGATCCTTAGGGCTGATTCTCAGGGGTGGGCCATACTTTATGATCAAGCACCCCTTTACAATCCTTAGGGCTGATTCTTAGGGGTGGGCTATACTTTATGATCAAGCACCCCTTCACGATCCTTAGGGCTGATTCTTAGGATTGGGCTATACTTTATGATCAAGCACCCCTTCACGATCCTTAGGGCTGATTCTTAGGGTAGGGCTATACTTTCCGGTGAAGCACCCCTTTACAATCCTTAGGGTGAGGCACCCCTTTACAATCCTTAGGGTGAGGCACCCCTTTACAATCCTTAGGGTGAGGCACCCCTTTACAATCCTTAGGGTGAGGCACCCCATTACAAACCTTATAGTTAGTTGTGAGGTATGGTTTGGGTTAGCAATCTCCTTCAATGAATTAATCCGATGTAATTTGAGGAGACTGTTCAAGTTTTGTGCATTAAGGTATAAGGTGCTGATGACTTGGTGAAAAAGCACTAAATATTTGTGAGAGCGCCCGTGGTCCTGTGGTTGGTTTATTAGACTAACTCATTAGCCTAGCTTATCTTCAGGCTGTCAATGTGAATTCAACCCAAAACACACCACTAATTGAAATCCGAAAATGTGCGCCCCGTAAAGTGCACTTGTCTACATTCCGCTATTGGCAAGTGCAGTTCTCGAGTTCACTATTTGTTAAAAAAATTACAAAAACACATTTTCAATTAACTATTTGCTTGATCTGTGTGACACTCTGTCCTTTGTCCAGCAGAAGAGTCTTTGGGTAATAACTAAAAGAGAGAACAGATATCAGTACAGCCCGACTAACCGACTTGCATGCACAAGATGCACATCAAGATTCTTCAACAAATGAATGGGTGAGTATGGTTTTATGTCGCTTTTGGCAATATTCCAGCAATATCATGGTGAGGGACACCAGAAATGGGCTTCACACATTGTACCCATGAAGGGAATCGAACCCAGGTCTTCAGCGTGACAAGCAAATGCTATAAAAACTACGCTATCCCACTGCCCCTTCTGTAACAAGTAACAATAATACTTTTTACCAGTATATATCTACTGTGACATGTCATCTGTGTTAACAGTTTACAGAATTCTTCAAATAATTTTCCACACGATGCATTCATTTCCACCTCCATTGTGTGTTTTCTTGTGATCCTGCAATTCGCCTGGTGTTCCATAGGCCTTGTCACACTGATTACATTTGTGGGCTTTGTCTGCGCTGTGACACCTCATGTGTCTATCCAGGTCAGCTGACCGTGAAAATGCTTTCTCACATTCGCTACACGGATAAGGCTTCACTCCACTGTGACACCTCATGTGTCTCCTCCGATTGCCTGATGTCGTGAAAGCCTTGCCACACTCGCTGCAGGGGTAGGGTTTAATTCCAGTGTGACTCCTCATGTGTGTCTTCAAGGTATCGGATGTTGCAAAGGATTTCTCACATTGTCCACACTGGTAAGGTTTTTGTTTTGTGTGACACATCATGTGAGTTCGCAGACTACCTGCTTTTGTAAATGAATTCCCACACACCCCACACTCAAAAGGTTTGACGCCGCTGTGACTCTTCATGTGCAGCTGAATGCCGACCAGGTGCGCGAACGCCTTCCCACACTCACAACAAAAATAAGGCTTGACAACGCTGTGAAGCCTCAAGTGGATCTGCAGACTGAAAGCGCTTGTAAATGCTTTCCCACATTCTTTACAGAGATGAGATTTGATTCCGGTGTGACTCCCCATGTGCCTGTCCAGGTCAGTGGTCCGTGCAAATGCTTTCCCACACTCTGTACACTGATGAGATTTGGCTTTGCTGTGACCATGGTAAGACTGCATATGTGTCCGCAGGCCCCCTGGCTGGGTAAACGATTCACCACAGTCACTACACTGATAGGGAGTCATTTCGCTTAATTGGGTACATATTCCCTCGCATCCAGCATCTAAGTCTGCTTCATTGTCACACTCGTCCTGTTCCTGTAGATCGTCGGTTTGTGTACAAGCTCCCTCACATTCTGTATCTATGTCCGTTGTTGTATCACTTTCACACTCCATCTGCTTCTGAGGATCAGTTGTTTGGGTACGTGCTTCCTCACATATACTTTTCCCATCTGTGTCTGTGACATGGGTACTGGTTTGGGCTTCACTTGGCGCAGCCATGACAGAGTTTGAAGCTGATGCACGCAGAGCTGTCACCTTTCACACAAGCGATGTCTTCAGGTTTAGTATTTGAGCTCCACACCTACAAGTGTTGTATATCTGGAAAGGATATCAGAATGAGGCAAGGTGAAATTGGGTTTGACAACTCATTCAACATTTTAGCACTTATACAGGGATGTGCATGCACGTGTGCGAGTGATTCAAAATCAACGTTGTTTCAGCATTATTTCAGCCATATACACTGGTATTGTGATGTGTCACGCACGTGTGAGGTATTGTGAAATGGGGTTAACGTTGCATTCAAGATTATTGCACTAATATAGTGAGGTGCATGCATGTGTGTGTGGCTGCTTGTAGTAGTTGAACTAGTCTAGATTAATGCCGATTTTATGGTGCTAAAGTAAGAAGAGTTCTATGGATGAACAACTTCTTTATTACATCGTCCATAGAACTCGTCTTACTTCATCACACCAACTTCTAAATGCCACTCAAAGAAGTTTATAGTGCTAGCCCACTGAGATTCCACGCCACATTTTAACATGAATATCCCACACAGACAAACTATACTGACTCCGAGCCGACGAGTCTTTGTTTAGCCCTTCAATGTACGTGGGGTACATATCTGTAGTACCCTTGCCAACAAACACCCCTTCAGGATAACTAACATTCTGTACTAACAAACTCGTAGGCCAGAATATTAATTAGTTCTACATGGTCCTGTGGTTAAAATACTTTGAAGTAAACAGTTTTATTTATAAATTAACCAAATTAACATCTACAAATCAAAACATTTCGTTATCTTATTTGTCACATATTTATTAACTCAAATAATCTCTGAAATGAAGTTTACCAATATGATTCAAATCATTATTACTATGATACTTATTTGGAAGTTTAATTTGGTTTGGTTTGTTGACATAATTATGATCTATCAACCAATAAAATTAACAGCGTGCATTTGGTCGCGTCAGGGGAGATAATTCATGATAGACAAGGACAAAACAAACCCCTGAAATTATTTTGCTGTGTAGGCAATTAAAAAAAGAGCGATATTTGTGAGAAGCATAACGATAGATAGACAAATCACGAAATATCCATTTTAGTACAAAATACACATTTCGTGATACAGAGAGCACGATGAGACAGAGACATGTGCCCCTGGCCGTGATCTCGTTACATTCCACAGCACCTAGCGGTATCATATTCCTTCTCGACCGTTTCCGAGGCTTTTCAAAAGTCTGTACACTCTTACCTCGGCGAGAAACAGCTCTAGGTCAGGTAAACAAGCGGGAAGTTATATGAATCTGCAAGTAATTTGGCTATGACCAGCCTTTTCGTTTTTTTCTCTCATTGTCGTCTTCGGAAATGAGTGGTTATCAAAGGGACATCACTCCATGTGGTTCATGCACATTGATATTTCTGGGGACCCAAGATATAGCTATATGAGTTCGACCCCCACTCGGTCATACTTTTTTTAAATGTTGTAATAAATAAATTGTAAAACAACAACACATGATTCCGATTTTCCCCAACGAGCGTTGTTTTATTCCGTCGACTGAATTTTATGTTTTCACCACAAATAGAATTGTGCATACAACTTACTGGCGAGATTGGTAGCACGAACATGCTCTCCCCAACCCCACCCGACCTAAAAAAGGAAAAAGAAGAAAGAAAAGAAAATTAAGAAAGAAAGAAAACATGCTTTCTCATATCCTCATGTTCCAAAATGAAATCCGTAAACAATACAGTTTGAAAGTCTACTGAACTTTGTCATATTATTTAGTAATATTACACTTCACTTTCAATTGCTTGTCATTAATCAGAGTTAAGGACAGTTGGGTTTCAGTGATTACATTGGCTGCCCGTATGAATTGTAAATGTATTGGTGAATTAGGAATGGAAAAATTACACATTAGGAGCTTAAACACATATGTAAGAGAAAAATAGAAAACAAAAACATATCATTAAAACATAACTAGTAATATGTTTTAACAACAATGACTTCCTGAAACATGTGTTACCGTTTTAAAGGAAGAGTGAGTGAGTGAGTATGATTTTACACCGCTTTTAGCAATATTCCAGCAATATCACGGCGGGGGACACCAGAAATGGGCTTCACACATTGTACCCATGTCGGAATCGAACCCTTTTCAAAGTAATAGTTACATTATTGTAATATTATTTATTATGAACTAGGTCAGTGGAGACATGCAGATATTGTTAGAACTTAAACCCACAATTTTGTGAGTACAGTTATTATTAAACATGAATCATACCTCCCTAATACCATACGTACTGTATGTTTACTGCTGTAGCCTGATAGTGAGTGGGTGAATATGGTTTTACGCCGCTTTTAGCAATATTCCAGCAATATCACGGCGGGGGACACCAGAAATGGGCTTCACACATTGTCTCCATGTCGGGAATCGAACCCAGGTTTTCGGCGTGACGAGCGAACGCCTTAACCACTAGGCTACCCGACCGCCCTTGTAGCCTGATACGTTATCATTATACATTAGACAAAGACTTGGTTTCTTAAGAAGATTTTTTTTATACATCTATCCGACAATTACTCATATTATATAGTTTGCCTCTCTGCCGACTAACACAAACGTTTTTAGTGCAACAATTTACGGTTAGGAATGTTTTACAATATATTTTCATAATTAATTATGCATTTCGTATGTACACATATAATTATAAACGTGCGAGATAAAGATAAGGTTTTCTTTTAAACTTTGTTACATAGATTTACAACTATTTCTCATCCCCATGTAACCTTCTAAAACCAAACACAAATAAAGCACAGCACATGGCCAAACGTACCGCGCGCAAGAGGTGAGGTGAGGTGAAATGGGGTTTCACGTCGCGTTCAAGATTATTGCACTTATATAGCGACGTGCATGTACGTGTGTGTGTTTGTGTGGCTGCTTGTACTAGTCTGGACTAATGCCGATTTATAGTGCTAGCTCACTGAGATACCCATGTCGCAGTTTAACACGAATACCCCACACAGTATACTGACTCCGAGCCGACCAGTCCTTGTTTTAGCCCCTTGATGCCGAGCGCCAGACAGGGTAACAACAAGTACCATCTTTTAACGTCTTTTGGTATGACGCGGTCGGGGATCCGAACCTTCCGCTCTCTGGGCGGACGCTCTACCACTAGACCACGGAGGCGGTCTACGCGCGCAAGACTATTGTAGGCCTATGTTAAAGTATGGGAGTTACGGTCATCTACGCGCTAAGATCGCTTTGTGTAAAAGGGCCCTGCAGACCCACCCAGTGTGGATGAGGATTTCTAAGGAGTATTAAACGTCTCCTGATATGAGACTGTCGATGCCCTTATCTATAAAATCAGACATATGGATTCGATTAACCAACAGCTATGGATTCTGGGTCACACATTAACTACATGTAGTTCGTCGCAGGAGTAGGCTGAGAGAGACTCTGGTTACCATAAAAGTGGATCAAGATGGACTGATACCCGGATTCCTAGATTGTTAGAATGTTAAAATTCAAGAGGGGGCACGGGTGGCCCAGTCGTCTAAGACGCAGCAATTCGCTCTGCAGAGTTACGTCCCTTGGGCACGCCAGAAACTTATGATTGTGGGTTCGAATCTGATTATGATTCTAGGTTTGTTAGCACCATACCCGTGCTTGTGGGTTTCACCGAAGTGGTAAACGTCTGAGACCTGCATCATTTCGGGCTTTCCTCCCACATTAAGCTGACATGCCGCGATACAACTGGAATACTGTTAAAAGCGGTGTTAAACCCAACTCACCCACACTCAAATTCATGAGGAGCTTGTCACCACCCAGCTGTTGATGTTCAGTCAATTCTAATGGATGTAAAGGCAACATCTTCTCTCCCAAGTGCGAACCAAGGCAGTATGGGAGCAAACCAGGTTTGAGATGATTCAACCTGCCTCAGCGACTCGTCTAAGTTACTGCTTGTGCCTGTTGCCTAGTGTTGTTGCCTGAGGTGGTTGTGGCAGATACCCATTCTACTAGACGTATTATGTCGTATTTATTAAATATTGGTTACATGTTTTACGCCCACATATACATGGCCTTCTGAGTGAGTGAGTGACCGGGTGGGGTTGAGGTGTGTGTTTTTGAGTGAGTTAGTGAGTGAGTGTGTGTGTGTGTGTTTGAGTGAGTGAGTGAGTGAGTGAGTGAGTGAGTGAGTGAGTGTGAGTGTGTGTGTGTGTTTGAGTGAGTGAGTGTGTGTGTTTGAGTGTGTGTGTTTGAGTGAGTGAGTGTGTGTTTGTGTGTGTGTTTGAGTGAGTGAGTGTGTGCGTGTGTGTTTGAGTGAGTGAGTGGGTGACCGGGTGGGGGTGAAGTGTGTGTTTTTGAGTGAGTTACTGAGTGTGTGTGTGTGTGTGTTTGAGTGAGTGAGTGAGTGTGTGTTTGAGTGAGTGTGTGTTTGAGTGAGTGAGTGTGTGTTTGAGTGAGTGAGTGAGTGAGTGGATATCGTTCTTCAGCTTAAGCAAAAGCGGCTCCATCTACGTCATGAATTAATTTAAAGACTGGTACCAAGTGTTTTAAAATTCAAAATTGAATTATATATAATAACCGTTATAGAAAATACTTAACGTAAACCATAACTTAATTTCATATTAGAAATTTGTTTTTTTAGTTGGATATCTCAGGGAGCTGGTAATGAAGAAACATCTATCTTTGTCTGGAAACGTATCCTTGATTGTGCTAAAAATAAATAATTGCATTCACTTCTCATATTCAAACAATAACTTCTCCAGTCTGGTTCCCTGGGTATGCTGCGCTGGCGCTACACTACCAGGCTGTAAGTTCTCTTTTATTTAACCATAAAATATAAAAAAAAACACCTTCAGTTTTAGTCGTATGTCCAAAATATTAATGCACTTCACGATAGAAAGGTTTGGCTAAATATGTGTCATGGATATAATACATCTGGTGTTCAAAACGTATGTAAAGGTAAATTGATTGTAGGTGACTGATTCAGACACTCACTACAAAGTTTTATCAAACAACCACGTCCACGATATGATGTCTATCATTTATTGTAAAAGATTTAAGAATATGTTTCATGTGCCAAATTATGCTCGGACAATACTTAAAAGAACCCCCAAATTTATTCAGAAATTATAATATGTTAAGAAAGTACGTGAAATTCACTCGTCATAGCTAAGTCAATATCTGGTCCATGACCCGTGAGCATCGATGCCGGCATAAAACACCTGGGTATAATGAAAATCAACGCTGGATTACCTCCTTTGGTATTGTTAAAAGACGCGAATCAGCATGCTCTGCAGAGTTTGGTTGGTTGGCTGGTTGTTTTCCGCCGCACTCAGCAATATTCCAGCTAATTTACGGCGGTCTGTAAATAACCGAGTCTGGACCAGACAATCCAGGGATTAATATCATGAGCATCGATCCGCGCAATTGGGATCGATGACATGCATCAACCAAGTCAGCGAGCCTGACCACCCGATCCCGTTAGTCGCCTTTTACGACAAGCATAGTCGCCTTTTACGACAAGCATGGGTTGCTTGAGACCTATTCTACCCCGGAACTTCACGGGCCTCTGCAGAGGTACCAATGTGGACGGCCAACTCACTCAACAACACAAGACCCGAGTGAATTAACAGTCTGTTGTGTAGTGAGTGAGTGAGTATGGTTTAACACCGCTTTCAGCAACATTCCAGCAACATCACGGCGGGGGACACCAGAAATGGGCTTCACACATTTTACCCATGTCGGGAATCGAACCCGGGTCGTCGGCGTGACGAGCGAACGCTTTAACCACTAGGCTACCCGACCACCCCTGTTGTGTAGACAGCCACAGAATGTTTATATAATCAGTCAACACTAGAACGCTTACAATCAATTATTAGAGAATGTTTACACTCATTTATAGTTAAGCAATTAGTTTAGTAAGAATAATAGCTTTCCAGTTGCCACGAATGCGTGGTACCTGTGTTTTGATAAGGGTGGGTGAGTGAGTGAGTGAGTGAGTTTGATTTTACTCCGCTTTTAGCAATATTCGGGCAATATCACGGCGGGGGACACCAGAAATGGGCTTCACACATTGTATCCATGACGGAAATCGAACCCAGGTTTTCAGCCTGACGAGCGAACGCTTTAACCACTAGGCTACCCCACCGCCTGTATTCGACAAGAATTACACCATGCCATGTGACTGGTATTGCATGACTACTATTTATTTTAATAATTGCACATCTCTTCCTGGTTCTCAAACCAGAGGTGAGGTGAGGTGAGGTGAGGTGAGGTGAGGTGAGGTGAGATGAAATGGTGTTAAACATCGCATCCAACATTATAGCCACGTGCATGCCACGTGCATGCATTTGTGTGTGTGGTTGCTGTGACTGATGCCGATTTTATAGTGCTAACACACTTAGATACCATTTAACATATATAACCCACTCAGACACAGTATACTGACTCCGAGCCGACCAGCCCTGTTTTAGCCCCTTAATGGAGAGCGTCAGACAGTGTAACATCAAGTACCATCTTTTAACTTCTTTTGGTATGCACGGACAGGGATTGAACCACAGAGGCGTTAATGCCGAGCATCAGACAGGGTAACAACAAGTACCATCTTTTAACGTCTTTTGGTATGCACGGACAGGGATCGAACCACGGAGGCGTTAATGTCGAGCATCAGACAGGGTAACAACAAGTACCATCTCTTAACGTCTTTTGGTATGGAGGGACAGGGATCGAACCACGGAGGCGTTAATGCCGAGCGTCAGACAGGGTAACAACAAGTACCATCTTTTAACGTCTTTTGGTATGCACGGACAGGGATCGAACCGCGGAGGTGGGGGAAGTAGTTATGTCACAGAGGCTGGAACATGCAGGTTGCCATGGACCTTCCATCTTAGCATATCAGCACTGCACTTCACCGCTACAGTTAACAATATTTTAGCTATATGATAGTGGTCCGCATAATAAGACAATCCAGTGATTTACACCATGATCACAGTTCATCAGATTTGCTCACATCCATGTAGTGTGTCTGCATGAATACCTCAACGATTTTCTGTTGGACAATCACGACGATCAGCTTCTTAAAACACAACCTTCCTCGTACAACTACTGTCTCATCTAGGTTTCCTGTTCGTCTGGAAAACAAGCCAGTCCAAGACATCATTTATATTGGTGCCAACTTTACAGGGAAATCCAATGTCCACCGGGGGATCGGAAGAAAGAGAACTTAAGGATGTCAACTTCTTTATTTTGAGGAACACAACGTTTTGGAGTATGTGCTTACTCCTTCATCATGGGAATTATATATATATATATATATATATATATATATATATATATATATATATAAAATGGCTGGCATTGCCGATCACATATCAGTGCCAATTAACGATTGACTTCCCTTTTGAAATTTCCACCTTTGTTATCGAAGTATTTTCTCTGAAACGTTGTGTTCCACAAAATAAGGTAGATGACTTCCATAAATTCTCTTCCTTAAGTATCACTTCCAAATGCCATCCAAAGATTTCACCGGAGCATCGTTACCTGAACACAATGTGGATGGTCCCACTGTGGCAGATTGGCCCAGCCACACTCTATGATGGTGGATGTCATTGCAGACAGGACATAACTTACAGGGGAAAACTTGATTGGTCCCATACATACTAGTGGTAGCTGTCATCTAAAGGCGTTGGTGTTTTATGTTTTATCACTGTAATAACATTTCCGTTTGTTCCAGGATAGTCTGCTCCCTAAACTACCATTCAAACTACAAACCCATCATTGAGCATTTGTTAGTATTGACTAGTCCTGTTCAATGGTTTCGACTCTTGTCAATATTAATGATTTGCTAAAACAAGTTTGGAATATAGGGATTCTCGATAAAAATATTGGCCCCTAGCAACACAAGAAAGAGTGAGTGAGTATGGTTTTATGCCGCTTTTAGCAATATTCCAGCAATATCAGGGCGGGGGACACCAGAAATGGTCTTCACTTTTTACCAAGTCGGGAATCGAACCCGGGTCTTCGGTGTGACGAGCGAACGCTTTAACCACTAGGCTACCCGTTGCCCCTAAGAGGTGAAGAAAGTGGAAGGGGTGATCAGGCTCATTGGCTTGGTTGGCTGCATGTCATGGTATTCTAACTACCTGGAGCGACAGTCTCACCTTGTGTGCGAAATAAAAACTAAAGCCTAATGTTTGTGACATGATCACAAATATATTGTTTGGAAATGTTCGTCTTAAGATTTCATATTTAGTGGTGCTGAATCATCCTTGATGTATTATAGCTAAATTATGTTTTGATACATACCCTGGACGTGAGAAACACGTGGAGCGTTTGCTATAGAGATTGAGTCTGTGACGTCATCTCCGAACTGGTGAATGGGTATTAATCAAAACAGAGTGAGTGAGTTTGATTTTACGCCGCTTTTAGCAATATTCCAGCAATATCACAGCGAGGGACACCAGAAATGGGCTTCACACATTTTACCCATGTCGGGAATTGAACCCGGGTCTTCGGCGTGACGAGCGAACGCTTTAACCACTCGGCTACCTGACCGCCCCCTAATCAAAACTGAAAAAATAAAACCATACATAAATACATACATAAATAAATACATACATATTCTCTAAATATATTTCCTTGTAACAACATAAACATGATAAATGCAGACAAATTTTCAGTTTATTCATATGACATCCATGACACATATAATACATATATGCATTCTACAAGTACAGCCAGTTAGAGATCTTTCTCAATCATCAATAGTAAAAATAAAACAAACATCTGATAATGTTTACAAATATCAACATAAATAAACTGCTACAAAATCGACACTCATTGTTGGCACAAGTATTTTTGTAAGCCCATAATTTTGAAGCATATTGACACTGTTTATGACACAAATACCATAATTGTCCTACTTGTCATAAAGACTACACATATTTTTTGTTGGTTTACTGATCCACCAAACCTTAAGCATTGAATACTGAGCACATAAAAAATGAAATAAATCAGAATGGCAAGATTCTTCTTATACACCACCAACAGTAAAAATTGCTTTGACAATAAATACATTTTCAAGGGACTAATATGACAACAAATACAAAATTCCAACAATCAATCACTTTTGTTTCATTGCCTCATTTTAAAGTCATTAAATCATAAAAAAAATGGCATAAGGTCATCACTTGACTGATCTGAAAAGCAAGTTCTGCCCCGGAAATTAAAAATGAACGACGGACAGATGGACGGTCAAACAGACATGTTGGTCCCGATTTTCAAAACGAGGTAAACAGCGATCAACATGTCCGTTGAAACATTTATTAGAGCCTGATGATGGAAAACGCATTCAATATGTTTTGTTTTTCTTCTACGTATTGAATTACGGCCTACAGCAAGTGTGAGCTAACTTTCCTCATCATAATGAAAACATGTCTGATTGTCGACAATGCCAATTCCAGATGGAAATATTAAGCATTATGTAATTCACTATGCAATTCACAGACATGTACCTAATTAAAAGTTTCCATCCTGCTTGAAACATTGCATACGACAATTTCACACCGATGCGGCCTTCAAAGCTCGCATGCACTGCAATCACAAAGGTTACAGAGCGTCCGACAAATTCTCTCTCTTAGGATGAACGTTGAAATACTCATACAAACTCTGGATAATCCTTTTTTTAATTCCAGGAAGCAGTCACCGCTATCGCCAATGTCTTCAAGTGAATCTTCATTTTCTCCCCTAAGTGCCAAGCCTATCATGTATGTAAACAGAGACCCTAACTGGACAGTGAAAATGTATCTGCTGTTCAGTAATCTTAACCAGGAAAGCTCTTGTTCAAGGCAAACGTCTTACTCCGGATGCCAAAAAGGAAGTTGTGCATAAGATTGTTGAGACTGTGAGACAGAAAACATGTCATGCAATGACGCCACCAATATGCAGTGAGTGAGTGAGTTTGATATTATGCCGCTTTTAGCAATATTCCAGCAATATCAGGGGGGGGGGACACCAGAAATGGGCTTCACAAATTGTACCCATGTCGGGAATCGAACCCGGGTCTTCAGCGTGACAAACAAACGTTTTAACCACAAGGCTACCCAACCGCCCCCCAGCAATGTGCAGAGAATGGTGGCTAAATACCCTGAGAGTCTGCAGGACAAGATTGAGGAGAGCATTGTGGACAGTGGGTATGAAACAATTTTGAATAAACTTCTGAATCTGAACTGTGGAAATTCTAAAATGTGTCTGTCAGCAAAGAAACGTCCCCTGCAGACAACTGAAAATAGATCTGGTTGTGATGAACCACAAAATGGTGACAGAACAGGCATGAAGAAAGATTCTTATGGCTGTGAAAAAATGCATGCTTTAAGTAGCATTAGTTAAAGAAAAGGACGTGGAACCACCCAGAGATGCCTTGAGTGCAATGTAAGTTCCACATCTACTGAAAGGGGTATGGAACAGATGTAGACACACATGGCATCAACTTCTGCTTTGCAGAGGAGGGACATAAAGGATGCCATGTCAATGGTGGATCTAAAAGCTTCCTGGCCTTTTTATTTAGTATTCCCTGTTGTAGAAGTTAGTTATGTGCAGACAGTTGTTCTCTGAACCACTGTAATCAGACAATAGTGAATGGATGTTTCTCTTTAGAAATACAGGAATCTGTCCAAATCAGACTGTAAAATTGGTGAAAACGGGACTTTTTCCCTGGTCAGGCAATATTTTTTGGTCAGGCAATACACTGCCTAGGAAAGAACAACTCGTGGTGTGTATAAACAGTTGTGAACATATCAAAGTCCTATACACTGGCTATCTAAGTCTGAGAGAAGACTGAGTGAGTGAGTGATTTGGGTTTAACACCACTTTCAACAGTATTCCAGTTATATCACGGCGTGTCAGCTAAATGTGGAAGGAAAGCCCGAAGTGATGCAGGTCTCAGAAGTTTACCACACCGGTGAAACCCACGAGCATGGGTATGGTGCTGACAAACTTAGAAACATAATCAGAGCGAACTGGGATTCAAACCTACAATCATAGGTTTCTGGCGTGCCTAAGGGATGCAACTCTGTACAATGAACCATGGCCCTCAGAGAGAAGAAGAAAAGTCTTTTTTTAGCAGGGGTGGTGGGGTAGCCTAGTGGATGAAGTGCTTGCTCATCACGCCAAAGACCCGGGTTCCATTACCAACATGGGTACAATGTGTGAAGCCCATATTTTGTGTCTCCTGACATGATATTGATGGTATATTGATAAAAGTGGCGTAAAACAATACCCACTCACTTTAATTTAAACAACAAACCTATATAACAGAAGCAATGGCAGATGTGGAGAATAAAGAAAAATGATTTGTCAGACACTACATCTGCTGTTGACAAATACATGTTACATCCATGAAGTTTCAAGTTAAAACTGATGATTTTCATACATTCCCAAAGATAAATAAATTATATTTTCCCACTTGCCCGGGACTTTAGCATCACGGATCGGGAAAGTTGGGCATACTAGTGAGTGTGTGAGTTGGGTTTAACGCCGCTTTTAACAGTATTTCAGTTATATCACGGCGTGTCAGCTTAATGTGGGAGGAAAGCCCTAAGTGATGCAGGTCTCAGACGTTAACCACACCGGTTAAACCCACGAGCACGGGTATGGTGCTGACAAACTTAGAAACATAATCAGAGCGAACTGGGATTCGAACCCACAATCATAGGTTTCTGGTGTGCCCAAGGGACGCAACTCCGCACAGCGAATCGTGGCGCCTTAGACAACTGGGCCCCCCGTGCGCTTTGGGCAAACTAATATAACATCCCTGTATTATGATAGCAAAAACAATCATAATGAAATTGTGTTACAACATGTACAATATGGGATTTAATATGTTCATTGTAATGTTCATTCATAGACTATGTGGAATTCTCATTCAATGCAATTGAGGAAAGAACATACAAGTTTCCTCCCTACAGACTGGCAGGAGGACATTTTGAAATTTCCCAGGATTTCTGTCGGACAGTTTTATAAAACCAAGCAAGCAGGAACTGTTGACTTCAGTAACATCAAGATTTATCATCCCAAACTGGCTCCCACAGGAGATATCGCTTGTGTGAGATGAAGCGATATCTACACTGTAGATATCACTGCAATGACATTGCATCACAATGCTTTGCAGACCATTGTGACGTCATTGGTTACCATGATGTCACAATCAAATGACATCACTAATGGCTCTGCTACTAAAGCTGTTAGCAGTACTTTTTACACTTAAGACACTGCTTATTACTATCGACAAACTGAAAAAGTTGGAAGAATGATGTTGGATGATAAATAAAATCTCACCCTTGTGTCTTTTGATATCAACATGATCAAATATATCAACACTCGTTGATAAAAGTGGAAAAAAATACCCCCACATACTTTTATATAATGTAAATACTGGTACTGCATAAAGCATCAAACAGAATTTTTGTATTTTTTAAGTATTCCTTTTTTACAAAGTAAATTGTATGTGCTTTGGAAATAGGTTTTTGGCCCCTTTAGTACTTAAGACAAAGACTTAGTTACTTTCACATGATAACCTTGAATATATCTTTCAGTTACCATGACAACAGCCTCACATTTGATATCCAGCCATTGCCGAGTTCTGATGAAGATTCCCTGTATAGATATGGAAGTCTAACTCACAGACACACAGGTAATAAGATTCACATTGTATTATCTTTCAATTCATACTACTCCTATATAATTTCATGTATAATTAGTCAATAATAATAGTCGACTTCTATAGAGCTAAAATCTACACCACTTGGGGTAAGCTAATAGCGCATGACATTTTATGACATGACATTTGGATCATATCTGGCATACCATATCCATCTCAACTCTGTAGGGAGTATTAAAACTATGCTTTGTGAGAATGAATAACAATAATTGATAAAATAGTATCGATATCAATTTTTTAATAACACTTTTCGATTTTTACATATCATTGTTTATTGACAGGCTGTAGACAGTGATGCCACTAAACCCAGCTCACAGCCGGTCACAAGTGATGAAGGTCCTTCGTCAAAACCAAGCACTAGTTACAAGACTTCTGTAAGACACTCAGTTAAATACATCTCTAGTTTGGATGAGGCATTGGAATCTCAGTCAGTCATTCTGAAGAAGAGGCGTAAAAGTAAGTCAATTGAAACCAAGCAATCAGTTGAGTCACAGACAGTCAGTATTCAACAAACCTTCCACAGGACTTCCAGCTGATGACTTGGAGGTTTTCCGAAACCAGAAGTCAACTCAGACAATTTCAAGTGGAACCATCTTTTCATTCAGTAGCCATCTGTTTATTGATGAATTATTCAGCCATGACCCATTTGGATCATCTTGGAATTTCTTAAAGTACATTAATAGATGACAGCTCTTAACTTCCCAAAAATGCAGAAAGAAAAGTGATAAATGAATTTCAAATTGATTTGTTTTCTTTGTCACGGACATTAGGTCATATAGTCTATAGTAATCTGAGGAAAGTTTCAGATTTGGCAAATCATAGCTAGTGACCAAGCAAGAACAAGACATGATCTGTCACCCACCCTCCACATCAGCTATAAACACCTGAAGCTGACAATAGAGGGATGCATGGGCGGACTCCAGTGATGACAGCAGCTGAGAAGGATCAGGAGCAACTCAAAGTGTCTCATAGAAAGTGACCAAGTAAGAACAAGACTCGATCTGTCACCCACCCTCCACACCAGCTATAAACACCAGAAGCTGACAATAGAGGGATGCATGGGCGGACTCCAGTGATGACAGCAGCTGAGAAGGATCAGGAGCAACTCAAAGTGTCTCATAGAAAGTGACCAAGTAAGAACAAGACTCGATCTGTCACCCACCCTCCACACCAGCTGTAAATACCAGAAGCTGACAGTAGAGGGCAACATGGACGGACTCCAGTGATGACAGCAGCTGAGAAGGATCAGAAGAATGTGTTTCATCTGCATGCTGAGCAAAGACATTTGATTGTTGATTAGGAGGTAAATTCCAGATTCCAAATCATAGAAAGTGACCCAGCAAGAACAAGACATGATCTGTCACCCACCCTCCACACCAGCTATAAATACCAGAAGCTGACAGTAGAGGGCGACATGGGTGGACACCAGTGATGACAGCAGCTGAGAAGGTTAAGGAGAAAGGGTTTCAGTGGCTGGAATATCAGGTTGGAAGAGAAACAGTGGGAAACATCTACCACTGGAGAAACGTAAAATCTATTGTCATCTGCTACTGGTAAGAAGAAGGTTTTTGATCTGCATGATAAGCAAAGATCATCTAGAATTCAGGCCTGGGAGCTGTCTGTTCCCAGATATTGAGTCATATTTGAGATATTTGATTGTTGATTGGAAGGTAAATGCCAGATTCCAAATCAAAGAAAAGTGACACAGCAAGAACAAGACATTATCTGTCTCAAACCCTCCACACCAGCTGTAAACACCAGAAGTTGATAGTAGAGGGATGCATGGGAGAACAGCAGTGATGACAGCAGCTGAGAGGATAAAGTGTTTCATCAGCTGGGATATAAGGTTGGAAGAGAAACAGTGGGAAACATATGCCACTGGTATTTGTCACTAAAATAAAGTCATCTGCTACTGGTAAGAAGAAGGTTTTTTATCTGCATGATGAGCAAAGATCATGGAGAATTCAGGCCTGCGAGCTGTCTGTTCCCAGATATTGAGTCATATTTGAGATCTTTGATTGTTGATTGGGAGGTAAGTTCCAGATTCCAAATCAAAGAAAGAGACCCAGCAACAAGACATGATCTGTCTCCCACCCTCCACACCAGCTATAAAAAGCTGAGAGTAGAGGGGTGCATGGATAGACACCAGTGATGACAGCAGCTGAAGCTGACCAGGAGTGAGTGTGTGAGTGAGTGAGTGAGTGAGTTGGGTTTAACGCTGCTTTTAACAGTATTCCAGTTATATCACGGCGTGTCAGCTTAATGTGGGAGGAAAGCCCGAAGTGATGCAGGTTTAAGACGTTTACCACTTCGGTGAAACCCACCAGCACGGGTATGGTGCTGACAAACCTAGAAACATAATCGGGGCGAACCGGGATTCGAACCCACAATCATAGGTTTCTGGCGTGCCCAAGGGACGCAACTCTGCACAGCGAATCGCGGCGCCTTAGACAACTGGGCCACCCGTGCCCCCCTGACCAGAAGGAAGTTTTCTATCTGCATGCTGAGCAAAGATTACAAGGAGCATTCAGGCATGGGAACTGTTTGTTCCCAGATATTGAGTCAGATTGTTGATTGGGTGGCTAACACCTTATACAATAATATAATTATTATTATCAGCATCAAACATAAGGAAGCTATTTGGCAGGACATGAAGTAGAGTTCAAGGGACAATTTATGTTAATATTCAATGTCAGTCTGTTGGACAGACAAGAAACATGTAACAATAAAAGATCATTTGACATCCTTGTCGATTAAGGAGGGATGTAGAAAATGAAGGACTGACAGATGACAGACAACACACAACAAAGGCTCACTTGACTTTTAGTCAGGTGAGCTAAACAGCAAACAAAGTTACAAGAGTTCATAATCCTTGTAGATTCAGAAGACGTGTACAAAATCATGGATTCACAGGTATAAATACCAGTAGAGGGCAGCATGGATAGACACCAGCAATGATGGCAGCTGAGAAGGATCAACAGAAGGTGTTCGATCTGCATGATGAGCAAAGACTACAAGGAGAATTCAGGCCTGGGAGCTGTTTGTTCCCAGATATTGAGTCATATTTGATGTATTTGATTGTTGATTGGGAGGTAAATACCAGATTCCAAATCAAAGAAAGTGACATAGAAAGTGACCCAGCAAGAACAAGACATGATCTGTCACCCACCCTCCACACCAGCTACAAATACCAGAAGCTGACAGTAGAGGGCGACATGGTTGGACAGCAGTAATGATGGCAGCTGAGAAGGATCAACAGAAGGTGTTCGATCTGCATGATGAGCAAAGACTACAAGGAGAATGCAGGCCTGGGAGCTGTTTGTTCCCAGATATTGAGTCCGATTGTTGATTTAGTAGCTATTATCTATTACATAATAATATATTTATTATTATCAGCATCAAACATAAGGACGCTATTTGGCAGGACCTGAAGCGGAGTTCAAGGGAGAACGGCTGTCATGGTAGCAGCTACTGGTAAGAAGAAGGTTTTTGATCTGCATGATGAGCAAAGATCATGGAGAATTCAGGCCTGGGAGCTGTTTGTTCTCAGATATTTAGTCATATTTGAGATATTTGATTGTTGATTGGGAGGTAAATTCCAGATTCCAAATCATAGAAAGTGACCCAGTAAGAACAAGACATGATCTGTCACCCACCCTCCACACCAGCTATAAACACCAGAAGCTGACAGTAGAGGGCAGCATGGGTGGGCACCAGTGATGACAGCAGCTGAGAAGGATCAACAGAAGGTGTTCGATCTGCATGATGAGCAAAGACTACAAGGAGAATGCAGCCCTGGCAACTGTTTGTTCCCAGATATTGAGTATGATTGTTGATTTAGTAGCTATTATCAATTACATAATAATATATTTATTATTATCAGCATCAGACATAAGGATGCTATTTGGTGGGACCTGAAGTAGAGTAAAACATGCAGATAATTCATGCCTGTCGAATGGGACAAGAAACATGTTACAAAAAAAAGCCCACTTGACTTTCAGTCAGGTGAGCTAAAGAGCAATCATAATTACAAGATTTCACATTTCTTTTAGATTCTGGAGAGATGTAAGAGGATCAAAGTAAAAAAGTTACAAGATTTCATATCCCTTGAAGAATCAGAAGAGATGTACAAAATCATGGATTCACAGATGATGGATAACACAACAAAAGCTCACTTGACTATCACTTGACTAAATCGATTGAGTTAGTTTTCAATCTGCCACTGGTGAATGTCACTAGTCTTTCGTCATCTGAAGTAAATTCCAGATTCGGCAACAGACGACGGACGATTTGTGGTTGCTTTAATTAGGCTTTTGACAGGATGCAGAAATGTATAACAGTAGAGGGCGACATGGATAGACACCAGTGATGACAGCAGCTGAGAGGGTTAAGGAGAAAGTGTTTCAGTGGCTGGAATATAAGGTTGGAAGAGAAACAGTGGGAAACATCTGCCACTGGTATATGTCACTAAAATTAAGTCATCAGCTACGGGTCAGAAGAAAGTATTTGATCTGCATGATGAGCAAAGGTCATGGAGAATTCAGGCCTGGAAGCTGTTTGTTCCCAGATATTGAGTCTGATTGTTGATTGGGTGGCTATTATTTATAATATGATAACATAATTATTATCAGCATCGAACATAAGGATGCTATTTGGCAGGACCTGAAGCGGAGTTCAAGGGAGAACGGCTGTCATGGTAGCAGCTACTGGTAAGAAGAAAGTATTTGATCTGCATGATGAGCAAAGATCATGGAGAATTCAGGCCTGGGAGCTGTTTGTTCTCAGATATTGAGTCATATTTGAGATATTTGATTGTGGATTGGGAGGTAAATTCCAGATTCCAAATCATAGCTAGTGACCCAGCAAGAACAAGACATCATCTGTCACCCACCCTCCACACCAGCTACAAACACCAGTAGCTGAGAGTAGAGGGGTGCATGGATAGACAGCAGTAATGATGGCAGCTGAGAAGGATCAACAGAAGGTGTTCGATCTGCATGATGAGCAAAGACTACAAGGAGAATGCAGCCCTGGCAACTGTTTGTTCCCAGATATTGAGTCTGATTGTTGATTTAGCATGTTTAGTAGCTATTATCAATTACATAATAATATATTTATTATTATCAGCATCAAACATAAGGATGCTATTTGGTGGGACCTGAAGTAGAGTAAAACATGTAGATATTCAATGCCTGTCGAATGAGACAAGAAACATGTAACAAAAAAAAGCTCACTTGACTTTCAGTCAGGTGAGCTTAACAGCAATCATAATTACAGAGATTTCACATTTCTTTTAGATTCAGGGGAGATGTAAGAGGATCAAAGTAAAAAAGTTACAAGATTTCATAGCCCTTGAAGAATCAGAAGAGATATACAAAATCATGGATTCACAGATGATGGATAACACAACAAAAGCTCACTTGACTATCACTTGACTAAATCGATTGAGTTAGTTTTCAATCTGCCACTGGTGAATGTCACTAGTCTTTCGTCATCTGAAGTAAATTCCAGATTCGGCAACAGACGACGGACGATTTGTGGTTGCTTTAATTAGGCTTTTGACAGGATGCAGAAATGTATAACAGTAGAGGGCGACATGGATAGACACCAGTGATGACAGCAGCTGAGAGGGTTAAGGAGAAAGTGTTTCAGTGGCTGGAATATAAGGTTGGAAGAGAAACAGTGGGAAACATCTGCCACTGGTATATGTCACTAAAATAAAGTCATCAGCTACGGGTCAGAAGAAAGTATTTGATCTGCATGATGAGCAAAGGTCATGGAGAATTCAGGCCTGGAAGCTGTTTGTTCCCAGATATTGAGTCTGATTGTTGATTGGGTGGCTATTATTTATAATATGATAACATAATTATTATCAGCATCGAACATAAGGATGCTATTTGGCAGGACCTGAAGCGGAGTTCAAGGGAGAACGGCTGTCATGGTAGCAGCTACTGGTAAGAAGAAAGTATTTGATCTGCATGATGAGCAAAGATCATGGAGAATTCAGGCCTGGGAGCTGTTTGTTCTCAGATATTGAGTCATATTTGAGATATTTGATTGTGGATTGGGAGGTAAATTCCAGATTCCAAATCATAGCTAGTGACCCAGCAAGAACAAGACATCATCTGTCACCCACCCTCCACACCAGCTACAAACACCAGTAGCTGAGAGTAGAGGGGTGCATGGATAGACAGCAGTAATGATGGCAGCTGAGAAGGATCAACAGAAGGTGTTCGATCTGCTTGATGAGCAAAGACTACAAGGAGAATGCAGGCCTGGGAGCTGTTTGTTCCCAGATATTGAGTCTGATTGTTGATTTAGTAGCTATTATCTATTACATAATAATATTTATTATTAACAGCATCAGACATAAGGATGCTATTTGGCAGGACCTGAAGTGGAGTTCAAGGGAGAACGGCTGTCATGGTAGCAGCTACTGGTAAGAAGAAAGTATTTGATCTGCATGATGAGCAAAGATCATGGAGAATTCAGGCCTGGGAGCTGTTTGTTCTCAGATATTGAGTCATATTTGAGATATTTGATTGTGGATTGGGAGGTAAATTCCAGATTCCAAATCATAGCTAGTGACCCAGCAAGAACAAGACATCATCTGTCACCCACCCTCCACACCAGCTACAAACACCAGTAGCTGAGAGTAGAGGGGTGCATGGATAGACAGCAGTAATGATGGCAGCTGAGAAGGATCAACAGAAGGTGTTCGATCTGCATGATGAGAAAAGACTACAAGGAGAATGCAGCCCTGGCAACTGTTTGTTCCCAGATATTGAGTATGATTGTTGATTTAGTAGCTATTATCAATTACATAATAATATATTTATTATTATCAGCATCAAACATAAGGATGCTATTTGGTGGGACCTGAAGTAGAGTAAAACATGCAGATAATTCATGCCTGTCGAATGGGACAAGAAACATGTTACAAAAAAAAGCCCACTTGACTTTCAGTCAGGTGAGCTAAAGAGCAATTACAAGATTTCACATTTCTTTTAGATTCAGGAGAGATGTAAGAGGATCAAAGTAAAAAGTTACAAGATTTCATAGCCCTTGAAAATCAGAAGAGATGTACAAAATCATGGATTCACAGATGATGGATAACACAACAAAAGCTCACTTGACTATCACTTGACTAAATCGATTGAGTTAGTTTTCAATCTGCCACTGGTGAATGTCACTGGTCTTTCGTCATCTGAAGTAAATTCCAGATTTGGCAACAGACGACGGACAATTTGTGGTTGCTTTAATCAGTCTTTTGACAGGATCCAGATATGTATAACATGGACATGGACATATGAAAAAAAAGTGCATCTCTTGGGACCCAGAGTAACAATATTCATTGCACCAAATCCTTGACAAGAAATATGAAGGTCCAATAATGGATTATCAAATCTTGCAGTGCAGAACACAAGACCATTTCATTACTTTACAGGACCCTCATATTTCCTGTAACGACTCTTGAAATTCATTATTGGGGGTCCCTGGACCCTTGTTTAGAAGGTCAAGTCAAAACCATGTTCAATATGTGACAGCCACTTTCAGTCAGGCGATCTATAAGTACAAATCAATGCCTAATGTGTGGCATATTTCATGTTCCATTTTTGTCCTCATACAGTGTTTAATGGAGGCCTTGCATTTAATAGAGACACCGGCATTTACTTGAAGCTCAGCATTTAATCAAGCAAATGCAGTAGTTGTGTTTAAGTTCAACAAAAGACAGGTGCGGAAACTCTGGTACGAACCTAAAAGGATTGCCTAGGAACCACAAAATCATGGCATGTTGCATCATTTTGTCCTACCATGAAGAAAGGGAAACTTCACTGTGAAATGAAGACCATCCTGCAAAAAGAAAGTTACCAGCTGCTCTCTGAACAAAAAATAAAGCATATTGTTGTCATGACATGTCAAATTTGTACACAACACAAGCCGATCGGGATGTTCGCTAGAGGTATGGAAAATAGCATCACAGCTCTTGGAAAGTCAGATGGACAGATAATTTTCCCCCCACTCTCACCACACTTTCAGGGCAGGACTCCCTGATGATGCCCTCTGTGTGTCGTCAGACAACTTGATTCAGTGAATGTTCCCCCACTCTCACCACACCTTCAGGGCAGGACTCCCTGATGATGCCCTGTGTGTGTCTTCAGACAACTTGATGCTGTGGATGTTCCCCCAACCCTCACCACACTTTCAGGGCAGGACTCCCTGATGATGCTCTCTGTGTGTCTTCAGACAACTTGATGCTGTGGATGTTCCCCCAATTCTCACCACACTTTCAGGACAGGACTCCCTGATGATGCCCTGTGTGCGTCTTCAGACAACTTGATGCAGTGAATGTTCCCCCAACCCTCACCACACTTTCAGGACAGGACTCCCTGATGATGCCCTGTGTGTGTCTTCAGACAACTTGATGCTGTCAATGTTCCCCCAATTCTCACCACACTTTCAGGACAGGACTCCCTGATGATGCCCTGTGTGCGTCTTCAGACAACTTGATGCAGTGAATGTTCCCCCAACCCTCACCACACTTTCAGGACAGGACTCCCTGATGATGCCCTCTGTGTGTCTTCAGACAACTTGATGCTGTGGATGTTCCCCCAATTCTCACCACACTTTCAGGACAGGACTCCCTGATGATGCCCTGTGTGCGTCTTCAGACAACTTGATGCAGTGAATGTTCCCCCAACCCTCACCACACTTTCAGGACAGGACTCCCTGATGATGCCCTGTGTGTGTCTTCAGACAACTTGATGCTGTCAATGTTCCCCCAATTCTCACCACACTTTCAGGACAGGACTCCCTGATGATGCCCTGTGTGTGTCTCCAGACAACTTGATGCAGTGAATGTTCCCCCCACTCTCACCACACTTTCAGGGCAGGACTCCCTGATGATGCCCTGTGTGTGTCTTCAGACAACTTGATGCAGTGAATGTTCCCCCACTCTCACCACACTTTCAGGGCAGGACTCCCTGATGATGCCCTGTGTGTGTCTTCAGACAACTTGATGCTGTCAATGTTCCCCCACTCTCACCACACTTTCAGGACAGGACTCCCTGATGATGCCCTGTGTGTGTCTTCAGACAACTTGATGCAGTGAATGTTCCCCCAACCCTCACCACACTTTCAGGGCAGGACTCCCTGATGATGCCCTGTGTGTGTCTTCAGACAACTTGATGCAGTGAATGTTCCCCCACTCTCACCACACTTTCAGGACAGGACTCCCTGATGATGCCCTGTGTGTGTCTTCAGACAACTTGATGCAGTGAATGTTCCCCCAACCCTCACCACACTTTCAGGGCAGGACTCCCTGATGATGCCCTGTGTGTGTCTTCAGACAACTTGATGCAGTGAATGTTCCCCCAACCCTCACCACACTTTCAGGGCAGGACTCCCTGATGATGCCCTGTGTGTGTCTTCAGACAACTTGATGCTGTGAATGTTCCCCCAACCCTCACCACACTTTCAGGGCAGAACTCCCTGATGATGCCCTGTGTGTGTCTTCAGACAACTTGATGCAGTGAATGTTCCCCCAATTCTCACCACACTTTCAGGGCAGGACTCCCTGATGATGCCCTGTGTGCGTCTTCAGACAACTTGATGCAGTGAATGTTCCCCCAATTCTCACCACACTTTCAGGGCAGGACTCCCTGATGGTGCCCTGTGTGTGTCTTCAGACAACTTGATGCAGTGAATGTTCCCCCAACCCTCACCACACTTTCAGGGCAGGACTCCCTGATGATGCCCTGTGTGTGTCTTCAGACAACTTGATGCAGTGAATGTTCCCCCAACCCTCACCACACTTTCAGGGCAGGACTCCCTGATGATGCCCTGTGTGTGTCTTCAGACAACTTGATGCTGTGGATGTTCCCTCCACTCTCACCACACTTTCAGGACAGGACTCCCTGATGATGCTCTGTGTGTGTCTTCAGACAACTTGATGCAGTGAATGTACCCCCTACTCTCACCACACTTTCAGGGCAGGACTCCCTGATGATGCTCTCTGTGTGTCTTCAGACAACTTGATGCTGTGGATGTTCCCCCAATTCTCACCACACTTTCAGGACAGGACTCCCTGATGATGCCCTGTGTGCGTCTTCAGACAACTTGATGCAGTGAATGTTCCCCCAACCCTCACCACACTTTCAGGACAGGACTCCCTGATGATGCCCTGTGTGTGTCTTCAGACAACTTGATGCTGTCAATGTTCCCCCAATTCTCACCACACTTTCAGGACAGGACTCCCTGATGATGCCCTGTGTGCGTCTTCAGACAACTTGATGCAGTGAATGTTCCCCCAACCCTCACCACACTTTCAGGACAGGACTCCCTGATGATGCCCTCTGTGTGTCTTCAGACAACTTGATGCTGTCAATGTTCCCCCACTCTCACCACACTTTCAGGGCAGGACTCCCTGATGATGCCCTGTGTGTGTCTTCAGACAACTTGATGCAGTGAATGTTCCCCCACTCTCACCACACTTTCAGGGCAGGACTCCCTGATGATGCCCTGTGTGTGTCTTCAGACAACTTGATGCTGTCAATGTTCCCCCTCTCACCACACTTTCAGGGCAGGACTCCCTGATGATGCCCTGTGTGTGTCTTCAGACAACTTGATGCAGTGAATGTTCCCCCACTCTCACCACACTTTCAGGGCAGGACTCCCTGATGATGCCCTGTGTGTGTCTTCAGACAACTTGATGCAGTGAATGTTCCCCCACTCTCACCACACTTTCAGGGCAGGACTCCCTGATGATGCCCTGTGTGTGTCTTCAGACAACTTGATGCAGTGAATGTTCCCCCACTCTCACCACACTTTCAGGGCAGGACTCCCTGATGATGCCCTGTGTGTGTCTTCAGACAACTTGATGCAGTGAATGTTCCCCCACTCTCACCACACTTTCAGGACAGGACTCCCTGATGATGCCCTGTGTGTGTCTTCAGACAACTTGATGCAGTGAATGTTCCCCCAACCCTCACCACACTTTCAGGGCAGGACTCCCTGATGATGCCCTGTGTGTGTCTTCAGACAACTTGATGCTGTCAATGTTCCCCCACTCTCACCACACTTTCAGGACAGGACTCCCTGATGATGCCCTGTGTGTGTCTTCAGACAACTTGATGCAGTGAATGTTCCCCCAACCCTCACCACACTTTCAGGGCAGGACTCCCTGATGATGCCCTGTGTGTGTCTTCAGACAACTTGATGCAGTGAATGTTCCCCCAACCCTCACCACACTTTCAGGGCAGGACTCCCTGATGATGCCCTGTGTGTGTCTTCAGACAACTTGATGCTGTGAATGTTCCCCCAACCCTCACCACACTTTCAGGGCAGAACTCCCTGATGATGCCCTGTGTGTGTCTTCAGACAACTTGATGCAGTGAATGTTCCCCCAACCCTAACCACACTTTCAGGGCAGGACTCCCTGATGATGCCCTGTGTGTGTCTTCAGACAACTTGATGCAGTGAATGTTCCCCCAACCCTCACCACACTTTCAGGGCAGGACTCCCTGATGATGCCCTCTGTGTGTCTTCTGACATCTTGATGCAGTGAATGTTCCCCCAACTCTCACCACACTTTCAAGGCAGGACTCCCTGATGATGCCCTGTGTGTGTCTTCAGACAACTTGATGCAGTGAATGTTCCCCCAACCCTCACCACACTTTCAAGGCAGGACTCCCTGATAACGCCCTATATGTGCCTTCAGACAACTTGATGCTGTGAATGTTCTCCCTACGTTTCATCATGCTTCTGATTCTGTAAATGCCATTCCATGTGAAACCTCTTCTGGTGCATCTTCTTGGTCCATGATGTTGCAAACCCTTTCCCACACACACCACACTTAAATGACTTGATTCCACTGTGACTCGCCATGTGTCTCTGCAGGTTGCCTGAATGTGCAAACTCCTTCCCACATTCGCCACACTTAAAAGGCTTGATTCCGCTGTGAAGCCCCATGTGTGCACTCAGATTACTTCTTTGTGTAAATGTTTCTCCACACTCACCACACTTATAAGGCTTGAGTCCACTGTGACTCAGCATGTGAGACTGCAGTGTAGATGCTCGTGCAAAATCTTTCCCACATTCAGCACACTTAAAAGACTTGATACCATTGTGAATCTTCAAGTGTGTCTTCAGATTACCTCTAAGAGTAAATGCTTTCCCACACTCACTGCACTCATAAGGCTTGAGTCCACTGTGACTGATCATGTGACACCTCAAGCTATCTGCTCGTGCAAAATCTTTCCCACATTCAACACACTTAAAAGGCTTGATACCACTGTGAATCTTTATGTGTGTCTTCAGAGTAGCTTTAAGTGGAAATGTTTTCCCGCACTCAAGGCACTCGTGAGGCCTGAGGCCACTGTGACTCATCATGTGTGTCTGCAAGTTACTTGATGTTTTAAACACTTTCCCACATTCCCCACACTGATGAGGTTTCCCGTTCACATCACTGTGACCACTTGTCATGCTTGAGATGTTACGGAACTGCAAGGAAAGGGTTGAATAGGTGACAGAGACTTATGAAGGTTACAGGTAGTCACGGAGTCTTCATGTCTATCTTCAGATTTGTTGTGAATTCTTTCCCACAACCACTACAGTAGAAAGGTCTGAATCCAGCAAGATGTGTGACTTTCCCCAGGTAACTTCCTCATGCTTATTCTTCCCACACTCACCACTCCCAACAAGACTCCATTGTGCCACTGACATTTAACTTGTCAGGTCTCCACCTGTGTCAATCAGGAAGTGTTTTGAGATCACCTCTGTACAGGAAAGCCCGTGATTACATCTGTTTCAGTTACAGAGCCAGGATCATGTGGCTGGCGTTGTACTTCCATCATCAAATTGTGGATGTCATGGTGTCCACTGAAAACATAAAAGAGTTGTCTTAGCTTCATTATTGTTTATCATCTTTGTCACACAAAGTCATAAAAAGATATATGTATCATGATACGAAGGAATGTGACACTCTGACTAAAGCATGCAAAAAAATTATTGCTTGAAAGTCAACTATTCTGGTTGTAAATTTAAGAAAACATAACAAACAGACAGACACTGAAATATGGTGCTAGGCATTAAAATTTACAAAGCACATCAACAACGTGTTACATGCTTATAACTAAGCAAAACATTGTTTTGTATCAGTACAGCTACCTACAACTATAGTGACATGGAAATTTAATGTATCATCATGTATTGGTGTTGCTGTGAATGCCCATCCAATCCCACTGGGCAAGTCTTATGACAAGCATTGTTTGGAAGACCAATCTTGATATATCACATTAATAATGAAAAAGCGATCGCTCATGCATGCACGCACGCACGCACGCACGCACGCACGCATGCACGCACACACACTTCGCTCTTACCAATGTGTAGTGAAATAAAGGGAGCACCATTAGAATCAGAGCATCATTGTCATAAAGACAAGCAATTTATTTTTTTGTGAGAATCTGCCGGGAGAGAACTCTCGACCTTCATATTGTTAGCCTGACAGCTTACACTGTTAAACTTAGTGCAAATTTACCTTGTCATGCTTGAGATGTTACGGAACTGCATGAAAAGGGTTGAATATGTGACAGAGACTTATGAAGGTTACCAGTACATGGCGTCTTCATCCCGAAGCCACTTGGCACACTCAACCCGTTCTTTAATCTACAAGATACCGAGTGCTGAGGTGAGGTGAGGTGAAATGGGATTTAACGTTGCGTCCAAGATTATTGCACTTATATAGCGATGTGCATGCATGTGTATGTGTGTGGCTGCTTGTACTAGTCCGGACTGATGCCGATATATAGTGCTAGCACACTGAGATACCATGCCACAGTTTAACATGAATACCCCACTCAGACACAGTATACTGACTCCGAGCCGACCAGTCCTTGTTTCAGCCCCTTAATGCCGAGCGCCAGACAGGGTAACAACAAGTACCATCTTTTAACGTCTTTTGGTATGACACGGCTGGGGATCAAACCGCAGACCTTCCTCTCTCCGGGCGGACGCTCTACCACTAGACCACGGAGGCGGAGGTCTACAGTTTCCATCCACTGCACATTGGTGGACCATGACAGACGTCTGGTTGAGTGGATGCAGCTTACGTACAAGTAAGCATGCAAATCAATCTGTAGAAATACGATGCACTGCTCCCATTAGGTCAGTTGACCTAATTTCGGTCACAGAAATTTACAGTCAGTTCTTGACACGTGACATGTACATCACCCTGCGCAAGATTTTAGAGATTTTAGCTGGGGATCAGGTGCAAACTGGAGAATCCCCAGTGATCTGTGTGGAGGACTAACAAGTGGTGTTCCCAAGTTCTGTGAAGAAACACCGGGAGCGCTGTGGAAGAGCCTCTTTGAAAGCGGGTGCTTGGTCAGGGTAGAGGAGCGCTGGTGCCCACGCTGTTGACGTAGAAGCCAGTGGATGTTGTCATCAGATGGCAGGACTGGTGTAGGGGCAAAAATGATCACCATGCTAAAAGACACGCCTTGTCCTGCCCAGTCAACGATTATCTCGAGAAGTGGGTACCAGGTAGCCTATGACGAATCTGTCAAAAAGGCTAAATGAGTGTGAACAGTGTAGATCTGCAAGTTCCGGTACAGACGATGGGAACTAGAGTGAGTGAGTGAGTATGGTTTTACGCCGCTTTTAGCAATATTCCAACAATATCACTGCGGGGGACACCAGAAATGGGCTCCACACATTGCACCCATGTCGGGGATAGTTACTTGTACAAATATGTACACACACACCAACTGGCAACCAAGCAATGAAGACAGGTCGCAAAATGGGGATTTAGGTCTCAACTTGGAGGGCTGTCCTAACTAATGCAACTGAAAATGTGAAAATAATAACATGAACAAGAATACCCTGTCAAGTGCACAATTCGTGCCTTTGGCCCCAATGTTTGAAAATGCATTAGAGGGGGCTACGACTTCCCCTTCACGGATAGCCTATATATACAAACAGGTTTAGCCCACTAGTCCTTATAACATGTAGCAAAACCAAATTGGCACCAGTCCTATAGTCTATATTAGGGCTGGGACGAGTCCAAATTTACTACCCGGGTACCCATCCCCCTATTACCCGACCCTACCCGGGTACCCTCTCTAGGTCTCAAGAAAGAGGTACAAAATGTCTGCTTGGGAAACGTTTGACCGTATTCCTGTCAAAATTAATTTAGATACAAGTATACTCCGATCTGGTCATGCATACACTGAAGTTGACAGAAGTTATATAATTATGCAAACATATAAAGTCAGAAGGAATGTGTGTATAGTCAGAAAGAAATGCCAACATTAGTGACTTGTAGTGTAACCATAGAGTTCTAAGTATTTTTTGCCATTAAACAATATAATCACGTGACTAACCACTGGTCCGGGTAGTCCAACTCAGTACTAGGGCTTCAACGAGTACTTGGGTACTCGGGGCCGGGTCGGTTTTAGTGGGACTCGAGTCCGTTATCAAGGACTCGAGTACTCGATAAGGGGAGATCACTCTGTTTTAATATTGTTTGAATAATGTATTCTTTGTAGAAAGTAGATGTACATTAGAACAATTGAGAATGTCACATAAAATAGACGTAATTATTGTTTTTCCTTCCCGACTGTATCAAGGCGATTATTGCTTCTTTGCTCCGACTCAAATGCCAAGTGTATTCCCTTACACAGATTAACAACTGAGTAGCTGGTATATATGAGCTATTTCAGTGTTTACAAATCAAGCGACCGGTCGACAGTTTGGTACAGTTTGAAAACGTGACCAACTCATGAATGAATGAACTTATAGTACTACATTTCCATATTTAACGGCCTTAGTCTTGCAGCCCAGCAGCTGTGTATACGTGTATGTCACGTGATGCACATTATCGATTTTCTTCTTGCGAAATCACGTTTCGGGGAAAGACTTCCGCCCGTATCCCCAACATCCATCCCCCAAAGTTGTATATGTATGCATTGCTTCGCATTCCTTTTAGTCATATATATTTTGTGGTGGTGGGTTGGCGGGGTGGAAGTCTTACTCATTCCACAGCACCTACGCAGTAGCAGTTTTCAAATGATGACATTATTCATTCTCGACTGTTTCACACGGCTTTCGAACTCGGCAGACTCTTACCTCGGCAAGATAAAGCTCTGGGGTGGGTAAAGGACAATTAAGTTACCTGAATCTGCAAGTAATTTCATTGAGACCAGACCCTCTGTTTGATTCTCTCATTGTGTCTTTCGAAATGACTGGTCATCAAAGGGAGATCACTCCATGGGAATCATACACTTGTGATCTTTTTGGGGACCAAGGATACAGATATAAGTGTTCAATCCCCACGCGGTCATTCTTTTTTTTTAAATGTTGTCATTGATAAATTAAAAAATAACAACACCTCATTCCGATTTCCCCATTAACGTTACAAGTGTTTTTTTCATTCCGTCGACTGAATTTTTATGTTTTTACCACAAACAGAATTGTGCATGCAACTTTATTCCGAGATTGGTAGCTCGAACAAGTACACTGGATCACACACCACCAGCCACACACCACCAGTTTTCACGTGTGTGTGTGTGTGTGTGTGTGTGTGTGTGTGTGTGTGTGTGTGTGTGTGTGTGTGTGTGTGTGTGTGTGTGTGTTTGTACTAGTCCGAACTGATGCCGATTGTCCCACTGAGATACCATGCCTCAGTTAAACATGAATAGTGAGTGGTCGAGTGAGTGAGTATGGTTTCACGCCGCTTTAGCATTATTGCAGCAATATGACGGCGGGGCACACCACAAATGGGCTTCGTAATCGGAATCGAACCCGAGTGTTCGGCGTGATGAGCGAAATTAACATGAATACCCGACTCAGACACAGTATACGGACTCCAAGCCGACCAGTCCTTGTTGCCGATCGTGAGGCAGGGTAACAACAAGTCCCAACTTTTAATGCTTTTGGTATTGCGCGGTCGGGGATCGAACCCCGGACCTTCCGCTCTCCGGGCGGAGGCTTTACCACTAGACCACGGAGGCGGTCAAACATTAACCAACAAGACATGGGGTACCAATAAAAACATTTATTTACATATATTGATTTATGTAGTAGTATATATGTATTGTGTATTTATATTGATTTAACCTTAATATGTACTTTTACAGGTAAAATGACGATCAACTTAGAAAATATTCATGTGTTGTCATGCATGTATGAGGTAATTACCTAACACTTGTTCCGAGGTGATGAGGGCGGTCGGGTAGCCTAGTGGTTAAAGCGTTCGCTCGTCACCCCGAAGACCCGGGTTCGATTCCCGACATGGGTACAATGTGTGAAGCCCATTTCTGGTGTCCCCCGCCGTGATATTGCTGGAATATTGCTAAAAACCATACTCACCCACTCCGAGGTGATGACCTCACACCGTCCCGTGCAATCTCACAGGTGAAAATGTCACCGAATTGGGGGTGGTCTCAAATTATTGCTGTTATTGTACTTAATTGACATGTGCGTTGATGAGGTAGCAAATTAGGATATGTACTGCATTATATTTACTTGGAAACACGATGGAATAGTTAAGAGCTATGAAACGGGATGAGTATTGGAAGGTAGCGGTTTTGGAATCCACACTTTAAAAACAAACGTTTAGTAGAGACATGTTGAAGTGCTTGTTCTTAAACGCTAGTGTATATCTTACATCACTGGTGCTTAATAATCTCCACAGCTTGCCATACAGCCAACACACACATGTACTCATAAATGCACACCCGTTTGTTCTTTTTCACACCACACACAAATCTTTAGTACAGACATGTTGAAGTTCTCGTTCTCGTTCTCGTTGGGGTTGTGTCCCGTCCGGGATTCCAACCCACGCTGCCAGAGTTGGGCACCTAATCGCCAGCACACAACGTCAGCGATCTAACCCACCCAGCCACCGATGCTTCCACAAAATGAAAGTCCGACAACTGGTAGTCTAGATCACGTACTTTGTGTACCCCCCTGACAAGTGTAATTTGGAACTTCTCCCATGGCCGAAAGCTATGAATTGACTATTCCATTTAGAAAGCGGTCAAATGTAACAAATGTGATATTTGGGATAACACTTTTTTAGTATGAAAAATAGGTTTATTTTCGTGTGAACTTGCCTTTAAGCAACGTCGGTCGCGGAGAGTCCTTGGATGGGTGATCGCGTTAAACGACAAACAATCAATCAGCAATCAATAAAGCCTCAACGGAAGGCCAACATTACCCAGCAATCTATCTGTAAACGTCTTTTAGCCTTTACGTATCTATAATAGATAAATGCGACAAAACCCTTTCCGTATTCATGAGAATTCTCTCTAAAAACAGATGTACGATTCCGACTATATCATGATCATGTGTTCATGAATCACTATCCAATAGTAATGATACCAGGTGTTCGTGAAAAGGTGATAGAATCCTGCCCCACCGGTAGCACCGGTAACAAACACACGCGTAGGCAAGTTAATTGTTCACGTGGAAAAACACGGGAACGGACATCCATATGAAGCAATACGCTTACGTGATGAACGTTTACTACATGAAGACAGTGACTTTGATTGATCATCCCAGCATTGGTGTCGCAGGGATTTACCGAAGTCTGTGTAATTGCGAGTCCTGGGGACTCGGTAATGAATATTGGGGGTCTTGGGAATATATTCGGGTACCAGCTCATTGACCACTGTACCAACAGCAAATTATGTGTGAGGCCTTTTGCGTCTTTCGGAAAGGGATTTTCTTGTTTGAAACGGAATTTAATGACTGAGTAAACAAATGTGACATGGGATGCCCTTACATTGATACAGAAATATCATACAAACCAAACTAATAGTTTCAATTTAATCATCCTAGCATCCATATCCATGTGTGTCCAATGGATATTATTTGCGTCCATTCATAATTTTTATGCGTACTGGGCACAATATTTTGCCCCCGGTAAAACCCTGGTGTCTCTCCAAATTTGGATACCAGAATTCTGATCCGTCTCTAAACATCGTTGCCATGTAAACCACACAGAGCATGGCATTTTTTACTATTACTTAATTAAGAATTTTTATTACTTTTTTAATGCATCATCATGACCTCAGAGTTTTAGCTTATTATACCAGTATGGGTTTCTCTGGAATATGCATGTTGTTTTGTTGTATTAAAACTTCTGTTAATAGGTCTGGCATTTTCGTGGTAATATTGTTTATAAATAGTTTTATTATTTTGAAAATATTCCAGGTGAACTACAGAACTTTGTGCATGTCGCAGCATATTTGCATATATCATTATAAAACTGATTATTAATCCTAGCTCCATTCCGTAACTCCAGCTTGTTTCCCCTAATCGCCATATCTTCTGTGTGAGTTCCGTTTTACGCCGCTTTAAGCAGTATTCTAACAATATCACAGCGCCCGACAGCAGAAATGGGCTTCACACATTATAACCATGTGGGTTTGTTTGTTTGTTGTTTAACGCTTTACTCAGCAATATTCAGGTCGATTAACTGACAACATTGTATATGCCTGTTGAGTGATTGAGTTGGTTTTAACACCGCTTGAACAGTATTATGGTTATATGACGGCGGTCTGTAAATAATCGAATCTTGACCAGACAATCCAGTGATTAACATCATGAGCATCGATCCACAATACTGGGTTCCCCATGTGGAGAATCGAACCCAGGCATTCCGCGTAACGACCAAACACTTTAACCACAGGGGCTACCCCACCCCACACCCCACACCCCACACACCCCACCTCCCTCATTATCCTCTGAACCATTGGATACTTGAAACTGAAGTGGAATGTAGTGATGAACCCAGTAATTTGGTCTCTTTAAGATTTGCTCACAATATATACATTCTAAGGGACCGACTATATGAATTTCGTTGATGGGTGTCATTGTTACCTTATCTTGAAAATCAATATATTTGCTCTTTTCGTCATTAATTCATGGGCGGATACAGCTTTTTTAAAAGGGGTGGGGGGTGGGGTGGGGGTGGGGGTTGCACAATTAAGATCTATTTATTGTCTTTGGTGGTAATTTATACAGAAATAAAGATTTCTTTCAAAATAAAAAGGGGGGTGGGGCGCGCACCCCCGTACCCCCCCCCCCCCCCCCCCCTCTGTATCCACCCATGAAATTAATAACATTTCAAATATGTTAGGAGGCATGTGGTTGCAAGTTCTTTTCCTACCCTAGTCTTTATCGAACCAATATATTTTTACACAAAACTATTCAGCCCCAGATTACTTTCCACAAACTGTTGCATGAATGAGTGATGGTTAAATAGACATAATCAAATTTAACAACAGTTCTTTCAATAATTTTCCATTACATAAAAAAACAACTTGGTATACTCTCCTTTGACCCTCAATTAATATGTTTTTGCTCGTGTGGTACTTTATACATATTCATAATTCTTGGATAATGTTTCTTCATAATCATCATTATGATAAAAATGCATTTAAATGTTAAGGCGCTTGGCAACTCATACATCCACTGTATTACATCTCCATTCTATTATGATGAATACCGCTAAAATTTACCATTTATTATTACAAAATCATATTTGGAACAAAATCCAAGCCATATTACGGAGAGGGGCGTCAAAATCGGCTCTACATGGTGTACCCATGTGGTGATTTGGTGCCAGTGACGAGTGAACTCTTTAACCTCGCTAGACAAATTCCACAGCCAATTGCTTTGTCAGTTAAGATTATTTATATAAACAAATGTCAAATCAGGTTAGAAGTGTTGTATATTTCATGCAGGTGTTCACCAGAATAGTCACGTGATGTAATGGTTACGAGTTTGGCCAATCGGGAAACACTTCCGTTGCACGAGTTTTTCCTGCGCGTAATCCAGACTCTATGGATCGAAGCAGACGACGCTTACTTTATCAAATGAACCGGTGCATGTTAAATTAATTTCAACAATTCATTTAAAATCGAGATTACAGGGGCTTAGACCCCTATTTCTCATGTTTATATTATTCACGCGCTACTTTGAAAGATGCGTTTAAAACTTTGGTATGTCATTTGCTTTTATGAAGACTTTTCATGAAGAAACATTTTTCAGCTTGATTTCCTGCCCTACCGTATGTTTTCACCTTGGCGAGGACGTTGAACAAAACGACATGGTAAGTGTAGCAATATGTCATTAAACAATCTGTTGGTGAACATATAATTATGTAAACGAATAATCGCTGTAGTAATAACAATTCGCAGATAATGTTATGTAGGGCTGGGACGAGTCCAAATTTACTACCCGGGTACCCGCTGTAGGTCTCAAGAGGTCCGATTGGGAAAAGTTTGACCGTAGCTCTGGTAAAATGTGTTTAGATACATGTATGAAACGATCTGGTGTATACACTGAAGTTGACTGAAGTTTTATTTTTATTCAAACATATAAAAGTCAGAAGGAATGGGCGTAGTAGTCAGGAAGAACTGCGAACATTAGTGACTTGTAGTTTAAACATAGAGTTTTAGATACTTTTTGTCATTAAATAATATATCACGTGACTAACCACGGGTCATTTTCCCCTTTTTCTACCATATTTGTCCCGATAAATAAAATGGTTAAAAATATATTTGCCAGAGGTTGATTTTGGTTGGGTTTGGTATGGTGTGACAGAATATGTATATGATTCATTTTAACATAAAATTTGTCTGTTACCAAAAATTTCTAGGTGTTTCAATATTTCTACTGGCCTATATGCACTGCCTAGTCATTGATAAAAGTGCCGGTATTGTATGATTCCTACTGTTCTACTTTAATCGTTATATGGAAGCAACCGAATGTGGCAAGTAAAGTCAAGTAAGCGCTCTTGTTTGAAATCTAATTGTCCAGTAATTCATATCATTGGAAAGTACATATCCTGACGGTGATAGACATATGACAAATATGTCGCAGTACACATTCATTGAGAATTTTCAGTGCTGAATGTTTACTGGTCACCAACCAGTTATTTTTTCATGTTGTTTCTGCAGATCCGTGTAGATCTACAAAGTAAACTGTACCAATAACTTTTATTATTGTGAAACTGTGAGCAAATGCGCTAATTTCTGTCCGTGGAATAAGATTCAGTTGATTTCTGTTATAAGGCTACAATAGGGAATCAAAACAGTTGAAATAGAACTTTTCCGTCGACTTACTGTACCAGTTATCGCCGTTGTCTTAACAGCACCGCTTCAGTTATACCAATAGCATTTTTTAGTATCTCGGGTATCGCAATCAGGGTTTTTTTTCATCAAAATGAATAAGAAATGCTATTATAAATTTGTCGTCTGCAAAATGACAAAAACCAATATTTCCAAAATCCGATCTACTTTATTAGTATCTGATTTGTCTCCCGTATAATGCATGTGTACCTAAATATGTTTCAGAATTGTATTTTGGGGAAGAAATGGCAGATAGAAAGCAATGACAGTACTGAAAATGCATTATCGTGTTGTTCGATTTATATTTTCGCATGAAATACTCACGTGACACAGCCCACGCGTCTTTTCTAAAGTTGTATTTCAGCAAGGTGATTATGGTGGGTTTTTTAAAATTATATCCTCAGAAAAGTCCATTTATTCATCATTTTCGGATAAATCTCTCTTATAATGAAAACAAGCAAAAGTAAAATGCGATCACATGCGCGCTATAACGGGGAGCTGGCGATAATTGGTCCGCTGCCATAACTGTTCAGTACCCATATAAAATCCCGATAAAATTTGATTTGTTTTTTGACGGAAGTGGTCATGATTAGTTCGTACGCAGACTGTCAAAGAGAATGTTGCAATACGAGTGACAGTTTGGAATATATATCTTGAAGAAATACCGATTACGCCCATGTAGGTTTCCGTGTCCGTGTTCTTTCATGAGTGATAAAACCAACTTCGGGGTAATTGACATCGGACATATTCAAAGGACAAAATGTGATAGATCCCTAAACAGCCCTAACAATACTCAAATTGACATCACTCAATATCTGACATCATTATTATTTCTTAATAATTAACAAGATTATAACATACTACCACCCAAGAGTAAGTACATGTAGATTCAATCAAAATCGTTGAAACGTTTTCATGGGTTGAAATCTATTCAGCAAACCTATTTTCGATCACTCGTAACTTGGGCGCTGTATGTCATCAGAGACCATATAATAGTTCTATTATATGGTCTCTGATGTCATACAAGCATATTACTTCGTTGTGCAATCACACAGTGGTTTAAATCTACCTTACAGAAAGCTTGAAACGAGATGTAATTGGACAATTTTAATACTTGAATTTGAAAGCTCAAGAAGCATAGAGTGGGCTATATCTAACACAAGGAAACGATAACTTGCACAGGAGAAAGAAGGCAATGTTATTGTTTTTGCGGTACAATTATAAATAATATTTGGATCAAGTGAAAGAGAAAATTACGAAATTATGAATTGCTCCGATTGAAGTAGTGTTCAATGTATATACAGTTCATGTACTCAAAACTCTGAACAAATTTGTTCCACAATGACCACTAGAAAACATACATCCTCGTCTTAGCATGTATTTCTAACTTGGCCGCCTCACTTAGACCTTTGCTCAAAATATACTTGTATGGTCAGTCCTTGAAATACAACTTTTTCTTTCATTTTGTTTTATAAATACGACTTCAGAAGTGTATTTTACACCTAGGTATGAAAACATGCACATTCAAAGAAATTCGTGATAGTTGTTTTCCAGTACAGTTTTCCATTTCATCCCCTTCTACAAAAGGAAAAGTTTGAAATAGATAATGATCGTTGGTGAATAAAAGTAATGGAATTATTTGTCATATGTTCTCGGTATTGTACTTCAAAAATATAACCAACACAATCTATAATATTAATGTTTTTCTGTTATTATGTCTTTCCTTTTTTTGGCCTAGCCAAACTACAGCTTGGAGGGAACATACCACAATTTAAAATTGTGAATAGAGAACCACAAGAACGTATTCATTTTGCTGTTAGACAAGATTTTTCTTAAATCACAAATTCTCTTTCTTGCTAAGGATGCAAAACAAAGTAATTATTGCTACATACGTATGTCACTGATCGAAGTATTTGATAATGTATATAATGCAGTCAAAAAAACCAAAATGAAAACTATCAAAACAAAATCACAGTCTACACTGAAATCATTTTTTCATTCAGAAATCGATGAATTTACCTATATATTGCGTGTAGATCTAATGTTATATTTACTGTTTATGTTATAAATTGAACCATGCGAAATTCTAATATATGCGGCTAAAAAAAAGGTTGTTTAATATTGGTTCCATTTTGACAGCTTTCTCACTGTAAAACATTCCACTCCCTTACTCAACTAAATGTACATTAGTTTCTTGGAATATCAAACCTTTAAACAGCTGTGAAAAGCACACTCGTCAACATACCAAAAAGAGAAAACGGCCAAAATATTCTAACAGTGTTAGTCTAGTGATAAACAGTCTCATTCACTCGTCGGTCGCCGTGGTAATCTTCCCATTCGTGATATCCTAGTCTACTTTCTAGTTCTGTCAAAGAGAATATATTATTATTTGGAAACTGAAACCACGTGTATCCATTATACGACCACAACATAAGATCAGCTGTTTGACCAGACGTTATCCACATCAGAACACGCAAGGTCAAATCACGCGCACCTGCCCAGACGACGAAATCACCGACCGTCTATTTAGCCTACACAAATCAAATTGATTGAGTGACTGAGTATGGCTTTACGCCGCTTTTAGCAATATTCCAGCAATATCACGGCGGGGCACACATATTGTACCCATGTCGGGATTCGATCCCGGGTCTTCGGCGTGACGAGCGAACGCTTTAACCACTAGGCTACCCCACCGCCCCAAAATATTGTTGAAGATTGTAAAGTCATTGAACGAAAAGAAAAAAAGCGTTTACTCACTGCTGACTTTTCAGATAACATATCAAATAAGTTGATAGTTGAAGACTTGCAATAGATTATCATACGTTAATCGAGATTACAGTCTACACCAATAATTTGTTAATTAAACATTAATTTGATCTAATATCCATGGCAGAATGTTGGAAATACGAGCAGTCGTCCTTTCATAATATATTCCATTTTCTGAGGAGATTTATAAAGTGTATTTGATGTAAGTACATACATAATTGATTATCAACTATCTTGTAAATCACAGCATGTACCATGACTCACGGAAAATACTATTTCAGCAAACCAATCATAGCCCCGTTATCACAGTTTCAATGAAAGGAAAAACAAATCGAAATCGATCTTTACAGCACATCGTATCCAAAAGCGGTTAACCCAAATGTAAAAAAAAGGTATTGCTGTCATCATTTTAGAACCCGTGAAGATCCGGGGTAGAATAGGTCTTCAGCAACCCATGCCTGCTGTAAAAGGTGACTGACTATGCTTGTCGTAAGAGGCGACTAACGGGATCGGGTGGTCAGGTTTGTTGACTTGGTTGATGCATGTCATTGTATCTCAATTGTGTGGATCGATGCTCATGATGTCAATCACCGGATTGTCTGGTCCAGGCTCGATTATTTACAGACCACCGTCATATAGCTGGAATATTGCTGAGTGCGGCGTTAAACTACAAACAAGCAAACAAACACCATTTTAGACGTCATGTCGATGTATTCAATAGTTGTTTTATGTTTGTATTGCGTGTACCGTCGACGGAAACGAGGGCCGAGCTAACACACGTGAAACCGACCAATTTGTTTACAGTATAGCGTCGACTAACGTTAGATGTCGTGGCCACACGTTTGAAATCTCCCTTGCGACAAAATGTGAAACGGTTAGGGCAAATCATTCACACGGTCAGGTAGTTAGAGCAATAACTCATGACTATTAGTCATTTCATATGAAAAAAGCGGCAGTTATTTGTGGAAACGGGCGAGCATGTAGGACAACTGCATGGTAGACAAAATATCGCGGAACTGCTATGATGCGAACGTGCCCTGTCGATCACTTCGGGTTTGTCCATTCAACGTTTACGTTTTGATCATGGACTTGCTGCCCATACATATACATGTACACTATACGACCGTAATATTAACGACCATAGCTATCAATCCACATCTTAGGTTTGAATATTTTCTGTAAATCAGCATCATAAACAGAACGACAATCTGCACTGTCGTTTCGTCTCTCGCGCCGCGCTAAATCGCCATGACACAACTTCCGTTGCGGACTAAACGTTGGCAATCTCACGCCAATAATAGTACAGTGGGGAAAAGTAAATCTTTCTGGCTAGTTCGAAATACTTCTTTTTCAAATCGACTGTCTGATATAATAAAAGTTACGTGTATGTGACATGGGTGTATAATAATTTGTTTTGCGTCATTAGCATTGCAGAAAAAGGACGAGATACGCGGTAACCACTTTACTTATCTAGCCATATTTCGCAATCCGCAGCACTGTATAAAATATGAGTTACACGATGTTTAAGCTGAGATGATTAGGGTGATGATGGTTATAATTTTAACATCTTAATTTACAGTTGAAAAGGGACACTCTCACGGGACAATATATGGTCCCGTGACACTAAGAGAGTGTGAAAAGTGATGGATCATATATGGTCCCTTGGCACCAAGAGTGTAAGGTCGCCCTTCGGCAAAATATAATTAACGGTGAGCATGTCGATTTCCGTTCACTGTGGCCGTCAGATAACCAACCGCTTGATGATCAAATTCCGTTGAGGTTAGTATCGGACAGTTCAGGCTAGGTTATATTTAAACCATTTCAATCACATGCACCAAACTATATATCTCAGCGTAAGTGCGTGGACGACGGCTCTTCACATCTTCATGGGAATATACGTAACCCAGCATCCGGAACGGGCACAGTAGCGACTGTCCGATGTCGAAACTATCCGGGGATCGGCGATCAGGTATTGGGGTGACTCTTGGCTCCAATGTTTCAGCTCCAGTTGTAACGCACCACTTCATATAATGACTAGGTCTCCAATGTTTCAGGTCCAGTTGTGAGCACAACTTCATATTAGTTGGTCTCATATGTTTCAGGTCCATTTGTGAGCACAAATATATATCAGTTGGTCTCATATGTTTCAGCTCCAGTTGTGAGCACCACTTCATATAATTAGTTGGTCTCATATGTTTCAGATCCAGTTGTGACGCACCAGTTCCTACTAATATGAGCGTTTTTTCTGATTTATGTCCAGTTAAAACGCATCACTTAGACGAAGCAGATCATTTTTCCAGACAGAATCCTTTTTTCAATATTATGATGTAAACTCGGTGCTACTTTAACTCCATATAGTTTCTATAGTCACGATGACTTTGACTGAATTTAAGCATGTCCTTCAACAATTGTACATTATACCTAGACGACCAAGGTGCCTGGACATGGGTTACACATTACAACTGTCCGTGGTCATGTGGGCTCCATTCTGAGAAAGCCATGCTATGCTGGACTTTCTCTGTGAAGAATGTGGTCAGTAGATATAGGGGTGTATTTTGCTGGTCCGAATGTTCCGAGTAGTAGGGAAAGTATAACCTTCCGCATTCATGGTGAAGTGTAAGAATGAGTTGCGGGTGCTGTCCACACCCAATGATACCCCAGTTACCGTAGAAAGGCAGTTGTAGTGTCAGCTGAGGTCGTCTGGAAGTCTGATCTCTAGAGCACACATACTGGTAGATATTAAAAAGCTCTAAAAGCTTCAGGTTAAAATGAAGGCCGGCCGTTTGACCATTAAGTTAGCACAATGCAAGATTTGGCGTTATGGACCGCTGTGGTACATACCCGTTCCCTCAAGTAACTTTTGTAGAGTTTTATAACGATTTGTGTATCTCTACCAAAGGATCATTTCGAAAACAAAATCAAGACTATAGTCTATAATGAAATGTACCACCTCCAGTAACGATGACTTTTCTTTCAATGTTTCAGAACCATTTGAGAAGCGCCACTTCCTGGTATAATGAGCTCATATGTTTCAGCTCCAGTTCTGACGCACCACTTCATATAATGAGTTGGTCTCTAATGTTTCAGCTCCAGTTGTGATGCGCCACTTCAGATAATGAGTTGGTCTCATACGTTTAGGCTCCAGTTGCGATGCACCACTTCATATAATGGGTTGGTCTCTAATGTTTCAGCTCCAGTTGTGACGCGCCACTTCATATAATGAGTTGGTCTCTTGTTTTGTAGCTCCAACTGTGATGCGCTACTTCATGTAATGAGTTGTTCTCATATGTTTCAGCTCCAGTTGTAACGTGCCACTTCATATAATGAGTTGGTCTCTTTGTTTCAGCTACAGTTGTGACGCACCACTTCATATTAGTTGGTCTTATATATTCCAGCTCCAGTTGTGAGCACCACTTCAGGTAATGGGTTGGTCTCTAATGTTTCAGCGCAAGTTGTGAGCACAACTTCATAGTAATTGGTATCATATGTTTCAGCTCCAGCTGTGATGCACCACTTCAGATAATGGGTTGGTCTCTAATGTTTCAGCTTCAGTTGTGATGAACCACTTCATATTAGTTGGTCTCATATGTTTTAGCTCCAGTTTTGAGCACAACTTCAAATAATGTGTTGGTCTCATATGTTTCAGCTCCAGTTGTGACGCACCACTTCCTACTAATATGAGCGGTTTTTTTCTGATTTATGTCCAGTTGAGACGCACCACTTAGACGAAGCAGATCATTTTTCCAGACAGAATCCTTTTTTCAATATTATGATGTAAACTCGGTGCTACTTTAACTCCATATAGTTTCTTTAGTCACGATGACTTTGACTGAATTTAAGCATGTCCTTCAACAATTGTACATTATACCTAGACGACCAAGGTGCCTGGACATGGGTTACACATTGCAACTGTCCGTGGTCATGTGGGCTCCATTCTGAGAAAGCCATGCTATGCTGGACTTTCCCTGTGAAGAATGTGGTCAGTAGATATAGGGGTGTATTTTGCTGGTCCGAATGTTCCGAGTAGTAGGGAAAGTATAACCTTCCGCATTCATGGTGAAGTGTAAGAATGAGTTGCGGGTGCTGTCCACACCCAATGATACCCCAGTTACCGTAGAAAGGCAGTTGTAGTGTCAGCTGAGGTCGTCTGGAAGTCTGATCTCTAGAGCACACATACTGGTAGATATTAAAAAGCTCTAAAAGCTTCAGGTTAAAATGAAGGCCGGCCGTTTGACCATTAAGTTAGCACAATGCAAGATTTGGCGTTATGGACCGCTGTGGTACATACCCGTTCCCTCAAGTAACTTTTGTAGAGTTTTATAACGATTTGTGTATCTCTACCAAAGGATCATTTCGAAAACAAAATCAAGACTATAGTCTATAATGAAATGTACCACCTCCAGTAACGATGACTTTTCTTTCAATGTTTCAGAACCATTTGAGAAGCGCCACTTCCTGGTATAATGAGCTCATATGTTTCAGCTCCAGTTCTGACGCACCACTTCATATAATGAGTTGGTCTCTAATGTTTCAGCTCCAGTTGTGATGCGCCACTTCAGATAATGAGTTGGTCTCATACGTTTAGGCTCCAGTTGCGATGCACCACTTCATATAATGGGTTGGTCTCTAATGTTTCAGCTCCAGTTGTGACGCGCCACTTCATATAATGAGTTGGTCTCTTGTTTTGTAGCTCCAACTGTGATGCGCTACTTCATGTAATGAGTTGTTCTCATATGTTTCAGCTCCAGTTGTAACGTGCCACTTCATATAATGAGTTGGTCTCTTTGTTTCAGCTACAGTTGTGACGCACCACTTCATATTAGTTGGTCTTATATATTCCAGCTCCAGTTGTGAGCACCACTTCAGGTAATGGGTTGGTCTCTAATGTTTCAGCTCCAGTTGTGAGCACAACTTCATAGTAATTGGTATCATATGTTTCAGCTCCAGCTGTGATGCACCACTTCAGATAATGGGTTGGTCTCTAATGTTTCAGCTTCAGTTGTGATGAACCACTTCATATTAGTTGGTCTCATATGTTTCAGCTCCAGTTTTGAGCACAACTTCAAATAATGTGTTGGTCTCATATGTTTCAGCTCCAGTTGTGACGCACCACTTCCTACTAATATGAGCGGTTTTTTTCTGATTTATGTTCAGCTGAGACGCACCACTTAGACGAAGCAGATCATTTTTCCAGACAGAATCCTTTTTTCAATATTATGATGTAAACTCGGTGCTACTTTAACTCCATATAGTTTCTTTAGTCACGATGACTTTGACTGAATTTAAGCATGTCCTTCAACAATTGTACATTATACCTAGACGACCAAGGTGCCTGGACATGGGTTACACATTGCAACTGTCCGTGGTCATGTGGGCTCCATTCTGAGAAAGCCATGCTATGCTGGACTTTCCCTGTGAAGAATGTGGTCAGTAGATATAGGGGTGTATTTTGCTGGTCCGAATGTTCCGAGTAGTAGGGAAAGTATAACCTTCCGCATTCATGGTGAAGTGTAAGAATGAGTTGCGGGTGCTGTCCACACCCAATGATACCCCAGTTACCGTAGAAAGGCAGTTGTAGTGTCAGCTGAGGTCGTCTGGAAGTCTGATCTCTAGAGCACACATACTGGTAGATATTAAAAAGCTCTAAAAGCTTCAGGTTAAAATGAAGGCCGGCCGTTTGACCATTAAGTTAGCACAATAGTCAGTGCAAAGATTTGGCGTTATGGACCGCTGTGGTACATACCCGTTCCCTCGGGTAACTTTTGTAGAGTTTTATAACGATTTGTGTATCTCTACCAAAGGATCATTTCGAAAACAAAATCAAGACTATAGTCTATAATGAAATGTACCACCTCCAGTAACGATGACTTTTCTTTCAATGTTTCAGAACCATTTGAGAAGCGCCACTTCCTGGTATAATGAGCTCATATGTTTCAGCTCCAGTTCTGACGCACCACTTCATATAATGAGTTGGTCTCTAATGTTTCAGCTCCAGTTGTGACGCGCCACTTCATATAATGAGTTGGTCTCTTGTTTTGTAGCTCCAACTGTGATGCGCTACTTCATGTAATGAGTTGTTCTCATATGTTTCAGCTCCAGTTGTAACGTGCCACTTCATATAATGAGTTGGTCTCTTTGTTTCAGCTACAGTTGTGACGCACCACTTCATATTAGTTGGTCTTATATATTCCAGCTCCAGTTGTGAGCACCACTTCAGGTAATGGGTTGGTCTCTAATGTTTCAGCGCAAGTTGTGAGCACAACTTCATAGTAATTGGTATCATATGTTTCAGCTCCAGCTGTGATGCACCACTTCAGATAATGGGTTGGTCTCTAATGTTTCAGCTTCAGTTGTGATGAACCACTTCATATTAGTTGGTCTCATATGTTTCAGCTCCAGTTTTGAGCACAACTTCAAATAATGTGTTGGTCTCATATGTTTCAGCTCCAGTTGTGACGCACCACTTCCTACTAATATGAGCGGTTTTTTTCTGATTTATGTCCAGCTGAGACGCACCACTTAGACGAAGCAGATCATTTTTCCAGACAGAATCCTTTTTTCAATATTATGATGTAAACTCGGTGCTACTTTAACTCCATATAGTTTCTTTAGTCACGATGACTTTGACTGAATTTAAGCATGTCCTTCAACAATTGTACATTATACCTAGACGACCAAGGTGCCTGGACATGGGTTACACATTGCAACTGTCCGTGGTCATGTGGGCTCCATTCTGAGAAAGCCATGCTATGCTGGACTTTCCCTGTGAAGAATGTGGTCAGTAGATATAGGGGTGTATTTTGCTGGTCCGAATGTTCCGAGTAGTAGGGAAAGTATAACCTTCCGCATTCATGGTGAAGTGTAAGAATGAGTTGCGGGTGCTGTCCACACCCAATGATACCCCAGTTACCGTAGAAAGGCAGTTGTAGTGTCAGCTGAGGTCGTCTGGAAGTCTGATCTCTAGAGCACACATACTGGTAGATATTAAAAAGCTCTAAAAGCTTCAGGTTAAAATGAAGGCCGGCCGTTTGACCATTAAGTTAGCACAATAGTCAGTGCAAAGATTTGGCGTTATGGACCGCTGTGGTACATACCCGTTCCCTCGGGTAACTTTTGTAGAGTTTTATAACGATTTGTGTATCTCTACCAAAGGATCATTTCGAAAACAAAATCAAGACTATAGTCTATAATGAAATGTACCACCTCCAGTAACGATGACTTTTCTTTCAATGTTTCAGAACCATTTGAGAAGCGCCACTTCCTGGTATAATGAGCTCATATGTTTCAGCTCCAGTTCTGACGCACCACTTCATATAATGAGTTGGTCTCTAATGTTTCAGCTCCAGTTGTGACGCGCCACTTCATATAATGAGTTGGTCTCTTGTTTTGTAGCTCCAACTGTGATGCGCTACTTCATGTAATGAGTTGTTCTCATATGTTTCAGCTCCAGTTGTAACGTGCCACTTCATATAATGAGTTGGTCTCTTTGTTTCAGCTACAGTTGTGACGCACCACTTCATATTAGTTGGTCTTATATATTCCAGCTCCAGTTGTGAGCACCACTTCAGGTAATGGGTTGGTCTCTAATGTTTCAGCGCAAGTTGTGAGCACAACTTCATAGTAATTGGTATCATATGTTTCAGCTCCAGCTGTGATGCACCACTTCAGATAATGGGTTGGTCTCTAATGTTTCAGCTTCAGTTGTGATGAACCACTTCATATTAGTTGGTCTCATATGTTTCAGCTCCAGTTTTGAGCACAACTTCAAATAATGTGTTGGTCTCATATGTTTCAGCTCCAGTTGTGACGCACCACTTCCTACTAATATGAGCGGTTTTTTTCTGATTTATGTCCAGTTGAGACGCACAACTTAGACGAAGCAGATCATTTTTCCAGACAGAATCCTTTTTTCAATATTATGATGTAAACTCGGTGCTACTTTAACTCCATATAGTTTCTTTAGTCACGATGACTTTGACTGAATTTAAGCATGTCCTTCAACAATTGTACATTATACCTAGACGACCAAGGTGCCTGGACATGGGTTACACATTGCAACTGTCCGTGGTCATGTGGGCTCCATTCTGAGAAAGCCATGCTATGCTGGACTTTCCCTGTGAAGAATGTGGTCAGTAGATATAGGGGTGTATTTTGCTGGTCCGAATGTTCCGAGCAGTAGGGAAAGTATAACCTTCCGCATTCATGGTGAAGTGTAAGAATGAGTTGCGGGTGCTGTCCACACCCAATGATACCCCAGTTACCGTAGAAAGGCAGTTGTAGTGTCAGCTGAGGTCGTCTGGAAGTCTGATCTCTAGAGCACACATACTGGTAGATATTAAAAAGCTCTAAAAGCTTCAGGTTAAAATGAAGGCCGGCCGTTTGACCATTAAGTTAGCACAATAGTCAGTGCAAAGATTTGGCGTTATGGACCGCTGTGGTACATACCCGTTCCCTCGGGTAACTTTTGTAGAGTTTTATAACGATTTGTGTATCTCTACCAAAGGATCATTTCGAAAACAAAATCAAGACTATAGTCTATAATGAAATGTACCACCTCCAGTAACGATGACTTTTCTTTTAATGTTTCAGAACCATTTGAGAAGCGCCACTTCCTGGTATAATGAGCTCATATGTTTCAGCTCCAGTTCTGACGCACCACTTCATATAATGAGTTGGTCTCTAATGTTTCAGCTCCAGTTGTGATGCGCCACTTCAGATAATGAGTTGGTCTCATACGTTTAGGCTCCAGTTGCGATGCACCACTTCATATAATGGGTTGGTCTCTAATGTTTCAGCTCCAGTTGTGACGCGCCACTTCATATAATGAGTTGGTCTCTTGTTTTGTAGCTCCAACTGTGATGCGCTACTTCATGTAATGAGTTGTTCTCATATGTTTCAGCTCCAGTTGTAACGTGCCACTTCATATAATGAGTTGGTCTCTTTGTTTCAGCTACAGTTGTGACGCACCACTTCATATTAGTTGGTCTTATATATTCCAGCTCCAGTTGTGAGCACCACTTCAGGTAATGGGTTGGTCTCTAATGTTTCAGCGCCAGTTGTGAGCACAACTTCATAGTAATTGGTATCATATGTTTCAGCTCCAGCTGTGATGCACCACTTCAGATAATGGGTTGGTCTCTAATGTTTCAGCTTCAGTTGTGATGAACCACTTCATATTAGTTGGTCTCATATGTTTCAGCTCCAGTTTTGAGCACAACTTCAAATAATGTGTTGGTCTCATATGTTTCAGCTCCAGTTGTGACGCACCACTTCCTACTAATATGAGCGGTTTTTTTCTGATTTATGTTCAGCTGAGACGCACCACTTAGACGAAGCAGATCATTTTTCCAGACAGAATCCTTTTTTCAATATTATGATGTAAACTCGGTGCTACTTTAACTCCATATAGTTTCTTTAGTCACGATGACTTTGACTGAATTTAAGCATGTCCTTCAACAATTGTACATTATACCTAGACGACCAAGGTGCCTGGACATGGGTTACACATTGCAACTGTCCGTGGTCATGTGGGCTCCATTCTGAGAAAGCCATGCTATGCTGGACTTTCCCTGTGAAGAATGTGGTCAGTAGATATAGGGGTGTATTTTGCTGGTCCGAATGTTCCGAGTAGTAGGGAAAGTATAACCTTCCGCATTCATGGTGAAGTGTAAGAATGAGTTGCGGGTGCTGTCCACACCCAATGATACCCCAGTTACCGTAGAAAGGCAGTTGTAGTGTCAGCTGAGGTCGTCTGGAAGTCTGATCTCTAGAGCACACATACTGGTAGATATTAAAAAGCTCTAAAAGCTTCAGGTTAAAATGAAGGCCGGCCGTTTGACCATTAAGTTAGCACAATAGTCAGTGCAAAGATTTGGCGTTATGGACCGCTGTGGTACATACCCGTTCCCTCGGGTAACTTTTGTAGAGTTTTATAACGATTTGTGTATCTCTACCAAAGGATCATTTCGAAAACAAAATCAAGACTATAGTCTATAATGAAATGTACCACCTCCAGTAACGATGACTTTTCTTTCAATGTTTCAGAACCATTTGAGAAGCGCCACTTCCTGGTATAATGAGCTCATATGTTTCAGCTCCAGTTCTGACGCACCACTTCATATAATGAGTTGGTCTCTAATGTTTCAGCTCCAGTTGTGACGCGCCACTTCATATAATGAGTTGGTCTCTTGTTTTGTAGCTCCAACTGTGATGCGCTACTTCATGTAATGAGTTGTTCTCATATGTTTCAGCTCCAGTTGTAACGTGCCACTTCATATAATGAGTTGGTCTCTTTGTTTCAGCTACAGTTGTGACGCACCACTTCATATTAGTTGGTCTTATATATTCCAGCTCCAGTTGTGAGCACCACTTCAGGTAATGGGTTGGTCTCTAATGTTTCAGCGCAAGTTGTGAGCACAACTTCATAGTAATTGGTATCATATGTTTCAGCTCCAGCTGTGATGCACCACTTCAGATAATGGGTTGGTCTCTAATGTTTCAGCTTCAGTTGTGATGAACCACTTCATATTAGTTGGTCTCATATGTTTCAGCTCCAGTTTTGAGCACAACTTCAAATAATGTGTTGGTCTCATATGTTTCAGCTCCAGTTGTGACGCACCACTTCCTACTAATATGAGCGGTTTTTTTCTGATTTATGTCCAGTTGAGACGCACCACTTAGACGAAGCAGATCATTTTTCCAAACAGAATCCTTTTTTCAATATTATGATGTAAACTCGGTGCTACTTTAACTCCATATAGTTTCTTTAGTCACGATGACTTTGACTGAATTTAAGCATGTCCTTCAACAATTGTACATTATACCTAGACGACCAAGGTGCCTGGACATGGGTTACACATTGCAACTGTCCGTGGTCATGTGGGCTCCATTCTGAGAAAGCCATGCTATGCTGGACTTTCCCTGTGAAGAATGTGGTCAGTAGATATAGGGGTGTATTTTGCTGGTCCGAATGTTCCGAGCAGTAGGGAAAGTATAACCTTCCGCATTCATGGTGAAGTGTAAGAATGAGTTGCGGGTGCTGTCCACACCCAATGATACCCCAGTTACCGTAGAAAGGCAGTTGTAGTGTCAGCTGAGGTCGTCTGGAAGTCTGATCTCTAGAGCACACATACTGGTAGATATTAAAAAGCTCTAAAAGCTTCAGGTTAAAATGAAGGCCGGCCGTTTGACCATTAAGTTAGCACAATAGTCAGTGCAAAGATTTGGCGTTATGGACCGCTGTGGTACATACCCGTTCCCTCGGGTAACTTTTGTAGAGTTTTATAACGATTTGTGTATCTCTACCAAAGGATCATTTCGAAAACAAAATCAAGACTATAGTCTATAATGAAATGTACCACCTCCAGTAACGATGACTTTTCTTTTAATGTTTCAGAACCATTTGAGAAGCGCCACTTCCTGGTATAATGAGCTCATATGTTTCAGCTCCAGTTCTGACGCACCACTTCATATAATGAGTTGGTCTCTAATGTTTCAGCTCCAGTTGTGATGCGCCACTTCAGATAATGAGTTGGTCTCATACGTTTAGGCTCCAGTTGCGATGCACCACTTCATATAATGGGTTGGTCTCTAATGTTTCAGCTCCAGTTGTGACGCGCCACTTCATATAATGAGTTGGTCTCTTGTTTTGTAGCTCCAACTGTGATGCGCTACTTCATGTAATGAGTTGTTCTCATATGTTTCAGCTCCAGTTGTAACGTGCCACTTCATATAATGAGTTGGTCTCTTTGTTTCAGCTACAGTTGTGACGCACCACTTCATATTAGTTGGTCTTATATATTCCAGCTCCAGTTGTGAGCACCACTTCAGGTAATTGGTTGGTCTCTAATGTTTCAGCTCCAGTTGTGAGCACAACTTCATAGTAATTGGTATCATATGTTTCAGCTCCAGCTGTGATGCACCACTTCAGATAATGGGTTGGTCTCTAATGTTTCAGCTTCAGTTGTGATGAACCACTTTATATTAGTTGGTCTCATATGTTTCAGCTCCAGTTTTGAGCACAACTTCAAATAATGTGTTGGTCTCATATGTTTCAGCTCCAGTTGTGACGCACTACTTCCTACTAATATGAGCGGTTTTTTTCTGATTTATGTCCAGTTGAGACGCACCACTTAGACGAAGCAGATCATTTTTCCAAACAGAATCCTTTTTTCAATATTATGATGTAAACTCGGTGCTACTTTAACTCCATATAGTTTCTTTAGTCACGATGACTTTGACTGAATTTAAGCATGTCCTTCAACAATTGTACATTATACCTAGACGACCAAGGTGCCTGGACATGGGTTACACATTGCAACTGTCCGTGGTCATGTGGGCTCCATTCTGAGAAAGCCATGCTATGCTGGACTTTCCCTGTGAAGAATGTGGTCAGTAGATATAGGGGTGTATTTTGCTGGTCCGAATGTTCCGAGTAGTAGGGAAAGTATAACCTTCCGCATTCATGGTGAAGTGTAAGAATGAGTTGCGGGTGCTGTCCACACCCAATGATACCCCAGTTACCGTAGAAAGGCAGTTGTAGTGTCAGCTGAGGTCGTCTGGAAGTCTGATCTCTAGAGCACACATACTGGTAGATATTAAAAAGCTCTAAAAGCTTCAGGTTAAAATGAAGGCCGGCCGTTTGACCATTAAGTTAGCACAATAGTCAGTGCAAAGATTTGGCGTTATGGACCGCTGTGGTACATACCCGTTCCCTCGGGTAACTTTTGTAGAGTTTTATAACGATTTGTGTATCTCTACCAAAGGATCATTTCGAAAACAAAATCAAGACTATAGTCTATAATGAAATGTACCACCTCCAGTAACGATGACTTTTCTTTCAATGTTTCAGAACCATTTGAGAAGCGCCACTTCCTGGTATAATGAGCTCATATGTTTCAGCTCCAGTTCTGACGCACCACTTCATATAATGAGTTGGTCTCTAATGTTTCAGCTCCAGTTGTGACGCGCCACTTCATATAATGAGTTGGTCTCTTGTTTTGTAGCTCCAACTGTGATGCGCTACTTCATGTAATGAGTTGTTCTCATATGTTTCAGCTCCAGTTGTAACGTGCCACTTCATATAATGAGTTGGTCTCTTTGTTTCAGCTACAGTTGTGACGCACCACTTCATATTAGTTGGTCTTATATATTCCAGCTCCAGTTGTGAGCACCACTTCAGGTAATGGGTTGGTCTCTAATGTTTCAGCGCAAGTTGTGAGCACAACTTCATAGTAATTGGTATCATATGTTTCAGCTCCAGCTGTGATGCACCACTTCAGATAATGGGTTGGTCTCTAATGTTTCAGCTTCAGTTGTGATGAACCACTTCATATTAGTTGGTCTCATATGTTTCAGCTCCAGTTTTGAGCACAACTTCAAATAATGTGTTGGTCTCATATGTTTCAGCTCCAGTTGTGACGCACCACTTCCTACTAATATGAGCGGTTTTTTTCTGATTTATGTCCAGTTGAGACGCACCACTTAGACGAAGCAGATCATTTTTCCAGACAGAATCCTTTTTTCAATATTATGATGTAAACTCGGTGCTACTTTAACTCCATATAGTTTCTTTAGTCACGATGACTTTGACTGAATTTAAGCATGTCCTTCAACAATTGTACATTATACCTAGACGACCAAGGTGCCTGGACATGGGTTACACATTGCAACTGTCCGTGGTCATGTGGGCTCCATTCTGAGAAAGCCATGCTATGCTGGACTTTCCCTGTGAAGAATGTGGTCAGTAGATATAGGGGTGTATTTTGCTGGTCAGAATGTTCCGAGTAGTAGGGAAAGTATAACCTTCCGCATTCATGGTGAAGTGTAAGAATGAGTTGCGGGTGCTGTCCACACCCAATGATACCCCAGTTACCGTAGAAAGGCAGTTGTAGTGTCAGCTGAGGTCGTCTGGAAGTCTGATCTCTAGAGCACACATACTGGTAGATATTAAAAAGCTCTAAAAGCTTCAGGTTAAAATGAAGGCCGGCCGTTTGACCATTAAGTTAGCACAATAGTCAGTGCAAAGATTTGGCGTTATGGATCTCTGTGGTACATACCCGTTCCTTCGGGTAACTTTTGTAGAGTTTTATAACGATTTGTGTATCTCTACCAAAGGATCATTTCGAAAACAAAATCAAGACTATAGTCTATAATGAAATGTACCACCTCCAGTAACGATGACTTTTCTTTCAATGTTTCAGAACCATTTGAGAAGCGCCACTTCCTGGTATAATGAGCTCATATGTTTCAGCTCCAGTTCTGACGCACCACTTCATATAATGAGTCGGTCTCTAATGTTTCAGCTCCAGTTGTGATGCGCCACTTCAGATAATGAGTTGGTCTCATACGTTTAGGCTCCAGTTGCGATGCACCACTTCATATAATGGGTTGGTCTCTAATGTTTCAGCTCCAGTTGTGACGCGCCACTTCATATAATGAGTTGGTCTCTTGTTTTGTAGCTCCAACTGTGATGCGCTACTTCATGTAATGAGTTGTTCTCATATGTTTCAGCTCCAGTTGTAACGTGCCACTTCATATAATGAGTTGGTCTCTTTGTTTCAGCTACAGTTGTGACGCACCACTTCATATTAGTTGGTCTTATATATTCCAGCTCCAGTTGTGAGCACCACTTCAGGTAATGGGTTGGTCTCTAATGTTTCAGCTCCAGTTGTGAGCACAACTTCATAGTAATTGGTATCATATGTTTCAGCTCCAGCTGTGATGCACCACTTCAGATAATGGGTTGGTCTCTAATGTTTCAGCTTCAGTTGTGATGAACCACTTCATATTAGTTGGTCTCATATGTTTCAGCTCCAGTTTTGAGCACAACTTCAAATAATGTGTTGGTCTCATATGTTTCAGCTCCAGTTGTGACGCACCACTTCCTACTAATATGAGCGTTTTTTTTCTGATTTATGTCCAGTTGAGACGCACCACTTAGACGAAGCAGATCATTTTTCCAAACAGAATCCTTTTTTCAATATTATGATGTAAACTCGGTGCTACTTTAACTCCATATAGTTTCTTTAGTCACGATGACTTTGACTGAATTTAAGCATGTCCTTCAACAATTGTACATTATACCTAGACGACCAAGGTGCCTGGACATGGGTTACACATTGCAACTGTCCGTGGTCATGTGGGCTCCATTCTGAGAAAGCCATGCTATGCTGGACTTTCCCTGTGAAGAATGTGGTCAGTAGATATAGGGGTGTATTTTGCTGGTCAGAATGTTCCGAGTAGTAGGGAAAGTATAACCTTCCGCATTCATGGTGAAGTGTAAGAATGAGTTGCGGGTGCTGTCCACACCCAATGATACCCCAGTTACCGTAGAAAGGCAGTTGTAGTGTCAGCTGAGGTCGTCTGGAAGTCTGATCTCTAGAGCACACATACTGGTAGATATTAAAAAGCTCTAAAAGCTTCAGGTTAAAATGAAGGCCGGCCGTTTGACCATTAAGTTAGCACAATAGTCAGTGCAAAGATTTGGCGTTATGGATCTCTGTGGTACATACCCGTTCCTTCGGGTAACTTTTGTAGAGTTTTATAACGATTTGTGTATCTCTACCAAAGGATCATTTCGAAAACAAAATCAAGACTATAGTCTATAATGAAATGTACCACCTCCAGTAACGATGACTTTTCTTTCAATGTTTCAGAACCATTTGAGAAGCGCCACTTCCTGGTATAATGAGCTCATATGTTTCAGCTCCAGTTCTGACGCACCACTTCATATAATGAGTCGGTCTCTAATGTTTCAGCTCCAGTTGTGATGCGCCACTTCAGATAATGAGTTGATCTCATACGTTTAGGCTCCAGTTGCGATGCACCACTTCATATAATGGGTTGGTCTCATATGTTTCAGCTCCAGTTGTAACGTGCCACTTCATATAATGAGTTGGTCTCTTGTTTTGTAGCTCCAACTGTGATGCGCTACTTCATGTAATGAGTTGTTCTCATATGTTTCAGCTCCAGTTGTAACGTGCCACTTCATATAATGAGTTGGTCTCTTTGTTTCAGCTACAGTTGTGACGCACCACTTCATATTAGTTGGTCTTATATATTCCAGCTCCAGTTGTGAGCACCACTTCAGGTAATGGGTTGGTCTCTAATGTTTCAGCGCAAGTTGTGAGCACAACTTCATAGTAATTGGTATCATATGTTTCAGCTCCAGCTGTGATGCACCACTTCAGATAATGGGTTGGTCTCTAATGTTTCAGCTTCAGTTGTGATGAACCACTTCATATTAGTTGGTCTCATATGTTTCAGCTCCAGTTTTGAGCACAACTTCAAATAATGTGTTGGTCTCATATGTTTCAGCTCCAGTTGTGACGCACCACTTCCTACTAATATGAGCGGTTTTTTTCTGATTTATGTCCAGTTGAGACGCACCACTTAGACGAAGCAGATCATTTTTCCAGACAGAATCCTTTTTTCAATATTATGATGTAAACTCGGTGCTACTTTAACTCCATATAGTTTCTTTAGTCACGATGACTTTGACTGAATTTAAGCATGTCCTTCAACAATTGTACATTATACCTAGACGACCAAGGTGCCTGGACATGGGTTACACATTGCAACTGTCCTTGGTCATGTGGGCTCCATTCTGAGAAAGCCATGCTATGCTGGACTTTCCCTGTGAAGAATGTGGTCAGTAGATATAGGGGTGTATTTTGCTGGTCCGAATGTTCCGAGTAGTAGGGAAAGTATAACCTTCCGCATTCATGGTGAAGTGTAAGAATGAGTTGCGGGTGCTGTCCACACCCAATGATACCCCAGTTACCGTAGAAAGGCAGTTGTAGTGTCAGCTGAGGTCGTCTGGAAGTCTGATCTCTAGAGCACACATACTGGTAGATATTAAAAAGCTCTAAAAGCTTCAGGTTAAAATGAAGGCCGGCCGTTTGACCATTAAGTTAGCACAATAGTCAGTGCAAAGATTTGGCGTTATGGACCGCTGTGGTACATACCCGTTCCCTCGGGTAACTTTTGTAGAGTTTTATAACGATTTGTGTATCTCTACCAAAGGATCATTTCGAAAACAAAATCAAGACTATAGTCTATAATGAAATGTACCACCTCCAGTAACGATGACTTTTCTTTCACTGTTTCAGAACCATTTGAGAAGCGCCACTTCCTGGTATAATGAGCTCATATGTTTCAGCTCCAGTTCTGACGCACCACTTCATATAATGAGTTGGTCTCTAATGTTTCAGCTCCAGTTGTGATGCGCCACTTCAGATAATGAGTTGGTCTCATACGTTTAGGCTCCAGTTGCGATGCACCACTTCATATAATGGGTTGGTCTCTAATGTTTCAGCTCCAGTTGTGACGCGCCACTTCATATAATGAGTTGGTCTCTTGTTTTGTAGCTCCAACTGTGATGCGCCACTTCAGATAATGAGTTGGTCTCATACGTTTAGGCTCCAGTTGCGATGCACCACTTCATATAATGGGTTGGTCTCTAATGTTTCAGCTCCAGTTGTGACGCGCCACTTCATATAATGAGTTGGTCTCTTGTTTTGTAGCTCCAACTGTGATGCGCTACTTCATGTAATGAGTTGTTCTCATATGTTTCAGCTCCAGTTGTAACGTGCCACTTCATATAATGAGTTGGTCTCTTTGTTTCAGCTACAGTTGTGACGCACCGCTTCATATTAGTTGGTCTTATATATTCCAGCTCCAGTTGTGAGCACCACTTCAGGTAATTGGTTGGTCTCTAATGTTTCAGCTCCAGTTGTGAGCACAACTTCATAGTAATTGGTATCATATGTTTCAGCTCCAGCTGTGATGCACCACTTCAGATAATGGGTTGGTCTCTAATGTTTCAGCTTCAGTTGTGATGAACCACTTCATATTAGTTGGTCTCATATGTTTCAGCTCCAGTTTTGAGCACAACTTCAAATAATGTGTTGGTCTCATATGTTTCAGCTCCAGTTGTGACGCACCACTTCCTACTAATATGAGCGGTTTTTTCTGATTTATGTCCAGTTGAGACGCACCACTTAGACGAAGCAGATCATTTTTCCAGACAGAATCCTTTTTTCAATATTATGATGTAAACTCGGTGCTACTTTAACTCCATATAGTTTCTTTAGTCACGATGACTTTGACTGAATTTAAGCATGTCCTTCAACAATTGTACATTATACCTAGACGACCAAGGTGCCTGGACATGGGTTACACATTGCAACTGTCCGTGGTCATGTGGGCTCCATTCTGAGAAAGCCATGCTATGCTGGACTTTCCCTGTGAAGAATGTGGTCAGTAGATATAGGGGTGTATTTTGCTGGTCAGAATGTTCCGAGTAGTAGGGAAAGTATAACCTTCCGCATTCATGGTGAAGTGTAAGAATGAGTTGCGGGTGCTGTCCACACCCAATGATACCCCAGTTACCGTAGAAAGGCAGTTGTAGTGTCAGCTGAGGTCGTCTGGAAGTCTGATCTCTAGAGCACACATACTGGTAGATATTAAAAAGCTCTAAAAGCTTCAGGTTAAAATGAAGGCCGGCCGTTTGACCATTAAGTTAGCACAATAGTCAGTGCAAAGATTTGGCGTTATGGACCGCTGTGGTACATACCCGTTCCCTCGGGTAACTTTTGTAGAGTTTTATAACGATTTGTGTATCTCTACCAAAGGATCATTTCGAAAACAAAATCAAGACTATAGTCTATAATGAAATGTACCACCTCCAGTAACGATGACTTTTCTTTCAATGTTTCAGAACCATTTGAGAAGCGCCACTTCCTGGTATAATGAGCTCATATGTTTCAGCTCCAGTTCTGACGCACCACTTCATATAATGAGTTGGTCTCATACGTTTAGGCTCCAGTTGCGATGCACCACTTCATATAATGGGTTGGTCTCTAATGTTTCAGCTCCAGTTGTGACGCGCCACTTCAGATAATGAGTTGGTCTCATACGTTTAGGCTCCAGTTGCGATGCACCACTTCATATAATGGGTTGGTCTCTAATGTTTCAGCTCCAGTTGTGACGCGCCACTTCATATAATGAGTTGGTCTCTTGTTTTGTAGCTCCAACTGTGATGCGCTACTTCATGTAATGAGTTGTTCTCATATGTTTCAGCTCCAGTTGTAACGTGCCACTTCATATAATGAGTTGGTCTCTTTGTTTCAGCTACAGTTGTGACGCACCACTTCATATTAGTTGGTCTTATATATTCCAGCTCCAGTTGTGAGCACCACTTCAGGTAATGGGTTGGTCTCTAATGTTTCAGCTCCAGTTGTGAGCACAACTTCATAGTAATTGGTATCATATGTTTCAGCTCCAGCTGTGATGCACCACTTCAGATAATGGGTTGGTCTCTAATGTTTCAGCTTCAGTTGTGATGAACCACTTCATATTAGTTGGTCTCATATGTTTCAGCTCCAGTTTTGAGCACAACTTCAAATAATGTGTTGGTCTCATATGTTTCAGCTCCAGTTGTGACGCACCACTTCCTACTAATATGAGCGGTTTTTTTCTGATTTATGTCCAGTTGAGACGCACCACTTAGACGAAGCAGATCATTTTTCCAGACAGAATCCTTTTTTCAATATTATGATGTAAACTCGGTGCTACTTTAACTCCATATAGTTTCTTTAGTCACGATGACTTTGACTGAATTTAAGCATGTCCTTCAACAATTGTACATTATACCTAGACGACCAAGGTGCCTGGACATGGGTTACACATTGCAACTGTCCGTGGTCATGTGGGCTCCATTCTGAGAAAGCCATGCTATGCTGGACTTTCCCTGTGAAGAATGTGGTCAGTAGATATAGGGGTGTATTTTGCTGGTCCGAATGTTCCGAGTAGTAGGGAAAGTATAACCTTCCGCATTCATGGTGAAGTGTAAGAATGAGTTGCGGGTGCTGTCCACACCCAATGATACCCCAGTTACCGTAGAAAGGCAGTTGTAGTGTCAGCTGAGGTCGTCTGGAAGTCTGATCTCTAGAGCACACATACTGGTAGATATTAAAAAGCTCTAAAAGCTTCAGGTTAAAATGAAGGCCGGCCGTTTGACCATTAAGTTAGCACAATAGTCAGTGCAAAGATTTGGCGTTATGGACCGCTGTGGTACATACCCGTTCCCTCGGGTAACTTTTGTAGAGTTTTATAACGATTTGTGTATCTCTACCAAAGGATCATTTCGAAAACAAAATCAAGACTATAGTCTATAATGAAATGTACCACCTCCAGTAACGATGACTTTTCTTTCAATGTTTCAGAACCATTTGAGAAGCGCCACTTCCTGGTATAATGAGCTCATATGTTTCAGCTCCAGTTCTGACGCACCACTTCATATAATGAGTTGGTCTCATACGTTTAGGCTCCAGTTGCGATGCACCACTTCATATAATGGGTTGGTCTCTAATGTTTCAGCTCCAGTTGTGACGCGCCACTTCAGATAATGAGTTGGTCTCATACGTTTAGGCTCCAGTTGCGATGCACCACTTCATATAATGGGTTGGTCTCTAATGTTTCAGCTCCAGTTGTGACGCGCCACTTCATATAATGAGTTGGTCTCTTGTTTTGTAGCTCCAACTGTGATGCGCTACTTCATGTAATGAGTTGTTCTCATATGTTTCAGCTCCAGTTGTAACGTGCCACTTCATATAATGAGTTGGTCTCTTTGTTTCAGCTACAGTTGTGACGCACCACTTCATATTAGTTGGTCTTATATATTCCAGCTCCAGTTGTGAGCACCGCTTCAGGTAATGGGTTGGTCTCTAATGTTTCAGCTCCAGTTGTGAGCACAACTTCATAGTAATTGGTATCATATGTTTCAGCTCCAGCTGTGATGCACCACTTCAGATAATGGGTTGGTCTCTAATGTTTCAGCTTCAGTTGTGATGAACCACTTCATATTAGTTGGTCTCATATGTTTCAGCTCCAGTTTTGAGCACAACTTCAAATAATGTGTTGGTCTCATATGTTTCAGCTCCAGTTGTGACGCACCACTTCCTACTAATATGAGCGGTTTTTTTCTGATTTATGTCCAGTTGAGACGCACCACTTAGACGAAGCAGATCATTTTTCCAGACAGAATCCTTTTTTCAATATTATGATGTAAACTCGGTGCTACTTTAACTCCATATAGTTTCTTTAGTCACGATGACTTTGACTGAATTTAAGCATGTCCTTCAACAATTGTACATTATACCTAGACGACCAAGGTGCCTGGACATGGGTTACACATTGCAACTGTCCGTGGTCATGTGGGCTCCATTCTGAGAAAGCCATGCTATGCTGGACTTTCCCTGTGAAGAATGTGGTCAGTAGATATAGGGGTGTATTTTGCTGGTCCGAATGTTCCGAGTAGTAGGGAAAGTATAACCTTCCGCATTCATGGTGAAGTGTAAGAATGAGTTGCGGGTGCTGTCCACACCCAATGATACCCCAGTTACCGTAGAAAGGCAGTTGTAGTGTCAGCTGAGGTCGTCTGGAAGTCTGATCTCTAGAGCACACATACTGGTAGATATTAAAAAGCTCTAAAAGCTTCAGGTTAAAATGAAGGCCGGCCGTTTGACCATTAAGTTAGCACAATAGTCAGTGCAAAGATTTGGCGTTATGGACCGCTGTGGTACATACCCGTTCCCTCGGGTAACTTTTGTAGAGTTTTATAACGATTTGTGTATCTCTACCAAAGGATCATTTCGAAAACAAAATCAAGACTATAGTCTATAATGAAATGTACCACCTCCAGTAACGATGACTTTTCTTTCAATGTTTCAGAACCATTTGAGAAGCGCCACTTCCTGGTATAATGAGCTCATATGTTTCAGCTCCAGTTCTGACGCACCACTTCATATAATGAGTTGGTCTCTAATGTTTCAGCTCCAGTTGTGACGCGCCACTTCATATAATGAGTTGGTCTCTTGTTTTGTAGCTCCAACTGTGATGCGCTACTTCATGTAATGAGTTGTTCTCATATGTTTCAGCTCCAGTTGTAACGTGCCACTTCATATAATGAGTTGGTCTCTTTGTTTCAGCTACAGTTGTGACGCACCACTTCATATTAGTTGGTCTTATATATTCCAGCTCCAGTTGTGAGCACCACTTCAGGAAATGGGTTGGTCTCTAATGTTTCAGCGCCAGTTGTGAGCACAACTTCATAGTAATTGGTATCATATGTTTCAGCTCCAGCTGTGATGCACCACTTCAGATAATGGGTTGGTCTCTAATGTTTCAGCTTCAGTTGTGATGAACCACTTCATATTAGTTGGTCTCATATGTTTCAGCTCCAGTTTTGAGCACAACTTCAAATAATGTGTTGGTCTCATATGTTTCAGCTCCAGTTGTGACGCACCACTTCCTACTAATATGAGCGGTTTTTTCTGATTTATGTCCAGTTGAGACGCACCACTTAGACGAAGCAGATCATTTTTCCAGACAGAATCCTTTTTTCAATATTATGATGTAAACTCGGTGCTACTTTAACTCCATATAGTTTCTTTAGTCACGATGACTTTGACTGAATTTAAGCATGTCCTTCAACAATTGTACATTATACCTAGACGACCAAGGTGCCTGGACATGGGTTACACATTGCAACTGTCCGTGGTCATGTGGGCTCCATTCTGAGAAAGCCATGCTATGCTGGACTTTCCCTGTGAAGAATGTGGTCAGTAGATATAGGGGTGTATTTTGCTGGTCCGAATGTTCCGAGTAGTAGGGAAAGTATAACCTTCCGCATTCATGGTGAAGTGTAAGAATGAGTTGCGGGTGCTGTCCACACCCAATGATACCCCAGTTACCGTAGAAAGGCAGTTGTAGTGTCAGCTGAGGTCGTCTGGAAGTCTGATCTCTAGAGCACACATACTGGTAGATATTAAAAAGCTCTAAAAGCTTCAGGTTAAAATGAAGGCCGGCCGTTTGACCATTAAGTTAGCACAATAGTCAGTGCAAAGATTTGGCGTTATGGACCGCTGTGGTACATACCCGTTCCCTCGGGTAACTTTTGTAGAGTTTTATAACGATTTGTGTATCTCTACCAAAGGATCATTTCGAAAACAAAATCAAGACTATAGTCTATAATGAAATGTACCACCTCCAGTAACGATGACTTTTCTTTTAATGTTTCAGAACCATTTGAGAAGCGCCACTTCCTGGTATAATGAGCTCATATGTTTCAGCTCCAGTTCTGACGCACCACTTCATATAATGAGTTGGTCTCTAATGTTTCAGCTCCAGTTGTGATGCGCCACTTCAGATAATGAGTTGGTCTCATACGTTTAGGCTCCAGTTGCGATGCACCACTTCATATAATGGGTTGGTCTCTAATGTTTCAGCTCCAGTTGTGACGCGCCACTTCATATAATGAGTTGGTCTCTTGTTTTGTAGCTCCAACTGTGATGCGCTACTTCATGTAATGAGTTGTTCTCATATGTTTCAGCTCCAGTTGTAACGTGCCACTTCATATAATGAGTTGGTCTCTTTGTTTCAGCTACAGTTGTGACGCACCACTTCATATTAGTTGGTCTTATATATTCCAGCTCCAGTTGTGAGCACCACTTCAGGTAATTGGTTGGTCTCTAATGTTTCAGCTCCAGTTGTGAGCACAACTTCATAGTAATTGGTATCATATGTTTCAGCTCCAGCTGTGATGCACCACTTCAGATAATGGGTTGGTCTCTAATGTTTAAGCTTCAGTTGTGATGAACCACTTCATATTAGTTGGTCTCATATGTTTCAGCTCCAGTTTTGAGCACAACTTCAAATAATGTGTTGGTCTCATATGTTTCAGCTCCAGTTGTGACGCACCACTTCCTACTAATATGAGCGTTTTTTTTCTGATTTATGTCCAGTTGAGATGCACCACTTAGACGAAGCAGATCATTTTTCCAAACAGAATCCTTTTTTCAATATTATGATGTAAACTCGGTGCTACTTTAACTCCATATAGTTTCTTTAGTCACGATGACTTTGACTGAATTTAAGCATGTCCTTCAACAATTGTACATTATACCTAGACGACCAAGGTGCCTGGACATGGGTTACACATTGCAACTGTCCGTGGTCATGTGGGCTCCATTCTGAGAAAGCCATGCTATGCTGGACTTTCCCTGTGAAGAATGTGGTCAGTAGATATAGGGGTGTATTTTGCTGGTCAGAATGTTCCGAGTAGTAGGGAAAGTATAACCTTCCGCATTCATGGTGAAGTGTAAGAATGAGTTGCGGGTGCTGTCCACACCCAATGATACCCCAGTTACCGTAGAAAGGCAGTTGTAGTGTCAGCTGAGGTCGTCTGGAAGTCTGATCTCTAGAGCACACATACTGGTAGATATTAAAAAGCTCTAAAAGCTTCAGGTTAAAATGAAGGCCGGCCGTTTGACCATTACGTTAGCACAATAGTCAGTGCAAAGATTTGGCGTTATGGACCGCTGTGGTACATACCCGTTCCCTCGGGTAACTTTTGTAGAGTTTTATAACGATTTGTGTATCTCTACCAAAGGATCATTTCGAAAACAAAATCAAGACTATAGTCTATAATGAAATGTACCACCTCCAGTAACGATGACTTTTCTTTCAATGTTTCAGAACCATTTGAGAAGCGCCACTTCCTGGTATAATGAGCTCATATGTTTCAGCTCCAGTTCTGACGCACCACTTCATATAATGAGTCGGTCTCTAATGTTTCAGCTCCAGTTGTGACGCGCCACTTCATATAATGAGTTGGTCTCTTGTTTTGTAGCTCCAACTGTGATGCGCTACTTCATGTAATGAGTTGTTCTCATATGTTTCAGCTCCAGTTGTAACGTGCCACTTCATATAATGAGTTGGTCTCTAATGTTTCAGCTCCAGTTGTGATGCGCCACTTCAGATAATGAGTTGGTCTCATACGTTTAGGCTCCAGTTGCGATGCACCACTTCATATATTGGGTTGGTCTCTAATGTTTCAGCTCCAGTTGTGACGCGCCACTTCATATAATGAGTTGGTCTCTTGTTTTGTAGCTCCAACTGTGATGCGCCACTTCAGATAATGAGTTGGTCTCATACGTTTAGGCTCCAGTTGCGATGCACCACTTCATATAATGGGTTGGTCTCTAATGTTTCAGCTCCAGTTGTGACGCGCCACTTCATATAATGAGTTGGTCTCTTGTTTTGTAGCTCCAACTGTGATGCGCTACTTCATGTAATGAGTTGTTCTCATATGTTTCAGCTCCAGTTGTAACGTGCCACTTCATATAATGAGTTGGTCTCTTTGTTTCAGCTACAGTTGTGACGCACCGCTTCATATTAGTTGGTCTTATATATTCCAGCTCCAGTTGTGAGCACCACTTCAGGTAATTGGTTGGTCTCTAATGTTTCAGCTCCAGTTGTGAGCACAACTTCATAGTAATTGGTATCATATGTTTCAGCTCCAGCTGTGATGCACCACTTCAGATAATGGGTTGGTCTCTAATGTTTCAGCTTCAGTTGTGATGAACCACTTCATATTAGTTGGTCTCATATGTTTCAGCTCCAGTTTTGAGCACAACTTCAAATAATGTGTTGGTCTCATATGTTTCAGCTCCAGTTGTGACGCACCACTTCCTACTAATATGAGCGGTTTTTTCTGATTTATGTCCAGTTGAGACGCACCACTTAGACGAAGCAGATCATTTTTCCAGACAGAATCCTTTTTTCAATATTATGATGTAAACTCGGTGCTACTTTAACTCCATATAGTTTCTTTAGTCACGATGACTTTGACTGAATTTAAGCATGTCCTTCAACAATTGTACATTATACCTAGACGACCAAGGTGCCTGGACATGGGTTACACATTGCAACTGTCCGTGGTCATGTGGGCTCCATTCTGAGAAAGCCATGCTATGCTGGACTTTCCCTGTGAAGAATGTGGTCAGTAGATATAGGGGTGTATTTTGCTGGTCAGAATGTTCCGAGTAGTAGGGAAAGTATAACCTTCCGCATTCATGGTGAAGTGTAAGAATGAGTTGCGGGTGCTGTCCACACCCAATGATACCCCAGTTACCGTAGAAAGGCAGTTGTAGTGTCAGCTGAGGTCGTCTGGAAGTCTGATCTCTAGAGCACACATACTGGTAGATATTAAAAAGCTCTAAAAGCTTCAGGTTAAAATGAAGGCCGGCCGTTTGACCATTAAGTTAGCACAATAGTCAGTGCAAAGATTTGGCGTTATGGACCGCTGTGGTACATACCCGTTCCCTCGGGTAACTTTTGTAGAGTTTTATAACGATTTGTGTATCTCTACCAAAGGATCATTTCGAAAACAAAATCAAGACTATAGTCTATAATGAAATGTACCACCTCCAGTAACGATGACTTTTCTTTCAATGTTTCAGAACCATTTGAGAAGCGCCACTTCCTGGTATAATGAGCTCATATGTTTCAGCTCCAGTTCTGACGCACCACTTCATATAATGAGTTGGTCTCATACGTTTAGGCTCCAGTTGCGATGCACCACTTCATATAATGGGTTGGTCTCTAATGTTTCAGCTCCAGTTGTGACGCGCCACTTCAGATAATGAGTTGGTCTCATACGTTTAGGCTCCAGTTGCGATGCACCACTTCATATAATGGGTTGGTCTCTAATGTTTCAGCTCCAGTTGTGACGCGCCACTTCATATAATGAGTTGGTCTCTTGTTTTGTAGCTCCAACTGTGATGCGCTACTTCATGTAATGAGTTGTTCTCATATGTTTCAGCTCCAGTTGTAACGTGCCACTTCATATAATGAGTTGGTCTCTTTGTTTCAGCTACAGTTGTGACGCACCACTTCATATTAGTTGGTCTTATATATTCCAGCTCCAGTTGTGAGCACCACTTCAGGTAATGGGTTGGTCTCTAATGTTTCAGCTCCAGTTGTGAGCACAACTTCATAGTAATTGGTATCATATGTTTCAGCTCCAGCTGTGATGCACCACTTCAGATAATGGGTTGGTCTCTAATGTTTCAGCTTCAGTTGTGATGAACCACTTCATATTAGTTGGTCTCATATGTTTCAGCTCCAGTTTTGAGCACAACTTCAAATAATGTGTTGGTCTCATATGTTTCAGCTCCAGTTGTGACGCACCACTTCCTACTAATATGAGCGGTTTTTTTCTGATTTATGTCCAGTTGAGACGCACCACTTAGACGAAGCAGATCATTTTTCCAGACAGAATCCTTTTTTCAATATTATGATGTAAACTCGGTGCTACTTTAACTCCATATAGTTTCTTTAGTCACGATGACTTTGACTGAATTTAAGCATGTCCTTCAACAATTGTACATTATACCTAGACGACCAAGGTGCCTGGACATGGGTTACACATTGCAACTGTCCGTGGTCATGTGGGCTCCATTCTGAGAAAGCCATGCTATGCTGGACTTTCCCTGTGAAGAATGTGGTCAGTAGATATAGGGGTGTATTTTGCTGGTCCGAATGTTCCGAGTAGTAGGGAAAGTATAACCTTCCGCATTCATGGTGAAGTGTAAGAATGAGTTGCGGGTGCTGTCCACACCCAATGATACCCCAGTTACCGTAGAAAGGCAGTTGTAGTGTCAGCTGAGGTCGTCTGGAAGTCTGATCTCTAGAGCACACATACTGGTAGATATTAAAAAGCTCTAAAAGCTTCAGGTTAAAATGAAGGCCGGCCGTTTGACCATTAAGTTAGCACAATAGTCAGTGCAAAGATTTGGCGTTATGGACCGCTGTGGTACATACCCGTTCCCTCGGGTAACTTTTGTAGAGTTTTATAACGATTTGTGTATCTCTACCAAAGGATCATTTCGAAAACAAAATCAAGACTATAGTCTATAATGAAATGTACCACCTCCAGTAACGATGACTTTTCTTTCAATGTTTCAGAACCATTTGAGAAGCGCCACTTCCTGGTATAATGAGCTCATATGTTTCAGCTCCAGTTCTGACGCACCACTTCATATAATGAGTTGGTCTCATACGTTTAGGCTCCAGTTGCGATGCACCACTTCATATAATGGGTTGGTCTCTAATGTTTCAGCTCCAGTTGTGACGCGCCACTTCAGATAATGAGTTGGTCTCATACGTTTAGGCTCCAGTTGCGATGCACCACTTCATATAATGGGTTGGTCTCTAATGTTTCAGCTCCAGTTGTGACGCGCCACTTCATATAATGAGTTGGTCTCTTGTTTTGTAGCTCCAACTGTGATGCGCTACTTCATGTAATGAGTTGTTCTCATATGTTTCAGCTCCAGTTGTAACGTGCCACTTCATATAATGAGTTGGTCTCTTTGTTTCAGCTACAGTTGTGACGCACCACTTCATATTAGTTGGTCTTATATATTCCAGCTCCAGTTGTGAGCACCACTTCAGGTAATGGGTTGGTCTCTAATGTTTCAGCTCCAGTTGTGAGCACAACTTCATAGTAATTGGTATCATATGTTTCAGCTCCAGCTGTGATGCACCACTTCAGATAATGGGTTGGTCTCTAATGTTTCAGCTTCAGTTGTGATGAACCACTTCATATTAGTTGGTCTCATATGTTTCAGCTCCAGTTTTGAGCACAACTTCAAATAATGTGTTGGTCTCATATGTTTCAGCTCCAGTTGTGACGCACCACTTCCTACTAATATGAGCGGTTTTTTTCTGATTTATGTCCAGTTGAGACGCACCACTTAGACGAAGCAGATCATTTTTCCAGACAGAATCCTTTTTTCAATATTATGATGTAAACTCGGTGCTACTTTAACTCCATATAGTTTCTTTAGTCACGATGACTTTGACTGAATTTAAGCATGTCCTTCAACAATTGTACATTATACCTAGACGACCAAGGTGCCTGGACATGGGTTACACATTGCAACTGTCCGTGGTCATGTGGGCTCCATTCTGAGAAAGCCATGCTATGCTGGACTTTCCCTGTGAAGAATGTGGTCAGTAGATATAGGGGTGTATTTTGCTGGTCCGAATGTTCCGAGTAGTAGGGAAAGTATAACCTTCCGCATTCATGGTGAAGTGTAAGAATGAGTTGCGGGTGCTGTCCACACCCAATGATACCCCAGTTACCGTAGAAAGGCAGTTGTAGTGTCAGCTGAGGTCGTCTGGAAGTCTGATCTCTAGAGCACACATACTGGTAGATATTAAAAAGCTCTAAAAGCTTCAGGTTAAAATGAAGGCCGGCCGTTTGACCATTAAGTTAGCACAATAGTCAGTGCAAAGATTTGGCGTTATGGACCGCTGTGGTACATACCCGTTCCCTCGGGTAACTTTTGTAGAGTTTTATAACGATTTGTGTATCTCTACCAAAGGATCATTTCGAAAACAAAATCAAGACTATAGTCTATAATGAAATGTACCACCTCCAGTAACGATGACTTTTCTTTCAATGTTTCAGAACCATTTGAGAAGCGCCACTTCCTGGTATAATGAGCTCATATGTTTCAGCTCCAGTTCTGACGCACCACTTCATATAATGAGTTGGTCTCTAATGTTTCAGCTCCAGTTGTGACGCGCCACTTCATATAATGAGTTGGTCTCTTGTTTTGTAGCTCCAACTGTGATGCGCTACTTCATGTAATGAGTTGTTCTCATATGTTTCAGCTCCAGTTGTAACGTGCCACTTCATATAATGAGTTGGTCTCTTTGTTTCAGCTACAGTTGTGACGCACCACTTCATATTAGTTGGTCTTATATATTCCAGCTCCAGTTGTGAGCACCACTTCAGGAAATGGGTTGGTCTCTAATGTTTCAGCGCCAGTTGTGAGCACAACTTCATAGTAATTGGTATCATATGTTTCAGCTCCAGCTGTGATGCACCACTTCAGATAATGGGTTGGTCTCTAATGTTTCAGCTTCAGTTGTGATGAACCACTTCATATTAGTTGGTCTCATATGTTTCAGCTCCAGTTTTGAGCACAACTTCAAATAATGTGTTGGTCTCATATGTTTCAGCTCCAGTTGTGACGCACCACTTCCTACTAATATGAGCGGTTTTTTCTGATTTATGTCCAGTTGAGACGCACCACTTAGACGAAGCAGATCATTTTTCCAGACAGAATCCTTTTTTCAATATTATGATGTAAACTCGGTGCTACTTTAACTCCATATAGTTTCTTTAGTCACGATGACTTTGACTGAATTTAAGCATGTCCTTCAACAATTGTACATTATACCTAGACGACCAAGGTGCCTGGACATGGGTTACACATTGCAACTGTCCGTGGTCATGTGGGCTCCATTCTGAGAAAGCCATGCTATGCTGGACTTTCCCTGTGAAGAATGTGGTCAGTAGATATAGGGGTGTATTTTGCTGGTCCGAATGTTCCGAGTAGTAGGGAAAGTATAACCTTCCGCATTCATGGTGAAGTGTAAGAATGAGTTGCGGGTGCTGTCCACACCCAATGATACCCCAGTTACCGTAGAAAGGCAGTTGTAGTGTCAGCTGAGGTCGTCTGGAAGTCTGATCTCTAGAGCACACATACTGGTAGATATTAAAAAGCTCTAAAAGCTTCAGGTTAAAATGAAGGCCGGCCGTTTGACCATTAAGTTAGCACAATAGTCAGTGCAAAGATTTGGCGTTATGGACCGCTGTGGTACATACCCGTTCCCTCGGGTAACTTTTGTAGAGTTTTATAACGATTTGTGTATCTCTACCAAAGGATCATTTCGAAAACAAAATCAAGACTATAGTCTATAATGAAATGTACCACCTCCAGTAACGATGACTTTTCTTTTAATGTTTCAGAACCATTTGAGAAGCGCCACTTCCTGGTATAATGAGCTCATATGTTTCAGCTCCAGTTCTGACGCACCACTTCATATAATGAGTTGGTCTCTAATGTTTCAGCTCCAGTTGTGATGCGCCACTTCAGATAATGAGTTGGTCTCATACGTTTAGGCTCCAGTTGCGATGCACCACTTCATATAATGGGTTGGTCTCTAATGTTTCAGCTCCAGTTGTGACGCGCCACTTCATATAATGAGTTGGTCTCTTGTTTTGTAGCTCCAACTGTGATGCGCTACTTCATGTAATGAGTTGTTCTCATATGTTTCAGCTCCAGTTGTAACGTGCCACTTCATATAATGAGTTGGTCTCTTTGTTTCAGCTACAGTTGTGACGCACCACTTCATATTAGTTGGTCTTATATATTCCAGCTCCAGTTGTGAGCACCACTTCAGGTAATTGGTTGGTCTCTAATGTTTCAGCTCCAGTTGTGAGCACAACTTCATAGTAATTGGTATCATATGTTTCAGCTCCAGCTGTGATGCACCACTTCAGATAATGGGTTGGTCTCTAATGTTTAAGCTTCAGTTGTGATGAACCACTTCATATTAGTTGGTCTCATATGTTTCAGCTCCAGTTTTGAGCACAACTTCAAATAATGTGTTGGTCTCATATGTTTCAGCTCCAGTTGTGACGCACCACTTCCTACTAATATGAGCGTTTTTTTTCTGATTTATGTCCAGTTGAGATGCACCACTTAGACGAAGCAGATCATTTTTCCAAACAGAATCCTTTTTTCAATATTATGATGTAAACTCGGTGCTACTTTAACTCCATATAGTTTCTTTAGTCACGATGACTTTGACTGAATTTAAGCATGTCCTTCAACAATTGTACATTATACCTAGACGACCAAGGTGCCTGGACATGGGTTACACATTGCAACTGTCCGTGGTCATGTGGGCTCCATTCTGAGAAAGCCATGCTATGCTGGACTTTCCCTGTGAAGAATGTGGTCAGTAGATATAGGGGTGTATTTTGCTGGTCAGAATGTTCCGAGTAGTAGGGAAAGTATAACCTTCCGCATTCATGGTGAAGTGTAAGAATGAGTTGCGGGTGCTGTCCACACCCAATGATACCCCAGTTACCGTAGAAAGGCAGTTGTAGTGTCAGCTGAGGTCGTCTGGAAGTCTGATCTCTAGAGCACACATACTGGTAGATATTAAAAAGCTCTAAAAGCTTCAGGTTAAAATGAAGGCCGGCCGTTTGACCATTACGTTAGCACAATAGTCAGTGCAAAGATTTGGCGTTATGGACCGCTGTGGTACATACCCGTTCCCTCGGGTAACTTTTGTAGAGTTTTATAACGATTTGTGTATCTCTACCAAAGGATCATTTCGAAAACAAAATCAAGACTATAGTCTATAATGAAATGTACCACCTCCAGTAACGATGACTTTTCTTTCAATGTTTCAGAACCATTTGAGAAGCGCCACTTCCTGGTATAATGAGCTCATATGTTTCAGCTCCAGTTCTGACGCACCACTTCATATAATGAGTCGGTCTCTAATGTTTCAGCTCCAGTTGTGACGCGCCACTTCATATAATGAGTTGGTCTCTTGTTTTGTAGCTCCAACTGTGATGCGCTACTTCATGTAATGAGTTGTTCTCATATGTTTCAGCTCCAGTTGTAACGTGCCACTTCATATAATGAGTTGGTCTCTTTGTTTCAGCTACAGTTGTGACGCACCACTTCATATTAGTTGGTCTTATATATTCCAGCTCCAGTTGTGAGCACCACTTCAGGTAATGGGTTGGTCTCTAATGTTTCAGCTCCAGTTGTGAGCACAACTTCATAGTAATTGGTATCATATGTTTCAGCTCCAGCTGTGATGCACCACTTCAGATAATGGGTTGGTCTCTAATGTTTCAGCTTCAGTTGTGATGAACCACTTCATATTAGTTGGTCTCATATGTTTCAGCTCCAGTTTTGAGCACAACTTCAAATAATGTGTTGGTCTCATATGTTTCAGCTCCAGTTGTGACGCACCACTTCCTACTAATATGAGCGGTTTTTTTCTGATTTATGTCCAGTTGAGACGCACCACTTAGACGAAGCAGATCATTTTTCCAAACAGAATCCTTTTTTCAATATTATGATGTAAACTCGGTGCTACTTTAACTCCATATAGTTTCTTTAGTCACGATGACTTTGACTGAATTTAAGCATGTCCTTCAACAATTGTACATTATACCTAGACGACCAAGGTGCCTGGACATGGGTTACACATTGCAACTGTCCGTGGTCATGTGGGCTCCATTCTGAGAAAGCCATGCTATGCTGGACTTTCCCTGTGAAGAATGTGGTCAGTAGATATAGGGGTGTATTTTGCTGGTCCGAATGTTCCGAGTAGTAGGGAAAGTATAACCTTCCGCATTCATGGTGAAGTGTAAGAATGAGTTGCGGGTGCTGTCCACACCCAATGATACCCCAGTTACCGTAGAAAGGCAGTTGTAGTGTCAGCTGAGGTCGTCTGGAAGTCTGATCTCTAGAGCACACATACTGGTAGATATTAAAAAGCTCTAAAAGCTTCAGGTTAAAATGAAGGCCGGCCGTTTGACCATTAAGTTAGCACAATAGTCAGTGCAAAGATTTGGCGTTATGGACCGCTGTGGTACATACCCGTTCCCTCGGGTAACTTTTGTAGAGTTTTATAACGATTTGTGTATCTCTACCAAAGGATCATTTCGAAAACAAAATCAAGACTATAGTCTATAATGAAATGTACCACCTCCAGTAACGATGACTTTTCTTTCAATGTTTCAGAACCATTTGAGAAGCGCCACTTCCTGGTATAATGAGCTCATATGTTTCAGCTCCAGTTCTGACGCACCACTTCATATAATGAGTTGGTCTCTAATGTTTCAGCTCCAGTTGTGATGCGCCACTTCAGAAAATGAGTTGGTCTCATACGTTTAGGCCCCAGTTGCGATGCACCACTTCATATAATGGGTTGGTCTCTAATGTTTCAGCTCCAGTTGTGACGCGCCACTTCATATAATGAGTTGGTCTCTTGTTTTGTAGCTCCAACTGTGATGCGCTACTTCATGTAATGAGTTGTTCTCATATGTTTCAGCTCCAGTTGTAACGTGCCACTTCATATAATGAGTTGGTCTCTTTGTTTCAGCTACAGTTGTGACGCACCACTTCATATTAGTTGGTCTTATATATTCCAGCTCCAGTTGTGAGCACCACTTCAGGTAATGGGTTGGTCTCTAATGTTTCAGCTCCAGTTGTGAGCACAACTTCATAGTAATTGGTATCATATGTTTCAGCTCCAGCTGTGATGCACCACTTCAGATAATGGGTTGGTCTCTAATGTTTCAGCTTCAGTTGTGATGAACCACTTCATATTAGTTGGTCTCATATGTTTCAGCTCCAGTTTTGAGCACAACTTCAAATAATGTGTTGGTCTCATATGTTTCAGCTCCAGATTTGTGTATCTCTACCAAAGAATCATTTCAAAAACAAAATCAAGACTATAGTCTATACTGAAATGTAGCGCCACTTCCTGGTATAATGCACTCAAATGTTTCAGCTCCATTTCTGACGCACCACTTCATATAATGAGTTGGTCTCATACGTTTCAGCTCCAGTTGTGATGCGCCACTTCAGAAAATGAGTTGGTCTCATACGTTTAGGCCCCAGTTGCGATGCACCACTTCATATAATGGGTTGGTCTCTAATGTTTCAGCTCCAGTTGTGACGCGCCACTTCATATAATGAGTTGGTCTCTTGTTTTGTAGCTCCAACTGTGATGCGCTACTTCATGTAATGAGTTGTTCTCATATGTTTCAGCTCCAGTTGTAACGTGCCACTTCATATAATGAGTTGGTCTCTTTGTTTCAGCTACAGTTGTGACGCACCACTTCATATTAGTTGGTCTTATATATTCCAGCTCCAGTTGTGAGCACCACTTCAGGTAATGGGTTGGTCTCTAATGTTTCAGCGCAAGTTGTGAGCACAACTTCATAGTAATTGGTATCATATGTTTCAGCTCCAGCTGTGATGCACCACTTCAGATAATGGGTTGGTCTCTAATGTTTCAGCTTCAGTTGTGATGAACCACTTCATATTAGTTGGTCTCATATGTTTCAGCTCCAGTTTTGAGCACAACTTCAAATAATGTGTTGGTCTCATATGTTTCAGCTCCAGTTGTGACGCACCACTTCCTACTAATATGAGCGGTTTTTTTCTGATTTATGTCCAGTTGAGACGCACCACTTAGACGAAGCAGATCATTTTTCCAGACAGAATCCTTTTTTCAATATTATGATGTAAACTCGGTGCTACTTTAACTCCATATAGTTTCTTTAGTCACGATGACTTTGACTGAATTTAAGCATGTCCTTCAACAATTGTACATTATACCTAGACGACCAAGGTGCCTGGACATGGGTTACACATTGCAACTGTCCGTGGTCATGTGGGCTCCATTCTGAGAAAGCCATGCTATGCTGGACTTTCCCTGTGAAGAATGTGGTCAGTAGATATAGGGGTGTATTTTGCTGGTCCGAATGTTCCGAGTAGTAGGGAAAGTATAACCTTCCGCATTCATGGTGAAGTGTAAGAATGAGTTGCGGGTGCTGTCCACACCCAATGATACCCCAGTTACCGTAGAAAGGCAGTTGTAGTGTCAGCTGAGGTCGTCTGGAAGTCTGATCTCTAGAGCACACATACTGGTAGATATTAAAAAGCTCTAAAAGCTTCAGGTTAAAATGAAGGCCGGCCGTTTGACCATTAAGTTAGCACAATAGTCAGTGCAAAGATTTGGCGTTATGGACCGCTGTGGTACATACCCGTTCCCTCGGGTAACTTTTGTAGAGTTTTATAACGATTTGTGTATCTCTACCAAAGGATCATTTCGAAAACAAAATCAAGACTATAGTCTATAATGAAATGTACCACCTCCAGTAACGATGACTTTTCTTTCAATGTTTCAGAACCATTTGAGAAGCGCCACTTCCTGGTATAATGAGCTCATATGTTTCAGCTCCAGTTCTGACGCACCACTTCATATAATGAGTTGGTCTCTAATGTTTCAGCTCCAGTTGTGATGCGCCACTTCAGAAAATGAGTTGGTCTCATACGTTTAGGCCCCAGTTGCGATGCACCACTTCATATAATGGGTTGGTCTCTAATGTTTCAGCTCCAGTTGTGACGCGCCACTTCATATAATGAGTTGGTCTCTTGTTTTGTAGCTCCAACTGTGATGCGCTACTTCATGTAATGAGTTGTTCTCATATGTTTCAGCTCCAGTTGTAACGTGCCACTTCATATAATGAGTTGGTCTCTTTGTTTCAGCTACAGTTGTGACGCACCACTTCATATTAGTTGGTCTTATATATTCCAGCTCCAGTTGTGAGCACCACTTCAGGTAATGGGTTGGTCTCTAATGTTTCAGCTCCAGTTGTGAGCACAACTTCATAGTAATTGGTATCATATGTTTCAGCTCCAGCTGTGATGCACCACTTCAGATAATGGGTTGGTCTCTAATGTTTCAGCTTCAGTTGTGATGAACCACTTCATATTAGTTGGTCTCATATGTTTCAGCTCCAGTTTTGAGCACAACTTCAAATAATGTGTTGGTCTCATATGTTTCAGCTCCAGATTTGTGTATCTCTACCAAAGAATCATTTCAAAAACAAAATCAAGACTATAGTCTATACTGAAATGTAGCGCCACTTCCTGGTATAATGCACTCAAATGTTTCAGCTCCATTTCTGACGCACCACTTCATATAATGAGTTGGTCTCATTTGTTTCAGCTCCAGTTGTGACGCACCACTTCAGAAAATGAGCTGGTCTCTAATGTTTCAGCTCCACTTGTGATGCACCACTTCATATAATGAGTTGGTCTCCAATGCTTCAGGTCCAGTTGTGACGCCACCATTTCATATTAGTTGGTCTCCAATATTTCAGGTCCAGTTGTGATGCACCACTTCATATTAGTTGGTCTCCAATGTTTCAGGTCCAGTTGTGAGCACCACTTCATATTAGTTGGTCTCATATGTTTCAGCTCCAGTTTTGAGCACAACTTCAAATAATGGGTTGGTCTTATATGTTTGAGCTCCAGTTGTGAGCACCACTTCAGATAATGGGTTGGTTTTTTATTTTTTAGCTCCAGTTGTTATGAACCACTTCATATTAGTTGGTTTCATATGTTTCAGGTCCAGTTTTGAGCACAATTTTAAATAATGGGTTTGTCTCATATGTTTCAGGTCCAGTTGTGGGCACCACTTCATAGTAGTTGGTCTCATATGTTTCAGCTCCAGTTTTGAGCACAACTTCAAATAATGGGTTTGTCTCTAATGTTTCAGGTCCAGTTTTGAGCACAACTTCAAATAATGGGTTGGTCTCAATGTTTCAGGTCCAGATGTGACGCGCCACTTCAGATAATGAGTTGGTCTCATATATTCCAGCTCATGTTGTGAGCACCACTTCAGATAATGTGTTTCAGCTCCAGTTAAGACGCACCACTTCCTACTAATATGAACGGGTTTTTCTGATTTATGTCCAGTTGAGACGCATCACTTAGACGAAGCAGATTATTTTTTCCAAACAGAATCCTTTTTTCAATATTATGATGTAAACTCGGTGCTACTTTAACTCCATATAGTTTCTATAGTCACGGTGACTTTGATTGAATGTAAGCATGTCCTTCAACAATTGTACATTATACCTAGACGACCAAGGTGCCTGGACATGGGTTACACATTGCAACTGTCCGTGGTCATGTGGGCTCCATTCTGAGAAAGCCATGCTATGCTGGACTTTCCCTGTGAAGAATGTGGTCAGTAGATATAGGGGTGTATTTTGCTGGTCAGAATGTTCCGAGTAGTAGGGAAAGTATAACCTTCCTCATTCATGGTGAAGTGTAAGAATGAGTTGCGGGTGCTGTCCACACCCAATGATACCCCAGTTACCGTAGAAAGGCAGTTGTAGTGTCAGCTGAGGTCGTCTGGAAGTCTGATCTCTAGAGCACACATACTGATAGATATTAAAAAGCTCTAAAAGCTTCAGTTTAAAATGAAGGCCGACCGTTTGACCATTAAGTTAGCACAATAGTCAGTGCAAAGATTTGGCGTTATGGACCTCTGTGGTACATACCCGTTCTCTCAGGTAACTTTTGTAGAGTTCTATCATTTCGAAAACAAAATCAAGACTATACTGAAATGAGAGTTGTTCTCATATGTTTCATCTCCAGTTGCGATGCACCACTTCATATAATGAGTTGGTCTCTAATGTTTCAGCTCCATTTGTGACGCTCCACTTCATATAACGAGTTGGTCTCTTTGTTTCAGCTCCGTTTGTGACGCTCCACTTCATTTGATGGTCTCTTGTGATGTAGCTCCAACTGTGATGTGCTACTTCATGTAATGAGTTGTCCTCATAAGTTTCATCTCCAGTTGCGATGCACCACTTCATTTTATTAGTTGGTCTCTGATGTTTCAGCTCAGTTTGTGACGCACCACTTCATATGATGAGTCGGTCTCTTGTGTTGTAACTCCAACTGTGATGCGCTACTACCTGTAATGAGTTGTTCTCATATGTTTCAGCTTTGGTCATCTCTATGTTTCAGCTCCAGTTGTAACGAGCCACTTCATATAATTAGTTGGTCTCTTTGTTTCAGCTGCAGTTGTGTTGCACCACTTCATTTAATTAATTCGTCTCTAATGTTTCAGCTCCAGTTGTGACGCACCACTTCATAACACCCGTGAAGATACAGGGTAAAAAAGGTCTTCAGCAACCCATGCTTGCCGTAGAAGTGACTATGGTTATCGTAAGAGCTGATAAACGGGATCGGGTGGTAATAATAACTCATATATAGCCTGACTAAATATAACCAGAAACGTTATCGAAATACAGCTCATTGGTATCGGGTGGTCAGGCTCGCTGACCTGGTTGATGCATGTCATCGATCCCAATTGCGTGGATCTATGCTCATGATGTCACTGAATTTTCTGGTCCAGACTCGATTATTTACAGACCGTCGTCATACAGCTGGAATATTGCTGAGTGCGGCGTTAAACAACAACAAACAAACAAACAAAACTCATATGGGCGAAAATATGCAGTGTAATATCTTTTTTTTATATTTGCAGTGTGCAATTACTCATTCTCGAAGCTGATTGGTCAGTTAAACAATGATCAATTATCATTGGACGCCATTTATTCAAATGTTTTACGTGCGACAATCTAACTGATTCGAGATATTTTAGACAAGAAAGAGTTTCATGTCAACAACATCTTCAAATTATTTGTTTTCATATATTTCACATGATTTTCTATTTACAGTAAAACCCAAAACTACGTCTGCGTCGATAACCATTTGACACCTGTCAAAGTAAATGACCTCGTTAAAGCGGACGGAGATCTGACAGACATGAAGTGTTATTCGTATAATTCAACCTCTGAGCACATTTAATGATGTCTTTGTTGTCATTGCTGCATATGGCCAGATAGAAGTTCCAAGATTCAGATTGCGAGTGTGGCCAGAATCCGTTTCAAGTGCGCCAAGATCACCGCCAAGTCCGAGTCTAAGACATGCTGTTTGACGAATGTTTCGACCACCCGAATCCAAAAACCGGACTTAGTACTTACTAATTACTTACTTACTTACTTTGGAGATTTAACGTGCGCTTTCCGACTGATGCGTATTTCGCACACGGGCCCGGCCAGGCCATTTAATGTGTTTCCGAAAGGGGCGAGGGTGGTCTGTGCAACCCAAGAGGGGGCTTTAGGGGTTGCTTATATAGAATTTGGGAATTTTGAGATTTGGAATAGATGCCGATGGGGTTGGGGAAGAGAACGAAGGGAGCTGGGTATGGTGGATGATTGTTTGTTTATGTGATTTTGATTTGGTAGGTTATTATGGTTTTAGATGCGTTTTATTAGTTCCGTTTTGATTAAGAATACGCCTAAGGCCTTGAAGTTTTCTAGTTTATTTTGTGGGTTTAGTATTGCTTCTAGAGTGAGAGCCTTATTTAGATTGAGGGTGGTTTGTAATGCGGTTCGATGTGTTAGGTAGTGTGTGCAGTGGATGAGTGCGTGTTCTGGGGTTTCTGGTTGTTTGCAGTGTGGGCAGTTACCTGTAGTGTGTTTTTTATAATTTTTTAGGTGGTTATTTAGGTTGGTGTGTCCTGTTTGGAGTTTAGTGATTACTCTGTCGATTTTTTTTGATGGATGGAGAATTTTTAGTTTGGTTAGTGGTTTGCTGAGCACTCTTTTGATTTGGCTATTTGAGTTTAGATATAGGTTATGCCATTTTTTTGTGATTTTTTGTTTGTTTACACTTTTAATTTCTGATTTTGAGATGGGTAAGTTTAAGCTTATTTCTGGGATTTTGAGGGATAGTTTAGCTGCTTTATCGGCGTTTTCATTACCGTATATTCCTACGTGGGCGGGTATCCACAAGAAGGTTATTTGTTTGCCTGCTTTTGTTAGGTCGTTGGAGCTTTTAAGTATTTGATTTATTAATTTAGGTCGGTTTTTGGTATTTTTGTTTTGGAGGGCTTGTAGTCCACTTAGGGAGTCAGTAAGTATTAGGACTTTTTGGTTGTTTTTGGATTCTTGATTGTGGAGGGCTGAGGCTATGCCCATTAGTTCGGCCGTGAATATTGATTGGTTATTTGGGAGTCGGAAGGATTGTGTGGTTTTAGTTGGTTGTGTGGTATGGACTCCGAAACCCGTGTGTTTGGAGGTCGGATCTGAGGATCCGTCCGTGTAAATGTGACACCAATTTGGCCAATTTTTGTGTATGTATGCTAGTGCGGTAGTTTTAGCTATGTTTGGGTCGGTTTGTTTATTTATTTGGCTAGCTAGTGTTGTGTCTATTTTGGGTATTTTAAGTTTAGGGGTGAAGATATTTGATTGTTTGCAGTTTTGTTTAAGATTTTTAATTTGGTGTTCATTTAGGTAGTTTGTTATTCTTTGGGATATTGGGGTAAGTAAGGGGTGTTTACGAGCTAGAGCTTGGTTTTTAGGGCTGATGTTTTGGTTTATTAAGTTTTGGATGAGAGGGTTTGATTGGGACGCGGCCCAGAAATTTAAGCTTAGCTGTTCCCTGCGTAGACTTAGTGGCATTTCTCCTGTTAAGGCCTGAAGTGAGGTGTAGGAGGTGCCATGTTGGGTGCGTGTAATGAGTTTGAGAGCCTGATATTGTATTGAGTCAAGTTTTTTAGATAGAGAGTTGTTTAGGGTGTTGTATATGGCGCAGCCGTAGTCTAGTTTTGATCTAATTAGGGATATGTAGAGAGAGAGGAGAGTATCTTTGGAGGCTCCCCAGTTAGAGCCAGTTAGGCATCTTAGGGTGTTTAGGTCTTTACTGCATTTAGTTGTTAGGTTTTGGATGTGAGCATCCCAGGTGAGATGTTCATCGAAAATAAGTCCTAAGAATTTGGTTTGTTTTTGAAATTTGATTGTTTGATTGTTTAGCTGGAGGATTGGGGAGGCGGGTTTCATGTTTTTATGTTTGAATACTATTCCTGTTGTTTTTTCTGAGTTAAGGGAGAAGCCCCATTTGTCAGCCCATTGTTGTATTTTATTAAGAGATTTTTGGAGTAGATTTTTGGCCATTTTCATGCTTTTAGTGCGGATCCAGATGGCTCCATCATCCGCGAATTTTGATGTGTTTACTTTAGGGGATAGACCCTCGAATAGATCGTTTATCATTATATTGAAGAGGGTGGGGCTGAGGATACTGCCCTGTGGAGTGCCATTTTCTAGGGGACATTGGTCCGATAGAGTTTGGTCTATACACACGGTTATTTTACGATTGTTTAGGAAGTCCTGGATGTAGTTTATTATCTGACCTTTGAGTCCTATTTTTTTAAGTTTTTGTATTAGCCCATCGTGCCATACCATGTCGAAAGCTTTAGAGAAGTCTAAGAAGATGCCTGTGGTATATTGTTTATTTAGTTGTCCTGTCTTAATATCTTGTTCTAGTCGGGCGAGGTTATCTAGGGTTGAGCGGCCAGGAGTGAAACCATTTTGATCTGGGTTTATGGTGTTATTTTGGGTTAAGTAATGTTGTAATCTATTTTTAGCCATTGATTCCATTACTTTACATAAGTTTGAAGTTAGGGATATTGGTCTATATGAGTTAGCTTAGTACTGACAGGTTTGCCTTTTGTGACCGACGATGACATCGATAAGAATCTTAACTGCAACTGATAATGAAAACACAGTGAAAAAGACTCAACTTGAGAAGTTGACATGAACTTTGTTCACAAAATTTATACAGGAAAGAAAAACAAGAAAATTAAAACTACTCACACTTTCAACAATGGCATCAGGAATAGTAAACAAACTCATTTTGCAACAACTTTTAGACATTCCGAAAGACAATATAACGATCAATATTTCGTAGAAGTTTGTAACCTTGTGTGAAGAAATAAGAACGTTGTGACAGTTTTTTATACGTTTTTGTAACCGCGACGTCAGCACAGTGCGGCACTGAGCAGTATGCAGGCTGACTGACGTCCAGGCACCATGAGGGTAAATGACACAGACGGTTCAGAAATCGAACTGTCTACTATGAAGGGGATCAAAGGTAGCATAATGCGTTACCTTAGCGACATGATTACCAACATATGCTCGCGAAATCGATGCACTTGAATTCGGAGAGGTTTTGAAATTAAAACACAAATAATTAAAATTATTACCCACGTGGTGAAGATACAGGTGGTAAGATTCTAAATGAAAGCGAGAGACATTTACACACACTTTATTAAACCAAACAAGATAGTCACGTGCGTCAACTTCGCTTTGCATTCTGAATTAGTTATGCACAGAGCTACTACAGACAATATATAATATATCCATTTGCAATGTACGTACTACTACCGATCGTTAGATCGAGGGTCCCTATGAGCGTGACGCACCCAACCAGCTTCTCGACTTTCAATTTGATTTGACATAAAAGGATAAGCGTGGTGAAATGAAGTCAGTTTTAACTATCTGGATATATATCTTGACTTACGTTGAATGTTCTGGTTGTGCCATCACAACCCCTTCGAAGCGTATTTTGGATTGTTTCGTGATCGGTGTTTGTTCATGAATAAACATACACGACTGCACGACCAGATCACTCAAAGTGAACAGTTCCGATACAAATAATTTAAAAACTACGTGGAAGTGTGCCTGACTTCTGATTTTGTGGCCCTGAACATCCCAAATGCGAACATAACATTCCCTAGCGTAAAACGCTGTGGCAAGATCACGGTTGTCTTTTCTTATTCCGATGGTGACGCTGACCTTCCTTCGAAGCTGTCACTGACATGGAAGCAGGCTGAGTTTGTTGATCTGAACTTTCTATGGTATCCTGTATACAAGGAAAAGGAAACTGTGTCCGATATTGAACTAAATAAACTTCCTGACAGCTTGGCACCTAGTCTACAGATACAGTGTTAGTCTGTCAACAGCTATTCGACCATTATGAATCACATCAAAATTTATCATCCCAAACTGGCTCCCACAGCCAAGCGATATCTACATTGTAGATATCGCTGCAATGAAATTGCATCACAATGCTTTGCAGACCATTGTGACGTCATTGGTTACCATGACATCACAATCAAATAACATCACTAATGGCTCTGGTACTGAAGCTGTGAGCAGTAATTTTTACACTTTAGACACTGCTTATTACTGTCCACAAACTGAAAAAGTTGGAAGAATGATATTGGAAGATAAATAAAATCTCACCCTCGTGTCTTTTGATATCAAATATCCCAACTCGTGCTGATATATTTGATATCAAAAGACACTCGGGTCAGATTCTCTATATCAACAAACTCCTGTTATCCACCAGGCTGTGTCCACTCCACAAGTGTGTACGACAAGTCCTCCTAAAATCCAACATGCACATGTTCCCCATCAGTCACGCTTGTCTCAAAGTACACACGATGTTCATTAAACTTGTTGTCTGGATTAAACTGTAACGCCGGTTCTCTTGTCATTCCTGGTTTCGTCTGTCTCATATCTCGGGTCATTCAAACAAGCCTTGATTAAAAAATTATGAATGCTAGATAGTTTACGCTGTGTAAATCAGACAGAAATATAACTGCAATAATGTGATCGTTAAAGGTTTTTAACAGAACTATATTTTTCACACGTAATAAATAACACCTTAAAATTGGAGCGAGTGGACAGTGTTGACACAAAATAGCTGATTCTTGATTGGCGACAGTTTTTCCCCCCTTGAAACGAGTCTTTAATATGATTATGGGTAATAAATAGAATAACCCGCTCGGTACGAGTGATTACGGAAAATATGTCACTCGTGGAATTAATGTTTCCTCGCTAAAGCAACATTAATTTCACCTCGTGGGTTATTCTATAAGTATTTCATTTCTCCATAGGGACGATAGGGTAGCCCAATGGTTAAAAGTATTCTCGTCACGCTGAAGACCTGGGCTCGATTCCCCACATAGGCACAATGTGTGAAGCCCATTTCTGATGTGCCCCGTGAAGTTCCGGGGTAGAATTGATCTTCAGCAACCCATGTTTGCCGTAAAAAGGCGAGGCTGCTTGTCGTAAGAGGCGACTAACGGGATCGGGTGGTCAGTTTCGCTGACATGGTTGATACATGTCATCGATCCTAATTGCGTGGATCGATTCTCATTATATTAATCACTGGATTGTCTGGTCCAGACTTGATTATTTACAGACCGCCGCCGTCAAACAACAAAATAACCAACCAACCAACCAACCAACCAGCCAACCATTTCTGGTGTCCCCCGACGCGATATTGCTGGAATATTGCTAAAAGCGGCGTAGAACCACACTCACTCCTCCATACACGATAAATATGATCATGTCATAGAATTTCATCTATAAGTTCTTACCTGAAAGGTGCAGGCGGCCAAACTTGTCATGGCGTATTTCACCATACGAAATGTTTGTGTTCAGTTTTCCTTGAATTGCGTCTGTCATTTTCTTGTTCGTTTCTTGATTGTGCAAATGAAGTAGCAATCGCAGGATAAACATGTTGTTTCCGATGGACGTCGCATCTAGGAAGTAGCTGTTGCGGTTCATCTCCCTGTGTAATTGTTCTTCTACTCCGATTTTGTATTTCCTTCATGAAATCTATCAAACAAACAGAACGTTTCCTTTGAGGGTGGCAAGTCAGTGTCGGAGTCCAGGGCATTGACTGGAGCTACTGTTAGCCATTCTTTCATGTAAGAAATACTCTTAGAAAATATCCCTTCATTAGCTCTCTGTATGTTCTCAGCAGTTGCTTCGGCCCAGACGTCCCTCGTTAGATGAGAACATGTTCTTCCGCCGCTTGTCGTGACATCGTAAGGGCTAGTAACTCATGATGACTGGCGGTTGTCTTGACGTAGATTCATGTGGTCTCTCACGCTTTCAGGCTTCAGTTTGTTTGCTTGCTTGTTTGTTGTTTAAAGCCGCACTCTCAGTAAATGTGAAAGCTATGAACCGATTTAAAGAATATAATAGATTAGACACTTTTGATATTTTTATTGTTTTGCCTCTGAAACTACTAAATACTCTGTAAATACTTTTCATGATGAAAAAAATAAAATAAAAAAGGCGTATTTTCGTGTGAACTTGCCCTTTAACACTAATGTTTATACACTAACAGCAGTGTTTGTAAAATATATGACGTCACTAGATGACGTCATTATACTGAGTGGTTGTCGCCATTTTTGTTCCTGCACAAGATTACTTAAATTTGCGCAAGTAGTATTGCAAAACTGAAGTGAAATTTCATTATATTAACGAGTACAACATATACTGAACCGCAAAAGAAACGTCACCCCACGTAACATTGCATGAAAAGTTGTCATTTAAATATCTGGGTATTTTTTGTCAAAGTTTCTTATGTTTTACATTACCTTGTCCGGAAAAATGAAATTTGATGATAAAAAAACAAAGCAGATGACAATAAAACCGATCGCCCAACCCGATGCACCCGAGTTCCGTGCAAATTGAAATGCACATGCGCTCCCCCATTTCTTGCCGTATAACAATCCATCCAGATCGGATAACATTCATTCGTTATTTAATTGCTACCACATGGCAAGATTGACAAGAAATCAGCGACACCGAGCCCTTGGACGATTGCAAGCTGGACAACCCGCCCGGCAAGTAGCCAATGCATTTTGATTCCACGTAAGGACCATATACAGGCTCAAGTAAAAGTACCAGACCACCAACACTACAGATGACGTGTCACCACCCGACGTCAGGGTCGTCAGATTGTGAGACAGCATCTTCAAGATCGCTTTGTTACTGCTGCGGAAACTGCTCGACAGACCATGGGGTCACACCAGCGACACATTAGTGCGGACACTGTGCGTCGACGATTGACGAGCAGACACTTCCAGTGGCAAAGGCCGGGACCGTCTTTAGTGGGCAACACAGAACCAGCATTGACGCCACTTCTCAGACGAGAGCCGTTACTGTATCTCAACAGCAGATGGCAGAGAGAGAGAGAGAGAGAGGAGAGAGAGAGAGAGAGAGAGAGAGAGAGAGAGAGAGAGAGAGAGAGAGAGAGAGAGAGAGAGAGAGAGAGAGAGAGAGAGAGAGTCTGGCGACGCTGTGAGAAAGGTGATTCGGATGCTTGTGTTGTTGAGAGAGACTCGTTGGGTGGTCCGAGCATCCTGGTGGGGGCGGGGGAAGAACTGGTCTTGCACAGAGGGTCGACTCTGTGGTCTTCCAGAACATCGGTCCAGGGAGAGGCAATGGTGTCACAGCACATCAAGTCTTGAGACCACACGTCATACTTCATTTGGCACGTCGCCGCAACCACGAGTTTCAGCATGATAACGCCCATGTTCACACTGCGAGAGCCACAAGAGACTTCCTCCAGCAGAATGGCTTCTGAACCATGCAGTGGCCTGCCCTCAGTCCCGATTTACTGTGGGACGAGATTCAAAGACGGCTGAATCACGTCCGACCAAGGCCGACAACTGCACCTGAACTGCGTCAGGCGTTCCTCAGAGTGTGGGCTCAAGTGCCTATGGCCTTCATCAACGGCCTCATCTATTCCATGTATCGACGTTGCACGGCAGTCATCAATGCACATGGAGGGCACACAAGGTACTGAATTGTGATGCCATTTTCTCTGAGACTAGTGTTGTGTTTCACTTTAAGAACATTTGACGAGCAGACACCTCAACTGAGCTACCCAGAAATATATACGCATGCGCTTGGATTGCTGCAGCAGTTTGTGGTGGAAGACGCCTACAGTGGACCTAGAGGAACAAAATGGATCACTTTCGTGAAACGTCTCACCCTGAACTCACCTTAGTCTTACTGACTCAGTCATTAGAGTTTATCATTGAACATGTATTATTACATTAACATGTACAAGTGTCTATAAACTGTTGCAAGAATATAAACATGTTTTTGTGTTTATTTATTAACGTCTTAATGTGCAATTTTAAGCAGCCCTGTATCTACATAAACACGTATGTTTATAAACATACAAGTGGACGTGTCTATAAAGTGTTGCAGCTTCAGTTTTTATTTCTGTGTTTAAACAGAAACACTTGTTTTAGAGTGTAGAAGTATTTGTTGTTCTACAGATTGTTTCTTGAGGTAGCAATTACCTCCGATGATGACGTATATGAATCTGTACTTTTGAAAGTTGTGTTATGTCTTGCCACGAACCCTTTACACTTAGCCAAGATGGACACAACAGGGTTGAGCTCACAATGTCTGACTGACGTACTTAAGAAAACGTGACCATGTTGTGCCACCAGCACATATGTCCTGTACTTTACTGGGTTCTTATTCAGCCGAATTTTTCCATGAGTTGAACTTTCGTCTCATGTGGTCTGAAGTCGACAATGGCATATATTCCTGTATGTTCGCCTTCAGACTACTCATGGTTTGGGTGACAGTATCTGATTCCCGGACGTTATATTAACTGGTGTTATCTATGACAATGACACAGGCGTTTAAAATGGGCAATAGCTGAAGTTCCAACCAGCCTATGATCACATCATCTCCTATAATTTCGCCTCGAAAACTAGCCCACATCCATCAATAAGCCCCATATCATGGGGTTGCAGAGTGTAAACACTGACACGATTACCTTAAGCTGAGGGTCTATGTCTGCTTTTTGTCCATCTGCCGATAGCCACATGTAGTCAGTGGAATGATTCACCAAGGTAAATTATCTGGACGCCCTGACTGTGAAGTATGAATGGTTCGGAGATAATGTCACCTCATAGACAGGATGGAATATTTTCCCCTGAAAAGTGCTATGTCATCGCCACGCGCAGTGGATAGAATCCCCATCTCATGGAGAACAATAGTTAGTGCAGGTAACATTAGTGCAGGTAACATTAATTGTATCTTTAATTCCTCCCAAATTCTACTACAAGTCAGGGTTACCTTCTACTCATAAAGCGTGTACACTTAACGGCTAATCACCCTGGATCAAAGCTGTCTAATATCCTTTAACGTCCCAGTTTTGTTTTTGAGACCACCCCTATACCTGTTTTGTTTTATTTATCATACCGTAGACTTGATGGTATGAATTGGAAACCCAATAGCATGGGCAGTTCGGTAATTCACCCTATCTAAATTAATAAATGATTTCCCCTATCTCTTAGGTAAAGAACTTGTATACATTTGGTTATGGCTATGCAAGTGTAATGTAACATGCATCATGGGAGCAATGTTAACAAAACAAACGCAGCGTCATTTTGTCATGTTAGAAGATGGACATTAAGAATTTTCTCAAAATGATTTTTATGTGTGGATTAGATGTTTTATGAGGAAATTATTATCATTATAACGGTGGTGTCACGTATATTCCTATAGTCCGTTTCAGTCTGCCACCATTGGACTTAGAATAAATGTGAACTTCTTGTTTTCGTTGGAATTTGTCTCCTGTAAACTTGTAGATAAGACTCCCCTGTGACTGAAATACTTCAAACCACAGGTAGGTCGATCGGTAGTTACTCTATATTTCAATAAAAACAGTCTGTGAAAAAGTACATTTTTTTTTAACAGGTAATAAAGCAGTTTTCTACCATTTCTGACAGTACTTTACAAGCTTTCCAGTACGCCAAGAGCCTGCAGATGTTCCCTGCATTGCAGACACTGCATTGCTAGTTTATACACAACCAATGAATGAAATCAAGTAAATCACAACTGTATAATAAGCAGAATCAATAAGATTGACAGAAATAATCGTCCACAGGGATTAATCGACCTGACTTTAAGTATCAAATTCAGGAATGACACCTTAGGCACACATGTGGCACTACTCGCTGTGCCAACAATAGGACGTGTTTTGGTATTAATTTTTATAGACAAATACTTGGTATTAACATTTATGTTTCTTGATCACCTACTTTGTGTAAGATTTATCCAGTATATTATAGATCCATTGTGTTATGATCAATACCAGGGATGCAAAATCAACTCGGAGCTCATCAGATGCTGACATTAACCCTATAAATGACTGAAGTCTTTAAAAGGTGAAGCAAGCAATTGGCAAATTCAGGCACAAAAAGGAGCAGCTCAACAAATGCTTAATTATTGAATATTGCCCATATCAGTGAAATTGTTGTCAGTAATTCTCACTGAGCATTATGACTTTTGTTTCATGTAGATTGTAGAGTCTATAGCAATTATTCCCTTGTATTCATTCTTTGTGAAGTATCCCATAGAAACAAAAGTGAGTGAGTATGGTTTTATGCCATTTTTAGCATTAATCCAACAATATCATGGCAGGGGACACCAGAAATTGGCTTCACAATGTACCCATGTCGGGAATCGAACCTGGGTCTTCGGCGTGATGGGCAAATGCTTCAATCACTAGGCGACCCGACCGCCGCATAGATACATGTATTAACATTAATGCAAATATCCAAAACAACAGTTTTATGTCTCATCCAACAACAGAGTGATGCTGGTGTCCCTACTTGTGATGTGAAAATGTAAATTTGCTTTCCAAAAATGTACTTAGTAATACATAGAATAACCTCCAGGCAGAGTGGAATTATAGATATCAGTCAAAGTCAATCGTGAAATAATGTTGGAAGTTACACAGTTGCTTCACATTGGACAGGTAGTCCAGAATCCCTTGTTACTCATAGGTTATTCTCTAAATGTATGTCATAAGAACAATATAAAACAGACATTTGTTCACAGTTTATTCATATGATCGATATAATTAATGAAATACATAATACATATATGCATTCAACAAGTACAGAAAGTTAGACATCTTTCTCATTTATACCCAATAATTTTGAAACATGTTATGACACAAATACCATAACTGTCATACATGTCATTAAGACCTCACATTTGTTTGCTTGGTTTAAAGATCCGCTGGCCTTTAAAACCGAAAACTGAACAAACAGAAATAAATCAGACTGACAAGGTTTACTGCCAAGGGTGAAGATTGCTTTGACAACAAAAATAATTCAGGGGACTATTATAGACTAAAAAAATCCAAAGATAAAATCGTCATGCTTGTTTTAATCACCTTACTGATCCAAATCAAACTTTGAGATGATTTAGAAGTCTTGTACAATGCAGTTATGCTCCAACCTACTGACTGTTATAACACAGTATTACGTCATATCAGGGTGCGTTAGCTTGTTGTCAGGAAAGCCTGAATTGAGACACTTAACAGTTTGTTGAAACCCAGAAAAATAATCGGGGATTTGAGTGAGTGAATGAGTGAGTATGATTTTATGCCGGTTTTAGCTATATTCCAGTAACACCACAGCGGGGGACACCAGAAATGGGCTTCACACTTTGTACCCAGGACGGGAATTTCCCGGGTCTTCAGCGTGCCGATTGAACGCTAGTAGTTGGGGGCAGGACTCCAGAACTGGAAGTAGTTCTGCGCATGCGCAATGGCACCCAAGATGGCGTCACTTCCGGTTCCAGTGGCGCGTGCGCACCCAAGATGGCAACACTTCCGTTTCCGAGGGGCCATCTCCCCATCCAAATTGGCAGCACAGCGTCTCCAAGATGGCGCCGGCAGGAAGGCGGGAAGGAGGGAAGAAGGAGGAGGGAGGAGGGAGGAGGGAAGGGGGTCAGGTTCTTTGTTTTTGTTTGTGGTGGTGAGTAGTCAAAGCAAAGAATGAAAAAGCGTTCTTTCGGGAAAGCTGGGTGGCCCTGAAAAGGGCCGTTTGATCTTGATGAAGAAGAAAACGTTTGTGGCACTATCCAAGATGCAACATCAAGAAAAGCTTGTTGGAAACAGGAAGCGGAAACAGACTGAATCATCCACAACACCAGCAGCAGCAGCAGCAGCAGACAAGAAAACGGAAGTGACAGAAAAACCCGGAGATGAAACCTGCAACACCTGCTACTTTGACCGTTGGACTCAGTGGTGGCTGCATTTACTTCTTCACCCACATTTCTGCAGAGCTACACATGCAGGGATGGATCGTCATCTTTCGTCTCACAGTGTGGCATAATCGCCTCATGTAAGTGTCCTTCAGGACTGGAATGGAATGTTCCATCACTTTCCTTCGTGCCAAGAACATAGACAGGCAGGCAGCCTTGACACCTGTCGCATTGCCATGGAGGAAGAGGAGATGGGGGGTGAGGAAGAGTGCTACAACCAACAATGACTTGACAACGTCAAAAACGTCTTCTATGATTTTGAATGTAGTCAAGACATGGGGGAGCACATCTCAAATTTGTGCGTGGTGCAGTTAGGATTTGGACGATGCATCGGTCAAGCGACAAAGGAGTTGTGCGAACACTGTCCATGGAGACAAGAAGGTTATGGTCCCACCCGCAAGAAAGTGTTTCGAGGCCCAACCACGCTACGCGATGTGTGTATCTGGTTGACAGCCCTGGCCGAAAACCCAAAGAAAAAGAAGAAAAACCAAGAGGAGGAAGGCGGCGCACGCAAGGGGACAACGGCACGTCTAGGCAAAAGAAAACAGGATGGAACCCTCTCAACCCATCCTCCGACAAAACGTCTGCGGCGTCCATCACCCCAGGAGGAGGAGAAGGGGGAGGATGTCATGGAGGTGGACGCGCCTATCTGTGCCTGAGGAAAAGAAGACGAAGAAGAAAAACACCACCGTCCAGCCGCCCGAGAAGGAGCTCATTTATGTGATTGCACATAACGCACGAGCCTATGATCTGCACCCATCACAAACAAAACCAGAAACAAAGAACCCGATTGATTCCCTTCCCTCCTCCTCTTCCCTCGGAACCGGAAGTGTCGCCATCTTGGGTGCGCACGCACTACTGGAACCGGAAGTGTCGCTATCTTGGATGCGCATGCATTACCCACAATGCCCTCTTCGCGCATGCGCAGAACCACTTCTGGTTCTGGAATCCTGCCCCCAAACTACTTACGCTTTAACCACTAGGCTGACCGACCGCCCCCCGGGATTTGAACCTCCAGTCATAGGTTTCTGGAATGTCATTTGGACAACTGTGAAGAGTGAAATGTGCCACCTTAGATGACTAAGCTATGTGTGCCCATTGTGTAGTAACATGGCAACCTCTTTCCTGAGTGAGTGAGTGAGTTGGGTTTAACGCCGCTTTTAACATGATTCCAGTTATATCACAGTGTGTCAGCTTAAAGTGGGAGGAAAGCCCGAAGTGATGCAGGTCTCAGACGTTAACCACTTCAGTGAAACCCACGAGGACGGGTGCTGACAAACCTAGAAACATAACCGAGGTGAACCGGGATTCAAACCCACAATCATAGGTTTCTGGCGTGCCTAAGGGACGCAACTCTGCACTGCGAAGCGGCGCCTTAGACAACTGGGACGTATTTTAGCTGTATGACGGTAGTATGTAATAATCATGAAATATGTAATTGCAATACAATGACATGCAACAACCAGATCAGGGAGCCTGACCACCCGTTCCCATTAGTCGCCTCTTACCCTTATGACAAGCATGGATAGACACAGTAGTGGATGTGGATTTTATGTAGATTTCATATTCCTAGTGATTAACCTCTTCATATGTTTTTTTATTATTTAATCTTTTAATGTTTAATTTAATTTAATTAAATCTAATTTAATTTTTTTGGTGGGGGTGGGGGGTTGGGTGGTTATAATTTTTATATTCTTGTGCTTCCGTTTGTACCCTTGTTTGTGTTTTCTAAATTCTGATAAGTACATTTTTATGTTATGAAATGCTATTCTAAAAAGACTAACAAAAAAATATTGCAATTTATCATGTTAACAGATCTTCTTTAATCTTTCCTATAAACGATTTCTCAAAATAACAATCATTTTGCGTGAAATCAAACAATTATTATCACTGTGCATCATTGTAAGAAAACCACCTCTATTACATCATAGCCATGTATTTTGGCTCACCTCACACCATAAAATCTTTCAGTTTTTTCAACAGACATCCTCTTCACTGCCTCATCTATAAAATAGTTGCCTAGAGAGTAGAGGGGTGTATGAATAGACACCAGCAATGATGGCAGCTGAGAAGGATCAACAGAAGGTGTTCGATCTGCATGATGAGCAAAGACTACAAGGAGAATGCAGCCCTGGCAACTGTTTGTTCCCAGATATTGGGTCAGATTGTTGATTTAGTAGCTATTATCAATTACATAATAATATTTATTATTATCAGCATCAGACATAAGGATGCTATTTGGTGGGACCTGAAGTAGAGTAAAACATGTAGATATTCAATGCCTGTCGAATGGGACAAGAAACATGTAACAAATAAAGCTCACTTGACTTTCAGTCAGGTGAGCTAAACAGCAATCATGATTACAAGATTTCACATTTCTTTTAGATTCAGAAGAGATGTAAGAAAAGAAGGACTGATAGACAATGTACAATAAAACAAAAGCTCACTTGACTTTCAGTGAGGAGAGTAGAAAATACAAATTTGAATTTACAAGATTTCATATCTTACAGTTAATTTGTTCCATAAGCATATTTTATAGATGACTGACCAGCCTAAATATGGGATTAATGGCTTTGATGTAATAGAGGTAGGGTATTTGAAAGAATTATAGTTGTGGCAACTCTCTTTGTATTTTGCTCTTGTTTCTACTTTAACAATGTTTGAGAATCTGAGTTAATTCACATAGAATCAAGATGGATGAGAAACAGTGGTTGGCTCTAGATTCAGTGCTCTAATGTGGGCTACATCTGCCACTGGTAAATGTCACTGATCTAAAGTCATCTAAGGTTAATTCCAGGTTCGGCAAATCAGAGAGAATAGGGAAAAAGACCCAGCAAGAACAACACTTGATCTGTCTCCCTGACTCCACACCAGCTATTAAAAGCTGAGAGTAAATGGGTGCATGGATAGACACCAGTAATGATGGCAGCTGAGAAGGATCAACAGAAGGTGTTCGATCTGCATGATGAGCAAAGACTAAAAGAATGCAGGCCTGGGAGCTGTTTGTTCCCAGATATTGAGTCCGATTGTTGATTTAGTAGCTATTATTATCAATTACATAATAATATTTATTATCATCAGCATCAAACATAAGGATGCTATTTGGTGGGACCTGAAGTAGAGTTCAAAGGGAAAACATGTAGATATTCAATGCCTGTCGAATGGGACAAGAAACATGTAACAAAAAAAGCACACTTGACTTTCAGTCAGGTGAGCTAAACAGCAATCATAATTACAAGATTTCACATTTCTTTTAGATTCAGAAGAGATGTAAGAAAAGAAGGACTGATAGATGATGTACAACAAGTATTTGTCACAAAGTGACAAAATGTCCCCTGCCTGTTTATACACCACAGTACCAAATATGAAGACAATCCAGCGATTTGCCTGCTGTGACCTTGAAAATAGGGTCAAGGTCACCAAAACCGACTGGTGTCTGCGGTGTCTGTATATACACCATAGTTCCAAATATGAAGACAATCCTGCCATTAGTTCTTGAGATATCGCGGCAACACCGTTTTCCAACTCCAAAAGCAGATTTGCCTGCTGTGACCTTCAAAATGGGTCCAGGTCACCAAAACCGACTGGTGTCTGCGGAGTCTGTATATACACCACAGTACCAAATATGAAGAGAATCCAGCCATTAGTTCTTGAGATATCGCGGCAACAGCGTTTTCCAACTCCAAAAGCAGATTTGCCTGCTGTGACCTTCAAAATGGTGTCAAGGTCACCAAAACCGACTGGTGTCTGCAGAGTCTCTATATACACCATAGTTCCAAATGTGAAGACAATCCAGTGTTCAGTTCTTGAGATATCGCGGCAACACCGTTTTCCAACTCCAAAAGCAGATTTGCCTGCTGTGACCTTCAAAATGGTGTCAAGGTCACCAAAACCGACTGGTGTCTGCGGTGTCTGTATATACACCATAGTTCCAAATATGAAGACAATCCAGCCATTAGTTCTTGAGATATCGCGGCAACAAACAGGTGGGACGTACGGACGGTCATGAATACTATATCCCCCGCTTCGCGCTTCGCGCTTTCGTGCGGCGGGGGGAAAACAAAACAAAAACTAACTTGACTTTCAGTGAGGAGAGTAGAAATTGCAAATTTGAATTTACAAGATTTCATATCTTTCAGTGAAGTTGTTCCATAAGCATATTTTATAGATGACTGGCTGTGATGAGAATGTCTGCTGAAAAATCTGAAGATTTTATGGTTGGAGACCAGCCAAAAAATGGGATTAATGGCTTTGATGTAATAGTGGTAGGGTATTTGAAAGAATTATAGTTTCTTTCTTTGTATTTTGTTCTTGTTTTTCCTTTAACAATGTTTAAGAATCCGAGTTAATTCACATAGAATCAAGATGGATGAGAAACAGTGGTCGGCTCTAGATTCAGTGCTCTAATGTGAGCTACATCTGCCACTGGTAAATGTCACTGATCTAAAGTCATCTAAGGTTAATTCCAGGTTCGGCAAATCATACAGAGAACAGGGAAAAAGACCCAGCAAGAACAAGACATGATCTGTCACCCACCCTCCACACCAGCTATCAATAGCTGAGAGTAGAGGGGTGTATGGATAGACACCAGTGATGACAGCAGCTGAGAAGGATCAACAGAAGGTGTTCGATCTGCATGATGAGCAAAGACTACAAGGAGAATGCAGCCCTGGCAACTGTTTGTTCCCAGATATTGAGTCTGATTGTTGATTTAGTAGCTATTATCTATTACATAATAATATATTTATTATTATCAGCATCAAACATAAGGATGCTATTTGGTGGGACCTGAAGTAGAGTAAAACATGCAGATAATTCATGCCTGTCAAATGGGACAAGAAACATGTAACAAAAAAAGCACACTTGACTTTCAGTCAGGTGAGCTAAACAGCAATCATAATTACAAGATTTCACATTTCTTTTAGATTCAGAAGAGATGTAAGAAAAGAAGGACTGATAGATGATGTACAACAAAACAAAAGCTCACTTGACTTTCAGTCAGGTGACTAGAAAATGCAAATTTGAATTTACAAGATTTCATATCTTTCAGTTAATTTGTTCCATAAGAATATTTTATAGATGACTGGCAGTGATGAGAATGTCTGCTGAAAAATCTGAAGATTTTATGGTGGGAGACCAGCCAAAATATGGGATTAATGGCTTTGATGTAACAGTGGTAGGGTATTTGAAAGAATTATAGTTGTGGCAACTCTCTTTGTATTTTGTTCTTTTTTCTACTTTAACAATGTTTAAGAATCCGAGATAATTCACATAGAATCAAGATGGATGAGAAACAGTGGTCGGCTCTAGATTCCGTGCTCGAATGTGAGCTACATCTGCCACTGGTAAATGTCACTGATCCAAAGTCATCTAAGGTTAATTCCAGGTTCGGCAAATCATAGAGAGAATAGGGAAAAAGACCCAGCAAGAACAACACTTGATCTGTCTCCCTGCCTCCACACCAGCTATCAATAGCTGAGAGTAAAGGGGTGCATGGATAGACACCAGCAATGACGGCAGCTGAGAAGGATCAACAGAAGGTGTTCGATCTGCATGATGAGCAAAGACTACAAGGAGAATGCAGCCCTGGCAACTGTTTGTTCCCAGATATTGAGTCTGATTGTTGATTTAGTAGCTATTATTATCAATTACATAATAATATTTATTATTATCAGCATCAAACATAAGGATGCTATTTGGTGGGACCTGAAGTAGAGTAAAACATGTAGATATTCAATGCCTGTCAAATGAGACAAGAAACATGTAACAAAAGAAAAGCTCAGATGAGCATTATTATGGATATTATATGGATTAATGGCTTTGATGTAACAGTGGTAGGGTATTTGAAAGAATTATAGTTGTGGCAACTTTCTTTGTATTTTGTTCTTGTTCATCTGCCACTGGTAAATGCCACTAACCTAAAGTCATCTAAGGTAAATTCCAGGTTCTGCAAATCAAAGAGAGAATAGGGAAAAAGACCCAGCAAGAACAAGACCTGATCTGTCTCCCACCCTCCACACCAGCTGTAAAAAGCTGAGAGTAGAGGGGTGCATGGATAGACACCAGCAATGAAGGCAGCTGAAGCTGATAAGAAGAAGGTTTTTGATCTGCATGATGAGCAAAGATCATGGAGAATTCATGCCTGGGAACTGAATGTTCCCAGATATTGAGTCATATTTGAGATATTTGATTGTGGATTGGGAGGTAAATTCCAGATTCCAAATCATAGAAAGTGACCCAGCAAGAACAAGACATGATCTGTCACCCACCCTCCACACCAGCTGTAAAAAGCTGAGAGTAGAGGGATGCATGGGCGGACTCCAGTGATGCCAGCAGGTGAGAAGGATCAGGAGAAACTCAAAGTGTTTCATAGATAGTGACCAAGTAAGGAAAAGACATGATCTGTCACCCACCCTCCACACCAGCTATAAACACCAGTAGCTGACAGTAGAGGGATGCATGATTAATGTCACATAACTAAAGTCATCAGGGTAAACTTCAGAAAGTGACCCAGCAAGAACAAGACATGATCTGTCACCCACCCTCCACACCAGCTGTAAATACCAGTAGCTGACAGTAGAGGGCGACATGGATAGACACCAGTGATGACAGCAGCTGAGAGGGTTAAGGAGAAAGTGTTTCAGTGGCTGGGATACAAGGTTGGAAGAGAAACAGTGGGAAACATCTGCCACTGGTATATGTCACTAAAATAAAGTCATCTGCTACTGGTCAGAAGAAGGTTTTTGATCTACATGATGAGCAAAGGTCATGGAGAATTCATGCCTGGGAGCTGTTTGTTCTCAGATATTGAGTCAGATTGTTGATTGGGTGGCTATTATCTCTAATATAATGACATAATTGTTATTATCAGCATCAAACATAAGGATGCTATTTGGACAGGACCTGAAGCGGAGTTCAAGGGACAATGTATGTAGATGTTCAATGTCAGTTGGTTGGACAGACGATAAGAAACATGTAACAATAAAAGCTCACTTCAGTCAGGTGAGCTACCAAACAAACAAAGATTATAGCCTTTGAAGAATCAGAAGAGATGTAGAAAATCATGGATTCACAGATGACAGACAACACAACAAAAGCTCACTTGACTATCACCTGACTAACTAAAGTGAGTTAGTTTTCAATGCCTCAGTCTGCAATATTTAAACCTGGGACATAAGGTTGGAAGAGAAACAGTGGAAAACATCTGCCACTGGTATATGTCACTAAAATAAAGTCATCTGCTACTGGTCAGAAGAAAGTATTTGATCTGCATGATGAGCAAAGATCATGGAGAATTCAGGCCTGGGAGCTGTTTGTTCCCAGATATTGAGTCTGATTGTTGATTGGGTGGCTATTATCTATAATATAATAACATAATTATTATCAGCATCGAACATAAGGATGCTATTTGGCATGACTTGAAGCAGAGTTCAAAGTAGAACGGCTGTCATGGTAGCAGCTAATGATCAGAAGAAGGTTTTCGATCAGCATGATGAGCAAAGATCATGGAGAAATCAGGCCTGGGAACTGAATGTTCCCAGATATTGAGTCATATTTGATATATTTGATTGTGGATTGGGAGGTAAATTCCAGATTCCAAATCATAGCTAGTGACCCAGCAAGAACAAGACATGATCTGTCACCCACCCTCCACACCAGCTACAAATACCAGTAGCTGACAGTAGAGGGATGCATGGACGGACTCCAGTGATGATAGCAGCTGAGAAGGATCAGGAGCACCTCAAAGTGTTTTCATAGATAGTGACCAAGTAAGAACACATCGTAAATGTCACATAACTAAAGTCATCAGGGTAAACTCCAGATTCGGCAAATCACTTAAAGTGACCCAGCAAGAACAAGACATGATCTGTCACCCACCCTCCACACCAGCTACAAATACCAGAAGCTGACAGTAGAGGGATGCATGGGCGGACTCCAGTGATGACAGCAGCTGAGAGGGTTAAGGAGAAAGTGTTTCAGTGGCTGGAATATAAGGTTGGAAGAGAAACAGTGGGAAACATCTGCCACTGGTATGACTAAACTAAAGTCATCAGCTACTGGTCAGAAGAAAGTATTTGATCTGCATGATGAGCAAAGATCATGGAGAATTCAGGTCTGGGGGCTGTTTGTTCCCAGATATTGAGTCTGATTGTTGATTGGGTGGCTATTATCTATAATATAATAATATAATTATTATCAGCATCAAACATAAGGATGCTATTTGGCAGGACTTGAAGTCAGAGTACACTACACTAAAGTTATCTGAGGTAAATTCCAGATTCGGCTCCTCATAATAAGAACCGGGCAGGGGATTCTGAGATCAAGTAAGAACAAGACATTATTTGTCTCCAAAGTATCGAAGTATCGATGACAACAAAGGTATCACTGAGTTTTGCTGCTATAGTTTGATAGTTATTTAATCTAAAGACCCTACATATATTTCTATACGTTTTTTCATATTTGGGTCAGTATTTACTCTACCCTTGAATCCTCCATACTTTATGCAGTTCTTTCTGAAAGGATGCAAAAAGATATATTACCTTGGGGCCCAAGAAGTGATGTGGACCTGAACAGACATTTGGATACCCTGTGGTCAGCAGCTATCAGTCAACACACAAGAACAGCCTACTCTACAGGTTTCCAGTGCTATTTCAGCTTCTTTGCCACACTGGGTGCCAGCAGTGCCTTGCCACCAGTTAATGAAGCTTACCTTCAGTACACCATTGTTCTGGATTTTCCCTAAAACATTTTAAGATTTAAAAAAAAAAAATGTTATACAACTGGTGTTATTATAGGCTTGACTCGGAAAGTAAATTAACTCGTAATTGTGTTTGGGAAATTAGGTCCATTGAACGAATGCTGAATAAGCTTCATTGAGTATGTCACTAAAGTTTTTCATTTACTGCAATGCATTTCTGTATGCAAGTTAGTTGGTATTTTGCGCAAATACGCAGCTTATCTGTAGCTCTGACTTAATCTGTTACATTTGTAGATTACTGTCTGCAGGGTTATGTTTGTTTTGTTTTGTTTGTTGTTTAACGCCGCACTCAGCAATATTCCAGCTATATGACGGCGGTCTGTAAATAATCTAGTCTGGACCAGACAATCCAGTGATTGATAACATGAGCATCGATCCACGCAATTGGGATCGATGACATGCATCAACCAAGTCAGCGAGCCTGACCACCTGATCCCGTTAGTCGCCTCTTACGACAAGCATAGTCGCCTTTTACGGCAAGCATGGGTTGCTGAAGACCTATTCTACCCAGGATCTTCACGGGCCCTGCAGGGTTATGACAAGGACCACCTTGTCCATGCTAACATTAACATGATTAAGTGATTAACACTTAAAATACATTATATTATACATGTGTCATAATTTGAGGCCTAATACTGGCAAATACAGCAGTTTGTGGGTTTGCTTCATGTAAAAAGAATTGTGACTGTTAAGGCTGATTATACAATTATGCAAAACCTAGTTCTTACAATTCAATTATAAAAACCCCAAGGTGGTCTTACAATTCAAATATAAAACCTCTCATCAGGGTGCCGTTGTACAAAGCGATCTTAGTGCTAAGGTGATCGTAACTCACATACCTTAACATAGACTTACGACAGTCGTAGCCCTTAGGTTGTTTTGTGCAACGGTACCCAGGTCTCACTTGAAGTAGTACCTCCCAGAAGGTTACCAAGACATAGGAAGATACCTTGGAGAGGTAAGGCAAGGTAACATCTGTTCGGTCAACATTTTCACTTGACTTCACTCTGATGCCTGCCACCACCACACTTTCAGGGCAGGACTCCCTGATGATGCTCTGTGTGTGTCTTCAGACAACTTGATGCTGGGAATGTTCCCCCCACTCTCACCACACTTTCAGGACAGGACTCCCTGATGATGCCCTGTGTGTGTCTTCAGACAACTTGATGCTGTCAATGTTCCCCCAACTCTCGCCACACTTTCAAGACAGGACTCCCTGATGATGCCCTCTGTGAATCTTCAGACAACTTGATGCTGTGGATGTTCCCCCAACTCTTACCACACATTCAAGACAGGACTCCCTGATGATGCCCTGTGTGTCTTCAGACAACTTGATGCTGGGAATGTTCCCCCCACTCTCACCACACTTTCAGGGCAGGACTCCCTGATGATGCCCTCTGTGTGTCTTCAGACAACTTGATGCTGGGAATGTTCCCCCAACTCTCACCACACTTTCAGGACAGGACTCCCTGATGATGCCCTCTGTGTGTCTTCAGACAACTTGATGCTGGGAATGTTCCCCCAACTCTCACCACACTTTCAGGACAGGACTCCCTGATGATGCCCTGTGTGTGTCTTCAGACAACTTGATGCTGTCAATGTTCCCCCAACTCTCGCCACACTTTCAGGGCAGGACTCCCTGATAATGCCCTCTGTGAATCTTCAGACAACTTGATGCTGTCAATGTTCCCCCAACTCTCACCACACTTTCAGGACAGGACTCCCTGATGATGCCCTCTGTGTGTCTTCAGACAACTTGATGCTGGGAATGTTCCCCCAACTCTCACCACACTTTCAGGACAGGACTCCCTGATGATGCCCTCTGTGTGTCTTCAGACAACTTGATGCTGGGAATGTTCCCCCAACTCTCACCACACTTTCAGGGCAGGACTCCCTGATGATGCCCTGTGTGTGTCTTCAGACAACTTGATGCAGTGAATGTTCCCCCAACCCTCACCACACTTTCAGGGCAGGACTTAACTATGAAGCCTCTTCTGGTGCATCTTCATGCTCCAAGATCTTGCAAACCCTTTCCCACACAGATCACACTCAAAGGGCTTGATTCCACTGTGACTCCTCATGTGTGACTGCAGGTTGCCTGAATGTGCAAACTCTCTCCCACATTCGCCACACTTAAAAGGCTTGATTCCACTGTGAAGCTTTATGTGTGCATGCAGATAACTTTTTAGCGCAAATGTTTCCCCACACTCACTACACTTAAAAGGCTTGAGTCCACTGTGATGCACCATGTGTCTTTTCAGACGACTTGATATTGTGAATGTTTTCCCACACTCACTACACTTAAAAGGCCTGTCTCCACTGTGAAGCCTCATGTGAGATTGCAGGCTACCTGCATGTGCAAACTCTTTGTCACATTGAGCACACTTTAAAGGCTTGGTTCCATTGTGAACCTTCATGTGTGCATTCAGATTACTATTTTGTGTAAATGTTTTCCCGCACTCATCACACTTAAAGGGCTTGAGTCCACTGTGACACAGCATGTGAGACTGCAGGGTACCTGCCCGTGTGAACTCTTTCCCACACACATCACACTTAAAAGGCTTGAGTCCACTGTGAATCCTCATGTGTGTATTCAGATTACTTCTTTGTGTAAAGGTTTTCCCACACTCACCACACTTATAAGGCTTCATTTCACTGTGAATCCTCACGTGAGACCGTAGGGCACCTGCTCCTGTAAATTTCTTCCCACATTCAACACACTCAAAGGGCTTGACTCCACTGTGAATCCTAATGTGATTCTTCAGAGTATCTCTTAGGGTAAATGTTTTCCCACACTCCTCACACTCATACGGCTTGACACCAGTGTGTCTCCTGACGTGAGACTTCAGGGTACCTGATTGTGCAAACTCTTTCCCACATTCAACACACTTATAAGGCTTGATACCACTGTGAGTCCTCATGTGAATCTCAAGAGTAGCTCTTAGTCTAAATGTTTTCCCACACTCCTCACACTTATGGGGCTTGAGTTCACTGTGACTTCTCATGTGTATCTGCAGGTTACCAGCTTCTGTAAACTCTTTCCCACATTCAGCACACTTGAAAGGCTTGATTCCACTGTGAATTCTCAAGTGTGTCTTCAGAGTGGCTCTGAGTGGAAATGTTTTTCCACACTCATCACACTTATAAGGCCGGAGTCCACTGTGACTCGTCATGTGAGCCTGCAGAGTACCTGCTTGTGCATACTCTTTCCCACATTCACCACACTTGAAAGGCTTGATACCATTGTGGAGCCTCATGTGAGTCTTCAGAGTGCCTCTTTGTGTAAATGCTTTTCCACACTCATCACACCCAAAGGGCTTGACTCCACTGTGAATCCTCATGTGACACTCCAGAGTACCTCTTAGTGTGAATGTTTTCCCACATTCAGCACACTTAAAAGGCTGGAGTCCACAGTGAAGAGTCTTCTGGTGCATCTTCAAGCTCCATGATGTTGTGAATACTTTCCCACACACATCACACTCAAAAGGATTTTCTCCACTGTGACTCCTCATGTGAGACTTCATGTTATTTGAGTGTGCAAATTCTTGCCCACATTCAGCACACTTAAAAGGCTTGATTCCACTGTGAATCCACATGTGGCCCTTCAGAGTACTTCTTAGTGAAAATGTTTTTCCACATTTGGCACACTTAAAAGGTTTGATTCCACGGTGGAGAGTCTGATGGTGCATCTTCATGCTCCATGAAGATTTTAGTACTTTCCCACACACATCACACTCAAAGGGCTTTTGTCCACTGTGTCTCATCATGTGTGTCTTCAAAGTACTTAATCTCGTAAACACTTTCCCAAATTCAACACATCTATGAGGCTTGACGCTACTGTGACTCATCATGTGTGTCTGCAAGTTACTTGATCTCGTAAACACTTTCCCACATTCCCCACACTGATTAGGTTTCCCATTCACATCACTGTGACCAGTCTCATGTGTCTTCATGTGTCTCTTCAAATGGCCATTTTCTGTGAATTCTTTCCCACACTCACTACACTGTTTCTTGAGACAATCTGTTTTCAGCATGTCAGTATCAGATTCTTTCTTGAAATCATCCAGCAACGCTCTCTCACCGTCTGTCATTACACATGTTTCTGTAACAGAGCCAGGATTCTGGGGATGGGTTTGTACTTCCATTATCAACTTGTGGATGTTACGGTGTTCACTGAAAACATAAAAAAGTTGTCACTTAATTGTTTATCATCTTCGTCTGATGTTTCCATATCATCTTCATCTGCATTCATCAGCACTCGCCCCTTTCCGTAACCTGCAAGAAGACTCGTCCCCCTATCGATGAATGTTATGTGCGGAAATACGACAAGCGCGTTTGATTTCAAGTTGTTCATAAAGAATTCCTCAGAAATAATTTTTGATTTTACATATGTCTTGCATCTAAAATTATACCCAAGACACAGTTAAATGTGTTCAACCATACTGTATAACTCTGCATGTCCAGATGTGCTTTAAATTGCATCTGAAATATATATAATATACGAGGAAATATATGTGAATCATTACGCAAAGAGTTGACAATTATTTTATGTATGCCCATTTGCGCTACGAGAGGGGCACGAGTCGCTATTCCGCTTGAGAGTAGTGATTGGCTTCATATTTTCATCTAAGCTTTGATAAACACTGGCTTCTATCTAACCATGCAATTTGATTTTCAACAAAGATTTCATCGGTTTTAACTTAATGGATTGTAAATGGTAACTAATATGCATACCGTATTCGACATAATAAGCGCCCAGGGCACTCTCAAAATTAGAAATAGGAGGCTCTTATTAGAATATTATTTTGGTGAAAAACAACAGAGTTGAAAGATCGTAAATTTCGTGGTTGAAGCTGACAGCCAAAAATGTTTATCTACGACAGATACATTAAGGATGCATATAACACATGTATTACACATGAATAAATAAGTCTTGTGTACACTCATCAATCGGAAGGGGTGCTAATTGGGATTGTTCACTAGCCAATATATTAGCAAATATCGCTCAGGACCCTTATTTGAGCTGGGCGCGTATTATGTCGAATATGGCAAGTTTCTTTTTTCGCTTTGGTTGTTTTCATTATTATGCATGGGAATGTAGTCTATTTGTATCAGGTATTTATTTAATGATGTTGCACACATTGAAACGTTATGTTTAGATGTAATTCGGTCCAAACACTATAAATCTACCATGGGAATTCTTTTGCAATACATCAATTAGATTCATATTGACCAGGATGGTTACGAGGCTTTACAAGCTGTGAAGGGGGTCTAAGGGGGTTGTAACCCCATCTGGGGCACGGGTGGCCCAGTCATCTAAGGCACCGCGATTCGCTGTGCAGAGTTGCGTCACTTGGGCACGCCAGAAACCTATGATTGTGGGTTCGAATCCCGGTTCGGCCCGATTATGTTTCTAGGTTTGTCAGCACCAAACCCATGCTCGTGGGTTTCACCGAAGTGGTAAATGTCCGAGACCTGCATCACTTCAGGCTTTCCTCCCACATTAAGCTGACACGCCACGATATAACTGGATTACTGTTAAAAGCTGCATTAAACCCAACTCACTCACTGTAACCCCATCTTATGCATTTTCAAGTATTGGAGCCGAAGACACAAAGTGTGGTAATAAGTATTTTGTCACGACTACGGCTTGGTCGGTCTACCGGCCTACGGTGTCTGGGGACTTGATGCTTCTTGGTCGGTCTACCGGCCTACGGTGTTGAAAGAGTAAAAATAATTAGGCCTTAGCAAGTTAAAGTTGAAAACACAAAATCATTGTCAATATACCGGTACATCACAAACGTATCGTGATACGTAATTGTTTCATTTGCATATTGCGGTTTACCGGCTTGCCAGTAATACCATGCAGCCCTATAAATAATGCACTTGTCAGGGTACTTTTGTTTATTTTGTTTTCACATTTTCAGTTGCATTTATTCTTCTCACAAAAATGTCGAGGTGAGCAGGATGAAGTAGTTTCATGTCAAATTGTTTTAGCTACAGGAAACTGTAATGGAATTTCCATCCCAGCAACTTTTGCTCACGACTCCTTGTCAGTAATAATTCCTTGTTGCTTACTATGATCCACGTTATCTTTACAGTGTTCCCTCCCACCTTTCTGTGACAAAAATCACCCAAGGACTTATTAAAACCATGTCATTCGTGCGTACTCATGAATTCAATGTCAGACGCATAGAGCCAATCACACCATATCAGCACATTTCTCACCACTCGGTATCTTGTGGATTAAAGAATGGGACGAGTGTGTTAAATGGCATCGGGGCTACTCGTAAGTGTCCGTCGACTACAGTCAATAGAGACCATGCATACCTGTAGCCTTTGTAAGTGTCTGTCACCTGTTCGTCCCTTTCCGTTCAGTTCCGTAACGTCAAAGGCATGACAAGGTAAATATGCACTAAGTTTAACAGTGTGGACGTAGCTCAGTCAGGTTGTAGTCAAAACGTCCTCAAAACTAAAAAAAGCCACAAAAAAGTCAAAATGGCCACAAACCCAAAGTCATAACAGCCACAACAGAAAAAAGGTCATAACGGCGTGAGGTGAGGTGAGGTGAAATGGGGTTAAACGTCGCATCCAAGATTATTGCACTTATATAGCGACGTGCATGTTCGTGTGTGTTTGGTTGGCTGCTTGTACTAGTCCGGACTGATGCTGATTTATAGTGCTAGCTCACTGAGATACCATGCCGCAGTTTAACATGAATACCCCACTCAGACACAGTATACTGACTCCGAGCCGACCAGTCCTTGTTTCAGCCCCTTAATGCCGAGCGCCAGACAGGGTAACAAGCTCTCCAGGGGGACACTCTACCACTAGACCACGGAGGCGGTCAAGTCATAACGGCCACAGGTCACTAGTCAAAATGTCCATAATACTAATGAATGAACGTAAGCATGATACATGTGTACAGAGTATACGTGTTAGATGTTGTTTTTAATAAAAAATTAATATCCAAATTGAGCAGGTTGTCTACAGAGTATACATATTAGATGTTGTTATTACAATTAATATCTTCCATTATAGCTAAAATGGATAGAATTATCATTAAACCGCCCGTATAATATCAAAAATAAGCAGGCCACTGTAACTTGATAATGCCCTCATATTTCTTGACGACAGGCCATTATCATGCACATTGTTAGGTGACGTCATAAGATAGGGATAGGTGACATCACGATCAATAGCGACATCATCTGGTTTCTATGACGTTTCCATATTTGTAAAAGTGGGTCAGCGACATTCATGTTGATTGCAGTAAATGTTTGAAAATGATAGTATTGTTTCTTTTTATTTGATAACAAATTCTATCCATTTTAGCTATAATAATAGTAACGCTATTTTTCAGGGCATTATCATTTGCAGAAGCCCTCGGTCTTTTCAGCTGCCCTCCTTCGTCAAGCAGTTAATGGAAGACCTCAGGCTTCTGCAAATGGTAATGCCCTGAAATATAGCGTTACCCTTATAGTATATTTCACGTGTTGTTTTAACCAGTCTCATCCATTTACTTTGATCTCTGTACTGACCAGTGTACCAATCTGTTGTGAAAACGTAAAAAAACTTTAATCCTAATGAGGAATCCTTTTACTTTTAGTGTTTTTATTTCAGACTAATCCTACACAAGGAGGTGTCTCTCCTTGGCCTTCAGGTCTTCTTGATGTAAGCTGACAACCTCTGCCGCTACATCAAGAAGAATGCTACAAACCAGCAAGAAGAAATCTTTGCGGCCTGGAGTGAGTGATTAAGTATGGTTTTACGCCGTTTTTAGCAATATTCCAGCAATATCACAGCGGGAACACCAGAAATGGGCTTCACACATTGTACCCATGTCGGGAATCGAACCCGGGTCTTCGGCGTGACTAGCGAAGCTTTAACCACAAGGCTACCCGACAGCCCCCTGCGGCCTGGAGAATGTACAAGGAAGGTCACACAACACCATCTGAGCTGCTGAGCATGTGGACTTCAAACCATGGACCAAGAGTTTCATATGTGATGTGGAACTGTGACATAGAACTGTGTTATCACTTGTGTTGTGCTGAGTTAGTGCTGAATTAAGAACTGAATGCACATGGTACATGGTAGTGTTAAGAACTGTTATACAATGTATAAAATACAATAATGTGACACAATACTTGAGTTTGTCTTCTTTAGTGTTGTTGCCGTTATGACTTTATTGTGGCCATTTTGACTATGGGTCGTGGCTATTTTGACTTTTTTTCTGTGACCATTTTGACTTTACCATTTTGACTTTACCTTTGAGGCCTTTCTGACACGAGGCTGTTTTGACCTGCTCACCTAAGTCGGCTGGCTATTGGGCTAACAATCCTAAGGTTGCAGGACGACGTTCGACAGACTGTCACGAAAAACTGGTTTCTTGTCTTTGAGACGTGACCTGCAGCCAGATCCTCCTCACAAGGGTGAGTGAGTGAGTATAGTTTTACACCGCTTTTAGCAATATTCCAGCAATATCACGACAGGGGACCCCAGAAATGGGCTTCACACATTGTACCCATGTTGGGAATCGAACCCGAGTCTTCGGCATGACTAGCAAACGCTTTAACCACTAGGCTACCCGACTGGCCCTCCTCACAAGAAGTTGTGGTACTTAGTGCTGGGACGGGTAACTCGGGTACTCGGGTTGGTGGGTCCTGAGTAGGACACGGGTACCCACAGCACTACCCGGACCCATGGTTAGTCAAGTGATATATTGTTTAAGGAAAAAAATATATCTAAAACACTGTGGCTACACTATCAGTCACTAATGTTCCCATTTCTTTCTGACAATGCACCCATTCCTTCTTACTTTAATGTCTGAATAAAGATAAAACTTCATGCAGTAAACTTCAGTGTAAGTATGACCAGATTGTTTATCTAAATACATTTTGCCAGGGCTACGGTCAAACTATTCCCAATCGGACATTTTCTACCTATCTCTTGAGACCTACAAACCTACCTGGGTAGGGTAGGGAGGTGGGTACCCTGGTAGCAAATTTGGACTCGTCCCAGCCCTAGTGGTACTGTATACTAAAGATGGTCTGAATAGGTATTTGCATCAATAGATAGGCATGCTACAAAACATCCTCGTGCCGTGTTGATTGTCTGGATCAAAGCTGTTTTGTATGCTCTTTTCGTCAATAAAATAAAAAATTATGCTGAAGTTGCTCAGGGCCGATAATTCACCACAAACAAGGACATAAATAAACCTCAGAAATTATTATGACGAGGAAGTAATTCAAAACTGACCGACATTTGTGAGAATCATAACGACAGATATCCTGGCCAAGCCCCATTCCCGTAACCTCCTTTTCAGTAAAATATTCACGTTGCGGGATACTGTGATCAGACAGGTGAACACATGTGACCGTGCATTCTGCCCTAGGGCCCTACTTTCATTCAGCAGTACCTGGCAGTATCATATTCCTTCTTCACCGTTTCCTCCGGCTTTTAAATTCATCACACTTTTACCTCGTCGAGAAATATCTCTTAGTCGGGTGAACAAGCTGGAAGTTACATGACTCTGCAAGCATTTTGGCTATGGCAGCCTTTTCGTTTTACCTTCGCGTGATTTCGGAGGGATTATTAAAGGGACATCACTCCATGCAAACCTTACACTTGTGATCATTCTGGGTATGATACAGATATTGAAGAGTTCAACCCCATGTCTGTCATGCTTTTTCGAAATATTGTCAACAAAGAATTAAAAAAAGAAAAACAATTTCAATCCCACTTTCCAAGTGAATGTCATTTCTGTGAAATCGCCATATAACAGCTGGAGACACAGTTTCGCCAAATTAATACCGAAAAGAAGTGATACTTTAAAAATAGTTTACAGATCCGCCCACTGTAAAATATATTTAAAAAATGGTTTTCAAAAGCACTATTCTTTTCTGTGTTCCCCCAAAATAGACTTGGATACAGTTCTGGAGAGGCTGTATATTGTTTCTGAGAATCAACTAGAAATTTGTCCATGAAAACATTTCTTTAAAATAATTGTATTTTCTTCTTTACAAGAACCTTTCCCCTTCTGCTGTTTTCAGACTTATCCTGCGCCATGACTGTAGAATATACCCGCACACTCACTATCGAACAGTATTGACCAAAATGCCTGCTCCGTCGTAGCGCTTCTCTGTTCATTGACAGTTTGTTGGCAGGTGAAAAAGCATAAATATGATTTTAATATATAACACCTTTTATCAGGGCACTTCCACGCCCCAACCCCGAATCTATCATGCTGAAACTTTCAGATCTTTTACCTACAGCACGCCTTAACATGTTTAGAACACGGCTAATGATGTAACTCATATATTACAAATGTTGTAAAATATTAATTTGTCATATTTTTAATTATCTTATCTAACACAAGATAGGTTTAAGTCAATCATACAAATGATACATTTTAAGTCTAAATATTTCCATGTTCAATTGGGGATATGGGTGTCCCAGTCGTATTCTGTCCAGAGTTTGAGTCCCATGGGCATACCAGAAACCTATGATAGTGGGTTCGAATCCCGGTTCGCCCTGATTGTGTTTCTAGGTTTCTCAGCACCACTCCCCTGCTCGTAGGTTTCACCAAAGTGGTAAACGTCTAAGATCTGCATCACTTGGGGATTTCCTCCCACATTATACTGAACAGCCGTGATGTAACGGGAATACTGTTCAAATTGTGTCAACCCAACTCACTCACTCACTCAGGTTCAAGTGTGTGTGACACTTAAATGAACAATATACTTCTACCAGACCGAGAGGTGACATGAAGCAGAGAGATAACAACGAAATTATGTCTCCGTACGGTGGCCATTGGAGTCTGGCAAACGTCGGTCCCACTGAAGAAAGCCTTCATTTCCTCGACTTATTATAATACAGATTGCGACAAGACCACTACGGGCACCACACGGTGGCACATGCGGGCTTTGCGGGAGATTGGAAACCGGGACATGAAGATGATTCCAACCTCCGTCGGACTCCACGGACACCGCATGGGGAACAAAGAAGCGTCGATTATTGCGACGGTCACAAGCACGGACTCCATTAGTCTGTCTTACAGACCCTGATACAAATATATATCAAATACAGTCTATAATGTTTGGCAAGTCTAGATTACTGCAGTATCAGGCTGAAAATGAAGAGAGTAACTGGGCTCCCTTTTATTATATGTTTATCAAGATAACTGAACAACTGTTTTTTTCTGTACGATATGTTCATTTCAGAGACTAGATGTTAGTCTAGGACTCCATGATTATGTTTGACCTTCAGCTTGGCCTGATATCTGGGCAGCCAGAGAACTGATCGGGTCCCGGGCGGAGAACGCACGGTCGTGCTCACTGGACTGCACGAGCCACATGTCTCAGCCTACGTCTCCACAAGCCAGGGTCTTGGTCAAGAGCTGGACACCGACAGACCCGGATCATCACTTGCCACACAGGACCTAGTCTGGCATGTCTACCAGGCTGGACATGGCTCCGTGATCAGACCTTTCAGCCTAGACTTGGACCCGGACCAGAGGGATGAAAACGGCTCATCTCAACGGGTCTTGTCCGATTCATCTCCAGCAGTAACAGTTATTGGAGTTTGTGAGTTGGGTTTAACGCCGCTTTTAACAGTATTCCAGTTATATCGCGGCGTGTCCGCTTAATGTGGGAGGAAAGTCCGAAGTGATGCAGGTCTCAGACGTTTACCACTTCGGTGAAACCCACGAGCACGGGTATGGTGCTGGCAAACCTAGAAACATAATCGGGGCGAACCATAATCTTAGGTTTCTGGTGTGCCCAAGTGACGCAACTCTGCACAGCGAATCGCGGCGCCTTAGACGACTGGGCCACCCGTGCCCCCAACAGTTATTGGAAGAGATCGACCATCTCACCTCGGGTCTCAAGCCAGAAACAGACAAGAAAGGTATTCCACAGATGCTGTAATAAGCAGGTTGCCATGGACCTTCCATCTCAGCACATGCACTGTGTTCTACTATCACCGAGTTACGAGTTACACGTCATCATGAAGTTGAGAAGTGACGTGAAGCTAGCACTTTCCAAACTGAAACGCAGGACATCGAACCCATGACTGCCCTCAACCGTATCCTCCAAGTGTGGACCATTACTTCTTCAAGCTAGTCGTCTCGTAATACGCGAGTGTCTTTACCGATGTCAAGACTCGATAAGCAGACATGCTGTGGATATTGGGGCATACAACTGGTTTGTGGTGGGAGTGTGCCACGTTACCCAACCACTAGAGGAATCCTATGAAGGAATCTCAAGAGAGTCTCCAGTCTCCATCCAGACGGACCAAGTCGGTCTGATACAGTCTTGTAGATGGCATTGTTAGAATGCAAGAAGAGATACTCATCACCAAGATGTGGATGTCAGGATTCCAACAGCCCACCATTAACTTGGCAGCCAGCACCCTCGGCATCGCTTCCGATTTTTACCTTCCGAAGGAGAGTCCTATCTGATCAACAAGTTGAAGAACAGGACTTATCACTTGATGCCTTACACAATCTTGAAAGAGCAGTCGTTATTTCAGTCACAAGCGACGGGGAGGGGACCACAGAGGGTGCAAGCCTGTTTGAAGAGAGGATCGCTGCTAGAACTGTCAGACAACCCCACTTTTTGTAAGAAACCCTATCAGCCTGGCTATGTTTATGGACTCAGATTCTCAATGATGAAAATTCAACCTATCGCCAACATCAGAACTAGTGGGAGGACGACTGCTAACATTCGCCAACAAATTGGAAGCACACCGCGTCTGACCGCTAGATTCTAGAAGTCGTGAAGGTACAGGAAGTTTAGGAAGGTACAGTTCCGTCAACGACCAGATCTTGTCTCCCGGCCAGAAGAAAGTCCCAAGGTACCAGCTGCTTCCTTGGTCATTCAGTCGCTACTATAGACAAGATGGCCATACGGGAAAAGGAGAATACAGATCACAACAGAGGTTTTATTCCGAAGTTTTCTTGGTTTGTTGGTTGTTTAATACCGCACATAGTAGATATAGTTAAATGATGGCGGTCTGTGCTTAATCAAGTTTGCACCAGATAAACCAGGAATTGACATCATAAACATAGATCTACACAACTGGGATACAATGAGATTATTCAAGTCATTGAGCATGACCAAGTGGTTTTCTGTTGCTTGGTCAAGAAAGGAATCAGCTTCCGTGATCTAACTACTGATTTATATTTCCAGAGAACATGCCAGTACAAAACAGCATATATATATATATATATATATCGGCGCTTCACAGGAGAATCCCATGTCCACTGGAGGATCGTTACCTCAAAACACTGCCGATTGTCATAGATGTGGCTGATAGGCCCAACCTCACTCTACGATGGAGGATGTCATTGCAAGGCAATCTGACGTCTCAACAGGATTTGACTTACAGGAGAACATTTTATTCGTTCCTTACAGGCGTGGATGAATTCAGTAAGGACACCAAGTGAGTGAGTGAGTTGGGTTTAACGCCGCTTTTAACAGTATTCCAGTTATATCACGGCGTGTCAGCTTGATGTGAGAGGAAAGCCAGAAGTGATGCAGGTCTCAGACGTTTACCACTTCGGTGAAACCCACGAGCACGGGTGTGGTGCTGACAAACCTAGAAACATAATCGGGCCGAACCAGGATTCGAACCCACAAATATAGGTTTCTGGCGTGCCCAAATGACGCAACTCTGCACAACGAATCGCGGCGCCTTAGACGACTGGGCCACCCGTGCCCTCAAAGGACACGAAGGTTAGATAGCCTAAAACATTTCCCGCCAACATTGTTGAAGGATCCCAGGAAACCTCATGAAGGACTTTCCATTTGCATGTCCAACGATTCAAGGGCTATGGCAACTTTACAAAAAGGATCTTCACATCAATTTCTCGAGATGAGCGCAATCTACGATGTTGTTTGTTTGTTTGTTGTTTACCGTCACATACCAGGTAAAGTTCAACATCATGTCAGAAGCTTATCACGTCGGGGTAGGATAGTGACTACAGACTGGTTTCCCCACCCGGAAGCATTCCGTTAGATCGACGTGGGACTTGTTAGTCACATCTAGTGAATGTCAGCTTAGTGCCGGACCCAGTTGATGCGTTGTCCATGGACTGGACGGGAATATTTGCGTACGCTTTCCCTCCTTGGAATCTCCGGTGTGATATATAGAGGACACAAACTGCATGACCTTTCTCATAGCAATGTTATGGCCGGTTCCTCAGACTGTTTCCGCTACTCTTGAACGAACCCCTCAGACTACTGGAACCTCTGCCAAACCAAGATCAGTAGTCATGCACGCCAGTCTATACAGTATCCATCTTCACGCTTGGAAGTAACCGTTCATAAGATGCAGGCTTCCGGTTGAGCTCCTAATCCAATGACGATCACCAGGATATTAAGTTCTGTCTTGCCATCTTCAAAGGATACAGGTCTGCTCTAACCTCTGTTCTATAGCATGACAGACTATCGAGAAAAATCATCCTGTCCTCAACAGACTCATGAGAATTGTTCTACTGGAGGATATCAAGACCCCACACACTTTCCCTAAATGGAACCCCTTTATCATCTTTTCAAATCTTTTGGAGAAGCTGTTCTTACCTTTGACGTCTGCTATGTTGTTTCATAAACCCCAAAAGGCAGCGTTCCTTTTGGGCATGATCACAGCAGCTAAAGTCTCAGAACTCGACTTACATTGTCTTACACATGCAGAGTTCAATATCCATCACAGCCTTACCATAGCTCTTAGGTTATAACCCGTCTATGATTCTGCACCTTGTGCAGCAACATCCTTTGATGGTAGGTTAACAATTTGGCCCATTTCGTCTGTCTACACTGTGAAGGGCAGGTAATAGGTTAACAGCTAGTATCACCCTCAAAGTCAGCGGAATTATGTCATCGCTACCGGAATTGACGTCAGAAACGGAAGAAACCAGCTATGTAGTAATGTCCTGGACATTATTCAAAATTTGGACGTTGGGGTGATTCTGTTCTACTGTAAAAAGTAACTGTGCTTCATATAAAGTGGGGATGTTATTCCAAATGTCCACCAAAGATTGGGTAACTGAGCTTGCATAAACCGAGTGGTTCTGGTCCTGTCGTAGGCGTCGGTCCATCTCATCCCAGACATGTTCTATGGGGGAAGAGGCCTAGAGAAACAGTCGGCCATGGCAGTACAGCAATGCTGCCTCAAAATGTCTGTTAAACGTGCAACATGTAGGAGGGCATTTTCGTGCTGCAAAGTTGCATCCCTACAGTGAGTGAGTATAGTTTCACACCGCTTTTAGCAATATTCCAGCAATATCACGGCGGTCTGTAAATAATCGAGTCTGGACCAGACAATCCAGCGAGTGACATCATGAGCATTGATCCACGCAATTGGGAAACGATGACATGCATCAACCAAGTCTGCGAGCCTGACCACCCGATCCCGTTAGTCGCCTCCTACGACAAGCATAGTCGCCATTTACGGCAAGCGTGGTTTGCTGAAGACCTATTCTACCCCGGATCTTCACGGGTCTCACCGGATTTGTCTGGCCCATACCTGATTACTTACAGACTGCCGTCACACAGCTGGAATACTGCTGAATGCTTCGTTGTACTGTATTGATTACACCTTCGTTAGTTTTTCTCCTCGCTTCTATAGATGAAACATTATCGATGGGGTAAATTGAAACTCACTACAATCGTGTTTATCTGGAAAGGTTTATTACCGCAACAATTCCACATGTTCACTGCAGTTAGTCCGTGTCTCCTGTGCTAGAACTCCCCCTTTCGTGTGACAAAAGGCTGAAGATAATGTCCTTAGAATAGGCTTATGAAGATTCCAGGTTAGAATTGGCCTTCAGCAACCCATGCTTGTTCTAAGAGGCGACGACAAACTAGTTCGACTGGTCAGACATGCTCTCTGACTTGATAGATGGATGTCATCGTAACACAATTGCGAAGAAAAATTCTCGTGTCCAGACTTGATTATTTTCAGACCATCATCATATAACTGGAATCTGGAGGTGTAGGGCATTGAAAAACAAACCTCAGCATAGTGGAGATTTCACTGACCAACCGACTCCAGTTGAGATATCACACTTGTTTTATGTAGCCTTGAACAGTATTTCAGTTATATCACTGGGGCTTAATGTTTGAGGAATGCTAAAAGTGATGCTAGTCTTAGACATTTTCTATTTCAGTGAAATCCAGGTGTAAGATGAGGACAAAGCAAAGAACAAAATCAAACATTCTGATGTTTTCGAAGTACTGACACAGACGTACACAATTTATCTTCAGTGATTGAATTTTAAAGTGCCAGATGAAAAACTTTATCTTATAATGGTTAGGTTTCTCGGCAGGATACAGCCAACGGATAAAAAAGATATCCGTTGGGGTCATATGCGGATAGAGATGCAAATATCAAAGGTCAAGTAGGACTACTTTCACTGTTTATAAACAAACATGGCGTCGCCCTCGTCATTCGGCGATCGAGACAAAATTAACCATTAACCATATAAACTACAGGGATAATTGCTATCATTATCAAAAGAACAGTCTAATATACTGAAAATCAGTGTCTAACTGTGACGTAGCAAAGACATTATATAAGTTTTGGCAACTTTGGAGATATAAATTTCGAAACAATTTTGCGAGGGCACGAAGCCTAGCCAAGCGGGATCAGTAGCCATATCTGTGCTTGTAGACCTCTGCGGCTTGAAACCTTCTCCACAAATTAAAATAGTTGGATTTGGCCGAAATATGTTTGAATTGTTACCTTGTTTCGTTTTGTCGCTGTGTGTACATCTGACTACACTTCTTAAAGTTATAACAGGACAGACCGACTGTCAACAACGTCTGACCGTGGCCGTTACGTGTCATAGACGAGGGTTAGAGTAGCTTCCCTTTGATAAAGGGCAGTTACTCTAGCGGACAGACCGACGGATTGCCGCGAAAGGCAATTAAAAACAACTGTTGTTTTGCGTATATGTTGCTTCGCCACTGTATAAGAAACCGATTTCAGTTGGAACTATATTGGCTACTGTCACTATCCGACTGACACATCACTTACACTGTGACGTAATATATATTAATGCGTGCATTACAGGAAAACGCGCAATGTTTCGGTATGTTTGGGAAAGCGATTTACAGAATTATAGAATGACATTATATGATAAAGAGGTTATCATGCTTGTGTGTATGGGGATGGTAAACATCCTGTATTAGGAATAAACACTATGTATTTAGCTCGCCAAGGCTCGCAAAATACGTTTATTCCTAATACAGGATATTTACCATCCCCAAACACACTCGCGTGATAACCTCTATATATGGAGATGATTGCGAGATGATTTATAATATGTAATATTTGTCTGAATTTTGCATATTTATTGGTGTTGATTCCATCCTTCATTATCTAGTGTATAAAAGCTCCATTATGTCATGACAATTAAAATTATCATGGATGCAAAATTAAGTCTGACCTTAGAAGTATGCTAAGAGGTGGAGCGAGCAATGGGCAAATTCAAGCAAACAGAGGGGATAGCTCAACAATGATTGAATATTACCCACATCAGTGAAATTGTTTTCTGTAATTCTTACCGATTTGTTTGTTTGTTGTTTAACGCCACACTCAGCAATATTCCAGCTATATGATGGCGGTTTGTAAGTAATCGAGTCTGGACCAGACAATCCAGTGATTGACAACATGAGCATCGATCCACGCAATTGGGACAAGCATAGTCGCCTTTAAGGGCAAGCATGGGTTGCTGAAGACCTATTCTACCCCGGATCTTCACAGGCTGTAATTCTCACGGAGCCAGATTGGTCAGTTTATACCAGTTGTTCCTTTGTTCATAAGAACAACATAAATGCAGACAAATTTTCACAGTTTATTCAGATGTCAGATATAATTAATCAAATATGTAACACAAATACGCATTCAGCTAGTCCAGAAAAAAAGAGATCATTCATATTCATCAATACTCAATAATTCTGAAACATGTGGACACTGTCATGTCACAAAAAAACAATTGTCATACTTGCCACTGGGGCCCTACTTTCTGCCCAGTGTATGGATCTGCAAACTTAAAACAATGTTGAAAGTTAAAAATTCAACGAACAGAAATAACTGACAATGTTTTTTATAGGGGAGTTGAGCACTGGACAACTTGTGAAAAACTCACAATAAAACGTGTCAGACCTGTGTTATCAATTCAAAAAGTATCCACTAGAACACCAACTTCTATGGCACATACCAAAAAACATTAATCAGAGATTTCAACATCTGATCCTAGATTTCTGGCACGTCTATGGGACAATGTTTGCACAGCGAAATGCCCCACCTTAGACAACTGGGTCATTCTGTAACTTGGTGGAAATTCTCATTCCTGTATATTCAAACAAATATGCCAATTTGGAAAGCGCTGATGTCAAAGAATTGCAAGATCTTATTTGTTGCAGCGTCTTTGTCATAACCTTTTTGTCAAAAGTTCATGTTTAAGGGGTCAGTAGATTTAATTACTACAACAGAAACCTCACAGATCCTCTTTAATTTTAAAACTGTAGAATTGTGTAGGGATGCAGGTGAATATTGTATTGCTATATATCACACCACACATTGTCTGCAGAATCATATGCGTTGATACTTACGGAAATATTATGCCTTCTGCGCTAGGGTCATTTATCTAATTCTGCACATTTTATTTATCATTTTGGCAACTTTAATACAACTGATTATTTTTGTTGTTGTTGCTTAATGCTGCTCGGTGACTTGGTTGAGACATGTCGTCATATTCCAATTGCGAAGATCAATGCTCATTACGTCGATCACTGGATTGTCCGGTCCAGACTTGATTATTTACAGACTGCTGTCACATAGCTGTAACATTGCTAAGTTCAGAGTTGAACAACATCCATGCATGCTCACACACTCAGCTACATGACAGCATTCTGTAATTAATCAAGTAACGACCAGACAATTCAATGATTGACATCATGAGCATGGATCTGCATTACTTGGATACGATGACATGCATCAACCAAGTCAACGAGTCTGACCACCCAATCCCATGTATGACAAGCATGGGTCAATCTCATTAAAATCAGACCTTAGTTCTCGCTACCGCTAAACAAAGATCTGAAGACATCCCATAAGGGGTCACATCAGAATGATCTTTCATCCGACCAATCAGTGCATCGCTTGCCAGATTATGAAAGTGACAGTCGGAATGCGATTTCTAATCATGCAATCTCGAAAACTTTAACATGGGGTATTCCGAAAGATAATTACGGGTTTAATGACTGAATCCTTACAATCTAGACCATCTATTAGCCATTCCAGGATGTTTTTTTGTTCAGGTTTCAAATTTGTATTAGAGAATTTGTTAAAATATGTTTCGAAGCGTAGTCGCCAATTTGAAATTTGTGCCGTAAAGCATGAGAAAGCTGCCTTCTGATTGGTCATTCCATTGGTCGTCAAAGTTCGTGCAAGTTCAGTCTGACGTGACCCATAATGGGATGTCCTCAGATCTTTGTTGAGCGGTAGCGATAACTAAGATCTGATTTTAATGAGATTGAGCGTGGGTATAGTCAAGGTAGTAACTGAAGATTTTATGTTGATGTCATATTCCTATTTTATCAGCTTTTAATATGCTTGTTTAAGGGGAGAAATTATTACACTCACTAAAATCTGATGAATATATGCATTTTTATGTAAAGAAATGCAATTCCAAAACGAAAGAAACAGGTTGAGGAAAATCGTATCCATATGTTGGTAAAAGACATGGCAATCAGTCATGTTAACAGATCTTGTTAACATGACTGATCTTCTCATGTGCACCATATCTATAAAAATAAACCTTGTTTTTTTGTGAAATAATTGTTGAAAATTAACTTGTATTTTGTTCTTGTTTTTACTTTTAGAATCTGAGTAATAACTCGGATAAGAATAAGACATAAGAGAAACCTAAGTCGGCTCTAAATTCAGTGCCCTTAGGAGAGCTATTCAGAGAACCAATGAACCTTGTAAGATACCCCAAATGAGAGAGTTTTTGATGCCTCGGTCAGCATTATTTACACCTGGTTTGGAAGGTAAACAGTGGGAAATATCTGCCACTGATTATTTGTCACTAAACTAAAGTCATCTATCGAAAATCCAGGTTTGGCAAATCAGAGAAAGTGACCCAGCAAGGACAAGACATTATTTGTCTCCCCCTCCTCCACACAAGCTATAAATAGCTGACAGTATAGGGGTGCATGGGTAGACACCAGTGACGATAGCAGCTGAGAGGGATCAGAAGAAAGTCTTTCATCTGCATGAGATTTCAGGCCTGGGAGCTGTTTTTTCCCAGATACTGAGTACGATTGTTGATTGGTTGGCTATTAATTATCATATGATAATATTATTATTATCAGCATCAAACATAAGGATGCTATTTGGCAGGACTTGAAGCAGAGTTCAAAGGATAATGTATGTAGATAATCAATGTCTGGTTGGACAGACAAGAAACATGTAATGACAAAAGCGAGTTAATTTTCAACGCTTCAGTCTGCAATATTTAAACCTGGGACACAAAGTTGGAAACATCTCCCACTGGTAAATGTCACATAACTAAAGTCATCAGGGTAAGTTTCAGATTTGGCAAATCATTGAAAGTGACCCAGCAAGAACAAGACATGATCTGTCACCCACCCTCCACACTGGCTGTAAATACCAGAAGCTGACAGTAGAGGGCGACATGGATAGACACCAGTGATGACAGCAGCTGAGAGGGTTAAGGAGAAAGTGTTTCATCGGCTGGGATATAAGGTTGGAAGAGAAACAGTGGGAAACATCTGCCACTGGTATATGTCACTAAAATAAAGTCATCTGCTACGGGTCAGAAGAAAGTATTTGATCTGCATGATGAGCAAAGATCATGGAGAATTCAGGCCTGGGCGCTGTTTGTTCCCAGATATTGAGTCTGATTGTTGATTGGGTGGCTAACATCTTATACAATAATATAATTATTATTATCAGCATCAAACATAAGGATGCTATTTGGCAGGACCTGAAGCGGAGTTCAAGGGACAATGTTTGTAGATGTTCAATGTCTGGTTGGTTGGACAGACAAGAAACATGTAACAACAAAAGCTCTCTTGAGCTTTCAGACAACTTGATGCAGTGAATGTTCCCCAAACTCTCACCACACTTTCAGGGCAGGACTCCCTGATAATGCCCTGTGTGTCTTCAGACAACTTGATGCTGTGGATGTTGCCCGAACTCTCACCACACTTTCAGGGCAGGACTCCCTGATAATGCCCTGTGTGTCTTCAGACAACTTGATGCTGTGGATGTTCCCCCCCCCCCCCACTCTCACCACACTTTCAAGGCTGTCTACTGTGATGGATCATGTGCCTTTTCAGATTACTTTTTAGTGTAAATGTCTTCCCACACTCATTACATATATAAGGCTTGATACCACTGTGATGCGTCATGTGAGACTGCAGGCGATCAGCTCGAGAAAACTCTTTCCCACATTCACCACACTTAAAAGACTTGATTCCACTGTGAATCCTCATGTGTGTCTTCAGATATCTTCTTTGTGTAAATGCTTTACTGCACTCACTGCACTTGTAAGGCTTGAGTCCACTGTGACTCGTCATGTGAGCCTGCAGGGTACCTCTCAGAGCAAACTCTCTCCCACATTCACCACACTTAAAAGGCTTGATTCCACTGTGAAGCCTCATGTGTGTCTTCAGAGTGTCTTTCAGTGGAAATGTTTTCCAGCACTCAGCACACTGATATGGCTTCTCTCCAGTGTGACTCAGCATGTGAGACCTCAGGCTGTCAGCTCGTGCATACTCTTTCCCACATTCAATACACTTAAAAGGTTTAATTCCACTGTGAAGTCTCATGTGTGTCTTCAGAGTATCTTTCAGTGTAAATGTTTTCCCACACTCCTCACACTCAAAGGGCTTCACTCCACTGTGACTCAGCATGTGAGACTTCAGGCTACCTCTTTGTGCAAACTCTTTCCCACATTCACCACACTTAAAAGGCTTGTTATCACTGTGAATTCTCATGTGTGTCGTCAGAGTATCTCTACGTGGAAATCTTTTCCCACACTCATCACACTTAAAAGGCTTGAGCCCACTGTGACTCAGCATGTGGGACCTCAAGCTCTCAGCTCGTGCATACTCTTTCCCACATTCAGCACACTTAAATGGCTTGATACCATTGTGAATTCTCAAGTGTGTCTCCAGACTGGCTTTGAGTGGAAACGTTTTCCCACACTCATCACACTTATAAGGCCGGAGTCCACTGTGACTCGTCATGTGAAACTGCAAGGTACCTGCTTGGGCAAACTCTTTCCCACATTCAGCACACTTATAAGGCTTGATACCATTGTGGAGCCTCATGTGTGTGTTCAGATTACCTTTTTGTATAAATGCTTTCCCACACTCATCACACCCAAAGGGCTTGACTCCACTGTGAATCCTCATGTGTCCCTCCAGAGTACCTCTTAGTGAAAATGTGTTTCCACATTCAGTACACTTGAAAGGCTGGAGTCCACAGTGAAGACTCTTCTGGTGGGTCTTCATGCTCCATGATGTTTTAAATACTTTCCCACACACTTCACACTCAAGGGACTCGATTCCACTGTGACTCATCATGTGTGTCTGCAAGTTACCTGATGTTTTAAACACTTTCCCACATTCCCCACACTGATGACGTTTCCCATTCACATCACTGTGACCAGTCTCATGTGTCTTCATGTGTCTCTTCAGATGGCCATTTTCTGTGAATTCTTTCCCACACTCAATACACGGATAAGGTCTGACTCCTGAGTGACGTTTCATGTGTTTCTTCAGGTAACTTGCTTGTGCAAATTCTTTCCCACACTCACTACACTTTGGAAGCGAGCCTCCATTCTGCCACTGACATCTTAAATAATTTCCCAAACTTGATAAACTCAAATTGCTTTGCTGGCACAGTTCTTGTCTTTCACCTGTCTCGAACAACGCCATCTCACAGTCTGTGATTACACAGGTTTCAGGAACAGAACCAGGATTCTGTGGTTGGCTTTGGACCTCCATTATTAACTTGCGGATGTCATGGTGTTCACTGAAAACATAAATGAATGGACACTTTACTTTGCTTGTTTATTATTATTATTATTATTATTATTATTATTATTATTAACACTTTCAATATCATATTTATCTTGTTTATTAGGGGCATGGGTGGCCCAGTCGTCTAAGGCGCTGCGATTCGCTGTGCAGAGTTGCGTCCCTTGGGCATGCCAAAAACCCATGATTGTGGGTTCGAATCCTGGTTCACCCCAATTATGTTTCTAGGTTTTTCAGCACCATACCCGTGCTCGTGGTGAGACCTGCATCACTTCGGGCTTTCCTCCCACATTAAGCTGACACGCCGTGATATAACTGGAATACTGTTAAAAGCGGCGTAAAACCCAACTCACTCACTATCTTGTTTATGTGTGTCCGTCAGAAGTTTTCACAAAAAAATCACAGTAACAACCTGGGCAGGGATGTTGCACGCTGCCAGGCAAACCAAATATGACACGAAATACTGACACCATCTAATTACACAAAAGTTTTTGATTTTGGAAGGAAATATAAAAAACTTTATGCCAAACAGCCAAACACTGAAATATACTATGATGCACTAAGTTTTACTGAACTGAGCAACAATATGTTACATACTTATAAACTAAGTAACACCTTGTTTTGTATCAGTATGCCAATATGCAATAACACAGTAACATGGAAATTTATTGTATAACATGATGCATTGCTGTGTCAGTGAATGGTCCCACACCTAATCAGGCTGACAACACTCACCCCACCCCACTCCCCATTCACCATGCGCAGATTTGGCTACCATCGTCCTCTCTGCTTGAAACAGTCGATCCTTGCAGTGTTACAAGTGAAATTGCTATGGCCTACCATATTCGACGTAATAAGCGCCCTGCTCTAATAAGCGCCCAAGGCGCACAGACTTTTCTTTTGTATCATTTCAGGCTGTCAGCATCAACCACAAAATTTACGATCTCTCAACTCTTTCACCAAAACAATATTCTAATAAGAGCCCCCTATTTCTAATTTTGAGATCGCCCTGGGCGCTTATTACGTCGAATACAGTAATTTCACAGCAAGTTTGTCATCTTTGGTCGGCAGTAATGGACCACTAAGCGGAATGTTTCAAAGCTTGAAACCAAAAGATCATCTTCTATGTCTTGGTGATTGGCAGCTTGAAACCTTTTCCAGGCGGGGCCTAAGGTCAGTCGACACGCAGGATTCGAGAATGGACTCTCTCTTCTAATAATGGTACTCAATGTTGATTTGGGAATATTAAATTCCACTGCAATGTCTTTCTTACTTTTTATGTCTGCATTGATAGCATGTGCACACTTCAACACAATCTTGTAAAATTTAAATGTTTAATGTCTGTTCTACGGACAAAATTATTCCAACTACATGTACTGGTAAGGGTAAGACTGACATAAAGCAATAACAAGGTTGAATTGTCACAGCTGATTGTGTTGATTTGCCACTGATTGTGAGTAGCTAATTGACAGTGCCACTTGACACACTGAGATTTCTCAGTTCGCTATACACGTCACTAATAGGTGGTATTTGGGCTTGTCGAGGATCAGATATCAGTTTGTTATATACTTTAGTTCACTGTAGAGAGTTTGTTATGTACGTAAATTTTATATGATAATATATAGGCAATAAATCAGGGAATTTGTAACAGTTCATGTATCCATTTGTTAGCTCTATCCATGTTCAACTGTAGGCCTATACACTCTCTTAGTCAACAAAGTAAACTGTGTGCTTTAGTTGGTCAGGGGAGATACTTACATCACAGAAAAGGACAAAAAAACATCTGAAATTATTTTGATGTGGAAGCAATTTACACAGAGCCCCACCCCTAAAATTCCTGTTCACGTTTCATACATACCGTGGGAACAATAGTCTGTCTTACAGACCCTGATACAAATATATATCAAATACAGCCCATGCAAGTCTATAATTTTTGTTCCATTCCGACATGGGTACAATGTGTGAAGCCCATTTCTGGTGTCCCCCGCCATGATATTGCTGGAATATTGCTAAACATGCTAAAAGCCGCGTAAAACCATACTCACTCACTCACTATATTTGGCAAGTCTAGATTACTGCAGTATCTGAAAATGAAGAGAGTCTCTTGGCTCCCTTTCATCATATTTTTATTAAGATAATTGAACAACTGTTTTTTTTCAGTACGATATGTTCATTTCAGAGACTAGATGTTAGTCTATGGGAACAAGGAGACACGAGTCTGTGGCTAGGGATCTAATCACGATTCAGTCATTCCACAGCGCCTTGCATTATCAGATTCCTTCTCGGTCGTTTCCTGTGGCTTTCAAAACGAGGACACTCTTACCTCGGTGAGAAATGGGGGCAGAAATGGCTCCTGGTTCGGTGAACAACTAGGAAGTTACATGGATCTGCAAGTTGTTTCGCTATGATTAGTATGAACCTCTGCCTATCTCTCGTGTTGTCAAGCTCCTCATAGCGATAGTCCTTTCGCGGAGCTCTCTATACCGAGAGTGTAATGAAGGTTTTCACGCGCTGAGAAGGAGCTTGTCGCATTGTCATCAAAGGGACATCACTCCATATGAATCATATATTGTGGTCTTTCTTGCTACCATAGAGATATATGAGTTCGATTCCCCCTCGGTCATTCATCGAAATGTTGTCATTAATATATTGAAAGATGACAACACCCCATTCCCTTTCCCCAATGGAATGTATTTTCTGAGAAGAAACAAATAATTAGGAAGTCGTCACGTGACTGACAGAGACACAATCACATCAAACTGATATCAAAAGAGTGAGTGAGTGAGTGGGTTGGGTTTAACGCTGCTTTTAACAATATTCCAGTTATGTCGCGGCGTGTCAGCTTAATGTGGAAGGAAAGCTCGAAGTGATGCAGGTCTCAGACGTTTACCACTTCGGTGAAACCCACGAGCACGGGTATGGTGCTGACAAACCTAGAAACATAATCGGGGCGTACCGGGATTCAATCATTGCGTGCCCAAGAGACGCAACTCTGCCCAGCGAATCGCGACGCCATAGACGACTGGGCCACCCGTGCCCCCGATATAAAAAAAGCGAATAGTTTAAGAATAGTGTACGACCCGCCAACACCTGAAAATGAACTTTATAATGGTTTTCAAATCACTATTTTTTCCATTCGGACTTTATTCTTATGTATGCAACACAAATAGAATAGTTCTGGCGAAGATGGTAACACGAAAATACTCGACCAGAGATCATAAAAGAGACCAATTTTATGGCCTCTGCTATCACACGTTTCCAAAACTGATCCAGAGAACACAAAAGCTGAACTTTGCTACATTATTACTGGTAAGGCACGATAGGTTGAGGAGTGACCTGACAGTTACCCCGTATTACTATGTATGACTATATTGTGAAGTAAAGGGATAGCGGGTGGTCCGCGACGAGTAGTACGATGGAAATGTGCGTGTCCTGTCTCGGCTAACAACGCGTTCTAGTGGCGGGTTCAATAGCGCATTATAGTATGTGCTGATGTGAGGTATACAGTGACTGTGAAAACGGTGACAGCAAATTTGTATGGATAAAACAATTGAGAGGTATTGTGACAATGAAGGGAATGCATTTGCTTTAAAAATAAAATGGAATACGTTACTTTATCTGCGCTTTTGTGTAGAAAGAGACAGACCAGTGACAATTCTAGGTTTGACAATGCTTGGGATTTATTTGTAATTCTTTCTCCATGTAATTTATGTCATAATCGGCCAGTTCTTGAGCCTGAGAATGTATCATTTGGCCATGCTTATGTGGCGGCCATAAAATCTCCAAGTCCCGTGATGGGATTCGAACCACGGACCTTCTGATCCGAGGTCGAACGCCTTGTCCACATGACCAAAGAGGTTAACCCCGTTAGCAAGCTGACAAGGTAAGGATGTCATCTGTGCGATGACTCCACGCCCTTCTATACTTACCTAGCTTTGACATGTTTATTCCTTTGTAAATTAACTTCTATCTAAACTACTATTAAAGAAGTCTGGTATCGACTTGTAACACCGACCTCTTAATAGTCTTATTGGCAACGCGTCTGTCCAAGGGAGCGAAGTCAATTTCATCGTGCACAACATGCGTTGACCTTGCAACCTGTAGCGAGTGAGTGAGTATGGTTTTAGGACGCTTTCAGCAATATTCCAACACTATCACGGCGGCAACACCAGTAATGGGCTTCACACATGTAATCCTGTCGGGAATCGAACCCGGATCTTCGGCGTGACGAGCGAACGCTTTAACCACAAGGCTACGCGACCGCCCCTAACGCTACAATAAAGAGAACATGTTGGTATGATACATCAAAGAGCAACGCATGACCACGTCGCAAGGTTTGGCTGTAGCCGAAAGACAAGTAATCAGGCGCCTGGCCTGATCCAGACAGACTGAGCGGAAGAGTACGGTGGCCCATACCCGCCACTGGTGAGGCTATATTTTCACTGTATGCCTGTATATTTTATCTGGCGGCCGCCAGATACTTCCACTGGTGAGATCATTTTTCACTGTATGCCTCTATATTTTATCTGGCTCAATCTACCAAAGCCCAATCTTACGAATACAATCCCCAACCTGTCGATTGCCATGGCACTGATCTGGAAGTAATTCTGGTCACACGTGGTATGCCAATTTGAAACGGAAAGTATCTGGCAAAATATAGAGGCATACAAGGAAAAAGGATCTCACCATTGGAAGTATCTGGCGGCCGCGAGATAAAATATAGAGGCATACAGTGAAAAATGATCTCACCAGTGGCGGGTATGGTTCACCGTAGAAGAGAGACAGGCCTAGGAAGGGGCAGACCTCCTGTCACCACCATCCAGGAAAACGCTACATACCTATTCTCCATCTGATGAGTCATATTATCACGGTGACGCCATCACCTGCGACAGCCATCCTGTCAGTTGCTGGACATTGTCCAGAAGACTACGTCGGTACAAATTCAGAGCTTTCACACAACTACGAAACACCCTGCTGACACCGGAAAAACAGATATCGATGGGCTCCACCACTTCAAATCATGACATGTTCACAGGAGAGAGCAGATTCCAGATTTTCCAAGCAGATGGAAAAAGTTGTTACCGGGGACAAGGAGAACGCACGTCACGTTGTTGCGTTCAAGATGTCGAACTGTTTGTCTGTCAATGCGGCATCTGTTGCCCTGTGAAAGCGGCATCTTTAGTCCTGTCTCTTGCCAAGTCAATGCTGTGACCAGGTCAAGAAAGATCGGGTGATTTTGGAAAGAAACATCATTGGATAGCGTTACCTTGACCAATTTCTCTACCCTGGTGTACTACCGTTCTTGCAAAAGAGCAGGACAGATCCTGTTTCAACAAGACAACACAAGACCCCATATAACATCCATCTTACCGAGGCAAGTGAGTTAACTGACTATAAAAGTCCAGTTTCCACCCTTGCCGAACTAGGCTGGAATTCCTGGGCTCGATCGTAGCGCCACCAGTGGCTATTACGTGTTATATCCCTTCTATGTCGCTCCTATGGACCAATCACATACCACCTCTCGTATCACTTGCATTCGCTTGAAACAAAATGGCGGCACCAAGTCAAGACGATCTGATCGATAATCAAGATCTATATTGTGGTAAAACGGGTCTTACCGCGTGACGTGCATAAAATCACGTGAGCACCTTGATTAAAAACATGAAAAGATCTGGAAAATATCTGTCGACAACGAGTTGGCGGTGCAAATGATTTTCAAATCCTGCAATCTAGCGAAATCTGCATGACAGTTTACGAACTGGATTTCGATTTCGTTGCGCTATTGTGATTGGACTATTATGCATAGACTCGTTAGTCCAGCCAAAATGTAACTCCATAATACAAGCCTAGTTCGGCAAGGGTGGAAACTGGACTTTTATAGTCAGTTAACTCACTTGCCTCGGGAAGATGTACAACATCTTGCCTTGGCCAGCACAGACATATCACCTATTGAACACTTGTAGGCTCACCTTGACCATTAAATTAGAGCACGACCAGGCCCCCCTTATACAAGGATCGGTTAGCACAGGCCCTCCGTAGAGAATGTTGTCGAGTCCCATTTCTTGTGATCAGAAGTCTCACATCTGCCGGTTATCGAGTTGAGGCGTGCATTGATGCCAGTGGCGGGCATACACAATATTGACTGAAAATTGTGACATATGAAGGATTAAGGGGAGTTTCAGGTGCTGATTCCAGTTTTGATGATTGATCGATGACTGAACAACAGACACCATCCTCAATCCTTATAACTGTGGACATAATACCTTCATTTTGTTCTCATTCACAGCATAACTTGTAATGATGTTGATGTTGACAATACAAGTACCTTCCTTGACATTGGTTGGTTGGTTGTTGTTTTTTTGTTTAACGCCGCGCTCAGCAATAGTCCAGCTATATGACGGCGGTCGGTAAATAATCGAGTCTGGACCAAACAATCCAGTGATTAATATCATGAGCATCAATCCACGCAATTGGGATTGATGACATGCATCAACCAAGTCAGCGAGCCTGACCACCCGATCCCGTTAGTCGCCTTTTACGACAAGCATAGTCACCTTTTATGGCAAGTCCTTGATATTGGTACTTTTATTCATGAATTTATTTTATTTGTATAGATATATGTTTAAGTTTTCAATGTTTTGGTCAGTGGACATTTAAAGACAGTCTACATCTGTTTCAGTCATTTGACGGCAGGACAAATGTACAGTAAACTATGTTTATAACGAACATGCTTATGACGAACTGACCGATATAACAAACTTATTTTTTAGTCCCGGCCATTTGTTGTATATATGCATATAACGAATTACGGTTATAGTGAGTGAGTGAGTATGGTTTTACGCCGCTTTTAGCAATATTCCAGCACTATCACGGCGGGGGACACCAGAAATGGGATTCACACATTGTACCCATGTCGGGAATCGAACCCGGGTCTTCTGCATGACGAACGAACGCTTTAACCACTAGGCTACCTGACTGCCCCAATTACGGTTATAACAAACTAAACTTAGTGGTCCCTTTGAGTTCATTATAACGGAAGTTTACTGTACTTACAGGTATAAATAACCTTGTCCAAAGACACAACATGACATGGCCTCTTGTGAGTGGGTGAGTTGGGTTTAACGTCGCTTTAAACAGTATTCCAGTCATATTACGGCGTGTCAGCTTAATGTGGGAGAAAGCCTGAAGTGATGCAGGTCTCAGACGTTTACCACTCCGGTGAAACCCACGAGCACAGGTGTGGTGCTGACAAACCTAGAAACATAATCGAGGCGAACCAGGATTTGAACCCAGAACCATAGGTTTCTGGCGAGCCTAAGGGACTGGGCCACCCATGCCCCCATATGGCCTCTTGAGAAGGAAAATTTGAAATGATAATTAATAAGTAAGTGTCAAGCATACTGTTAATCATGCTCATATCTCAATGTCAAAGATTATATCTTTGCTCAGGAATACTCTGTATTGATGTGGATGGCCATTTTAGTCCAGATTTAAAAGAAATTAGAATGAGATTTATTTTTCAAGCAGGATGCCGAGTTTTTATTTACACAAAATTATGACCTGTGTTGTTTTTTTCAAATGGTCTGCCCAAAGTATGAAGTCCCTGCAAGATGAAGCAGCTTCAGGCAAACAACGGTGACAGCTCAATAAATGTTTGATTATTGAATATACCGGGTACCCACATTTGTGAAATTGTTTTAAGTAATTCTCACTGATATAATAATGCTTCACGTACATTGGCCGGTTTATTTCAACTGTTTCTTTGTATTCATCATTCGTAAAGCATCCCATGGTAACATTTATGCCAATAACTGGAGATGATGTCATCCATTGTTCTTGACTGACAGTTTTATGCGACACTGTCCCTTTCAACAGGTTGATGCTGGTGTTACTACTTGTGGAAACCTAAATTTTCTTCGCCTTCTCAGAAAGGACCACAGGTCATATATAAAATAACACACAGGCAGAATGAAATTATATACTGTCAAATCATGAAAGTCAAAATTATGCAATTGCTTCACTTTGGACAGACAGTCTATAATTCGTTACTCATAGGCTCTTCTCTAAATGTATTTCATAAGAACAACATAAATACAGGTAATTTTTCAAATGTTATTTATTCATATGTCAGATAACCTTAATGAAGTATATTTGTTTTGTTTGTTTGTTGTCGCAGTCAGCAATATTCCAGCTACATGATGACGGTCTGAAAAAATCGAGTCTGGACCAGACAATCCAGTGATTGACATCATGAGCATCGATCAGTGCAATTGGGATAAAAAGACATGCATCAACCAAGTCAGCAAGCCTGACCACTCCATCCCATTAGTCGCCTCTTACGACAAGCATAGTCAAATATATGATACATATATGCATTCAACAAGTACAGAAAGATAGAGATCTTCCGTATACATCAATACTCACTTCATAAAAAAATATCAACATCACCACATTTCTACAAAATTGACTTTCATTGTTGGTACAGGTATTTTTGCAAAACAATAATTTTGAATAATGGATCTGCCGACCTTAAAAAATTACAATTTAACATGTAATCATAAAAACTAATTTAAATACCGCCAAAGATTGCACTGATAAGAGAGTTCAAGGTACTATCATATGACTCATTTTTTCCAACATTTTTTTCTTTTGATCTTACCAATCCAAATCAAACTTTTAGAGGATTCAAAATATCCAGTACAATGCATTTATTCGACTGACCTACCGATCAATCCATAAACCCCAAAATAAAATAAAACCCTGGAACATGATGAGGGCGAATCTGAGATTTGAACCTCCAATCATAGGTTTGTGTCAAAATGTTTCACCCTCGCTGACTGCAACCTGTGCCTACTGTGTATAAACATGGCAACATCTTTCTAGTAACATATTCAAGGGTAGAAATGTCTTTTAAAAAAAACAAACACTGAAACTCAGCTGGGGTACTATATAATTTGAGTATACTGTAATGTTATGTATCACAAAAACTTCCCTTGACATCACAAAATCCACATTATGACATGAAAATTCTCATCCCTGTATACTGGTATATTTAAAAAAACAAAACAACACTTTTAGAATGTTTGTAGTGTCATCAAAGAAATGAATCTCATTTGTAGCAGTGTCCTTATCAATCTTTTTGATAAAAATCAAGTTTATAAGGGGGTGCCAAGATTCAATTACTACAGCAGCAACCTCACGGATCCTCCTTTTCTAAAGCTGAAGGAGGCGGTCGGTTAGCCTAGTGGTTGAAGCGTTCGCTCGTCACGCCGAAGACGCGGGTTCCATGCCCGACATGGGTACAATGTGTGAAGCCCATTTCTGGTGTCCCCCACGGTGATAATGCTGGAATATTGCTAAAAGCGTCGTAAAACCAAACTCACTCACTCTACATAGCTCTCCTTAGAGCAATGAATTTAGAACTGACTTCGGTTTCTCCTGCTTCTTGATTTTTTTCAGTTGTTACTCAGATTCTAAAAGTAAAAATAAGAACAAAATACCAATCTATATTTAACAAAGCACATTTATAAGGAAGATGAAAGATCAGTTCTCGTGACGGATTGCTATGGGGTTTTTCCCAGTATGATACTGATATGATTTCCCTGAACCTGGGATGGCAGTCAGATACAGTATCTATAGGAATGATGTAACAGCGATTGGATTTTCGAAGGAATTTTAAAGCAATAGCCATCAAGCCCGAATTTTGACTCTCATCACACTTAAAAATTATTTACATTTTCTGTTGCTGTTATACCATATCCAAAGGAATTATCAACCAATAGTTTTCATTGTGTATAATTCTAAGAAGAATAATAGGTACTTTTATTACATCAAGAACTCTCTCTCTCTCTCTCTCTCTCTCTCTCTCTCTCTCTCTCTCATTGGTTATTAGGAAAGAAGTAAGGGGTCCTCTCTAAGACTGTTAAATTGCTGACAGTGAAGAGGATGTCTGTGGAAAGTCTATAGTGTGATGACAGCTAAAATACAGTATTTATCCCAAACTATCAAAAGGCACCAGTTCACCACTAGATCTATCTATGTGCCAAGTATGACGAAGAAATATGGTACAGTTTTCAAGATCTGCTCCGGAGACGAAATGTGACGGATGGACGGACGGCACCCATTCCTATATCCCCCTTGCACTTCGTGGCGGGGGATGATAAATCTATTTGAGAATAATAAGTAAATTACAACAGTACATGATCATATGAATATCACAAACACACCCAAATCTCATGATCTGCCATTATACTAACAATATGAAATTCTGAATTTTTACCAATGGTACCTGTATTGAGATGTTACAATAAATCAATTTTCAGTTATGTAAAGTTCTTAAAACATTCTTAGAGATTACATGAAAAGTATGTTGAAGATAGCATAAGTACTATACCAGTTGAAGAGATTTTGCAGAAATTTTGGGACAACTTTGGTCACAGAACAAAAGTGTTTGTCGGAAAATATATAAAAAAATGCTTTTCCAAATATCACAACAACCAGGCACCAAAAACCTGGTGATTGGACAAAAAACATCACGGTTTACTGTGGCATCAATGTGAGATCTGAACAGACACAAAACATTGAATTTGCTGCAATATCTGATAACATTCCAAAAGACTATTTTGTACTGCAGCAAACTAAAGACTCTATAACTGTTGGAAGGCAGACAGGATTATCCTGTAATGGGAACATGATGTTTACAAGTGAGATTTTCTACTGACGGGCATGTACATCTTTCCGTCAGTGGTACAGTAATAAATGACACTTTTGGGATTGTCTATACATTACGACTCAAAATCCCTTAACTCATTCTTTTCAACACTGAATATGACAAGATACTGTCAGTGCATATCTCCTAACAGAATATCAGATGAGAAAGAAAATATTGTTCTTCAGCAAAATTTTGAGAAGAAACCCATTGCATACTCTGCTAAGTGTTTGAAAGTTTTATCTTTGAATTGTTTAAAGTCAACAGTAACATGTCAGAACTGTAGGTCTTTGCTTTGGTGTAGCCCCACTGAAGCCACAATCAGCCATACTTCTGCAGACGAAACTGTCTGTACTGGACCATGTGGACCATGTGAAAGGGCCAAGTACATCAGATCCCTTCACACCTGAGGAGCTCTTAACATTCAAAAAGCTCCTTATCTAAGTGATGGACAAATGAATGTGTTTAAGTCACAGTTATTGTGTCTCTGCTGTCTGTTGTACGACCTCCAAGCAAACAAAAGTCCTCAGATGTTCTACATGATTGTCAAGTTCTTTATTTAGCTATGACCCAGATCTATCAGGTATATGAGCGAGTATCAGTCTTCAAAATCTCAAGTGATCCGGAACATTACGGGATTAGCCGATAGAATTATGAAGTTAAACGAGATTTAGCTGTAAGTTGAAGTTTGACTGAAGTTCTATCGGCTAATCCAGAGTACTGTAGGGATTACATGCCCTCCCTGATTTCCCAAACCTACATCTCACGTAATCCCTCCATTACTCTGGATCAGCCAATAGAACTTCAGTCAAACTTCAACTTACAGGTAAGTCTCGTTTAACTTCATAATTATCTAATGACTTATATTGGAGACAAAGGTAGAGAGATGTATCTTACTTTCATGCAGGCACCTGCTGAAAATGAACAGCTTCCAAAGAATAAAACATTAGCTGGTGTATTTTCTAAATATGATCAGTATGTAGCCCCCAAGAAAAACCAGATTAGAGCAACTGTTATTTTCAACAGAAGAAAACCAGAACAAAATAAAAGTGTTGCTTTACAACCCCCCAACATGTGTCTTGGCTTATATGTTACACTACAGGCTGACCATGTATGTAACGCAACACGATACACAGCAGTCTGACAGTGATTCACCCGAGGGTTAAAGATAGGACACTTGCTCTTAGTCGAGACTTGACCCTCGGACAGCATCTAGGCAGGTTGTCTCTCTGACCCCCCCAAGATGCTGCCTTGCCATTGCTGTATCTTGGAACTAAGATCTTGGAACCTCTTGGCAACAAAGTTCTTGAGCAAAAGATTCCCACAAGTCCCGTGATATTCATCCATCCACATCACAACTAAAGTCAAAACAGCCACTAACACCGTGAATACTTACATTTAGTACTAACTACTAAATTACTTTATCGCGTGTATCCAAACCATTGGCTAATTACGCCTGTAACCTAATCACCCCTTGTAACTGAATCACCCCCGGGTCAGCACCCTGCACCGTGCCCGGGGCAATAGATCCTGCGCAAGCGCAACCCTCCTTTGTTACATCCTATAGTCCACCATTCGCACACCGTCTCTCTTTAAGTACACACGTGTTTCGCTGTATCTAATCGCTAATAGTTCAATCACTTTCGCTTTGTATTTTTTCTTTGAACACAATCGCGACCGTTTCGCCGATTACGCTTTGAATACCATCTATTTCAGCAATGGCCGTATCGCATTTATTTCGTTCTACCCACTAACTTCAGCCTCGGGACATTTTACGCTTGTGGATTACAACTTACCACCTCGACCATCCGTGATGCCTCCCAAGAGAAGAGCAGCCGTCAACCACAAGCTTGTGGGGGGAGCCAAGCAGGCCAGGACAACCAGAAGACAAACCCCGGGAGTACACATTGTACAGGAGACAACAGCTGATGGTGAGTCTGCCAATTACGGGAATATCGAAGGTGGCACGCCCATGCTTCATCCCAACAAAACAATTAACATGCAATCAGCACAGCTCATAAATGGCGTGCAGGCAGCTAACTCGGGTAACCAGGTAAACGATCAACTGGAAAAATACTCCAGTTGCTGGAACATTCAGCGCCCAGCCCCGCTAGCACAAACCAACAGGTAAAGCTTGGTTTAGTTCTCCCGCCATTTCACCCAACATAGAGAGAATCCCCGATGCCCACATGAGGCTGACGGTGACACGGCTTGGCCAGCCAATCAGAACGCAAGATACAGGGATTCACTATCCTTCCGTGCGGATGGAATAGATGTACACGTCAAAAAACAAGTGAGGGAAAAAATCTGGCGTTGCGAGTTCGACCTCGGCACAATCCTACCAAACACCGAGGAATGCCACGAGGATGGTACGATTACCATGGCGTATGATTCCCCAGGTAAGATAATTTTTAAACCAATAAAGCAGCACCCAAAGCACCTGTCCCTGGCAAGCTGGACATATATTTTCATGTATGTATATGTTAGTAGGCACGCCTAGGTACGCACAACCCAGGGGTTGCTGTCATACATGGAAACCATAACAACGGCGGCACTTCGATTCTGGGGGTGGGGGGAGGGGGGTGGGGGTTGGGGAGAGATGCCTGGTCGACCTACAACCAACGATTCCGACACAGAATGTCAAGGGACCCCTCACGCCGCTGGGACAACATTGACGGGGAGCTGTGGCTGTACATGGTCACACAGCCGGTACGACAACCAGAGTCAGGCGGACGCGAACGGGGCGCAACGACACAGGGGGACATCGCCAGTAAGGTATGCTGGGATTTCAATAAATTTGGTTGTAGCAGGCCCAACTGTAAGTACACTCACAAATGCGGTAAGTGTGGCAAGAATTCCCACAGCTCTAGGACCTGCTTTCGAGGGAATGGGGTCAAGGGCAGCCAACTCTACCTTGATATGGTGGCATCAATCCTTCGGATATGACTCCAGCTTCCTGACACAAAGATCATCGTACCATCAATGCTGCCCAGGCCCTACTGCCAGGGATCCACTAAAGATTGAGGGGATGCGGAAGAATATCAACCACCGACTGGCAAACCGAGTCAAAGAGCTCGGCGGTACAACAGTGCCACATCCCCAGATCCTGGCATCAGACAAGTCGTGGTACGGCTGGGAGGGCGTCCACCTCAGTGAAAAAGGACTGTGTGTGTTTACGGACAATTTGTTGCATGCCCTGGCACTTGTTTTGGGCCAGTAAGGATGTTATTTCAACAGGTTAGTGTTTCTTTTTAATATATAGGCAAGCTGGGCAACAATACTATGTGACTTTTAGTGATTCTTCTGAACTTATAGTTTATATTTCCACAGGGTAGGTTTTATACAATTTTGTCATTTTTGTTAAGTCTTCACATTTATAATTCCTCTGTTTTCATTCAAAACTACAAACTCTGATGACGGGTCCTCCAGTAAATCATGTTTTCCTTGGAGTATCCTTTGAAAAACTAAACGTACAACTGCTGAAACTACCCCCTCACTCAAGTTCCCCATCTACACCCCTCCAGCCAGCGACCTCCACTCCCCCTGATCTCCATTGCTGAACTATGTAGTTACTGTGTTCGATGTAATAAGCACCCCACTCTAATAAGCTAATATATTGGCTAGTGAACAATCCCAATCAGCACCCCTTCCGATTGATAAATGTACACAAGACTTATTTATTTGCTTATAATACTCTAATTTTGAGAGCGCCCTGGGCACTTATTACGTTGTATACGATATATAGATATATATACATATATCTATTAAGATCTGGAATAAAGTGTTGTGGACCCACTGATGGACTCCTGTGATAGAAGATACAGATATCCCAACCAACTAGCCTGGGATACTTGCACAGGTGGCCAAGTGCCCTGCCTCATTACTAATTGTAGAATGGAGTTTGGGTGCTCAAGGCACTGATTCCATGGGTTCCATAATAACAGCTTTAAGCCAATAGCCTAGGGCTATGTGGTCACATGACAAGGGCCAGAGTCATGGGACCTCCAAACCTTCAGACTGTCTCTTTTTGCCTACACTGTCGAGGTGATACAAAGTCTAAACTGCATGGAAACAGGGAAAAAAGAAATTTTGAAAAATTCCTAAGTAGCAAAAGGCACCACTTCAGCCACTGGTAAACACATGTACCAATTCTTTCACAGTTGTGCTTTAGAAACGATGGACAGACAGATCAGATGATGACAATATCCCCTTACATTAGGCCAGCCTTTATTTATTTTTAGGATTACAGACTTTTCAGCCCAAAGTCCAGGGTTGGAGGAGGAAAAGAAAAAAAAAGAAAAAGAAAAAAAGCCAGATTCATTTTGCCTCTGGCATACTTTATGAACATATTCTGTGCTCAAAAGACAGCCATTTGTGATGATAAAGCCCCTTGCAACAATAAAATTTCTACCACTTACAACACGGGAAGACAACCCTCAAAGTGCAGGTCCACTATCCTCAGGTCCCTCTTTAAACTGTTGTCTGAGGGATGAGTCATATCTGCTCAAAGAGTGAGTGAGTGAGTGAGTGAGTATGGTTTGACGCCGCTTTTTTAGCAATATTCCAGCAATATCACACCGGGGGACACCAGAAATGGGTTTCATACATTGCACCCATGTCGGGAATCGAACCAGGTCTTCAGCGTGACAAGCTAACGCTTTAACCACTAGGCTACCCCACTGCCCCCCCCTGCTCAAAGAGTATGAGGAGTGTCTCAACAACCCATCAAGATATCTCAACTCTGCTGAAGCTTAAAGCCCTGCCATGGGACCTTCCACCAGGGACACACTGCTCAATTGGATGTCGAACTGCCCCGGACATTACCAGAAACTCATTTCCCTTGCCCGGCGCCTCATGTCATTGCTGATAACTATATGATGCCGGGTGGCGACAACATGCCAGAGACAAGAACAGTGAGTGAGTCAGTGTGGTTTTATGCCACTTTTACTTTTGCCTCTTTACTAATTGTAGACTAGGGTTTGGGGGCTCAGGAGCCATCGTGGGACCTCCAAACTTTTAGATTGTCTCTTTCTGCCTGCACTGTCGAGGTGATAACATCCCAATCCTGTAAATTCCAGGTTTCGGCCAATCATAGATAAGGAGAATAGGGCAAAGGATTCCAAGAACAAGACATTATTTGTCTCCCCCTCCCCCACACCAGCCATAAATAGCTGACTGTAGAGGGGTGCATGGGTAGACACCAGTGACGATAGTAGCTGAGAGGGATCAGAAGAAAGTCTTTCATCTGCATGAGAATTCAGGCCTCAGAGCTGTTTGTTCCCAGATATTGAGTAAGATTGTTGATTGGTTGGCTATTAATTATCATATAATAATATAATTATTATTATCAGCATCGAACATAAGGATGCTATTTGGCAGGACATGAAGCTGAGTTGAAAGGATAATGTATGTAGATAATCAGTGTCTGGTTGGACAGACAAGAAACATGTAATGACAAAAGCAAGTTAGTTTTCAATGCCTCAGTCTGCAATATTTAAACCTGGGACACAAAGTTGGAAACATCTCCCACTGGTAAATGTCACTAATCTATTAGTAATCAGGGTAAATTCCAGATTCCAAATCACAGAAAGTGACCCAGCAAGAACAAGACATGATCTGTCACCCACCCTCCACACTGGCTGTAAACACCAGTAGCTGACAGTAGAGGGCGACATGGGTGGACACCAGTGATGACAGCAGCTGAGAAGGATCAGAAGAAATTGTTTCATCGGCTGGGATATAAGGTTGGAAGAGAAACAGTGAGAAACATCTGCCACTGGTATATGTCACTAAAATAAAGTCATCAGCTACTGGTAAGAAGAAGGTATTTGATCTGCATGATGAGCAAAGATCATGGAGAATTCAGGCCTGGGAACTGAATGTTCCCAGATATTGAGTCATATTTGAGATACATGTATTTGATTGTTGATTGGGAGGTAAATTCCAGATTCCAAATCATAGAAAAAGACCCAGCAAGAACAAGACATTATCTGTCACCCACCCTCCACACCAGCTGTAAACACCAGTAGCTGACAGTAGAGGGCGACATGGGTGGACACCAGTGATGACAGCAGCTGAGAAGGATCAGAAGAAAGTCTTTCAACTGCAAGCTGAACAAAGATCACAGGGAGAATACAGGCCTGGGAGCTTTTTGTTCCCATATATTGAGTAAGATAGTTGATATCAGCATCAAACATAAGGATGCTATTTGGCAGGACTTGAAGCGAAGTTCAAGGGACAATGTACATACATGTTCAATGCCAGTCAGTTGGACAGTTTACAAGAAACATGTAACAAGAACAGCAGAGTTACAAGACTTCATAGTCCTTGTAGATTCAGAAGAGAAGTACAAAATGAAGGACTGACAGACAACGGACAACACACAACAAAGGCTCACTCGACCTTCAGTCAGGTGGGCTAAAGTGCAAGCTTGAAGTTGCAAGAATTCACACAGTCAATGATGCAATTATTGTGATTTGTTTTACCAAGATGGCGGACATTTCTGAGAGAAAACATATACAACGAACAACATATATAAGAAACTGATTACCCCAGTCCTTGTAGTTCGTTATATTCATGTTCTACAGTAAAGTCATCTGAGGTTTGGCAATCATAGATAGTGACCCAGCAAGGGCAAGAAATCAGGCAAGGACTGTTTTTCCCCACATACTGAGTCAGATTGCTGATTGGGTCGCTACTATTAATTATATCATATAATATTAGTAAAATTAGTTATTTCACTCTTTAATGCATTTACTGCTTACCCCACGACAAAGAAGACAGCACTTTGCAATGGTCCTGGGTAAAAAAAAGAAAAAGCTGTTTTCAACTTGTCTGCTTTTTACAGGACCACTGCCACTGTCATGTGACAGATTGTGATGTCACATCCAATTTATATTACTGCTCGTCGTTGTCAGGGACAGTCGTGTCTCGGTTGGCTCTTCAACTCTGGCCTAATTTGGTGGTTGGCATTCTGCTACCACACTAAACTACATCTGCAATGGGTGATGTATTCCGTTCATACTATTGTCACTTGATTGTGCATTAATATGCTGGAGTTTTTCCACATAAAAGGTCGATGGGAACACAGTTTTATTACAAATTCAATTTTACTAATCTGTTTGTTATTAATCAATTATGTCACCAACTTTTTTCCATACCCGATATTGGCATGAACAGCCCACCTTAACTGTGGTCTGCCAGGTACATCCTGGGCCCTGGCACATGCAGTCCCTGCAACTGATGTAGAGGCAGATCACATGACTGTCCTCTATAAAAACTGCATGTGCAGGAAGCCCAGCATACTCCATGCTGGACCACCAGGCCACATAACACTTGACTTGTTGTATTCACAGGTATGTTGAATGAGTTCAGTGAATGCTCTTTTAATCTTTGTATTTAAATTGAGATCGATAGGCTCATTTTTTATATGTGAATTATATTATCAATGATTATATATAATATAATACTTGTCTTTAAAATATTTATAAAACATATGCACAAAAACATATATTAATATTAACATTATAATATGATAATTGTTATCGTTTTCAATTTTTATAAATAATTCATAAACAATCGTTCATAACATGATTATTTTTGCAAATATTTTTTAAATTACAGAGTACAGAGGAAGCCGACGAAGCAGTGTTCACCCTTCTGAGGAATGTAAACTACGTTGCTACAGAAAACCTGCCCCTCCAGAAGTTCGAATCCCTGAACAACCTTATTGAACTACACGAAGCGAAGATCACGTCCAAGCTTTACAGCGAATACGGCAGCGTCGGAGTTCATGAACATCATCTCAGATCTGACTGAACGACGTTGACCCTAGACCCGACGCTGCGACATTGGAAGGACAGGCGAAACAGACATTTATACAGCGGCAACACATCGATTGTCATGATATCACAACCTATCAGTCCATAGATGATACGGGAAAAGTTGTAAATATGGCCTTGTTATTTTTTTATTAATATTTATATTTACGTAAATGAAACAACATTAATATCGGTGTTTATATTGCTTATTTGTAATGTGTGTGAAAAGTTGTACTAAAATACCCTATTTGAAGGGGTCCGTGTCCGATTGGGATTATAAATTTTCTGGACCCATGGTCCAGATACCCGTTTAATTATTGAAATAATTATATATATAATATACTAGTTTAAATAACTACATGGTCAGCGTAAACATTTGCCATGCCGGACCACCAGGCCACATAACATTTGACTTGTTATATTCACAGGACTCTTCAATCGCCTAATAAAACGTAAGCCCAGTGCACAGATTTTGTTGTTCCTGCGACATTTTGGCACCCAGCGTGGGGCTCCCTGGGTTAAGACCTGTGGCATGTGTGGCCATGACGTCTTCAAGTTTCCATGTGGTGAAGTCACAGCACCTGCCGACTCGGCATCGATGGAGGTCTTCTTTCCTCGTGTTCGAGATCTTCAGTTGGATGTGGTAGGGCCTGTACTAAATGTGACATGATTGCTGGCATCGTGTGCACACTTGCGTTGTCATGTTGGTTGTCTTTTTTTCTTTTCTTTTGTGCTTTAATTTTCTGTTAACCATATTCACTGATGTGTAAGTGACTCTTCTTTGTTGGGATTTCGTGACTTTGCATTACCTTTCTTGACATTGTTGATGTCAGCATGTGACTTTTCATTACGTTTACTTGACATTTTTGTCAGCATGTTCCTTTGTTCTAGTCAGCAAGGTGTGAAGATTTCATTTGTATACGTTCATTCTTGATTTATGATTAACATGGCCATTTGATATGGTTGTGATTCGATTTTGTTGTTCCTGCGACACAGGTATATGCAGATATATAAACGACATACTCATTCAACACACCTTTTTTTCAGGAACTACACCGGGACAATGTGCAGCAGCCTTGAAAGTTGTGAAGCGCACAAGGCCACAAAGATAAACAAAAATACAAAGTCGACCTTTTCTGACTTTTAAAAATTGATTTGTCAGCTGACGAGATTGACATTCGCCCACCTCCGCTATGTCAACAGCACATGCAGCTACTGTATCGGTGTCGGAAGCGAATTGGCACAGGAAAAACATACAAAACAGACTTCAAACCCATTTGTTTCGTGCCACATGCCGCATCTTGTCCTATTTGTTTTGTTGGTCCTTTTGAGCATGACAGCTGTGAAACCAATCAGACCAAACACCCACCTCCAACTGACAATCAAACTGTTCTTGACGACATTTTGTCGCTCTCTGTTGTCGAACGTACAGAGTTGAACAGACAACTCCTCCAATCTCCAAGCGTGGCTAATTTAATTTGTTCATTATTGGGTGAGCATCTCTCCCCACAAATTAAAAAAGATGCCGATTCCTTCACCAGGCAGTACATGGATATCGATTACATTTCAGAAATCAATTCAGACGTTTGGCTCTAATCTTGAAATTCAACACTAAATTCTTTTCTCAGGCAAATCAGTTCTTCTCCAGACTACTCACTTGCACCGTCAAATCAACATATAAACTTTCTGTCCCTTCTCTTATTTGGCCCTTTGAGCCTCTTTGCGAAAGTTTGCTGTCGATGATGCAGTTCAGTACATCAGGTGGGTATCACACCATAACCTCTTGGATTGCAGACGTCAAGAACACTCCAGCAGCTGTACCTCTGTGTTGTGCAATGTCTTCAACAACAAACAAGTAGTAGGGAGGAAGCACCAGATCAAACCCAACCATCAATTGGGATATACACTCATCACATAAACATGTAAGTATTTTGTGCAGGGGCTTGCCATGAGCTAATTAGTCCCGGCTCGAATACTAATGCATATGGACGCATTGGAAATAGTCGGGATATACAAACATCACATAAAGCAACCAGAGCAACTCGAGCAACAAAACCAGATTGGACTGTGACGAAACTTTTCGATTTACAACCCCAAGTAGCTCACGAAGATTGTCCATGATGCGCTGGCAAGTATGGGTTACAGGGTCGCCCACTGAAGGCATCATCCACGTACAATGATACTTCAATACTTCAGATATTACGTCTTGACGTACAAACGCGTCATCAGTTCTTCGAAAGTCTAGTCACCGCTATTTCCGCAGATGATAGGAATCAAGTTGCAAAGTGTTTGGGTACATTCATAAGAAAGATGTTGAGAGTGATGCTAGGTCGTTTGCAAACCAGTATTATGGATTTTGGCCAATGTTAACACTAGGAAATGGATAGGAGACAGGAACCCAATATTGGTATCTTTATTAGAAACGGCAATCAACGTCTAAAAAAATAACATTTTTTACAGCAAGGGCAGTAGAACAAATCTACAAACTTTGATCTCCCCTTTGTTTCAAAATTTGGCAGTCCATACAGTGATGGGCAGTCACCTTGCAGTTGATGTGATAGGTCATGGAGGTCCAGCTGGTTGCTACCAGATGGAGCAGCGGTGGCTTAAAGAGCATGGACCTGGTATCCAGCTGGTGCCGGATAGTGTTGTCATTAATGTTTTTGACAATGAGCAAGTTATCACGGAAAATAATAGGATTGCCCCTAAGCAGGCAACTCCCCTATCCGTCATCACCAACAAGGGTTATGTTTTACTGGATGCGACATCCACCGTTCAAAATGACCCAACTTTAAAGCCAGCAACAGTGAACCTGTCCCACCCCAGTTTGAAACCTGATGATCACAAACGCATTTGCGATTTGGTCAATGACATTGTGTCCGCATCTGCTATGCAGGGAATAAGAGGTTTTACACATGGAACAACTTCATTTGTTTATAGATAAGGCCAACAAGGTGGTTAAAGAGGAACACAGAAGTAATGGGGATTTTATACACGTAGCTTTAGACAAGCTTTTACCACAGTAACAGGTCATTTGTGAGGGGTGTGGGGTTCGAAATTCTTCAAGAAAACAAATGTGTTGGGTGTGGTGCCTGGGAGGGCTTACAAAGGGGGAAAGGAACAGCCAGAAACGCTAAGGCCCCATCAAACAATTTAGAGGGGGGACCCTTAGCAACCGAAATGATCCTTGACCAAGTCCACGGTTATCACAGAGGCTGAGGGGTACAGACATTCCATCCGGAAACAAAGACACGCACCACATTGTTCTCGCTGACCCAATGTACATGAACCCTAACGGCACCGAGACAGTTAGGGAAGTAGGTAGGGAAAACAATTTAGTTCAGTACGATGGGGGGCAAGAGACATTGGACTGTAGTATGCTGTGATGGTTTGCACTTTTCGATCATCAAGAAATTGAAGGATGAAGCTTGCGTGCACCAGGCCTGCCACAGCAGTTTCTTAAACAAGAAATTGTTCGAAACTCACAAAAATGCCTGTGCAAATGCATTTTCAAAATTAGATTTTGATTGGGTATATCTAAAAATTGGGTCTGGCCACTATGAGATGAATCTTAGAAGGCCATTTTTCGGGAGTACTTCTGTGAAATAATGGCCTTCAAAACTGAAATAGCTTAAAAAACTGCCATCACAAAAGTTGGGCTTTGTTGCTTGCTTTCCATCTTGGCACTCTCCATGAGCTCGTCACCCCCATTCCGCCCTAGGTTTCCTAAATTATGCAAAGTCTGAATACACTTCCCCAAATGCTAGCTTTCTTTTGGACAAGGGATAATATACTTTCGAATGGCAGTCAATAGGAATCACCATCCACTTCTTCACAGTGCAAAATACATGACTAAAGAATTATTCCATGAACAACCCAAAATATAGGGATATTGAGGTGTTTGTCGAAGTCCAATACATGCATATGCCCTTGGAAGTGAAAAATTTGTTTGTTAAGTTTAGCTCCATCACAACAAACGGCCATCCATCTTTGGGGGAGTGACTTCATTTCAGAAGAAAATAACGGATGTGTTAAGGATCTTATTCCAAAGGGCATGCCAACTGATGATATTTGGCCAACGACATGTCTCATTGAGGCTCTACTGACCGACATTTGCGACAAGACGCTGGCGGAGCTGGACATGTCCAAAACTGGCCCTCGGTTGAGACCACTCAACTTTGAGAACGCCATTGCTTCTTGGCGTCTACGTCTCCGACAAAGCCAGTATACTGAGGGCACCGAGGTGCATACAAGTATAACCGGCTGTGCACTCGATCCCTACTTGGTCAACTTCATTCAACAAGCAAACCTGAGGCGGCAGTATTACATTTAGGTTAAGGTATTGGGGGAATATGAAGACATACTGCCCCAGCTCAGACAGCCAGTATTTATCACTGGCGATGAGAGGATTCTGCACTCTGAGCCAGAATCATTGATAGTACGGGACTTGCAGCGAGAAATCAAACAATTGATGCCTCGTCTGACCCAGTCACATCGTGCGGCCTTCGACCAGAGACTTAAGGCTAGGGGACAGAAGAAGGAGACACCTCACTATTTACATTGAGATACATGCCCTACTGGACGACTAACATCATATAATGCTTTGTTCTTTTTTCCAGCTGCAAGTAATATAATTATATGGTAAATAAAGCTTCGTTTTCATATTCAAGATGTCTGTATTTGTTCATATCAATAACATGTACATATGTATATATTAGTACATTAAAGTTTTTAATCACCTTGGTCACGCCCGGATTCCTCACATGTGAAGATCCCATATCCCCTGATTGCGCTCAAACATTGGCATTTATAGCTCAAAACATTATAAAAAGAAATTTGGTTTCTTTGAATCTCGGACCGGGATCCCCATTGAATGTATGGGAAATCCTGTATGAAAGCGGTCGGGTGCATTGTGCTCAGGGACCCTGATCTGTCGATATTCGTACATTTCAAATTGATAAAGCTCGATAATATAATGTCTTGCATGATATTTCACATATAGAATATAACATATCCTATTCATAAACTACAAGACTAATAACATATAAATAATGCGGATTTCACATCCCTTCACAACTTCCTTATTCCCTTGTATTATTACACTTTTAGATAATGGACAGTGAACACTCGTGTGAAGCCGGGTGTGAAAGTAGTTACCGAAGACGCCAGGCGGATGGAGAAGAATGCTCAGAACGCCCTCAAACAGAGGAAATGGAGGATGAAGGCTAAGCTACGTGCAGCGGAAAAACTTTAAGAAAGAAGTCCCCGCAATGGAGTTGTACTCTCATACCCAGGCAGTATGAAGTTTGCTGGCTCGGGAGCAATGCTCGATAGCTTCAAGAATGGAGAGCCCTTAACAGATGGTAAGCCATCCGGGATCAACTTCACCGCTGACACCCAAAGCGAAGTTGTTGATGTACAAACAACACCACCCTTCATAGAAGTGGCCACACCAGAGTGTCTTGGGACAGCTACAGGAGATGTAAAACAGCGTAAGACGACAGTAAGTATAAAGAGTCCAGTTACAAAAGTAGTTCAAGACAGGCGTGCAATGTCTGACCCTTTTCCCCACATTAAAGCATATTGAAGAAAGCTAAGCATGACGTCGTTTCGTATGTACATGTCCGGTTTTTTATCAGAGCTTTCCGCATCATACACATGTACTGTATATTCTCTCGTAATTACGACACGTGCTTTGCATTTCTATCGGCCAGTCAGCCAACTAAAGGTATTTGAACATTTTTACTTTCAGATTAATACCTTATGTCCAACAAAGCCCCTAACTGGATGTCGATAATAACCCGTAAGTTTTGATAACCATTACCATACATCGACATGAATTTAAACTATTTTAGCCAACCTTTCTCAGGCTATAATCATATCCTGTTGTCTGTTACAGTGAACCAGCAGCAAGGGATCTGAAAAGAGTCAAAAAGGTTCGTACTACTACCATTAGTTACTATTTTGTTGGCTCCAGATATGGACTACAGCATCTATATAGCCAAACCACGTTTTCTATATAGTAATTATTTTGTTTTATTTTTGTAAAAGCTCACGATGTCGTCTCCACCCCAGGCGAGAACATCAGCGGCATAGAACCTCTACGTGAGTAACCTCTACGTGAGTAACCTTACATCCTCCTCACAATAACAATAACTCCAAATTATTTTAGAACATACGTTTAGCAGGTTATACAATACAACACAACTTATTCTACAATACCTATAATGCATTGCAGCCACCAGGACTACCAGGAGAATAGCCGCTGCTCGGGACATCACAGCGGAAGTCCAAACATCACGCGAGTACTTTGACACCACATTTCCCATGGTTCCTGTTGTCGTAAACCTATTCATTTTCCTGTTAATACGAACGAAAATGTGCCTCATTTCAAAAGATTTTCTACTAAAATAGTAACTAATGTCGACCCCTCCGTGGATATCAACGACATTAGATTCATACTAGAACATACATATTAGCAGGTTATTCATACAATACCCTTAATGCATTGCAGCCACCAGGACTACCAGGAGAAGAGCCTCTGCTCTGGACGTCAGAACGGAAGTCCAAGCACCGCGTGAGTACTTTCACACCACCACATTTCCCACTGGTTTTGGTCATTTTTATTTTGATATTTTATTAAACATTTCCTTTTCCTTTTCTAAACAATTCACTTTCATATTTCCGAAACCCAGGATATTTCTGCTCAAGAGCCGACTGGATCCATGAGGTAGTAACAAGTTTACGAGACATGAAAGAGATTATTTCTTGCAACAGAAAAGATTTGAAACAAGATATATTTCATCTTAACTATTAATATGTAAAATTATATGTGTTTCAGTGTCGCCAGCATACGACCCGGGACATTCCTGTATGTCTCTGTACCGACTCAGTCAAACAGAGCCGTGCCGTTTGTCGCGGAGGTTGTTCAACAAATTATTTCCGCGCCTATTAGTACACATTTAGCCAGATAAAAAACGTAGCTTATTAAATTTTCCGAAAATATTACATCGTCTTCGAGATACCCATTACAACTTGATACCATTGTACGGCAAGTCTGAACATCAATTTTGACTTACCACACCAAATCTTACCTGAAAAACATGTGCTGATTTTTTTTCTTTACTAGGTTACTTCAGAGGACCCACTCAGGGTGAAGTACCTCCAGCCCAACAAAACGAAAGGATCCTGGAGGTTCCTGGAGCAGGACGACAGGGACACAATCAACACGGAAGACATAAAAAGGTTTTGGCGGCGCCAGAAACATGGATTTCTGGTTCCCGCGTTTATGCTGAATTCAGGAACTTGCTGTAGATTTGTATATGTACATATCTCCGTAAATTGTAAACACTGTAATCTAGATCTTTTCATAAAAAAAAATGTAAAAATAAGCATTTGTGTATACTATGCACCCTTTTTCTTAGTATTATTACAGACATCTGGTATTAAATACGAAATACTATACATTATCACTGCTTCTGTTTTCTGTTCTCGTGATTCACGACTATAATGTATTTGGTCTGCTGCCAATATACCACCACAGTCGTGTTCCACTCATGACCAACTCGTTTTAATCCGGGACAAGTCGAAGAGACATGTGCCCCTCTCATGGTCATTTTATCGACCGGGTTCCGTCTTAGCGCAAACGGGCAAACCTAAAACAATTGTCAACTCATTGCATATTGGTTCACATATTTCCCCACTCGCCCCTTGCATGTCTTACATTTAGATGCAAGGAATGAGTGGTAACAAATGGTTGCGTTCGGGTGCCTTAAAGTTTGTTTTCTTACAGCAAGTATACTACCACAGCCTAATTACTGTTCCTGTGTAATTGAGGGTGTAATTTGAGGACAATGTGTCAACGCCAATTGCCTTCAATTGTTTATTGCCGCTTTGAACAGCCATGCGTTTGATAGGCAGATTGGTGGCACGTGAGCAGCTCCGCTCAGTGATCATCATCAACATTGTTGTTGACATAACCCAGTACATGCCCGTTTCACCCGCAAATTTGTTTAACGTCTTCATTGTCTGAGATAGCTATAAGCTGGACAAATATGATCCCTTATGATGATCACTCTCGAATGTACGGGGTACGCAATATCTGGTACTGGTACCTTGGGTCACGTGTGCACTTAAACGCGGGATCATCGTGAATCTGTCCTTGGCAATATACAAGCCAGCGTGGGTTAAATGATCTTATGATATGCACAAATGGCAACAATAATCACAAGATGCAAATTAGCGTAATACCGTAGCACCTGAAAACAGTTTTCACAAGTTCATTCAGTTCTTATAGATTTTATGATTTGCAGTGAACAACACTTTCTACACGTTAACACTATCATTCAACAAAAGGAAAATAAGGGATACGGGGTTGTTTTTTTTACTGCGCATAATATGATAAGGAACGTGTACACACACTGACAACAAAAAAACACCTCAATCTTGCGGTTTCTCCGATAGGTGACGCTGGGGCTCAGCGAGAATAGCGCTGAACTGCCTTTAGGCGCATTAATAACAAAAAAATGACAAAGCATTTCTCCATTGGCACCAGCCCGAATTGTATATCACGTGACCGGTCATTTGGATTGTTGTTTCTCCGTATGTAAACCCTGTATTCGACGTAAAATGCGCCCTGGCCTATTTAAACGCCGACTGGCTCACATTGGCTAATCCCCTTCTGATCGATCATTATACAACTGTATCGTGTTAAAATATGCACTCGTCTATATTTATATTTTTTCATGTTGCTTATTATTCGGTATTAAATACGAAATACTATACATTATCATTGCTTTTTCAGTTCTGTTGATACACAAATGTAATGTATTTGGTCTGCTGTCAATACATCACCAGTTACAAAATATATATATATGGGAGGGGGCAAAGCTATGTGTGTTATGGCTAATCACTGTTCCTGAGTAATTGAGGGTGTAATTTGAGGACACGGTGTCAGCACCAATTGCCTTCAATTGTTTATTGTCGTTTGACAGACGCGCAATTTGATAGGCAGATCGTTGACACGTGAGCAGCCAAGCGTATTAACAACCATACTGTTGATGATAGTACACACGGGTTTTCGCTATACCTGTTATTTAGTATTCTATTGTGTCCAGCTTAAAGCTGAACAAATTAACATAATCAATAGCGTTATTCACTTAAGAATCAATACTGCTATCCCATCGACTGATTTAATGATTTTCAGTGAACAACACTTTCTACACGTTAATACTATTAACAATATTCCATTCAATACTCAGATGTGAATTGTGTCAAAATCGTGCATCAATGAACGGATTTATTTCCAGAAACACGGTCAAATAACTGCTAACGAACAGGTAGATGTGAGCTGTTTGCTATTTCCGGTCTATAATCATGATAATTTACGAAAAAATACATGCGGTAATTTTAATATATGCATATAAAACAATGCCAAGCAAAACAAAAATAAAGGATACTGCGCATAATATGATAATGATTGTGTATCACTAATCGACAACAAACACACTGGTACAATAAGTCACCAGGAGATTTTCCACTGTTCCCCTATCGTAGCACAGACAGACATCGTAACGCTATAACCGAAATCAACTGATTCTTATTCAACAAAGCGCATATGCTCATAGTTTCACAAGTTATTGGAACATTCAACGTTGTAGCCCGCAGCGTCGGGTTTCGCAGCACTTGTCATGTACGCTAAACGGAACAAAATGCACTCACGAACATTTATGATTACTCCTGTTTAAGTATGGTGATGTCAGACTTCAGTGATTTGTCTAAAGACAACACATAAAATTCTGAATGTGTTATCGTTGATAGGTATTCAATGCATATTTTCTGAAAAGTAACTAAAAAGTAAGAACAAATATCCCAAAACAACAAAATATCAGAAATGGATAAGAGCCAGAGAGCGGGAAAAATGTGAGGTCTACGTAACTTCCGTAACCTTCCGTTACCTTATTAGTCGCAATGAATATGCAGATTATCTAGTTCAGGTCGATAGAGAATGTTTATTAGGGAAACAGTCAGTCATATCGTTGTCCACTGACAACTGGGGGTAAGGCAATAATAAAAAGATCCCAGAAGTAGCAATGCGTTAATGACCCATCACTTGCATCAAACGGAAGATTACGAGGAAATTGAAATTGTTTACGGAGCGAGCACTTCCTTGTTACTGACAGCCGCTAAAAGGCGTGTCCCGCGTGAACGACCGGAAATCACAAATGCCGCGGTACCACGAGGCCCGGGTATATATACACGGAATATGACAGAAATAACAAGAATTGTGTGAACTGGTCGCTAGCTTCGACGTGTACACTTTCAAGTGTATCCAGTCCAGAGGGACATGTTGACATGTCTTAACAGCTTCAAAAATAGGGTATGTGAAGATTGGAAGGCGGATGCCCCGATGCACAGAGTTCCAGCCTATTTCGGCAAGGGTGGAAACTGGACTTTCATAGTCAGTTAACTTTCTTGCCTTGGGAAGATGCATTTCAGTTGATGCAATGATGACTCCTTATGGCAGATAAAACAATTGAACTTGTAACAGCAGTTTGGATGATAGACTGTATGCAGTATATTTATCGTAAGTAGAAAGACTCTTAAGTATTTCCAAATTGTTTCCATGGATACACAAGATATTAGAAAAATTAAAACTTGAAAAATATGAAAAGGCAATAGTAGAGCATCTGGTCAATGTACATGTATAGTTTCAGGCAATGAGATTCATTAGTTTGAAAGTTATGGCTCAGAGTGAGTGAGTTGGGTTTAACACCGCTTCTAACAGTATTCCAATCATATCGCGGCGTGTCAGCTTAATGTCGGAGGAAAGCCCGAAGTGATGCAGGTCTCAGACGTTTACCACTTCGGTGAAACCCACGAGCACGGGTATGGTGCTGGCAAACCTAGAAGCATAATCGGGGCGAACTGGGATTCAAACCCACAATCATAGGTTTCTGGCATGCCCAAGGGATGCAACTCTTCACAGCGAATCACGGCGCCTTAGACAACTGGGCCTACCGTGCCTCCTGTTATGGCTCGGAAACGAAGCCTAGTGTTGTTTTCAGTCGAAGCTCAAATTGTTATCATGGTTAGGGAAACAAAAAAAGAATAACACAGCAAAAGGCTTCAGTTAAACTGATGACAAATGCACATGGGAAATTTCATAGAACCAGGCCTTCATATAAGATTAAGTTGAAATTGCTTCCAAAAAAAAAAATATATAATTTAGAAAAATTTCAAAAAAGCAAAAGGCACCAGTCTAGGTGATGAGGAATGCACATGGCAAGTTTCCTTGAAAAACACTGATTTATGATTCTCTTGTTGCAGGTAACCATGTAATGCATCATGAGCACAAATGAATGGCGAGCTGAGTTGCCTCCTGATCGACTCATATTAAAGTCATGGTTAAAACAGGACTCCAAGAAATACCACGATATAGAAACATTGGGATACCTTAACATGCTTACACAGCATTATACTGAAACAATAGAGAAATACCGCCAAGCAGGTCTCACTTGAAAGTTGTACCTATCCCAAGGTTACTGTGAGTTAGAAAGAAAGATACAACAGGCAAAAGTGGCAGTACGTTCATAAAACTTCTCCCTTACTTGATGAGGTGAGGTGAAATGGGGTTTAACGTCGCGTCCAAGATTATTGCACTTATATAGCGACGTGCATGTACGTGTGTGTGTTTGTGTGGCTGCTTGTACTAGTCCGGACTAATGCCAATTTATAGTGCTAGCTCACTGAGATACCATGCCGCAGTTTAACATGAATATCCCACTCAGACACAGTATACTGACTCCGAGCCGACCAGTCCTTGTTTAAGCCCCTTAATGCCGAGCGCCAGACAGGGTAACAACAAGTACCATCTTTTAACGTCTTTTGGTATGACGCGGCCGGGGATCGAACCCCGGACCTTCCGCTCTCCGGGTGGACGCCTCCCTTACTCGGTGAGGCAAGGGGAGGCAACATCTTATCAGCTGTTTGGTCAACGTTTTCACTCAACAAAGAAAAGACTTACCAGTGATAGCTAAAAAACCTAAGTCACTAAACTAATTGATTGCCAACACTCATGGCATGAGGTTCTGTACTGTATTCAGGATTGACTTCACTAATACCTGCCACTATGATGTGTGTCTTCCGGCAACTATATACGGTACACTCAATGTTCAGGGCAGAACTCCATGACTGTGCCCCTTCTGAACCCTCAGAAAACTTGATGCTGTGAATGTTCTCCATGATTTCATGGCAGGACTCCATGTTTCTCCATGCTTCAGAGTCTGTAAATGGCATCTTGATTCCTCTGTGAAGCCTCTTCTGGAGCATCTTCATGCTCCAAGATCTTGCAAACCCTTTCCCACACACTTCACACGCAAAGGGCTTGATTCCACTGTGACTCCTCATGTGTGACTGCAGGTTGCCAGAATATGCAAACACTTTTCCCCATTCAGCACACTTAAAAAGGCTGGATACCACAGTGAATACTCATGTGTGTCTTCAGATGACTTCTTTGTGTTCATGTTTCCGCGGACTCTGTACACTCATACGGCTTGATGCCACTGTGATGCATCATGTGTCTCTTCAGGGTACTTGCCTGTGCAAACTCTTTCCCACACACATCACACTTAAAAGGCTTGATTCCACTGTGAATACTCATGTGTGTCTTCAGATGACTTCTTTGTGCAAAATGTTTCCCACATTCAGCACACTTAAAAGGCTTGATACCATTGTGGAGCCTCATGTGAGTCTTCAGAGTGCCTCTTTGTGTAAATGCTTTCCCACACTCATCACACCCAAAGGGCTTGACTCCACTGTGAATCCTCATGTGTCCCTCCAGAGTACCTCTTCGTGAAAATGCTTTCCCACATTCAGTACACTTGAAAGGTTTGATTCCACAGTGAAGACTCTTCTGGTGGGTCTTCATGCTCCTTGATCTCGTAAATACTTTCCCACACACATCACACTCAAGGGACTTTATTCTACTGTGACTCTTCATGTGTGTCTGCAAGTTACCTGATGTTTTAAACACTTTCCCACATTCCCCACACTGATGACGTTTCCCATTCACATCACTGTGACCAGTCTCATGTGTCTTCATGTGTCTCTTCAGATGGCCATTTTCTGTGAATTCTTTCCCACACTCACTACACTGATAAGGTCTGACTCCTGTGTGACGTTTCATGTGTTTCTTCTGGTAACTTGCTTGTGCAAATTCTTTCCCACTCATTACACTTTTGAAGCAGGACTCCATTGTGCTACTGAAATCTTAAATATTATCACACACTTGCTACACTTATCCTGTTTTCCTGGCAGAATCGTGTCTCTTGATATCACCTGTTTCCAGCAATGCCCTCTCAGTCTATGATTACATCTGTTTCTGTAACAGAGCCAGGATTCTCTGGATGGCTTTGGACCTCCATCATCAACTTGTGGTTGTCATGGTGTTCACTGAAAACATAAAACAGATGTCAGTACCCTTCATCTTGTTTATCATACGTATCATTTTCTGTTGTTTCCACAAAAAACTCACAGTAACAACCAGGGCTGGGATGACACACGATGTCACAAATCAAGAAAATATAGATACATGCATTATGATTTTTTGGTTTGTTGTTTTATGCCACACTCAGCAATATTCCAGCTGTACGACAGCGGTCTGTAAATAATCGAGTCTGGACCAGACAATCCAGTGATTGATATCACAAGCATCGATCCACGCAATTGGGATATGATGACGGGTATAAACCAAGTAAGCGAGCCTGACCACCCGATCATGTTAGTGAGTTAAAACTTGACTTGACTGTCATATGATTATTGTGTTTTGCTACTGTGTGGTGCACTGGTTGTTTACGCAAGTTCACTCATGTACTCCAAAACAAATACTTAACATCAGCATAGGCAGTCGCAACTATCTTCTCAGCAAAAAGGTTTAAGCCTCCAAATAATATCTACTTTAATAACATCTTACATTGAGAAAGAAATTGTGTTCAGTAAATTCACAACATGAACTATACATTCATGTTATCAGCGGTAGAAACTAACAGTTTCAGTCCACTAGTCCTTATTGTGATAACACATAGCAAAACCCATAAAAATGACAAGTTTCTTTTGGTACTCATGATACCTTAACTATTGGGTGATTTGGCAAGGACTACAGACTAGTGCTAATTTCTAACACTGTTTATACTGTTAAACAGTAAAAAAAAAATGGTGAAATACGTAAGCTCTACTGTCGGAGTGTCAGTACATTTGAACTAGCGTGCATACAAATTCAGCCCATGTCAGATATCAGATGTTGAGATGTGTTTGCAGGCATTGCTTCCAGTGTGTATGTGGTGGACAAGGCTGGGAACACATGATGGCAGATCATTCTACCGTGTCTGAGACTAAGCGTTACTGTCGGAGTGTCAGTACATTTGAACTAGCGTGCATACAAATTCAGCCCATGTCAGATATCAGATGTTGAGATGTGTTTGCAGGCATTGCTTCCAGTGTGTATTGGATGGACAAGGCTGGGAACACATGATGGCAGATCATTCTACCGTGTCTGAGACTAAGCGTTTCCTTCTTCATTTCCAACAGAATAAATATATACATATATTGTGGCTAATGTGCAAGTGGCAGTATATTTCTTACTGCACACTCGTGGCTGTAGGTTTGCATACTATGTGGACATTAAAATAAACTGAACAGGATGAAAGAAGATACTTTTTAGTTGAGACGCATGGGGACTTACTGAGTGTCCATCTAACTGTCTTGTTAGAATTCAGAACAGCCTTTGCTGCCAAGTTCAATCTCATTAAAATCAGATCTTAGTTCTCGCTACAGCTAAACAAAGATCTGAGGACATCCCATTACGGGTCACGTCAGATCGACCTATGACCGACCAATAGAATGACCAATCAGAAGGCAGTTTTCTCGTGCTTTACGGCACTAATTTCAAATTGGCGACAACGCTTCGAAACATATTTTGACAAATTCTCGATTAAAAATTTGAAACCTGAACAAAAGAACATTCTGGAATGGCTAATAGATGGTCTAGATTGTATGGGTTCAGTCGTTAAACCCGTAACTATCATTCGGAATACCTCGTGTTAAAGTTTTCGAAGTTGCATGATTAGAAATCACATTCCGACTGTCACTTTCATAATCTGGTAAGTGATGCTCTGATTGGTCGGATGAAAGGTCGTTCTGACGTGACCCCAAATGGGATGTCCTCAGATCTTTGTTTAGTGGTAGCGAGAACTGAGGTCTGATTTTAATGAGATTGCTGCCAAGTTTAACATATGGACAACAGAAAGAACGTAAATTGAATTGTCAAACATTGATGCGGCTTTGACAACGTTGTCAGTTACATGGGTGAAAGGTTGATATCAGTTCCCTACTGAAGTTTTCAGAGAATCATATAGATGTCCAGCAAGTTCATGTGTTGCAGAACATAATTCACAATTTTCCATTGATGCATTCTTTGCAAACTGCAAATGTTTTGTTGAGTTTATGTCATTTTTGTGGAACCCAAAATAACTCCACACCACACTTTTTGCTTTTCCCGGTAAACTATCTGTTTGATCAGCCATAATTTTGCTGATGTGTATAAAGATAATAAAAGGACTACCCTATTCGACATAATAAGCGCCCCGCTCTAATAAGACCCACAGCGATATTTGCTAATATACTGGCTAGTGAACAATCCCAATTAGCACCCCTTCCAATTGATCAATGTACACAAGACTTATTTATACGTGTATAATACGCACTCATGTGTTATATGCACCCTTAATTATGGGCAAATAAATTCTGGAAAAATATATCTGTCGTATACAAACAAAATTTATCTTTCAACTCACCAAAATGATATTCTAATAAGAGTCCCCTATTTCTAATTTTGATACAGAATTTAGTATTTACGTATCCTGCTATGGCCCATCATGCTGGCAGACAGCGCACATGTGGAATTACTAAAATAATCAAGGTATATTCTGAAATGAAATAGATCCTGTTTTATTTAATAGCAACTTCACAGAACAATATTACTTGTAATTTGTATTCAATTCTCCTTTATCTTTTTTTGCCTTGTTCATGTTGTTAATCTGGCACTTTTATTATCAACAGAACTGATATCAGATGTATAAATAGGTTCATATTTCATTTTTTTCAATTCTTTTCCAGATTTAAATGCTAATGTAACATTTCACAGTTAACCACTGTAAACATGGTAAACACAAACTGCTAAAGGTCAATGTTGGCAATGATTCACCTTCAATTTCAGTCTTTTTCTCAGGCATTTTTTTTATCAGTTAGTAAATGACAATTAAGGAAAACTATTTTCAGTCTGTTGCTTTGATTATTTTGGAGAAAACAGCACCTTATTTTATATTTACCTTGTTGCTGAAAAACTTGAAATAAAACTCACATTGTCAGTTGCAAACACAAATAACTGAAATGTTAAAACAAGTTTACATTAGTTTACATTAAACTGAGTCTGGCGGATATGACAAGAAACTTGACTACAGGTATACCATATATTTAATATTTATTTTAGTAAGTAGGAAATAAATAGTAATTTTATAAATATTTCGTATATATCTCTCCTTTCTGCCAGCAGACGACATCGCATGAACGTTTCTGCACATGACAGACCATGTCCACGCCTAAGGAAAACATATGCTATTAAATGTACAACACAACATAATATAGCCTGTAAATAAAGCATATATACTACAACATAAATCCTTCTTACCGTTATTAAAAATAGGTGCTGTTTTCGCCCGACAATTAGTAGCAGTTTTCACCCGAGAAATCGGTGACGTATTAGCTTGTACCCGATTCATGGTATGAGAAGGATTACTCTGAGTAACTCTTTTTAAACTTTTAAGACAGATGAACAGCACAGATAAATCTACACCTGAGAGGACAGTCTTCCAGTGTCCACTATGCGTTAATTAACAGTATTTGTCCATGTCAGAGTTCATGGGTCATGTTGTCAATAAACACGGCCTAGAATACAGTACCATAAACTTTTCGAACATGTGACAATAGCCTATGACGTAATTTGTAGAATTTTGTTGCCAGTCACACCAGCGAAACAATGCCCTGTGACGTTGGGGGTCATCAAGTGTGCATAAGCTCCTCACAGTGATCTATCATCTCTACACACAATGTCACTGAATAAGTCCAGGTGTTGAGTTTTGAATATTTGTTTACTAAATATAGCCTGCGACAGTGCATTTTATAGCAAGTGCTAGTTTACGAAAGCCTTTATATTTATTATTTCGTTTTCTTCCTAATATAAATGGGAACCAAAATACATATATTATTTTATCGGTTCATTAATGTTCATTATTATGCACAAGAATGCAGTTCTATAGGGTTATTATATTGGCGCTGAACACATTCAAATATTGCAGGTGTTAGGGTAGGCTACCCTGAACTGTGTCCTTAGCCCTTGGATCCCTTTTACGATCAATCACCCTTAACGACCATTAAGATTAAGTACCCATTTAGAGACTATTATAGATTCTATAGCGGCTCCTATTATTCTTCACACAGAAATGTCAAGTAAAAGGGATGAAATGGTTTTGTGTCAAATATTTTGGTTACTGGAAACTGTCCTGGAACATTCACACAAGCCACTTTCACTGGCTACATTTTTTCAGTACTGATTCAAAAGCGAACTCACCGTTGTGATGTCACTAGCCATGCTCACGCCTTCCGCGTTCTAAAACAATTATCCACATCATCCTTACAGTGTTCCCTATCACACATTTTACCGTCACAAAAATCACCCGACGAATTATTAAATACCATGTCATTCATGCGTACTCACGAGTTCGCCATTTGACACCGTTTTCAGTTCGCGCCATATCACCTCATTCCTCACCACTTGGTATCTTGTGGATTACAGAATGGGATGAGTGTGCCAAATGGCATAGGGATCAAGTGTCTGTAGATTAAAGTCACGAGACACCCTACCTACCCGTAACCTTCGTAAGTGTCTGTAGCTCAGTCGGTAAGCTGTCTGGCTAGCAATGCGAATGTCGCGAGTTTCCATTCGACAGATTCTCACAAAATACTGGTTGCTTCTCTTTGAGACATGTGACCTACGACAGATCGTCCTAAAGGTGCTCCATAAACATGAATAATTTAAAAGGCCAGTACTGATGCATGTTTTCAGTTAAAAAAATCCTGTTCTGACCACACAAATCCTCATTAATTAATAAAATACTTTGCTCTTTCATCTCAATAAAGTAACTAAGGACATTAATAATCCTCCGCTTCATAAACCGAGGACCTACAATTTTGGAGACTGCATGTCAACCATTTTGTTCGGTTCCTCGGGAGCAGGTCAAAAGGGCCACAGAAAAATGTCAAAACGCTACAACAAAAAAAGTCATAACGGCCACACAGAAAATAAAGAAGAAAAACTCAAATATTGTGTCACATTACGTGCTGCGTTGATGCTGCAATCTGTAAAAATCCAAATAAAACGTCTTCCCTAAGGTAGTGAATTACCCAAGATGCTTAGTGCGCCACAGCCGGCCGATGAACCTCTTCTGTGGCAATTAGCGCGACTCGAATAAGTGAAGACAATCAGAGCAGGCTGCTTAGCCTGTCTATAAGCGTCTTTGCTCTGATTAATGTGTCATATCAAGAGGGATTTTTTTTCCTATGTTTTTCTAAACTCGACAAAAGTCTTACCTCTGCGTGAAATAGCTCTTAGTCGGGTAAGCAACTGGGAAGTTACACAATTCTGCAAATGATTTGGCTATGGCCAGCACATTCTTTTTTCGTGCACTGTGGCTTCAGAAATGACAATCTCCTTTCCAGCATGTTGCACCTTCGTGACACTTCCATTGCACATGTTACACAGTCAAGAGCAGGACCTCAAAAGCCCCGCGCAGGGACTTTCGCTGGGTCGTCGCTATTTTACATACTTTTCGAGACCGTGTGTATGCGTTAGTTTTATCGACTATCGCACTTTTCAAGGGAGACAACTCATCGCAACTGTCCAATTCGCGTCTAATGTTAACAAACCAATTAAAGTCAGAAAGTTCGTGTGTTTTACGACTGCTTATGACACTTGGATACAAGGACATGTCATCAGTTTTCCGATATTTATCAGCGCATATATCGTCAGTTGAGTGATCATGTCGTTTATATGTTTATGTTAGGCGTGGCGGGCGTCATATATTGTATTCAGACGGTAGTCATGCCTGCACGGTCACCCGACATGTCCCCCATAGAACACCTCTGGGACTTGAGGGATCGTCGTGTTCGACACACTCTCCAGCCAACAGGCAAGAACTGATCGCGCCCTCCAAGAAGAATCCCACGTGACCTCATCGGACGACTGACTTTTTCTATGCGTCGAAGAGTTTTTGCGTGTATTGAGGTATTTGGTGGCCACACACGCTACTAATGACTTGTTATTGAACGTGAGCGATTGTTTATGTACTCTGCCTATTGTCCATGACTCTGAAAGCTCGAGTTTTGTACCACACCCAACTTTGGGGGGCTGTGACGTCATTCTCGGTCGCGGTATGATTGTCATTTTCAGTGTTGATTATGTTGATATATTGATCTTCTCAATACACTTTACTTCATGCATGTATGTTTTGTTGTTTTTGAGCAAGAGTGAATTCAAACTCTGGTAAAGTTCTTTTGCACGTCAGTTTATGTATATTCAACAACAATATGGTAGTACATGTATGGAATCAAGTAACAAAAACGCAACTGCTACTGAAAAGCATGCATTCCATGCAAAAGTTTACTTTTATGCAAGCCCCATGAATTCACTACCCAAGAATGGGTATAAAAACGTGCATTGTTTAGCATCGTGCTGACAACCACTCAGAAAAACGACAAAATTATGCAATTATTCAACATTACGAAATGTCACGCCTGTCCGAAAATGAGCGTCTGCGAGCCATTGATATGCTTGAAGCAGGATCGAGTCAACGTGATGTTGCAAGACAATGTAACGTCACCAGAAAACACCATTTGGTGTTTATGGCAACGTTGGCAACAGACGAATGCGGTCAGAGACCATCCTCGGAGTGGCAGGCCACGCGTAACCAATAATCGACAAGACAACTGGATTCGAACAACACACCTACGAAATCGATTCCAGCCAGCAACAGTAACTGCAAGAAGCAATCCCTGGCCTTCGACGAATATCTTCACAAACCGTACGTCGTCGCCTCAAATGTGCAGGAAGAAGACCCACCAGACGTCCCATTTTGACAGGAAACCACCGTCACGCACGTCTACAGTGGTGCAGACAGCGTCTACGCTGGACGGCCATGCAGTGGGGAAAAGTTCTATTCACTGACGAGTCTCGTTTTCACGTTAGCGTTATGGTATGGGGATGGATTACAGCAAGACAGAGGACCCGTTTGATAGTGGCAGAGGGAAATCTCAATGAATAGCGCTACCGCGACGAGATCAAAAGCCCTGTTGTTCTACCGTGTTTGCGTCGTCATCGCCCATGCTATTGATTTGTAAATTACATTTTGGCATGTTCATATTTTTAATGAAATCACGCATTTTCTGAAGTCAGTGTGGCAAATTATACCATTTGAACACTTGCAGGAGTCTTTTATCTGTTACAAACCGAAATTGTCTCAGATTCGGTAAAAAACAACTTTGCATTAAATCTTATTCAATGTCACAGGAACTTTTGTTTTTCAGTATATATATATATATATATATATATATATATATATATATATATATATATATATATATATATATATATATATATATGACGTTATAGAAAAGTCGTTAAAAATTCCATCCATGACATACTCTACTGAAACCCAATGAAAAATCTGTGGGCGATCAAATTATACCGTTTGTGTCAACCTTTAATCCTAATAACTGTGATATCATGCCAGTCATAAGGGACAACCTCCCAATTCTATAGCAAAGTAGTGATAAAATGAAACAAGGACTCAATATCTCAAGCAAATTCTTTGTCCATCCAAATATTCTTGTACAGGGAGTGTACCATGTGTAAGTAGATGCAACACACCAAGATGCGACACGTGTAACATCATAAGTGAAGGTGCCACTTTCCTTTTTGCAAATGGCAAGGGTTTCAATGTGAAAGCCGACAGTGAGTGAGCGAGTGAGTAGGGTTTAACGCCGCTTTTAACAGTATTACAGTTATATCACGGCGTGTCAGCTTAATGTGGGAGGAAGTCCGAAGTGATGCAGGTATCAGACGTTTACCACTTCGGTGAAACCCACGAGCATGGGTATGGTGCTGACAAACCTAGAAACATAATCGGGGCGAACCGGGATTCGAACCCACAACCAAAGGTTTCTGGCGTGTCCAAGGGACGCAACTCTGCACAGCGAATCGCGGCGCCTTAGACGACCGGGCCACCCGTGCCCCCAACTGCCGCAGCAAAGATGTGGTGTATGTTATGAGATGTTCGGGATGTGGCGAAAACTACATAGATAGAGTCACTGTACACAAACAGCAGATTAGAGACCCTGATGTTCGATGCATATTTGCCAGCACACACATTGATGATTGCGGAAACGAGAAATTTAGTATTTTTCCGTTTTATAAATTGTATACAAGTAACAAGCAGCTGAGACTGGAAAAAGAACAAATGTTTATCCAATTGATGAAACCCAAATTGAACTCTAGAATGTATTTATAGATTTGTCATTTCAATCGTAAATGTTACACTGTTACTTGACAAATACTGCATATTTTAATTCAAATGTCTCACTACGTTAAATTACTTGGTGTCGTCGCTGGAGAGTGTAAATACATTATGACGTCACAGTTGTAATTTATGACGTCATCATAAGTATGACGTCATATTATATGTCATTGTCATTTACACTGAAGAGCTGTCATGAGACCGAGAAAGTACTATGTCAAGATGCCATTTACATGTCAATACAAGTTGATGATGCACTGAATGAAGAGGACATGATCTGGCTTTCTTCTATAACTGATGATGTTAATGTCATAATGATGAAAACGCGGTCAGACCAACTTTCCACTGTTTCAGTCCACAAGATATTCAGGAGAAACAGTTGGTTGACACGACTATCCAGAAAATTTGGAAGTATTTCTAAAGGATCAAACGACCACCAAAGCCAAAACAAGAATGTAAGTATGAGGCGACTACTGGTTTATTCAGAGAATGGAAGAAGATGTTCTTCAATAAAGATGGAATCCTCTGTAGAAAGTCTTTGCTGTTAGGAACTGAGGAACGGATTCAGATAGTATTGCCTCGTGAGTATCGACCACTGGTGTTGCACGAACTTCATAATGAAATGGGTCATCTTGGATCAGAGGGAGTCATGGCTTTGTTAAGGGAACAGTTCTACTGGCCACATATGCAGAAAGACATTGAACGATACCTAACCGAGGATTGCAGGTGCTTGAGGGATCGCAAACACAATCAGCTCACTAGAGCTCCATTGCAACCTGTATCTACATCAGCTCCCTTCGAGTTAGTCTCTATTGACTTCCTCCACCTAGAGTAAAGTGTAGGTGGCTGTGAATACATCCTCGTCGTTTCTGTTCACTTTACCAATTTTTCTCTAGCCTATGGCACAAGCAACAAATCTCGTAAAACAGCAACGGTTTAGATATTTAATGATTTTGTGCTGAAGTTTGGATTTCCGTCAGAGCTCCATCATGACCAGGTTACAGAGCTCGAGAACCATCTCTTCCATCAACTTCAGAAATATAGCAGGATGGCAAGATCGTGAACAACACCCTATCACCAGGAAGGAAACGGACAAGTTGAACGTTTCAACAGGACTCTTTTAAGTATGTTGAGAACCCCACCCAGCCAAATGAAGACCAACTCGAAGGATCACTTGAATAAAGCTGTGCATGGTTACAATTGTACTCGTAACGACGCAACTGGTTTATCACCTTTCTACCTCCTCTTTGGATGCTCACTACGACTGCCAGTTGATCTGATGTTTGGACTGGGCCAGGGCATATAAGGCGCCAAACCTAGCAAGTATGTAGAACAATGGAAACATTGTATGACACAGGCATACGAACAAGCTCACAAACAGGCATTAAAGAGTTCTCGTCAAGGGAAGCACCAGTTCAGGGGACCAAGTACTTGTAAGAAATATGTCGGAACGAGGAGGACCTGGTATGCTCAGATCGTATTGGGAACCAAAGATCCATGTAGGGGTGAAACTAGCAACAGAGGATGGACCTGTGTATGGTAATGGATGCACCACAGTCCTACACAGGAATATGTTGTTGCCTTGTAATGGGTTATCAGTAGAGATCTAGGAGACACAGCAAACCAAGTTGAAAGGTCCTAGACTCGATATTGTGAGACCAAAAACTTAGCCTAGACAGAACCTCCCAAAGTGCCCATAAATGAAAGTGACACTAACTCCTCAAAAATGATTATTGAATGTGGCAAAGATGTACAGGAAAATGGTGCAGGAAGTAGCAGTGACAGTAAAGAATCTCATGTCTCTGATGAGAGTGACTCAGGAGTCTGTGGATGATAGAGACAACAGTGAGGGAACAGCAACAGGGCGAAATGCTGAAGATGATAGTGCAAGTGACGCCAATGCTAAACCCGAGACTGACAGTTGTCAGATACACCCTCAACATGCTGTTACTCAGACTTCAGCAGACACTGACTTAGAGATTACGAGAGTAATGAAATTCATCAGCGATGAAGGAGACGTGGCAGACTTCCACCAGCGAGGTTGACATTAGACACCATCGGGAACCATTCAATGTACAGACCCAGGGTAACTCTAAATACGATTGGGGGCGGTCGGATAGCCTAGTGGTTAAAGCGTTGGCTCGTCATGCTGAAGACCCAGGTTCGATTCACGACATGGGCACAATGTGTGAAGCCCATTTCTGGTGTCCCCCCTGCTGGAATATTGCTAAAAGCGGCGTAAAACCATACTCACCCAATGCCACCAAACCCATTGTATCAACCGTTCCAGATGATGATACCTCAGGCAGTTGTCAACCCAGTCACGTATCCTATTCACCATAGAGCTTAGAGTGAATGTGTGAGTTCTTGATGTGGTGTAAACTCCTCTAGTTTTCTTATTTCTTGTGAAACAAATGTGTGATACAAATTGTTAGAATTTGTACAAGGCTGAATAATCTAGCTCATGTGTTAACATTATTGTTAGAAACTGTGTAGTGTATGACTTTGTATGACTGGCCATCTTTCAAAGCTCTGTAAGCTTTATTCACATGTTGCAGGTATTGCCTGTTTGCTGTGTACAAGTATGATTGTGTGATGTGTTTTCTTCAGCCAAAGATTATATATTTTTCTGTTTCACAGTCGGTTTGTAAACAAGTAGGAGTCGTTTTCATTGCAAGTTAGTTAATATACTGTTGGTAAAAAATATTGTTCACATGCATTTTGTGAAATGTCGAGTCGACATTTATTTAGGCGGTGTGGATGTAAGATTGTGGTGAAAGGTGCGTATTGAGATTTACGGCCTAAGGGAGGCAACTCTATTATGTTCGCTCCAAACCATCCTTGCAGGAATTGGCCAATCAGATTGCAGCGCGCACTCTTGTCTGTGTGTCGACTGCTAATAAACATTTCTTCTGTATATTTTCAACCTGTACGGTTGAGAGGTCTAACACCTTCACATGTTGTTTGTTGTTTAACGTCGCACTAAGCAATATTCCAGCTATATTACGGCTGTCTGTAAATAATCGAGTCTGGACCAGACAATTCAGTGATTGACAACATGAGCATCGATCCACCTAATTGGGATATGATGACATGCATCAACCAAGTCAGCAAGTCTGACCAACCTTCCCCTGTTAGTCGCCTCTTAAGACAAGCAAGGGTTGCTGAAGATCACATATAACCCAGATCTGTACTGGTCGCGGGACAGGGTAATAATATATAGCATGACAGGTAATCCTATAGAAGGTATCTGTTTTGTGGAATTGTTTTCATTCCGACCTGTCGCACGTATGTATAAATCTACGAACATACACGCGAGTCACGACTGTATCTCACACAACAGATGTACCACTGGGAAATGCTGCAGGACTACGTGTGCTGCTATCATCTTTCAATGTTCAGCCAATTGATCAGTGGTAACTAACGCTTGTATTAGCTGCAGGTTCATTAACAACTTCGGAAATATCTTCCGTCACGTTTATCGTGTCGGCCATTTTGACGTCTTGTACGTGATGTAAATGTATTACGACGCGATGTCATTGTGGCCGACCTACTGTGGCAGTTCTTAAAGACCCTTCTCATTTGGTGATGATCTTATTTGAATAATTTGTTGTCAAGAAACTACAAAAGTTGTTCCTGTAGAGCATGTTGGGCATGCATACGCTCATGCCACCTCTCGTTTTGATGACCCGTGAAGATCCGGGGTAGAACAGGTCTTCAGTAAAGCATGCTTGCCGTAAAAGGCGACTACGCTAGTCGTAATTTAAAGATTTAATGGGATCGGGTGGTCAGGCTCGGTTTTTCTTTTCATTTTTTTTCCAAAACAATGTAAAAAGTTTTTACCCACAGACAGTTATCAGCTTTATCAAAGACTCCCTTCAATACAAGTGAAGTCGACCCGTTAAGATCCGGAGTAGAATAGGTCTTCAGGTCAATCACTGGATTGTCTGGCCCAGACTCAATTATTTACACGATATGGCTGAAATATTGCCGATGTGACTGACGTAAAGCATTAACTCACTCACAAGAATTAAAGTTTCCTTTGACAAGAAATATTTTAGATAACATTTCACACTACACCCGTGAAGATCCGGGGTAGAATTTGTCTTCAGCAACCCATGCCTGTCGTAAAAGGCGACTAACGGGATCGGGTGGTCAGACTCGCTGACTTGTTTGATACATAACATCGTATCCCAATTGCGTGGATCGATGCTCATGATGTCAATCACTGGATTTTCTGGTCCGGACTCGATTATTACCACACTTTAGCTATTAGAATTGAAATAATGTGCCAAAAGATACCTCTCTACTTTCCCTTCAAATGGTCCTCACGTGAACGCGCATCTATCTAGATCCATAATTCTTTTCAAAACTTAAACGTAAGACTAATTTTCGATCGCAAATAGAGATAATTTAGGAATTGTCAAGTTATACATATAATGTAGTCATTTTCTAACCTTTTAAATTAAATAAAGTCTCTACGGGCGACAAGCTCCTCACAGCGATAGTCCGTTCGCGGAGCTCTCTATATACTATGTTACCGAGAGTGTAACGAAGGTGTCACGCGCTGGGAAGGAGCTTGATCAATAAGGTCACGGTCATTACTATAGCCTGCCGACACCTTCCATTTTTATCCTTCCCAAATTATCGAAAAGGTACGTTGTTTCATACTTCTTCAGCATGGACTTGGATAGAAATATATTTTATGCTATCGACTCCATAATTATTTGGATCGCGATTGAGACAATTTCTGACGTGAAATAATTGATGCGTTCTTCGTGTTTTCGAAGTGTCAATTTGAATCACATAGTTTAACAAAATGAAATGTCAATCTTTGAACGTAAAGCAAAATAATTGTTTGGCAAAATATCTATGGGAAAGTATGCCGCCATCTTGGATTAAGATCAAATAAACTTACGACGGGTATGGGGCTATCTTAGATTTACGACAAACTTAAGATATCTCAGGGCTACGATAGTTTCGAAAATAGCCTACGATTTCCTTACGACAACTTTACGATGATTTTAGGGCTACGATCGTTTCGATAATCTTGGCCCTAGGCACACCACACTGCACAACAACATGCATATACATGCATGTACTTCCCCATGAAAACCCGGGTAGAATAGGTCTTCAGCAACCCATGCTTGCCGTAAAAGGCGACTATGCTTGTCCTTAGAGGCGACTAACGGGATCGGGTGGTCAGGCTCACTGACTTGGTTGATGCATGTCATTGATCCCAATTGCGTGGATCGATGCTCATGATGTCAATTACTGGATTGTCTTGTCCAGATTCGATTATTTACAGACTGCCGTCATATAGCCGGAATATTGCTTAGTGCGGCGTTAAACAACAAACTAACGAACCGTCAGTCGGACACTCATCATAAAAAAAGTATCAGTGTTATGCTGACGCAAGGGAAGAACCTGACGGTTAACTCAATGTGAAAAAATATATAACAAAAATAGTTTTTTTACAGCAGCATGTATTGACTGGTTACATGTGGGCACGACGTTTCCGTCAGTGGATGAAGCAGGTTTCAAACTTCCAGCGCCTGTCTCTGCAACAGAATATATGAAGCTGAAAATTTATGCATATGATCCCAAAACTTCTGTCTCTAAAGTTGCCCACCAAATTCTGTCCTAACTTTCAAAATGGCCGTGACGGAGACAATGTCATTTTCACCCTTTGTTCAGTGGGTTTCGTATGTATCACTGTGTTATTTCATATATTTTTATTTTTTTGTTTAACGCCACACTCAGCAATATTCCAGCTATTTGACGGCGGTCTGTAAATAATCAAGTCTGGAACAGACAATCCATTGATTGACATCATAAGCATAAATCCAAGCAATTGGGATACAATGGCATGCATCAACCAAGTCAGCGAGCCTGACCACCCGATCCCGTTAGTCGCCTCTTACGAAAAGCATAGTCACCATTTACGGCAAGCATGGGTTACTGAAGACCTATTCTACCCCGGATCTTCACGGGTTGCCGCATTGTTGATTGATAAGAGACAAAAGATTTGAAATCATACAATTTAATTGTGGGCAAGTGAGTATCAGTGTACACTCGTCCTAGGTCCAACCTGTGCTGCTGGTCGTTTGAGATTAACGGGTGGGTCGTTAAGCTCGTGTCATCGTCGCTCATAATATCAATCAATGGTTTGTCTGACCCAGACTCGAGTACTTACACCATATAGCTGGAATATTGCTGAGTGTCTAGCGACAGAATATGTGAGACCGCATCATGCAGAGTAATGCACTTACTCGGGATGGTTGTGGTGAATGCTGAAGACTCCCTTCAAGAAGTGTAAAGCAGGCATTCTGAAGGTGAACCTCTCATCCCAAGTGTTGACAAAGCCGGTCTTGTCACAACCCTTCAAATGTTTACCTGAAACAGATATGTCGCAATAATGTTATGTAAACAATACGTTGACAACTATTTCTGGTATTTAAATCCCAAATGAACATTATTGTTCTCGCCAGCCATTCCAATTGCCAGAAGCGATTATTATTAACAGGCCTATTATCACGACCATAAGGTTTTTTGCCCCGCAATGATTACATTTACGTGTTCATAACGAAAAATCAGATCAACGAATTGTATGAACTGTGTTAAAGAACATATTTTACAGAAACTTGAATTTTGACCAGTTACATGTAAGTGAGATCATGTTCTTTTTTTAAAGACGTGTGCTGACGTACCTTTCAGGGAGCAACAGTAGAACTTAAATCGTCGGTCTTCGTAGTGGTCGTTGTGATAGCTGTTGACGCCGCTAATAACGCCCTCGTGGGGGCATTGGAAAGATATCGGTTTATCAAATTGGTTCACATAGCCTGAAAGAGTGATTGGATGATTTGTGGGTTAATGCCGCTTTTATCAGCAGTTCTGTCTAATCATTGGATAAGGTAGCAGTTCAAATGTTCAAAGCAGGATATAAAAAATGTAATTCCTAACGAGTTGAGACCAACCCCAAACAAGATAATCGTCTTCACAATTCAAGCGAATCCTACTTTGCAGTGCTTTTGGTGCAACATGCAGCTAGCGTTCGTGTATTTCCGACTGATCTGGTGGATAGAGCGTCTGTTTTTAAAAACTGCAAATCCTTTGAAACGTTGATTTTGTCGAATAACATCCTTATAGACCATTACGGTCATGTTTAAAATAAGAAGTTTCCAGCGACGTTGAAAGTACATCGATAATAGAAAAAAAGGCGATATATGACGGTCAAAGATTATAGGTCGTATGTGAAGGTCAAAGTGTCCTACCACCATAGTGCTATTCAAATGTATGGATTTCACTCTGGCTTCTGTTTCAAGATGATTTGTGCATATGTCACTTACCATGCCATTGACATTCCCCTACTAGTCCCGGTGTCTTCTGACAGGTGAAGCGGTAGCGTCTGTCCTCATAGTGGTTATGATGATAGCTTTCCCAGGAAGCAATGGACTTCCCCGGAGGACATTGGAACAGAAGAGGCTTGTCAAAGTCGTTGACATATGATGACGTCACGACGGAAACAAACGACAGCAGCAGAAACGCAGTCTGGAAGCAGTGAAGGATTTGTTGTTTGTTTGTTGTTTAACGCCGTACTCAGCAATATTCCAGCTATATGACGACGGTCTGTAAATAATCGCGTCTGGACCAGACAATCCAGTGATTGACATCATAAGCATCGATCCACACAATTTTGATACGATGACATGCAGGGTGGAATAGGTCTTCAGCAACCCATGCCTGCCGTAAAAGGCGACTATGCTTAAACTAATTGTTGCTTAGTATTTCATTTCTGAAATGATCTTGTTACAAACATTCTTTTCAATGAATATATAAATGAAATATCAAACTCGGTAATGAAAACTACTTTGATGTAGACTGGTAACTTTAAAATACATTTCCCACTGCTATTATTCCCACAAAGAAAGAATTGGGCCTTATCATACTTACAGGGAACATCCTTGTGTGCACGCACAGCGCTGTGGACTACATGCACTGATACATGAGTCCCGCCAGTATATATACATGTATACCATCTGTAACTGCGACGCCTTGTGCGTTGTGATTGGTCGTCACTTATTCCACCCATCGCAGAACAGTTGTTTCTCCAGTGATTGGAGGGAATCATCACGAACGTTTAAACTACATCCTGGGCGCAATAAAGTATCTTCACAATATGTGACTATGAAAGGATTAGTTTACTGAATATTGAATTCAATTCTAACATTCGTTTTTAACTTTTTAATATTTTCTTTGAATTTATATGTATTAATGAAACAAATTCGTATCGCATTGTAATTCTTACAAGCCCAAGAGAGTTGTTTACCAGATCGCATCTAAACGAATATTCCTTTGTGGTGCTGAACAAATGCCTCAGTTTATTGTGTCATATTATCTTGAGTTCTGTTTGTTGAGTAATGTAGTTATATTAAGGGCGCAGTCTCATTAAAACATTTTGATATGAAACGAGAAACACACTGGTCACAATACGAGTTGCTGTGGTGGCCATGTTCATCTCAGTTAACTACACATATTTTTTTAATTCTAGAAATACAACTCTGAATAAGTTTTAACTGCAGTGAACGACGGTTATAAAAGACTCAGAGGGACCACTAATTATAGTTCGTTATAACCGTAGTTATAGGCATATATAGTTCGTTATATCCGTCTGTTCGTTATAAGCGTGTTCCTTATCAACGTAGTTTACTGTAAATACCTGTCAGGTTCTAACCTGCCCTTAAGTGTGTGGCTTAAGCTTAACACTCGGCGTAAAGAATGTGCATGAAAAAGATTTCATTTAAGAAAATGTAACACAGTGGACATAATCTGTATCAACACACCACTTGTTCGAACTCCTTTAACTTGCTATATCATCGAAGATAATGTAACATCGTCAATCATAATCTGTATCAACACTCCACTCGTTCGAACTCCTTTAACTCGCTATATCATCGAAGATAATGTAACATCGTCAATCATAATCTGTATCAACACTCCACTTGTTCGAACTCCTTTAACTCGCTATATCATCGAAGATAATGTAACATCGTCAATCATAATCTGTATCAACACTCCACTTGTTCGAACTCCTTCAACTCGCTATATCATCGAAGATAATGTAACATCGTCAACCATAATCTGTATCAACACTCCACTTCTTCGGACTCCTTCAACTCACTTTATCATTGAAGATAATGTAACATCGTCAACCATAATCTGTATCAACACTCCACTTCTTCAAACACCTTTAACTTGCTATATCACTGAAAATGATGTAACATCGTCAATCATAATCTGTATCAACACTCCACTTGTTCGAACTCCTTCAACTCGCTATATCATCGAAGATAATGTGACATCGTCAACCATAATCTGTATCAACACTCCACTTGTTCAAACACCTTTAACTTGCTATATCATCGAAGATAATGTAACATCGTCAACCATAATCTGTATCAACACTCCACTTGTTCAAACACCTTTAACTTGCTATATCATTGAAAATGATGTAACATCGTCAATCATAATCTGTATCAACACTCCACTTCTTCAAACACCTTGAACTTGCTATATCATCGAAGATAATGTAACATCGTCAACCATAATCTGTATCAACACTCCACTTCTTCAAACACCTTTAACTTGCTATATCATTGAAAATGATGTAACATCGTCAATCATAATCTGTATCAACACTCCACTCGTTCGAACTACTTCAACTCGCTATATCATCGAAGATAATGTGACATCGTCAACCATAATCTGTATCAACACTCCACTTCTTCAAACACCTTCAACTCGCTATATCACTGAAAATGATGTAACATCGTCAATCATAATCTGTATCAACGCTCCACTTGTTTGAACTCCTTCAACTCGCTATATCATCAAAGATAATGTAACATCGTCAACCATAATCTGTATCAACACTCCACTTCTTCAAACACCTTTAACTTGCTATATCATTGAAGATAATGTAACATCGTCAATCATAATCTGTATCAACACTCCACTTGTTCGAACTCCTTCAACTCGCTATATCATTGAAGATAATGTAACACAGTGGACATAATCTGTATCAACACTCCACACGTTCGAACTCCTTCAACTTGCTATATCATTGAAGATAATGTGACATCGTGAACCATAATCTGTATCAACACTCCACTTGTTCAAACTCCTTTAACTCGCTATATCATTGAAAATAATGTAACATCGTCAACCATAATCTGTATCAACACTCCACACGTTCGAACTCCTTCAACTCGATATATCATCGAAGATAATGTGACATCGTGAACCATAATCTGTACAAACACTCCACTTGTTCGAAATCCTTCAACTCGCTATATCATTGAAAATAATGTAACATCGTCAACCATAATCTGTATCAACACTCCACTTGTTCGAACTCCTTCAACTCGCTATATCATCGAAGATAATGTAACATCGTCAACCATAATCTGTATCAACACTCCACTTCTTCGGACTCCTTCAACTCACTTTATCATTGAAGATAATGTAACATCGTCAACCATAATCTGTATCAACACTCCACTTCTTCAAACACCTTTAACTTGCTATATCACTGAAAATGATGTAACATCGTCAATCATAATCTCTATCAACGCTCCACTTGTTCGAACTCCTTCAACTCGCTATATCATCGAAGATAATGTGACATCGTCAACCATAATCTGTATCAACACTCCACTTGTTCAAACACCTTTAACTTGCTATATCATTGAAAATGATGTAACATCGTCAATCATAATCTGTATCAACACTCCACTTCTTCAAACACCTTTAACTTGCTATATCATCGAAGATAATGTAACATCGTCAACCATAATCTGTATCAACACTCCACTTCTTCAAACACCTTCAACTCGCTATATCACTGAAAATGATGTAACATCGTCAATCATAATCTGTATCAACGCTCCACTTGTTTGAACTCCTTCAACTCGCTATATCATCAAAGATAATGTAACATCGTCAACCATAATCTGTATCAACACTCCACTTCTTCAAACACCTTTAACTTGCTATATCATTGAAGATAATGTAACATCGTCAATCATAATCTGTATCAACACTCCACTTGTTCGAACTCCTTCAACTCGCTATATCATTGAAGATAATGTAACACAGTGGACATAATCTGTATCAACACTCCACACGTTCGAACTCCTTCAACTTGCTATATCATTGAAGATAATGTGACATCGTGAACCATAATCTGTATCAACACTCCACTTGTTCAAACTCCTTTAACTCGCTATATCATTGAAAATAATGTAACATCGTCAACCATAATCTGTATCAACACTCCACACGTTCGAACTCCTTCAACTCGATATATCATCGAAGATAATGTGACATCGTGAACCATAATCTGTACAAACACTCCACTTGTTCGAAATCCTTCAACTCGCTATATCATTGAAAATAATGTAACATCGTCAACCATAATCTGTATCAACACTCCACTTGTTCGAACTCCTTCAACTCGCTATATCATCGAAGATAATGTAACATCGTCAACCATAATCTGTATCAACACTCCACTTCTTCGGACTCCTTCAACTCACTTTATCATTGAAGATAATGTAACATCGTCAACCATAATCTGTATCAACACTCCACTTCTTCAAACACCTTTAACTTGCTATATCACTGAAAATGATGTAACATCGTCAATCATAATCTCTATCAACGCTCCACTTGTTCGAACTCCTTCAACTCGCTATATCATCGAAGATAATGTGACATCGTCAACCATAATCTGTATCAACACTCCACTTGTTCAAACACCTTTAACTTGCTATATCATTGAAAATGATGTAACATCGTCAATCATAATCTGTATCAACACTCCACTTCTTCAAACACCTTTAACTTGCTATATCATCGAAGATAATGTAACATCGTCAACCATAATCTGTATCAACACTCCACTTCTTCAAACACCTTTAACTTGCTATATCATTGAAAATGATGTAACATCGTCAATCATAATCTGTATCAACACTCCACTTCTTCAAACACCTTTAACTTGCTATATCATCGAAGATAATGTAACATCGTCAACCATAATCTGTATCAACACTCCACTTCTTCAAACACCTTTAACTTGCTATATCATTGAAAATGATGTAACATCGTCAATCATAATCTGTATCAACACTCCACTCGTTCGAACTACTTCAACTCGCTATATCATCGAAGATAATGTGACATCGTCAACCATAATCTGTATCAACACTCCACTTCTTCAAACACCTTCAACTCGCTATATCACTGAAAATGATGTAACATCGTCAATCATAATCTGTATCAACGCTCCACTTGTTTGAACTCCTTCAACTCGCTATATCATCAAAGATAATGTAACATCGTCAACCATAATCTGTATCAACACTCCACTTCTTCAAACACCTTTAACTTGCTATATCATTGAAGATAATGTAACATCGTCAATCATAATCTGTATCAACACTCCACTTGTTCGAACTCCTTCAACTCGCTATATCATTGAAGATAATGTAACACAGTGGACATAATCTGTATCAACACTCCACACGTTCGAACTCCTTCAACTTGCTATATCATTGAAGATAATGTGACATCGTGAACCATAATCTGTATCAACACTCCACTTGTTCAAACTCCTTTAACTCGCTATATCATTGAAAATAATGTAACATCGTCAACCATAATCTGTATCAACACTCCACACGTTCGAACTCCTTCAACTCGATATATCATCGAAGATAATGTGACATCGTGAACCATAATCTGTACAAACACTCCACTTGTTCGAAATCCTTCAACTCGCTATATCATTGAAAATAATGTAACATCGTCAACCATAATCTGTATCAACACTCCACTTGTTCGAACTCCTTCAACTCGCTATATCATCGAAGATAATGTAACATCGTCAACCATAATCTGTATCAACACTCCACTTCTTCGGACTCCTTCAACTCACTTTATCATTGAAGATAATGTAACATCGTCAACCATAATCTGTATCAACACTCCACTTCTTCAAACACCTTTAACTTGCTATATCACTGAAAATGATGTAACATCGTCAATCATAATCTCTATCAACGCTCCACTTGTTCGAACTCCTTCAACTCGCTATATCATCGAAGATAATGTGACATCGTCAACCATAATCTGTATCAACACTCCACTTGTTCAAACACCTTTAACTTGCTATATCATTGAAAATGATGTAACATCGTCAATCATAATCTGTATCAACACTCCACTTCTTCAAACACCTTTAACTTGCTATATCATCGAAGATAATGTAACATCGTCAACCATAATCTGTATCAACACTCCACTTCTTCAAACACCTTCAACTCGCTATATCACTGAAAATGATGTAACATCGTCAATCATAATCTGTATCAACGCTCCACTTGTTTGAACTCCTTCAACTCGCTATATCATCAAAGATAATGTAACATCGTCAACCATAATCTGTATCAACACTCCACTTCTTCAAACACCTTTAACTTGCTATATCATTGAAGATAATGTAACATCGTCAATCATAATCTGTATCAACACTCCACTTGTTCGAACTCCTTCAACTCGCTATATCATTGAAGATAATGTAACACAGTGGACATAATCTGTATCAACACTCCACACGTTCGAACTCCTTCAACTTGCTATATCATTGAAGATAATGTGACATCGTGAACCATAATCTGTATCAACACTCCACTTGTTCAAACTCCTTTAACTCGCTATATCATTGAAAATAATGTAACATCGTCAACCATAATCTGTATCAACACTCCACACGTTCGAACTCCTTCAACTCGATATATCATCGAAGATAATGTGACATCGTGAACCATAATCTGTACAAACACTCCACTTGTTCGAAATCCTTCAACTCGCTATATCATTGAAAATAATGTAACATCGTCAACCATAATCTGTATCAACACTCCACTTGTTCGAACTCCTTCAACTCGCTATATCATCGAAGATAATGTAACATCGTCAACCATAATCTGTATCAACACTCCACTTCTTCGGACTCCTTCAACTCACTTTATCATTGAAGATAATGTAACATCGTCAACCATAATCTGTATCAACACTCCACTTCTTCAAACACCTTTAACTTGCTATATCACTGAAAATGATGTAACATCGTCAATCATAATCTCTATCAACGCTCCACTTGTTCGAACTCCTTCAACTCGCTATATCATCGAAGATAATGTGACATCGTCAACCATAATCTGTATCAACACTCCACTTCTTCAAACACCTTCAACTCGCTATATCACTGAAAATGATGTAACATCGTCAATCATAATCTGTATCAACGCTCCACTTGTTTGAACTCCTTCAACTCGCTATATCATCAAAGATAATGTAACATCGTCAACCATAATCTGTATCAACACTCCACTTCTTCAAACACCTTTAACTTGCTATATCATTGAAGATAATGTAACATCGTCAATCATAATCTGTATCAACACTCCACTTGTTCGAACTCCTTCAACTCGCTATATCATTGAAGATAATGTAACACAGTGGACATAATCTGTATCAACACTCCACACGTTCGAACTCCTTCAACTTGCTATATCATTGAAGATAATGTGACATCGTGAACCATAATCTGTATCAACACTCCACTTGTTCAAACTCCTTTAACTCGCTATATCATTGAAAATAATGTAACATCGTCAACCATAATCTGTATCAACACTCCACACGTTCGAACTCCTTCAACTCGATATATCATCGAAGATAATGTGACATCGTGAACCATAATCTGTACAAACACTCCACTTGTTCGAAATCCTTCAACTCGCTATATCATTGAAAATAATGTAACATCGTCAACCATAATCTGTATCAACACTCCACTTGTTCGAACTCCTTCAACTCGCTATATCATCGAAGATAATGTAACATCGTCAACCATAATCTGTATCAACACTCCACTTCTTCGGACTCCTTCAACTCACTTTATCATTGAAGATAATGTAACATCGTCAACCATAATCTGTATCAACACTCCACTTCTTCAAACACCTTTAACTTGCTATATCACTGAAAATGATGTAACATCGTCAATCATAATCTCTATCAACGCTCCACTTGTTCGAACTCCTTCAACTCGCTATATCATCGAAGATAATGTGACATCGTCAACCATAATCTGTATCAACACTCCACTTCTTCAAACACCTTTAACTTGCTATATCATTGAAAATGATGTAACATCGTCAATCATAATCTGTATCAACACTCCACTTCTTCAAACACCTTTAACTTGCTATATCATCGAAGATAATGTAACATCGTCAACCATAATCTGTATCAACACTCCACTTCTTCAAACACCTTTAACTTGCTATATCATTGAAAATGATGTAACATCGTCAATCATAATCTGTATCAACACTCCACTTCTTCAAACACCTTTAACTTGCTATATCATCGAAGATAATGTAACATCGTCAACCATAATCTGTATCAACACTCCACTTCTTCAAACACCTTTAACTTGCTATATCATTGAAAATGATGTAACATCGTCAATCATAATCTGTATCAACACTCCACTCGTTCGAACTACTTCAACTCGCTATATCATCGAAGATAATGTGACATCGTCAACCATAATCTGTATCAACACTCCACTTCTTCAAACACCTTCAACTCGCTATATCACTGAAAATGATGTAACATCGTCAATCATAATCTGTATCAACGCTCCACTTGTTTGAACTCCTTCAACTCGCTATATCATCAAAGATAATGTAACATCGTCAACCATAATCTGTATCAACACTCCACTTCTTCAAACACCTTTAACTTGCTATATCATTGAAGATAATGTAACATCGTCAATCATAATCTGTATCAACACTCCACTTGTTCGAACTCCTTCAACTCGCTATATCATTGAAAATAATGTAACACAGTGGACATAATCTGTATCAACACTCCACTTGTTCGAACTCCTTCAACTCGCTATATCATTGAAGATAATGTAACACAGTGGACATAATCTGTATCAACACTCCACACGTTCGAACTCCTTCAACTTGCTATATCATTGAAGATAATGTGACATCGTGAACCATAATCTGTATCAACACTCCACTTGTTCAAACTCCTTTAACTCGCTATATCATTGAAAATAATGTAACATCGTCAACCATAATCTGTATCAACACTCCACACGTTCGAACTCCTTCAACTCGATATATCATCGAAGATAATGTGACATCGTGAACCATAATCTGTACAAACACTCCACTTGTTCGAAATCCTTCAACTCGCTATATCATTGAAAATAATGTAACATCGTCAACCATAATCTGTATCAACACTCCACTTGTTCGAACTCCTTCAACTCGCTATATCATCGAAGATAATGTAACATCGTCAACCATAATCTGTATCAACACTCCACTTCTTCGGACTCCTTCAACTCACTTTATCATTGAAGATAATGTAACATCGTCAACCATAATCTGTATCAACACTCCACACGTTCGAACTCCTTCAACTCGATATATCATTGAGGATAATGTGACATCGTCAACCATAATCTGTATCAACACTCCACTCGTTGGAACTCCTTCAACTCGCTTTATCATTGAAAATAATGTAACATCGTCAACCATAATCTGTATCAACACTCCACTTGTTCGAACTCCTTCAACTTGCTATATCATTGAAGATAATGTAACATCGTCAACCATAATCTGTATCAACACTCCACTTGTTCGAACTCCTTTTACTCGATATATCATTGAAAATAATGTAACATCGTCAACCATAATCTGTATCAACACTCCACTTGTTCGAACTCCTTTAACTCGATATATCATTGAAAATAATGTAACATCGTCAACCATAATCTGTATCAACACTCCACACGTTCGAACTCCTTCAACTCGCTATATCATTGAAAATAATGTAACATCGTCAATCATAATCTGTATCAACACTCCACTTGTTCGAACTCCTTCAACTCGATATATCATTGAAGATAATGTAACATCGTCAACCATAATCTGTATCAACACTCCACTTGTTCGAACTCCTTTTACTCGATATATCATTGAAAATAATGTAACATCGTCAACCGTAATCTGTATCAACACTCCACTTGTTCGAACTCCTTTAACTCGATATATCATTGAAAATAATGTAACATCGTCAACCATAATTTGTATCAACACTCCACACGTTCGAACTCCTTCAACTCGCTATATCATTGAAGATAATTTAACATTGTCCATCGAAATCTGTACCAACACCCCGCTTGTTCAAACTCCTTTAACTCGCTATGTCATTGAAGATTATGTTACACAGCGGACATAAGCTGTACCAACACTCCACTTGTTGGAACTCCTTTCACTCGCTATATCATTGAAGATAATGTAACATCGTCAACCATAATCTGTATCAATACTCCGCTTGTTCGAACTCTTTTATCTCGCTATATCACTGAAGATAATGTAACATCGTCAACGATAATCCTTATGAACACTAAACTTGTTCGAACTCCTTTAACACGCCATATCTTTGAAGATAATGTAACATCGTGAACAAAAATCTGCATCAACACTCCACTTGTTCGCTTTATCATTGAAGATACTGTAACTTCGTGAACCATATTCTACATCAACAATCCTCTTGTTCGAACACTTTTAACTCGCTTTATAATTTAGAAGAATTTATGACAGAGGAAGATAAGGTGGTGGGCAAAGAGTAATTGCTAGACGCAATTGTTGAAACTTTATTCTGCACTGGTTTTTATCCAAGATCCGCCCTAGTTATGATGCTTGGTCTGTGAGCACCATTCAGATGCTGGTTTGATTTTCCCAAAAGAGAAATAACAAGGACCTGAATATTTGTTTTCCTTTCCCCTGAAATTGACTCGCCGTGATTTAACTAAACTACTGGTCTAAACGGTGTCACTCACTGGCTCATTCCCTCACTCACTTTATGAGCATTGCATCTGTGCACTTAAGGATATACAGCATGTTGTACTTGATTACGGTTATGATTGTGAACCACTGCAGGTGTGACAGGCGTGACGCCTACATAAAATTCAACAGATGCGCGTGTCTGTCACTGAAATATTACCGGATTTGACAGGTCAGAATGACATTCATTGTCACAAACTATGTGAAATAACTTGGTAACAAATTCTGGTCAACTCGACTTTTGACATCCGAATGTTTTCCTTTATGAACACCAATGTTCGGGGAGTTGTGTTCGTGATAATTAATTTTGTTTGTTTGTTGTTTAACGCAGCAATATTCCAGCTATATAAGGGCAGGCTGTAAATAATCAAGTCTTGAACAGACAATCCAGTGATTGACATCATGAACATCGATCTACGCAGTTGTATACGATGATATGCATCAACCAAGTCAGCGAGCCTGACCATCCGATCCCGTTAGTCGCCTCTTACGACAAGCATAGTCGCCAGTTACGGCAAGCATGGGTTGCTGAAGACCTATTTCAACCCGGAGTGCGGCGTTAAACAACAAACAAACAAAACATCATTGCTGTCAATCAAGATGGCCACAGGCGGATCCTGAGGATGGGTCCAGGGGGTTCAGACATCGGTGAGATAATTATGAGCCAAATTCCAGTTAACATGCTTGGCGTACTTGAGACAAACTGTATCATAATCAACTTGAGAAAAATAGGGCACAAGTCTGTCTTACAGAGGGAACACTAATAAGACACATCACTGAAACATTACTGAAAACGAGTAAGCGTTTTATTTAAAGCAACTAAAAATCTTTGTCACAAGGTTATTTTGTTTGTTTGTTTGTTGCTTAACCCCGCACTCAGCTATATTCCAGGTATATGACGGCGGTCTGTAAAAATAATCGAGTCTGGACCAGACAATCCAGTGATTGACATTATGAACATCGATCCACACAATTGGGATACGATGACATGCATCAACCAAGTCAGCGATGCTGACCACCCGGTTCTGTTTGTCGCCTCTTACGACAAGCATAGTCGCCTTTTAGTCTGACATGCAGACCCTGAAACAAATATATCCGATACAGCCCATGTATAATGTTTGGCAAGTCTAGATTACTGCACTGAAGAAAGTCTGTGTTTCTTATTATTATATTTTATAACTCTAATTTAACAACTTTTTTTCTGTAAAATATGTTCATTTCAGACAATAAATCTACGTTGCCTTTTACGGCAAGCATGGGTTGTTGAAGACCTACATGTATTCTACCCTGGATCTTCACGGTTTTGTCACTAGGTAAAACATTATTAATGATTTTAAGAAATTTGTAAGTAGCTCTATGTAATTAAACATACGAAGTAATGCATTTTCTCTTTTCATAATTACTTTCCTAGTTTAGGGAATAATCTCAACGTATATGTTGCAAGCATGGAAGATCCATTCTACCCCGGATCATCACGGGTCACGGTGTAGGAGTGACGCATAATAAACGACGAGTGGGAGTTATTTGTCGTACAATAACACACTGCAGGGAGAATAAACCATGATGGCCACAGCCCCTGAATCATGAGTCTTGTGAGAATGGTACTGCAACCTGAATAGAAATCCCTTGCATGGACACAAGTTGGTCCTAGGTCCACATTTGACCAAAATTGATATTTTTACATTTTCTTTCCAAATGGGTGCTTTTCTTACAGGGGCACGGATATCCCACTCGTCTAAGGCGTCGCGAATCGCTGTGCAGAGTTGCGTCCCTTGGGCACGCCAGAAACCTATGATTGTGGGTTCGAATCCCGGTACGCCCCAATTATGTTTCTATCTTTTCTGTGCTCGTGGGTTTCACAAAAGTGGTAAACGTCTGAGACCTGCATCACTTCGGGCTTTCCTCCCACATTAAGCTGACACGCCGTGATATAACTGGAATAATATTAAAAGCGGCGTTAAACCCAACTCACTCACTTTTCTAGGTGAGGTGAGGTGAAATTGGGTTTAACGTCGCGTCCAATAGACTAATGCACTAATATAGAGACGTGCATGTGTCTGCTTGTACCAGTCCGGACTTATGCCGATGTATAGTGCTAGCCCACTGAGATACCATGCCGCAGTTTAACATGAATACCCCACTCAAACACAGTATACTGACTCCTAACCGACCAGTTTTAGCCCCTTAGTGCCGAGCGGCAGACAGGGTAACAAGTACAATCTTTTAACGTCTTTTGGTATGACGCGGCCGGGGATCGAACCCCGGACCTTCCGCTCTCCGGTCGGACGCTCTACCACTAGACCACGGAGGCGGTCTACTCACTTTTCTAACATTGTTGTACATTTCATGAATCCCCAGCTGCTGGAATGTAGTTTTTCAGTGCTTCTGCGTCCAAAAACTCATAAGCTGCTTTAAACCAGAATGTTCTGTGTCCATGTCTATGTCTTGGCACAGATCACGTCACAAGGAGATAGGACCGCATACTTCCAAATCGTTTTTAGAAAGAACCTTTGGTTATCATTTATCAAGAGTAGAATGTGAACATTGGGATTGAATTTTGTCTGTCAGCTGAAATACTGAATAAAAGATGATGGCTTCATTACAATAAGATGTCTGGAATATAGCATTTCTCCTTTGGGTGACAAAATAGTGAACAGTGAGAAAGTGTTAACCATTCTTCTCCATATGTTGAATTCGAAATGTGACTTAAAAAGCAATCTCAGCTCTCTTTTGTAAAGAAAGAAATTCTCAGCCTCTAAAACTGAAGGAAAAATTAGTATAACATTCGACGGGGGTGAAGAAAACATGCTGCTTTACAAAACCACATGCCGTCTACACAAGGTCTCGTTCTACTTGTATTGATCTTATATTAAAATAACTTGTACCATAAGTTCAGGGAGATTCCCTTCTGGTTAGTAACATTTGATGTTGTTGTTGTAATAATAATGATGATGATAATAATAATAATAATAATAATAACCATCATCATCATCATCATCATCATCATCATCATCTCCATCTATATAAGTGCAATAATTTTGAAAGCGGCGTTAAACCTCATTTTACCTTACCTCACTATTAAAAACCTCACCTCGCCACCTCACCTTACCTCACATCACCTCACCTAATCATCACCGCACCGCACTGAATCGCACCGCGCCCCACCGCACCTCACCGTACCTCACCGCACCTCACCTAGCCTCACCTCACTGCGCCCCACTGCACCTCACCGTACCTCACCTCACCCTACACCACCGTACCTCACCGCACCTCACCTAGCCTCACCTCACCGCACCTCACTGCGCCCCACTGCACCTCACCGCACCTCACCGTACCTCACCCCGCCCCATGGCACCTCACCGCATCTCACCATACCCCACAGCACCTCACCGTACCTCACCGCACCTCATCACGCCCCACCGCACCTCACCTCACCACGCCCCACCGTACCTCACCGCACATTACCTAGCCTCACCTCACCGCACCTCAATGCGCCCCACTGCACCTCACCGCACCTCACCACACCTCACCGTACCTCACCCCGCCCAATCGCACCTCACCGCACCTCACCACGCCCCATGGCACCTCACCTCACCGTACCTCACCCCACCTCACTGTACCTCACCGCACCTCACCGTACCTCACCACGCCGCACCGTACCTCATCGCTCCTCACCGTACCTCACCGCACCTCACCGTACCTCATCGGTCCTCACCACACCTCACCGCACCTCACCGTACCTCACCGCACCTCACCGTACCTCACCGCACATCACCGCACATCACCGCACATCACAGTACCCCACCGTACCTCACCGCACCTCACCGCACCTCACCGCACCCCACCGCACCTCACCACACCTCACCGTACTTCGCCAAACCTCACCATACCTCACCGCACCTCACCGTACCCCACCGTACCTCACCGCACCTCACCGTACCTCACCGCACATCACCGTTCCCCACCGCACCTCCCCACACCTCACCGTACTTCGCCGCACCCCACCGTACCTCACCGTACCTCACCGCACCTCACCGCACCTCACCGTACTTCGCCGCACCCCACCGTACCTCACCGTACCTCACAGCACCCCACCGCACCTCACCACACCTCACCGTACTTCGCCGCACTCCACCGTACCTCATCACACCTCACCGTACTTCGCCGCACCTCACCGCACCTCACCACACCTCACCGCACCTCACCGTACCTCACCGCACCTCACCGCCCGCACACAGCATCATCGTCGTAGTTGTGGTTTTCATCACCTAACGAGCTATGGCAAAAATATATTATTTTCCATGATCAGTTACCAGTTTGAAACAAGACCACTACGGCAACAGTCATATGACCATGCACATGTTTGCTGCAGACGCAACCCACACAGTGTGTCACGTAACTGCGAGATGGTGTCAGGTTTACTCATTGATGTTACACGTAGGAACTTGCCACAGCTGGGAACGTCACGGTGAGTGAATAATGTTAGTTTTACAGTTTTTACCTTTTTACTCGGTGCTAAAGTAGTCCTGACAAACATGAGAAAAAGATTCCACTTGGCAAAATAGACAAATGCATTTTGAAGACTTTCATTACAAAACTACAAGAGTTTATACACCTTTCTATCAAGATAGTAAAAGGCTGACGATTTCATCTTAAGGTGTTTCAGACAGACAGACAGTTTATTCAGTGTGTAAGGCCATATGGCCCAAAGCACAATTTAGTTTTAACAAATATATGAAAACCAACCTTTGTGTAAATAAATCTTTTATATACATTGCTAAAGATTTGATAACATCTTCGTTAATGGAATTCAACAAATTGACCATTAATTGATTGTCTTTGTGTGTAAATTAAATAGACATTTTGATCTCAACGTTTTATATTTTTCACAAATGAAAGAACATGAACTCGTCTTCAATCTCCTGGTTGGTAAATTTGGTACTTATACAATTAACAGATTCAATATCCGTGGTTCTACGACATTTATTGACATTGAAGTTTTTGAGAGATTTACCTTGAAATACAGTTAAATATGTTTCTGGTTGTAACAATGATTTGATACAAGCATAATGCTTGAGAGATTGTGAAGAGGAGACGAAGTTGTTTCCATGGTTATGCTTAGGGAAAGGTAGCGTCTTCTTAATCTGTACTTTAACTTTGTATATGAAATGACGTTTATTGAAAAATAACCCTTTGGAAACGAATATCATTTCCTATTTGCACGGGTATTGTATTCTGAAAGAGAGTTGTTTATAGGAATAACATGTGTATGACCTTCACGGGATATGTGGGAAGAGAAAGTGAGTTTTTAATGGATTAATAGGATGTGTTTGTTTGTTGTTTAACGCCGAACTCAGCAATATTCCAGCTATATGACGGCGGTCTGTAAATAATCGACTCTGGACCAGACAATCCAGTGATTGACATCATGAGCATCGACGATTGATAGGAAGAGCGTTGTTAATTTCGTAAAAGAAACTCATTCAGCCTGTCTTTAATGTCTTGCCAACTTGCTTCAAATAGTCTTGAACCCACAACACGAAATTTTGAAGTATAATCAATATTTGAAGTTGTCTACCGGTCAGTTTGGTAGAAAAAGTGCTTTAAAATAAATATTTATTTTACGGTCATCAACAAGATCTTTGTATAACATAGATCCCATACTGCTGACGAACAAATTAAGTTTATGGTGGGACAAGTGTGAGAATGATATGGTTTGACGCCGCTTTTAGCAATATTCCAGCAACATCACGGCAGGGGACATCAGAAATAGGCTTCACACATTGTACCCATGTGGGGAATCGAACCCGGGCCTACGACGTGACGAGCGAACGCTTTAACCACTGTGCTCTCCCACCACCCCTGCTGTAGGTGAAAAAGCAGTAATTTTGGCGACATAGGACAACAAGTGTAGTTGTTGCAGACTGAAGTACATGTGTGACCAGGGGGCAAGGGTGGCCCAGTCGTCCAAGGCAACGCGATTCGCTGTGCAGAGTTGCGTCCCTTGGGCACCCCAGAAACCTATGACTGTGGGTTCGAATCCCGGTTCGCCCCGATTACGTTTCTAGGTTTGTCAGCACCCTACCCGTGCTCGTGGGTTTCACCAAAGTGGTAAACGTCTGAGTCCTGCATCATTTCGGGCTTTCCTCCCACATCAAGATGACACGCCGTGATATAACTGGAATACTGTTAAAAGCGGCGTTAAACCCAACTCACTCATTCACTCACTCACTGTAGTTAAATGTGCTATAGTGTCTACTTTGTGCATCCAATGTCACTATAGTTAAGTGTGCTACAGTATCTTCTCTTGGCATCCAATGTGTGGAACAGTTAAAAAATATGTGAAGTTTGGGGGCTCAATTTATCCGGCACATAGGAGGGTGTAATTTAATAGTCCATATTGTATCCATCCTGCTATGTTGGCACGCAAAACCAAGGCAGGCACATCAGCTTTGGCCTTGGCACACAACAACGTATAGTAGTAACGTATGGCGACGTATGAGAATGTTTGCCAAAACGCCGGCAACGCTGAAACACGCTATGGATAAGTTAGGTGTAAGTTGTATATGTTAAAAGCACGCTGGTGTACGTTGTAGTACGCCGAGGCTTAAAAAGATGTTTGTGCTTGCACAAAAATTTTGGCCTATGGGAACGTATGCAGGTATGAATTATACGTTAGGCGTACGATAGAGGTACGCTCTACATACGTTTACATACGCCAGATATACGTTACCCATACGACCCGTTTTAGGCACCTTTCCCCTACGGTAGCGGTCGGGTAGCCTAGTGGTTAAAGCGTTCGCTCGTCACGCCGAAGACCCGGGTTCGATTCCCGTCATGGGTACAATGTCTGAGGTCCATTTCTGGTGTCCCCCGTCGTGATAATGCTTGAATATTGCTAAAACCGTCGTAAAACCATACTCACTAACTTTCCCCTACGCTGAACGCCCAAGTCATACGTTACTCATACGCTGGGCATACGCTGGCCATACGTTGAACACGCCAGACACTCTGACAATACGCTTTTATACGCTGTCATAAGTTATGTATAATTCAGTGATACGCTACAAATACGTTAGACATGCGTTACATATACTGTAAACTCTCGTCGTGTATACGCTATGGATACGCCAAAATCATGGCTTTTCGATGAAAGCTCGACGTATGACAGCATACTAACTGTGATTTACACGCTAGGTGCAAGTTACTATAAAACGTTGTAGTGTGACAGGGCCATTAGGGTTTGATTTTACTGAACACAGCTGTCATCTACAAAGAAGAAGCAAACACCAAACTAACACTAACTTGACACCATTATGTATACTCCGACGAAACAAAAGAGAGCTGATGAACAGATAGTGAAGGCGTAATGGAGATAAAAGTCTGAAAAATCCATTTCGGGCATGTGGATAAATGCTCGACACCTTGAACGCGTTCTGATGATTAACATACGTACGGCTGCCCTTGGTGTTGCCCGCCCTTCCTTCCGAAGAGCACTGCAGTAATTTACGTTTCAAGGTTTTACATTTGTAATTAAATAATTTAATTTTCGGGTAGACAACTACACAAAAAGTATTTCTAGGTTTGTCAGCACCATGTCCATGCTCGTGGGTTCCACCGAAGTGGTAAACGTCTGAGACCTGCATCACTTCGGGCTTTCCTCCCACATTAAGCTGACACGCCGTGACATAACTGGAATACTGTTAAAAGTGACGTTAAACCCAACTCACTCATTAATCGTACGTTTCCACGTTGAAGACATACTATTTACAAAATTACTTATGGATTAGTGAAATAATGCGGATCAAGATAGCGAGTTCGTAATTCTGAATATTGTTGGCACCCTAACAAGAACAGGTACTCATTTTCGACATAGTCCAATCCAAAATTAACCCAATATTACCATAGACGTTCTTCTGGGTCTTCACCTTTATGTCTTCCTGTCTCCATTCTGAGCCGACGGGGTCTGTAGGGTAGCCTAGCGGTTAAAGCGTTCGCTCGTCTCGCCGAAGACCCGGGTTCGATTCCCCACATGAGTACTATGAACCCATGTCTGGTCTCCCTCGCCGTGATATTCCCATTTCGGTTTAAGAAATATATAGCTGTGTCGTTCTTGGAAGTCATAGTCCAGAATCCGGTGTTTAAGTTTGGACAGAAACATTGTGGACTTTCCAACATCTTCTATGATCCATACATATCATAATCCGTATTTGAAAATAATGTTCTTGGTGTTATTAGCCCTAGATATACGACCTACTTCTACCAGTCCATACAACATTAGATAGGTTTGTTTAGGTAATCGATTAGTGTTTGTAGAAAGTAGTTTCATCCAGTGTTTTACACGACCCGTGAACATCCGGGGTAGAAAAGGTCTTCAGCAACCCATGCGTGTTCCGACACAACAGTTAAAATACTCCGTAATACCATTTTCAGTCCTTACAAGTGATTCAAGTTTAGAGTACTACACTGTACATACACTGTCAGAAAATGTCCATGAATTCCATAATTAAGAAGGCTATTCCACAGGAAAAGACTGGTTAACACAATCAAAAGCTTTACTAAAGTCAAAGAGTGGGTGAGTGAGTGAGTCTGTTAGTCAGTCAGTCAGTCAGTCAGTCAGTGTGTGAGTCAGTCAGTCAGTCAGTCAGAGACTTGGGTTTTACGTCGCTTTTAGCAATAATCCAGCAATATCACGGCGGGGAACATCAGAATTGGCTTCAATCATTGTACCCATGTGGGGAGTGGAACCCGGGCCTTAAATTAGGCGTGACGAGCAAACGCTTTAACCACTGTGCTCCCCCCCCGACCCGGCTGTATTCAGTGAAAAACCAGTAATTTTGGCGACAATGGAGTCATTGAGATATTGTCTCGAGGGACCAGTCTAAAGCGAACTGGCAATAAATTCAAACACCTCATACATGTATATAGAAATTTACTCGGATGCGGTGTGTGTGCGTGTGTGCGTGTGTGCGTGCGTACGTGTGTGTGTTGTGAAATATATATCAATACACTAGTTTAACAAATCTCTTGATGAAACACAATATATATTTTAAAAAACGTCTAGAACTGGACTGAATATGGACCAGATCTTAGAACATATATATAGTCCTTTTTGTGCAATCACTTTATTGTGTTAAATATTATTATATTATCTATTTGCACATTTATGTTCTCATGGAATCTACATGAGTATTTTTATAATGTAGATTCACTAGTGAATACTTCTTAACATTACAAACTCCACTGAAACAGACAGGCTTAGGTTCGAACCCATATCAATCGATATCCGACATAGTGTTAGCCTAAAGGTTTTAACATTTTACATATATTACCTCCTTTACCGGAAGTTGGAGCAGCACTATGTAGACTGGTACCCTTGTCCTTCTAGCGGCTGCACAAAGTGTGGCTAGAAGCGCAAGCGCTCCTGGGCAGACAAACCAATGTAGTGGTTATCCAAGGGACATCACTCCATGGAAGACAGGGGAAGAGCAGCGGCACCAAGCTCCTTCCCAGCGCGTGACACCTTCGTTACACTCTCGGTAACATCGCTGCCACCAGTGTGGGCGCGGCCATTTCAAGAATCTTGAAATTTGCCCTCCAACCCCATATGCAGTAACGTTTATACTTTTGTTTATGTCTTTGGGAATGCCATCATATTTCAATTTGAAAAGGTTTACGACTGACCATGTTTTCCAGATGAATTTACTTTGTTGTTTTGATAATCAGATTGGTTCGAGATTGCAGACTAACGGAAAATAAACCAACTTCTCCCTTACATTCTTACTATATCAATAACACGACAGTTTTAATGAAACAGAAATTCTAATTGACAAACGAAGAAAGTAATTTAGCAGAGATAAGTGTATTCGGCGTCACGACAGTCGTCACTTGTTTTGTAAACATAACGGTCATTCGGTTGCGAGTTCAACTCCAAGCATGGTTGTGGCCACCTGTTCACAGTGGGGAGTTTTGACTGGTGGCAGCGATAGCATAGAGAGCTCCGGGAACGTACTATCGCTGTGAGGAGCTTGCAGCGGCACCAAGCGGAGGATCCGGGCTCAACTATTATATAAATATACTGAACCGCAAAAGAAACGTCACCATGGATAGATATATGAGAAACCTTATTTGTCCAAACACTGTAAACATACTTTGAGACATATTGAAAAGATGAAACTTGGCAAAACTGATCATCAAGGTTGAAATTAAAGTGTCAAATGTTCTTAAGTGAAACACAATACTAGTCTCTGAGAAAATGGCATCACAAGTCAGTATCTTGTGTGTCCGCCATGTGCATTGATGACTGACGTGCAACGTCGATACATGGAATAGATGAGGCGGTTGATGAAGGCCATAGGCACTTGAGCCCACACTCTGAGGAACGCCTGACGCAGTTCAGCTGCAGTTGTCGGCCTTGGTCGGACGTCATTCAGCCGTCTTTGAATCTCGTCCCACAGGTGCTCAATGGGATTTAAATCGGGACAGAGGGCAGGCCACTGCATGGTTCTGATGCCATTCTGCTGGAGGAAGTCTCTTGTGGCTCTCGCAGTGTGGGCACGGGCGATATCATGCTGAAACTCGTGGTTGCGGCGACGAGCCAAATGAGGTATGGCGTGTGGTCCTTGATCAATGTACCGAGCTGCTGTGACACCATTGCCTCTCCCTGGACCGATGTTCTCGAAGACCACAGGACCGACCCTCTGTGCAAGACAAATTCCACCCCACACCATGATGCTCGGACCACCTCACGAGTCTCTCTCAACGACACAAGCATCCCAATAACGTTCCCCACGGCGGCGTCATACGCTCTCTCTGCCATCTGCTGTTGAGATATGGTAACGGCTCTTGTCTGAGAGGAGGACTCTTCTCCACTGCTGGTGGCGCCGATGCTGGTGCTGTGTTGCCCACTGAAGACGGTCCAGGCGATGACGTGGTGTCAGAATGGGTCCTCGGTGTGGAAGAGTCTGCTCGTCAATCGTCGACGCACGGTGTGCGCACTAATGTGTCGCTGGTGTGTCCCCATGGTGTGTCGAGCAGTTTCCGCAGGTGTAACAAAGCGGCCCAGAAGATGCTGTCGCACAATCTGACGATCCTGACGTCGGGTGGTGACCCTTGGTCTTACACTCCGTGGTCGGTCATCTGTTGTGTTGCTGGTCTGGTACCGTTGCTGGAGTCTGTTTATGGTCCTTACGTGGACTTGAAATACTTGGCTACTTGCTGGGCGGTTTGTCCAGCTTGCAATGGTCCAAGGGCTTGGTGTCGCTGATTTCTTGTCAATCTTAGCATGTGGTGGCAATTCAATAACGAATCTATACCTTTGACCGAGACTGGGCAAAAACCGTAGACTTTCTGTTTCCAGAATTAGAATGGGACGTGTTAATGAATGTTATCCTTACTTACTTACTTACTTACTTACTTACATTGGAGATTTTACGTGTGCTTTCCCACTCCAGCGTATTTCGCACACGGGCCGGCCAGGCCATTTAGTGCATTAGCCAGAAAGGGGAAAAAATGGAGTTTGCAGCCGGTTGGGGCTTTATTGGCTGCTTATATAATGTTTTTGAAATTGGGAGATTTGGAAGATGCGGAGGTGGTAGTCTAAGGGAATGAATGGAGATTTATGATTTTGGTTTTATATATTTTTATATTTTATATATTATTTATTTATTTATTATTTATTTATTATTATTTTTTATAAATTTTTGGTGTTTTTTGTGTGTTTAGATGCGGTTTATTAATTTGGTTTTAATTAGGTAGATGCCTGGGGCATTGAAAGTATCTGGGTGGTTTTGGGGGTTTAGGATTGATTCTATTGTGATTGTGCACACACACACGTGCACACACACACACACACGTACACGCACACGCACACCACCACCACCACCACCACCACCCCCACCACCCCCACCACCCCCACCACCCCCCACCCCCTTTTCAAAAAAGCTGTATCCGCCCATGTAGGAGTACGTGTTGTGGTGTTTCAGGGAAGGTGCAGTGTGGGTTCCTAGTGTGCGTGTTTTGATTTTTAGCCTGTGGTTAATGTTATCCGATCTGAGTGGATTTTTATAGGGCAAGAGATGGGGGAACGCATGTGTTTTCAATTTGCACGGAACTCACGTGCATCGGGTTACCGTGGACGTTGCCGTGATGCGTTTGGGCGATCGGTTTTATTGTCATCTGCTTTGGTTTTTGGATCATCAAATTTCATTTTTCCGGTCAAGATATATTTTAGACACTTTGACAAAAACTACACAGATATTTAAATGACAACTTTTCATGCAATGTTACTTGGGGTGACGTTTCTTTTGAGGTTCAGTATATATTTAAGACATAAACGACATAGGAGTTGTTTATGGTCCAATAAAACACTGCATGGAGAATACACCACTCGGGGCGCGCACAACTCACTAGACACTCCCTTCTCAGTAATAACGTCGTCCAATATATACGTCATCAGTTGCGAGCGCATGTTCGAGTCTCCAGAAATGACGTCATGATAGAACAATGTTTTGTGTTCGTCAAACTATATTTACAATAAAATCATTTCTCCAAAATATTTAATTAACACGGGCATGTTCAAAACAATAAGAATTTGAACAGTATTGTTTCAATTCACTGCCTGTTTTACATCTCAGACCGTGTTTTTGACTGCTTTGCGAATACAGTAAAGTACGGTTATAACGAACTCAAAGGGACTACTAATTCTAGTTCGTTATAACCGTAGTTCGTTATAAGCATATATACAGCATAACTACATCAAATAGTCGAGACCAAAAAAGTAAGTTCGTTATATCCGTCAGTTCGTTATAAGCGTGTTCGTTATAACCGTAGTTTACTGTACCTCACTTACATCCTGAATTTGATAAACAATGAGCGACGTATCCTATTCAGGCCGAACTAGGATTTTATCGTAGAAAAGAACTTGTCCCATATAAGTCTTAAAAAACAACAACTTATCTTGCTGCCACAAAAAATACATTGATGCTAGGTGTTTTTCTTCAATAAACATTAAGGCTCATTGTTTTTTTTGTTTTTTTAATTCTGGTTTTGCAGCTGGAGCTGAAAAAATAAGTAATCTTCAAACCACACCCTCGTAGATCTCCCAAAGCAAAGAGATGCAATAGAGAAGGTCAAACTAACTCTATTTCTGAGAGACGAACAGCTACTCGAACGTATATAAACAGTGCAGCCAAAGCTAAAAATGAAGTCATCAATATACGAAAATATAAATCTTATCAAAACTAAGACAGAAATTCTATCAATACTAAAACTCACAATAGATATGTGTACCCTACTCACACACATGACCGTAAAAGGTGACTATGCTTGTCGTAAGAGGCGACTAACAGGATCGTGTGGTCAGGCTCGCTGACTTGGTTTGATGCATGTCATCGTCGTATCCCAATTGCGTAGAACGATTCTCACATGATGTCAATCGATGGGTTGTCTGGTCCATACTGGATTATTTACAGACCGCCGTCATATAGCTGGAACATTGCTGAGTGCGGAACTAAACAGGAAATAACCTTAGAGTGGACGACATTTCGGGTGACACTGGCCAACATTATCGACTCCAGTCTGATGTGGCACTCGTTTTATGAAGCCTTTCATGAACAGCATTTTAGTTACCGTATTCGACCCAATAAGCGCACAGGGCGCTTAAAATATAGACAGAAGGGGTGGGCGCCAATTCAGAGTCAAGTTGGCGTAAATTCATCAGTAAGCCTTACCGTATTTTCTTGAGTATAGTGCGCACTTTCTTTTCCAAAAAAAAACACAGCTGTGTAGAAGGGGGTGCGCATTATACACGAATTAATGAGTTTTGATGTTTTTTCCCCCATGTAAAGACATTACTGTGAGCACGTAACACCGGAAATACCATGTCAACAAATCCATGCTGAAGTTCGCAAATTATTCATTTAATTACACTGTCTGGCTATAAAAAGTGGTCTTTGTATATCTGGACTTATTTTTGTAACTTATTTCATTAATTCTATTCAAAATTCCTTTAATATTGTTTTAATTAATTTCGGCGAAATCGTGTGTGAAGCGATCGGAAGATCGCACAAATCACCGTTATTAACAGCAACCACGGTCAGATTACCGCTATCGATCGGGTATTTCACTTCGGCTTAATGTTAGGAATGCCCCAAATGATAGTACTTAGTCTCAGACATTTTCTATTTTGATGAAACCCTGCAGCTGATGTACGACGTGGTCAAACCAAAAAAAGCAATCAGGGATTTTGATGTGTGAGAAGAATTGACAAAAATGTTCATACTTTATTTTCAGTGACTAGATTTTTGATTATTGGGAAATAAAAAACAATCAATATCCCACGTTTGTGCAGTGATTCGTAATGTGAACCTTTATGTTCTTCAGGAGTAAACAATCTGAGCATGAATATTTATTTTCGGTATATTTGTCTGAAAATTGCATATTTAGTGGCGCTGACCTTAATCTTGACCATCCAGTGAATTATAGATTCATCATGTCACGATACATACTCTGGATGCAATTTCTAACATTGCTTCATTTTAAACTTGATTTAATCAGTTAAATCAAATTACACTAATGAGCGACAATACACACGTTCAGTTTTCTATAGAGATTGATTGAGACTGAGATTGAATTTATAAAAAAAATAAAGGGGAAAAATACACTGGATAATCAACGATGCCTTGACCTTAGTGTCGGCCAATCAAATGCCACATTACTACCCTTGTGATAGATAGGCAGTGTCATGAGTGTGACTTCCCTAAACATGCTGCTGAAAGGTGAAGTGACCAATCGTAATAACAGCTCAACAAATGCTTAATTATTGAACATAACCCATAATTGTGAAATAATGTGTAGTAATTCTCATTGATCATCATCGGGGCGGTCGTGTAGCCTAGTGGTTAAAGCGTTCGCTCGTCACCCAAGACACGGGTTCGATTCCCGATATGGGTACAATGTGTGAAGCCCATTTCTGGTGTCCCCGCCATGATATTGCTGAAATATTGCTAAAAGCAGCGTAAAACAAACTCACTCACTCACTGATCATCACAATTGTTATTTCATGTCTATTGCTTGCCAATTATTCCATTGTATTCATTCTTTGCGAAACACCCCACCGTATCAGAAGGGGGTAGGGTTGTGGGAAGGGGGCACAGGTGGCCCAGTCGTCTAAGGCGCCGCAATTCGCTGTGCAGAGTTGCGTCCCTTGAGCACGCCAGAAACCTATGATTGTTGGTTCGAATCCCGGTTCGCCCGATTATGTTTCTAGGTTTGGCAAGCACCATACTCATGCTTGTGGGTTGCATCACTTTGGGCTTTCCTCCCACATTAAACTGATACACCCTGATATAACTGGAATACTGTTAAAAGCGGAGTTTAACCAAACTCACTCACTCATAAAAGGGACCCAATACTCACAGTCGTCTCGCTGGCGCCGCTTTAATTAGTCCGCATAATCAATCACCAGATAAAGATGAACAATGCTTCTCCCAAAGAAAAGTGATTGACCCTAAAACTTCCCCCCTATTACTTGTCTGAATACACAGTACAAAATATTCTCCGTGTGTCCAACAGATCTTGTGTCATTATACTGCACTTCCAATGACATTATCTACATGGAGCAGAAAGGAGCCAGAAAGGGATGTTGGGGTTGTAAGGATCAATTGCTGGTTCAGAAAATGATACTCAAAGAGGCTAAAATAACCACTATAACCTCTCAATGTGTTGGATAGACTACAGAAAAGCTTGTGATTCTGTACCTCACGAATGGATTTTGAAGTCACTTGAATGTATTGACCTCCCTGAGCTACTACTTGTTGCACTCAAGTCTTTTATGAATTGCGGTCAGTTCAACTTCAGATGTAATCGCCGGGGCAGGTGGTGACTTCGGAACCTATTTCTATTGGAAGAGGAATAATTCTCGGCAATTCTTTTAGTACTAAGCTTTTCAGTTTGTCACCAGATCCTTTAAGCATTTTGCTTAGCAAAGGTTATCATCCTGGACCACAGATCCCCAACACACCTTACTCAAGTCCTTTACATGGATTACCTTGAACTTACTGCCAATGGAGGATCCACATTAAAAAAATAGATTCGTGTTGTCGAGTCCTTTTCTAATGATATCGGCATGTCCTTTGGACTCGACAAATGCAACATTCTTCATCTGAAACGAGACACGGTAGAAGAGGGAGGATCAGTCAGTTAACTTGGGGGAGGGGTTATTGACCATCTCGTGGAGGTCAGACCCATGCAGGTAAGGTACAAACACCATAACGTCCAAACAAAGGAAAAGCTTCAGGCAGAGTACAAATGTAGACCTTAAGAAAATCTGGAGTTAAGAACAGAACGCTTGCAAAGAAGTCAAAGCCACAAATACTTATGCTGTACCTGTCAGGGTACCGACACCCTCACACGAAAAATCATGTCAGACAATAGATACCACGCTCCTCTTCCCTCAATCGCTTTTACCAATGTTAATGTGAGGGCATGGTTTCATTGACGTGGAGGCTCTTCGTGATAGTATTGTAATGTGCACTTTTGACAAATCCCAAACTCGGTAAAAGGTGATGTGTAATGGGGTTTAATGTCCCGTTCAAGATTAATGCACATTTGTAGCGACGAGAGTGAGTGTGTGTGTGTGTGCTTGTACTTGTCCGGACTAATGCCGATTGTATAGTGCTTACCCACTGATTAACATGAACACCCCTCTCAGACACAGCACACGAACTCCGAGCCGACCAGTTTTTGTTTAAGCCCCTTTATGCCGAGCGTCAGTCTGGGTAGCAACATGTACCATCTTTTAACGTCTTTTGGTATGACACGATCAGGAATCAAACTCCCGACCTTCGGACACTCTACCACTTGACCATGGATGCACTCCCCTAAAGAGTGCTGGTGTCACAACTCAATTAACAATGTCAATATTTGGAGAGACAGCTATTTGCGTTACTTCACTCCTGAGGGATAGTCGGTAGTTCCTGGTTACTCATAGGCTATTCTCTAAATGTATTTCATGAACAACATAATACATCCATTTGTTCACTGTTTATTCATGTCAGATATAATTGAAGGAATATATCATACATGTATGTATTCAACAAAAACAGAGATCTTTCTCATTCATTAATACTCATAATAACAAAACAAACAACTGAAAGTGTTTTCAAATATTAACACTAATACAAAATTTACATTCATTGCTGGTACCGGTATGTTTGCGAACCCACAATTTTGAGTGAATGTGTATGGATTTATGTTACGTTTTGCAGTATTCCAGCAATATCATGGTGGGGGATACCAGAAATGGACTTCACAAATTGTACCCATGTGGGGAATAAAAAAGATAGGTCTCTGGCGTGACGAACGAACATTTTAACCTCTAGGCTACCCCACCACAATTTTGAAACACCGGTGATGATACAAAATACCATATTTGTCAAAATGATCTTACATTTTCTGTGCTTGGTATCCGAATCCAAGGAATTCACATATGACTGAAACAGAATTATATCAAATGATAAATTGGTGGGAGCTTTTTAATAATCACCTTACCCATCAAAATTAAATTTTAAAAACTACCGGCCAAAGTTTTCATGAAAAAAAAAGAATGTCATCAAAAAATAAAAGTGGTGCAGGTTGTGAACATTTACCACCTTGGTGAAACCCATGATCATGGGTATGGTGCTGACAAACCTAGAAACATAATCAGGGCAAACTGGAATTTGACCCCATGAGTATAGGGTTCTTGCCTGCTCAAGGGACACATGTCTGCACAGCGATACACACCTTAAATGACTGGGTTTCCCCCAACCACTTCTAGACAACTAAAGAGGTCAACATTATGGCTGTGGAAGTTATGTACATTTTGTAACCCAATTTTATTATTATTTTGAAATATTTAATTTGATAATCTTGTACCTGGTTTGGATACTAAATTCTATTAAGTAAATTCATTTTTATGTAAAAATTTGTCAAAGATATGATTTTTCTCAATTTTAAAAATATAATATCATATTGGGCAAAAACATTGCAATTGATCATGTTAACTGATGCTGACATCCCACTGCAGTCTGTCGATGCACCTATAGTTTATTATTAATTAATTGTACTTGTATGACACCATACAATAAAAGTGATATGGACCCATAGACCCTGTGTGTTTGAAGAGTGAATATGGTTTTACGCCGCTTTTAGCAATATTCCAGCAATATCACGGCGGGGGACACCACAAATGGGCTTCACACATTGTACCCACGTCAGGAATCAAACCCGGGTCTTCGGCGTGATGAGCGAACGCTTTAACCGCGAGGCTACCCGACCGCCAGTGTGTTTGAAGACATCAGATATGCAACACTATTCAATGTTAGCATGAGAACGATGGGGTGGCAAACACATCGTAAAAAGATCAGTTGAGGGGCCTTTCTGTCGCCTACAAGGATAATCAGTCACTCCAAGCCCATGTCAGGTAAGCTTCAGCCCTTCCCAGACTGCCACGTGACCAAGCTTAAGACACCTTCAGATCCTTTAACCAAGGTTTATATCATGTTGTCATTGAAGGATCTGACCTTCTCGGAGTCGGGGCCTTCAACAACCACATAAGTGGGTGAGTTGGGTTAAACACCGCTTTTAACAGTATTCCAGTTATATAACGGCATGTCAGCTTAATGTGGGAGGAAAGCCCAAAGTGATGCAGGTCTCAGACGTTTACCACTTCGTAGGAACCCACAAGCACGGGTATGGTGCTGACAACCCTAGAAACATACTCGGGGCAAACCCGGATTCGAACCCACAATCATAGGTTTCTGGCGTGCCCAAGGGACTCACTGAATGGGGCAATGCATGACCAACTGGACCTTGGAGCCCTTCCACAAATCCGAAAACGTGTCTACCAGGGACTGGACAACAGGTTGACGAGACTGCAGGACCATCAAAGACAGCCATGCAGTTCCTAAATGCGGCTGGTCACTTAATCAAATTAAGAAAATAACTTCCTATGATTTTCCTGTGAGTGGGGAAGACTGCCTTGACAATTCCAACTTGATGAATGTATTGCTGTCACCAAAACTTTTGTCGTAATTGTTTCGAAAGAGCAAAAGTGAGCATGGCTCACTAATACCCCTGACCCTCCTAGTGTGTCAGTAGTTTCAAATTAAATACATTGGGAAGATACCCTCATGACCATATGCATCTTTCCGAGGCAAGAGAGTTAACTGACTACAAAAGTCCAGTTTCCACCCTTGCCGAACTAGGCTGGTATTATGGAGTTACATTTTGGCTGGACTAACGAGTCTATGCATAGTCCAATTAAAATCGCGCACTGAAATCGAAATCCAGTTTGTACTGTGATGCAGATTTTGGTCGATTGCTGTATTTGCACAGCATGTGCACTGCCAACTCGTTGTCAGCAGATATATTCAAAATCTTTTCATGTTTTTAATCAAGGTGCTCACGTGATTTGATGCATTTCGCTATGTAAGAAATGTTTTATCACAATCAAGATGTGGAATCTGACTGGTTCATAGGAGAGGCTTTAGAAGGGACATAACTGGTAATAGCCACTGGTGGCGCTACGATCAAGCTCAGGAATTCCAGCCTAGTTTGGCAAGGGTGGAAACTGGACTTTTAAAGGCAGTTAACTCGCTTGCCTCGGGAAGATGGAACATAAGCCACCTGCCATCTATGATGACAATGGGCATTTAGAGGTTAACTACCTTGTTTACCTTGCTGAAGCAAACTTACACTGTCCCCTTCATACAGTCAAGTAGTTTATAATACACTGACTACTGGTTGCATAAGAACAATGTTTGCCCGGCAAAATATAACGACACTGCCTATTGGCCATGGCCAATTAGTTTCTATACTACTGGAATTGTTTCTACACTGAATTCATACAAGGTAGTTAGAGAAACAGTGCCACCTGTAAATGTTACAAAACATAAGGTAAATTCCAGGTTCGACAAATCATAGAGTCTGGCAACGGTTTCGAAGAATCAGCAAGAACGGGATATTATCTCCAACCTTCCACATCAGCTATTAATAGCCTACAGCAAAGGCCAGTTAGGGAGAACACCGGTGATGATAGCTGCAGAGAATGATCAGAAAATGTAAAGAGGGTTCAAAGAAAAGTGTTGGATCTGCATGAGCAAAGATCACAAGGAGAATTCAGGCCTGGGAGCTGTTTGTTCCCTGATATTGAGCAAGATTGTTGATTGGGTGGCTTTTATCTATAATATAATAATATAATTATCAGCATCAAACATAAGGATGCTATTTGACAGAAGTAGAGTTCATAGGTCAATGTATGTTATTATTCAATGTCAGTCTGTTGGACAGACAATAAACGTGACAACCAAAGCTCACTTGACATTCAGTCAAGTGAGCTTTACAGCAAACAAAGTTACAAGACTTCATTATGTTCATTGTCCTTGTAGATTCTGAAGAGATGGACAAAATGAAGGACCGACAAACGACGGACTACACACAACAAAAGCTCAATCGACCTTCAGTCAGGTGAGCTAAACAGCAAACAAAGTTGCAAGATTTTATTGGCTATGTATAAGCAGAGATGTAAAAAGATTACGAATCAACAGATGACGGAAAATATGCAACGACAAAAGCTCACTTGACTTCTAGTGTTTAGTCAGGGGAGCAAATTATGCAAATCTTAAGTTGCAAGATTTCATATCGTTCCAAAATTTACCTCTACATGAAGTGGGCTCCTTTTTTAAAGAACATTGGGCTCACATTTTAATAAAGTTCATACATCTGTGCCTTCTGGTGGCATGCCAGTCATGTCTCACAATGACAGCCTGGAATCAAAGAACCTGACTTGTCCATCATTAGATGCCCAATCTGACACCACCGCAATACTTACTATAAAAGTGCAATAATCTTGGACGCGACGTTAAACACAATTTCACCTCACCTCACCTATGGCTATGGTATGTTATAACCATTTTAAAGTATTGTTGGAAATTTTGAATAGTTTTATCTTGTATTGGGAATTGGGTTTTGCTACCGCTAAATGAAGATCTGAGGACATCCCAGTGGAGGTCACGTCAGAACGACCTTTCATCCGACCAATCAGAGCGTTGCTTACCAGATCATGAAAGTGACAGTCGGAATGTGATTTCTAATCATGCATCATTGAAAACTTTAACACGGGGTGTTCCGAACGATAGTTACGGGTTTAACTACAGAATCCATACTATCTGGACAATCTATTAGCGTTTCCAGAATGTTCTTTTGTTCAGGTTTCAAATTTATAATCGATAATTTGTCAAAATATGTTTCGAAGCGTTGTCGCCAATTTGAAAATAGTGCCGTAAAGTACGAGAAAGCTGCCTTCTGATTGGTCATTCCATTGGTTTGTCAAAGTTCGCGCAAGGAGGGTCTGACGTGACCCGTAATCGGATGTCCTCAGATCTTTGTTTAGCGGTAGCGAGAACTAAGATCTGATTTTAATGAGATTGGTTTTGACACTGCTGCATGTACATTTCCACGAGCTTTCCATATATCAAAAACACATGGTATGGTATCAAAAAAGGGGTCACATGACAAGTCCCTTATGCATTGTCGGGAATTATACTTGAACCCAGTTTGGATGTGCAGAGGACATGTTTATTCATGCTTCTGGTTCTGTAACTGCCATCCCACCTTCACCAATCTTGATTCCAATGTGAAGCCTCTTCTGGTGGATCTTCATGGTTCTTGCAGTTGCAAACCCTTTCCCACACTCATCACACTTATAAGGCTTGATTCCACTGTGACTCCTCATGTGAAACTGAAGGTTAGCTAATCGTGCAAACTCTTTCCCACATTCATCACACTTAAAAGGTTTGATTCCACTGTGACTCCTCATGTGAGACCGCAGGGTACTTGATCGTGCAAACTCTCTCCCACATTCAGCACACTTGAAAGGCTTTATTCCACTGTGAATCCTCATGTGTGTCTTCAGAGTACCTCTAAGTGTAAATGTTTTCCCACATTCCTCACACTGATATGGCTTGACTCCGCTGTGACGAACCATGTGCCTTGTGATGGCACTATAATGAGTAAATGCTTTACCGCACTCACTACACTTATAAGGCTCGAGTCCGCTGTGAATCCTTAAATGGGCCTTCAGGTTACTTGATCTTGTAAATGTTTTCCCACACTCACCACACTGATAGGGATTGTCTCCAGTGTGAGATATCATGTGATTTTGAAGGTCCGCTCTTTTTGTAAATGCTTTCCCACACTTGCTACAAGCATGAGGCTTAATTCCTCTGTGAAGCCTCAAGTGAAGCAGAAGGCTGTTGGATCGTGTGAATGTTTTCCCACATTCACTACACAGATGGGACTTTACTGCATGGTGGCATGACTTGTGTCTTAGCAAATCACAGTATCGTGTAAAAGTATTCCTACACTCACTACACTCATATGATTTCTTTCTAGTGTGACACTTCCTGTGTTTCTGCAAGTACACTTGATGTGAGAATGTTTTCCCACATTCACCACATCTAAGAGGCTTGACGCTACTGTGACTTATCATGTGTATCTGCAAATGACCTGATCTGGCAAACTCTTTCCCACATTCCCCACACTGATAAGGTCTCTCTTTTACATCACTCTGACCAGTCTCATGTGTCTTCATGTGTCTCTTCAGATGGCCATTTGTTGTGAATTCTTTCCCACACTCACTACACGGATAAGGTCTGACTCCTGTGTGACGTTTCATATGAGCTTGTAGTTGACATAATAAAAGAAATGATTTACCATTTGCACACACAGTGCAATGAAATGGCTTGACACCACTGTGACATTTCATGTGTCTGCTCAGGTAACTCGTTCGTGAAAATTCTTTCCCACACTCACTACATTTGTGAAGCGAGACTCCATTGTGCCACTCCATGTGTTTCCTCAGCTGAACTGACGTCTTATACATTTTCCCACACTTGCTACACTCAAACTGTTTTGCTGGACTTGCATTATGGTTGTGATCCTTGCAATCAACTGTTTCCAGCAATGCCTTGTCACAGCGAGTCTTTCCATCTGTGTCAGTGACAGAGTGGTTGTGGAGATTCCATGCTTCTAGCAACGCCCTCTCACAGTAAATGATTACATATGTTTCAGGAACAGAACCAGGATTCTGAGGCTGGCTTTGTACTTCCATTATCAAGGTTTATGTTATTGTGTTTACTGAAAATATAAAAGAGTTGTCATTTAACTTTATCATGTTTATCATATTTATCAATATCATGTTCCTGCATCTTCGTCATGACGTTACCAAAAAGCCTTCACACTCAAACTAATAACCAAGACAGTGACAAATGCACAATGTCAGACAAAGTCATGTTGGTTGGTTGGTTTGTTGTTTAACACCATACTCGGCAATATTCTAGCTGTATGACTGCGGTCTGTAAATAATCGAGTCTGGACCAGACAATCCAGTGATTAATATCATGGGCATCGATCCACGCAATTGGGATCGATGACTTTACGAAGTCAAGAAAAGATATATGTATTATGATATGAAAGAATGAGACAAACTGATTAAAATATACAAAAACAAATTATTGGTTGAAAATCATCGTTATAGGATGCAAATATAAATATAGAATACTAAACGAGCTCCCGTGTAATACCAATTTTATGAAATGAGTGAATAGTTGTGGTATCTGACGAGCGAATTGGTTTTACATGGGAGCGAGTTTAGTATTTTATTTATTACTTGCCATTTATAACGTTTTTAGAATTATACTGTCAAGTGTAAATAGGCTGACAGCTACACGATCCACGGCATAATCCAATTGAGATTAACACAGTAATACAGTCGTGCCTCGTTTATACGGACACTTGCATCATTTCACAATTCGTCCGTATAAACGAATTTCTGTATAACTGAAACTAGCTTCTTATTGGAAGAGTTACTTCCCTTCAATTATGCAACTCATGACAGATGACAGAGCAAACAGAAACATCCACTCAATCTTTATTCAAGACATAAACGTTTCAAAAAATCTGTCATGGAAGTTTGAACTTTACCACATTTTGAGGTTTGAATTTTAAACAATAATTCCAAATTGCCCAGATCGCCTACACACAGGCCATACTCACAGTTTGAAGTCACAACTTTGACCTCTGACCTCCACAGACGCCATATTTATCAAATGGGATTACATGTACAATAAACAGGCTCGTCTCAAACGTAACTCAGTGTCACTTGGTTAATTGACTTCTCACGAATCAAAGGATTACCACCAGCGGAAGTGTGTTTTCCAGGTAAGTGAGACAATTTTGTTTGCATTTCAGTGTTTTGTGTATGAAAATGACCATCCGGTTCCGGAAACTGATTTTCTGTATATTCGGGTTAATTTATCTAGTAATTATTTCGTTTTCAATGAAAATCGTCCGGGAACCGAGGTTTCGGGAAATCTGAAGTCCGTATAAGCAGGGCATGACTTGTGGAATGGGGCCGTGCAACTCAAAGTTTACAATATGGTCACAATAATTTGTGGAATTTTGTTGCAAGATCCTTCAGCGAAACAATGCCATGTGACGTCAGCCTAGCAACAAGGTTGCTAGGGTCATCGAGCGTCATCGAGCTCCTCTCAGTGTTCTATCATCTCCGCACGCAATGTCGTTGAATAAGCCAAGGGATGTTGAGAGCTTTCAATATTTGTTCGTGAAACGTGTTCCGAGAGTGCATAAGCATGCGTTTTGGTATTACACAATGTGTAATACAGCTGTATGTTTATTAAACGTGTGATCTCTTCACCGGCAAGTAATAAAACACATTATGACACTGCTTTTAACTGCACTTGTTGCCAAAAATCACTTCCGGGTTCCGGGAGCTCAAAATTGTTTCAGTGTCCCATCATGTACTTTTACCGTCAAGGCAATGACTGGCACCCGCGACACTGGTATTCTCTTTCATATACTTACATCTACTTCGATGGTCAAAGCTAACACAAAGTGGGTCAGGCCCAGCTTGTGACCACACTCCGCCGCTGTCGACTTTGCATAACTTCGCATGGAACTCTGGGTAGGAGAGTGCGCTGTGACGAGCTTGCTAAACTGGTTCCTGGCCCATAACTTTTATTCATCATCCCTTTGCGCGTCGTCAATATTGTGATATTATGGATGAGAGACGCGGCCCAGTTTACGAACTTACTACCTTCGCCCTCGTTTGCCTTTACCAGTGATCATGCCCTGACAAAAGACCTAAAACTCTTGACTTCGCGTGCTACTTTTGTGAGAAGCATACTAATAGACTGGGCTCTTGTCTATATGAAAATGAGAAGGCTAAAAGCGCTGAGCTTGTAGTGCGAACCAACAGTGGAACCAGTTTACGTAGCTAATTAAATGGGTAACACATAAAACGGAACCCGTCGCAAACGGTTTTAGCACAATTGAATAAAACAGCCACACGGTTAGCAAATAGTGCAACTGAAATTAGGTTTGGGATGATGAATAAAAGTTATGGGCATGGCAAGCAGATATTACACAACTCGTATTTATTTGTTAGGCTTTGTTATTTCAGGTTTGTTCTGTTCTAAAAGTGGAGATTGAGGCCATCATTATCTGTGGGCATGTGTTAACAGTAACAATTAGATCCTGTTTGGAGCCGGATATATACAACTCAAAAGAAGTTAAGGAACACTCGAGTTAATATGCAATGGCCAGACAGATTAACTACAGTCACATGAAAGTCGAATGTTCTTGAACATATTTTGAGTAGTAACTATGTTATGAAATAGACTGAAATGTTACCACTTGATATTCATTTTTTTCTAGTTCTATTCATTTACAGTTTAAGCAGAAATAGTCTCCAAACATACCTTTACTTTTAATATATTCAATTGGTATCTTTTCATGCATTAGTTGAATCGAACTTTCCCTTTAACTAAATGTGCTTGTTTGTTTAAACGCTGCTCTCGGCAATATTCCAGCTATTGGTGGCAGCCCCTAAATAATCCAGTCTGGACCAGTCAACCCTGCGAAGACCACCTGACCCATTCACACAGTACCATATACTGCTGGATATACCTAACCTCAAATCCCAATTGGGGCAAAACCATAAGCAGTCTCACCATCTTGATACTCCACTAGTACATGCCCAAAGTACAGTCTCAGAATATTGACATGATTGTAGACGCATGATATGTATTATTTTGACATAATGACAAAAAGTACATTGATACTATTTACATTTATGGAACACGAAACTTCACAATTATTGCATGGCCACTGACATCATATCTCTATCTTCGAACTTCATTCAAAGATAACAATGACTTCTTTCAAATAAGACCGCCTCCATGGTCTAGTGGTAGGGCGTCCACCCGGAGAGCGGAAGGAACGGGGTTCGATCCCCGGCTGCGTCACACCAAAAGACCTTCAAAAGATGGTACTTGTTGTTACCCTGTCTGGCGCTCGGCATTAAGGGGCTAAAACGGTCGGCTCGGAGTCAGTATAGTGTGTCTAAGTGGGGTATTCATGTTAAACTGCGGCAAGGTATCTCAGTGTGCTAGCACTATAAATCGGCATCAGTCCGGACTAGTACAAGCAGCCACACACACATACACGTGCATGCACGTCGCTATATAAGTGTAATAATCTTGGACGCGACATTAAACCCCATTTCACCTCACCTCACCATTCTGTGACTATTTATGACACGAGGGCTATTAATTTCTAACAAAACCGCAAATAGTCAGATATGCAATACACTAGTGCCTTGCTTAAATAGCATTCTTTGTCAATAAATCACTATAATTTTACATTTCTGTGTACGCCAATTCATTTTATTGCCATTTCTAACGAGGAAGTCGTTATTTTACCTATTCATGTATAGAAATGTATGAATGATCCGAGACGCGACTATGGTGTCACTAAAAAGTGCTTACAGAATTCTGATCTGATCTGACTGCCTCAATGGTCTAGTGGTAGAGCGTCTGATCGGGGAACGTATGGTCAAGGGTTCGATCCCCCTCCGCATCATACCAAAAGACGTTAAGAGATGGTACTTGTTGTTACCCTGCCTAGCTAGCGCTCGGCATTAAGGGGCTAAAACATGGACTGATCGGCTCGGGGTCAGTATACTGCGTCTAAGTGGGGTATTCAAGTTTAACTGATGCGCGTGCGTGCATGATAGTCGCTATACAAGTGCAATAGTCTTGAACGCGACCCCCAAACCTATACTATTTCACCTCACCTCTGATCTTGACATTAACATACCCGTAGCGTTACCATGGTTACAATGAACTTGTAACATTTTCTACTTCTTTTTCTCTGCTTGATGGATTCGGTTGAAATTGGAGTTTCAATATGGCCGCCGAGTAGCCATCTTCATTTATTTATTTTTAAAATCTCCACAAAAATAAAGGGCCAGTGGCCTGAACCTTGGAGAAAGACATGGTCACCATATGTTGTTCCATATTTATGGACAGCAGCCATATTAGAAAATACGAAAAAAAATCATACACCCTCTTCTCGAAAACCACTGGACCAATGAAAGTTGAAGCTCTAATGGTGACGCCCCAAATTTTTCAAGAGATTAAATCGTATTTTCAACGACAGTCACACTGAAAAATCTATTTATGGCTAAAAAGCAGTCATTTGTGTTTGTAATGAAATTTGTAACGTATGTGCTTCGTAGTGGGGCTCAACAAAGGAGGTCTGGAGGGGGTTGCTGTAGCGGGTATGGTTCTGTTTATGATGACATATTTCATTCAAAGCACTTGTGTTTTGGTGTTAGTTTTTAGTCCTAAGCAGTTATGCAGTAAATGAATGCACAGCAATGCTTACAGTAATTGTCGTTTAGTGACTTTTTGTTGATCTGTTTCAAATGTTGACTACATAGTGTCACGGTACTATTCTCAGTGTTTACTACGTCTTAGTGAGTGAGTATGGTTTTACGCCGCTTTTAGCAATATTCCAGCAATATCACGGCGGGGGACACCAGAAATGGGCTTCACACATTGTACCCATGTCGGGAATCGAACCCGGGTCTTCGGCGTGGCGTGCGAACACTTTAACCACTAGGCTACCCGACCGCCCCTACTACGTCTTAGTTTCGCAACAATGAAAATCAGTTCAAATATTCAAAATAAGAAACGAACCTTTTTTCATGCATCTTAATTGCTAATAATATATACGCCTGGAAATTAATTAGGCTCTAATGTTTTAGGGTTTGGGAACATAATACCAGGCATCTGGAAAGTTGTATGATCGGGTATAAATGACAATTTCTGTCAGAAAACATCTATTGTAATGGCATAAACATAACCTAAATCCTTAAATTCAGTAGGGACTGTATCAGTCTCTACCTTTCTTCACATTCCTCTACTGAGTCTGCTGATGCAGGTTTGTATGCACTGTGCGTTCCTCCATTGTGGAGTATACAAACTCATGGGTATTGGCGATACCCACCACTGTCCCCAGAACCCTCACCTCAGGACGCCTCTGTGGTCCAGTGGACAGAGCAGGAGGAAAGCCCAAAGTGATGCAGGTATAAGACAGTCACCACATGGTGCTGACTAAACTAGAGATATAATTGGGGTGAACCGGGATTCTGTAGCGTTTCTGGCCTACCCACAGGAGGCAACTCTGCAGAGCAAATTGTAGCGTCTATGTATGAAAAGTAATGCCACGATGAAATACAAGTCAATATACCGTATTCGACGTAATAAGCGCCCACGGCGATATTAGCTAATATATTGGCAAGTGAACAATCCCAATTAGCACCCATTCCGATTGATCAATGCACACAAGACTTATTTATTCGTGTATAATATGCATGCGTGTGTTATATACACCCTTAATTATGGGCAATTAAATTCAGGAAAAATATATCTGTCGTATAACAGTTCAGGCCGTCAGCATAAACCACGAAATGTATCTTTCAACTCTGTTTTTTTCCACCAAAATCATATTCTAATAAGAGCCCCCTATTTCTTTTTTTGAGAGCATAAATGTATAATGTATGTTTGCCTGAATGCTTCATTCACTCCAGAATTTATACGCCTGATCCTTATGAGAGCTATTGGAATCTTGGAATAATTCTAACCTGGAAAATCCACAGGTGTGTGTATGTGAGTGAGTGAGTGAGTTTGGTTTAAGGCTGCTTTTAACATTATTCCAGTTATATCACGGCGTGTCAGCTTAATGTGGGAGGAAAGCCCAAAGTGATGCAGGTCTCTGACGTTTACCACTTCGGTGAAACCCACGAGCACAGGCATGGTGCTGACAAACCTAGAAACATAATCGGGGCGAACTGGGATTCGAACCCACAATCATAGGTTTCTGGCTCGCCAAAGGGACGCAACTCTGCACAGCGAATCGCTGCGCCTTAGACGACTGGGCCCCCCGTGCCCCCCGTGTGTGTATGTAGTAGTAGGAATGTACTTTAGGAATGTAGCTATATATTACCCTGCTAAAATCAAGAGACAACACCGCTGAGGTAAGGTAAATTTATTTGGATGTACAACAGAACCATCACTTTAAGTGATGCACACTGACTTCCTAGACAGAGTTCTGAAAAACCCCTTTCTACCAAGATAGAGTTAACAGGTTCTGGTTGTCCCATTACAGACTGTGACTACTTCAGTGCCCTTTTGCTATTTCTAAAACAAATATCATGCCAAATGATGCAATGTACACATATAAATACTACTGGTACAAGACGTTCTTGAAAATTATTATGCAGTTGCATTTAGTGGGATGCACAAATCTTTCAACAACAATGTTCGTCAACATCCTCTAGCATCTGGCAAGATCATTAGTTTATTAGAGACATGTCCAGTTGCATTACAAAATTATTTTTCGTCACACACTAGGTGTTCTTTCAGGTGATTTATTTTCAAAAATGACTTCCCACAAATAGGTACTCAGTCTTGTACTATTTGCGCCTAGAAATGGGTGGCTGTTGATAATGTTTTCTGTACTTTTCACGCTCACTACACTGATGAGGCTTCACTCCAGTGTCACTGCGTGTCTCCACAGATGACTGGCTGTAGCACATGCCTTTCGCTACATCACTGATGAGGCTTCACTCCAGTGTCACTGCGTGTCCACAGAAGACTGGCTGTAGCACATGCCTTTCGCTTCTACACTGATGAGGCTTCACTCCAGTGTCACTGCCTGTCTCCACAGAAGACTGGCTGTAGCACATGCCTTTCGCTTCTACACTGATGAGGCTTCACTCCAGTGTCACTGCCTGTCTCCACAGATGACTGGCTGTAGCACATGCCTTTCGCTTCTACATTGATGAGGCTTCACTCCAGTGTCACTGCCTGTCTCCACAGATGACTGGCTGTAGCACATGCCTTTCGCTACATCAGTGATGAGGCTTCACTAAGCTGTCACCAATCATGTCCCTGCAATTGACTGGCCGTTGAAAATGTATTTTCACATTCGTTACACTGATGAGGCTTCACTCAACAATGCTGTGGTGACTTCATTGTGACTCCTCATGTGTCGCTGCATGTTTCTGGATGTTGTAAATGCTTTCCTACACACTTCACACTCAAAGGGCTTCACTCCAGTGTGACTCCTCATGTGAGACCGCAGGGTACCTGACTGTGCAAACTCTCTCCCACATTCAGCACACTTGAAAGGCTTGATTCCACTGTGATTCCTCATGTGTGTCTTTAGATTACCTCTCAGTGTAAATGATTTCCCACATTCCTCACACTGATATGGCTTGACTCCGCTGTGACAAATCATGTGCCGTGTCATATCACCCAATTGAGTAAATGTCTTCCCGCACTCATGACACTTATAAGGCTTGAGTCCACTGTGGATCCTCAAATGTGCCTGCAGATGACTCGATCTTGTAAATGATTTCTCACACTCATTGCACTGAAAGGATTGGACTCCACTGTGAGATCTCATATGTATTTTCAGGTTAGATGATGTTGTAAATGTTTTCTCGCACTCACTACACTGATGAGATATCAACCCAGTGTGACCAAGCATATGTGTCTGCAGGTAAATTGAGCGTGTAAATGTTTTCCCACACTCGCCACACTGAAAAGGCTTCAATCCACTGTGGCAAAGCATGTGCCTTTTCATGTCACCCAATTGAGTAAACGTTCTCCCACATTCCCGACACATATATGGCTTGATGCCACTGTGAATTCTCAGATGGGCCTGAAGGTGGCTTGAGCGTGTAAATGTTTTCTCACACTCTTTGCACTGATAAGGCTTGATTCCACTGTGACTTCTCATGTGTGACTGCAGGTTACATGATTGTGTAAATTCTTTCCCACATTCAACACACCGATATGGCTTGATTCCACTGTGAATCCTCAAGTGAGCGTGCAGTCCACCTGATTGGGTAAATGTTTTCCCACACTCACCACACTGATAGGGCTTCACTCCACTGTGACAAAGCATGTGTCTTTTCAAGTCACCTGACTGAATAAATGTTTTCCCGCACTCATCACACTTATGTGACTGCCTTGCATGACCCCGGCAATCTTTGTCAGTAACAGACTCTTCCATGAGATCATCACTGTCCAGCAATGGTGTGTCGTAGTCAGTGTTTATTCCTATGTCAGTAACAGAGTGTTTCTTGAGATCACCTGTTTCCAGCAATGCGGTCTCATAGTCAGTGTTTATTCCTGTCTCAGTAACAGAGTGATTCTTGAGATCACCTGTTTCCAGCAATGCGGTCTCATAGTCAGTGTTTATTCCTGTCTCAGTAACAGAGTGTTTCGTGAGATTACCGGTTTCCAGCAATGGTGTGTCGTAGTCAGTGTTTATTCCGGTGTCAGACACAAAGTGGTTCTTGAGATCACCTGTTTCCAGCATGTCAGAGTCAGGTTCTTTCTTAATATCACCTGTGTCCAGCAATGGTCTCTCCCAGTCCCTGGTTACATTTGTTTCAGTAACAGGCCCAGGATTCTGTGTATGTCCCTGTACTTCCATTATCAATGTGGATGTTGTGGTGTTCTCTGAAAACATAAAAGAGTTCCTTTATCATGTTTCTGCGTTATCAAGAGCTGTTTCCTACGGAACCCTTTTAGCGCCATTTGTTTTTTTTAATTATTTCGATAGTATCTTGAAATTTCAACTTAGTATCTTGAAATTTCAAGATGGTATTGAAAAAAACAAAAAAACAAATGGCCCTAAAAGGCTTCAGTAGTTTCCACAAGAACACCACCAAAAGTTGAGCTGGGATGATACATCAGTGCATCAAGATGTTTTACCTCCCAACACAAGTATCAATCAAAGTCACACACAAAGTAAATAACATTATGAGGTTTATGTTTAAAGTTCGTATTTATAGGCTTGTTGTGTGAGCGCACGAGAAGAGCGTGCCAAGAACGATAACTCTAGTATTTTGTTATGTGGCTGAGTGAGAGGCTAGCTCGTGTCTGTTGTTTGTCGAAATGCGAAGCGTATAAAACGATATGTAAACTTTATTTGTGTAAACAATTTTGTGAACATTGTTGTTATTATGATATCTAACGTTTAGAATTGTATTTTTGGTAAAATGTTATGTTTTTGATCGATTATTTATCGAAAAGCAAATTTGTGTTGTTAGAATGATTTTTGCATTGACTGCTATATACATTGTTGTTTTATTTAATTTTGCGGTCAATCCTATCCTTCTGAATATATCTCGACCATATCATGGAATAAATTGACGGTTGGATTGGAATTATCATTCGTTCTTATTTACAAACATTGATTCTTACTTAAATGTTCCTTTAATAACTGTTGCACCAAACACACGCTAATTACGATTGAAATATATTTTCATCCATTGTGCCTCAATTGACACTAACATATACACGACTGCATATCTTTATCAACGTACTTAGCACAGAGTTACCTCCATTCTAGTGCTTCAGCTTGGCAAAAATTTGTTTGGCTAAGTGGCTAGACAGTATCCAATCCCGACACGGTTTAGTTTGTCAGCATGCAGTATTGAGGACAACAGCAAGATTGTCCTGCATAAAAGCATTGCCAACTGTAAACGGTCAGTTTGTTGTTTAAAGCCACACTCAGCAAGTAAAGTGTCAGTGTGGCAGATATTTCGCCATCTTACCTATGAAAAAGATGGTGTATGCACCACAGAAAAATGAGTGAGTGAGTTGGGTTTAACGCCGCTTTTAACAGTATTCCAGTTATATCACAGCGTGTCAGCTTAATGTGGGAGGAAAGCCCGAAGTGATGCAGGTCTCAGACGTTTACCACTTCAGTGAAACCCACGAACACCGGTATCGGGGCGAACCGGGATTTGAACCCACAATCATAGATTTCTGGTGTGCCCAAGGGACGCAACTCTGCACAGTGAATCGCTGCGCCTTAGACGACTGGGCCACCCGTGCCCCCTCACCACAGAAAAGACAAAGATAGTTTGTAGGTCATATTGAGACATAATGGAAACATATACTGATTGAGAGTAAAATACTAAATACTTTGAGTTAGACGAGGTTCGACACAACCAAAAAGGATGAATTAAGAAGGAATACACTGGGACCATGCTGTTACTTCGAGACAACTGTAAGTTCGAAACAACACATTGTGAACAATAATTCTCACAGTTCAATGAAACAACACAAGAAGCCATGTCACCTGTTAAATCCACACAATAACAATAATAATTGGTTCTTTTGACATGTACGAGAGCTGGGGCTTTCTTATATCCCAGAATCAACACAGGTTCATTTCCTCCGTGGTCTAGTGGTAGAGCGTCCGTCCGGAGAGCGTAAGGTCCGGGGTTCAATCCCCGACCGCATCATACCAAAAGACGTTAAAAGATGGTACTTTTTGTTACCCTGTCTGGCGCTCGGCATTAAGGGGCTAAAACAAGGACTGGTCGGCTCGGAGTCAGTATACTGTGTCTGTGTGGGGTATTCATGTTAACCTGCGGCATGGTATCTCAGTGAGCTAGCACTATAAATCAGCAACAGTCCGGACTAGTACAAGCAGCCACACAAACACACACCCACATACATGCACGTCGCTATATAAAAGCGCAATAATCTTGAACGCGACGTTAAACCCTATTTCACCTCACCTCACCTATGTGAGATGATTCAATTTTCTGTTTGGTAATGATTTGAACCCATGATCATAGCTCCAGCAGGCCTCAGGGGCTTAACTCTACAAAGTGCTTTATGGCGCCTTAGACAACAGTGCCACCCGTTCCCTCTCGTGGAAAGAAATAGAAACAACTTTTATGGATTGTGTTGTTTGTCATGCAATCCTTGAAGATGTCCGGAGGTTGTTCAACAGTGGGGAGCACGGGTGGCCCAGTCGTCTAAACCACTGCAATTCGCTGTGCAGAGTTGCGTCCCTTGGGCACGCTAGAAACCTATGATTGTGGGTTTGAATCCCGGTTCGCCCCGATTATGTTTCTAGGTTTGTCAGCACCATACCTGTGCTCGTGGGTTTCACCGAAGTGGTAAACGTCTGCGACCTGCATCACTTCTGGCTTTCCTCCCACATTAAGCTGACACACTGTGATATAACTGGAATACTGTTAAAAGCGGCATTAAACCCAACTCACTTACTCACTATGCAAGATGATTCAATTTTCTGGTATTTCCTGACAGCAGAGATACGAAGTATTGTTGCCTGCTCAAATTCAGCCAATTGAATTTGCACAATATCTAACATTGGAATTTCTGCTACTGATTGATGATAACCATTAACATCAGCCGACCAGCATGATAAGGAAACACCATTTACAGCTACTGCTGTTCAAACATGTCTGTTGTAGTTGAAATAGGTTAAATAGGTCAACAGTCTTTGAGGTGAGTGAGTGAGATTATGCTGCAGGCAGCCATTTTCCAGCAACATCAAAGCAGAGTGAGTGAGTGAGTGAGTGAGTGAGTGAGTGAGTGAGTGAGTGAGTGAGTGAGTGAGATTATGCTGCAGGCAGCCATTTTCCAGCAACATCAAAGCCAACCTGTAATGTGTGAGTCTGGACCAGAGAAAGGAGTCAAATAAAGCAGGAACAGTGAGTGAGTGAGTGAGTAGCTTTTTGCCTCTTTTAGCAATATTCCAGCAATATCACGGCGGGGGACACCAGAAATAGGTTTCACACATTGTACCCATGTCGGGAATCAAACCTGGGTCTTCAGCGTGATGATTGAACGCTTTAACCACTCGGCTACCTGACACTCCTAAAGCATGAACAACAATCTATTATATTAGGGCATGTTTACTCCTCATCAGCAAAATCACGCGTTGTGACCACACAATTAATCATTATACATATATCTGAGGTGATATAAATTCACCCGCCTTAAACTGAAGTTGTGTTAGTAAAATACATATACTGAGGGAAACAAACAAGGGAACACATGAAAGTACACATTCCTTTATTCTTTTCCAGGTTTCTTTGCATGCTTTGAGTTGCTCTGTGGGTGAAAATCTGGAAATAAATAAAGGAACAGTGTGATAAAGTGGTGTTCCCTTATTTGTTTCCCTCAGTATATACACGTCAAACCTAAAGCCTTGTATATTGGCTGTTCAGATGGCACTCAGACCAAGAGATCACCATGACTATGTTTGGTTCTAAATTCAAGGTAGGGTTGGTTGGTTGGTTGGTTTGTTGTTTAATGCCGCACTCGGCAGTATTCCAGCTTTATGACAGCGGTCTGTATATAACAAAGTCTTGCCCAGACAATCCAGTGATTGACATCATGAGCATCGATCCATGCAATTGGGATACGATGACATTCATCAACCAAGTCAGCGAGCCTAACCACCCAATCCCGTTAGTCGCCTCTTACGTCAAGCATAGTCGCCTTTAATGGCAGGTATGGGTTGCTGAAGACCTATTCTACCCCGGATCTTTACGGGTTCAAGTAGTCAAACATACGGGGAAGATGAAACCAAATGGATTGGAATGATCTGGTACATGGACTTGGTTCATTGTGTGTCATGATGGAGTGAGATATGTTGCTCAAAACATACATCACTGGTTTGTCTGGCCTAGACTTGATTATTTACAGGTCACCTGTCATATTGCACAGTGACGCATTAAACCACAACACATTAACCATGTTAACAAAATAAATTGTTTAATATCCTTTCCAAAAAAATGTTTTCCTGGCATAACCATTTATGTAAATACACACTGTATACCAAACAGATAAAACCATCAAATATTTTCCTGTGGGGACTTTCATTGATTCAGGGATCGTACATACATAAATGGGCCATGTAAGTAGCCAGAAGCATTCCGACAATCTGTGGCTTGTTACTTGTTTTACGTTTTTCATTGTAACCAAGAGAAATGGTCCGAAATGCCCCCAAAAATGTTGTTGTGCGTGATTTTGCATCAATCATGCCGTCACAAAGGATGGATACTTTGACAATTGTTGAGTTTACCAAATCATTGTAATGTATCTATTTTCTAATTCCCTAATTCTTGCCACAATACACTACCCATGCATATTCTGAAAACATAGAGCCACTGTATTTCTCAAAATAGGAGAAAATGATACAGTGTAATATCTGAATTTTGCTTTTTCATTTCAAACAAGTGCAGTTTTCCAAGCACAGCCTTCATTTTCACACCTAATTTATGTTGCTTAAGTATATCTAGACAGTTTGTATTGGTGACAAAGACCGTTTATCATTTCATTCTGAAATGTAAGAGCAATTCAAGGATGTATGTATCGCAGCTGAGTTTGAAAAACGCACGTGGATGTAATGGGTGTCTCATAACTGGCATACATTAACGTGACTTTGTAAACACTGTCCAATAAGGCGGAAAGTTACTTCGGCGTTTGTGTTTGCGTATTTTCCAAAACATTCTAAACGATTGTAGGGTTGTCGGTGACATTTCAAAATGATGATAGGTAATTTGATAAAAGAATATATAAACCGAGATCACTGATGTGCTATTTTTGAAATTCAATGCTCCGAGTAAATATCTAATATTTTTATTTCAAAACATACACCATATAACGCAGTGAATGGTGATTTAGTAATGTGTCAAAAATGAAACCTTGAGTGAAAAAGATTTAATTTATTGTCAATGTGAATATGTAAATAACTGTTTAATGGGGTAATGCGAATATGTAAATAACTGTTTAATGAAACCTTGAGTGAAAAAGAAACATTAATTTATTGTCAATGCGAATATGTAAATAACTGTTTAATGGGGTAATGCGAATATGTAAATAACTGTTTAATGAAACCTTGAGTGAAAAAGAAACATTAATTTATTGTCCAACTTTGCCGATCCTCACGATCGTGGTAAGCAGGGGAGAGAATACAGAATTGTTTCACTTAGGGATTCCTCATGAAAAGCAATTCTGGTTAAAAATCGTGTAAACATCAAAAGATGAAGTTAAAACGTCACTTTTTTAATTTTGTTGAAATATGAACGGGACATATGATCAGCAAAGAAACCAATCAAATCATCAGAAATCCCTTATATATTTACATTTAGAGTGTTTATTCCAACTCTGGGAGGGATACGGGCGTAAAGTCTTACCTGGAATAATGCTGAGTACTGCGTTAAACAACAAACCAACATACTAACAGCATACACATATAGAGAATCTCACCCTAGTGTCTTTTGATATCAAATATATCAACACGAGTTGATAAAAGTGGAAGAATTCCGAGGCTTGCCAAGGATTTTTGCCACTTTTATCAACGAGTGTTGATATATTTGATATCAAAAGACAGGAGGGTGAGATTTTATTTATCATCCAACATCATTCTTCCAACTTTTTCAATTTGTAGACAATAATTAGTAGTGTCTTCAGTGTAAAAAGTACTGCTAACAGCTTCAGTAGAAGAGCCATTAGTGATGTCATTTGATTGTGACGTCATGGTAACCAGTGACGTCACAATGGTCTGCAAAGCATTGTGATGTAATTTCATTGCAGCGATATCTACAGTGTAGATATCGCTTGATCTCATCCAAGCGATATCTCCTGTGGGAGCCAGTTTTGGATGATAAAATATGTTCTCATCAACTGATCATTACAGGGTTAAATATGTGCTGTGAAATATATTGACTGAAGTTGTGTGAGAAAGAGAATTAAAAACTATAGCCTCAGAGTAGGTCTGTTCAAAACGTCCTCAGACTCAGCAAGGCAAAGTTTGGTTCCAAATTGAATTAAGTGTGGTTAAATATACAGATAACCTTGCTCTAACATTGACAACACACCATGGCAAAACACATAGGCCTAGATCTACATCGTTTCTCGAGATTTCTAATAGCAGATAATACCTAAACATATTATTTTAGTCTTATTACTCTGGGGACTGACATACAACTTGAAATTATATATGTATAACTACAAAACCGTATAAACATTATTGGAAGTTTCGACATATCAAAATTCCGTTTTTTCTTCATGGCGATTTGACGCGTTGCTGATTTAGATGTAACCGTGGGGCTTTGTGATAACTGGTCGCCAGCCAGGAGAGAAAACTAGAATATTGGGTCAGTGCACTGAAACGGATAAATGGATACGATCACCAACAAACGAGGCACAACACCATAAGCAGAATTACTCAAAGGATCTACCTTCGAAGTACTTCAGGATGGAATCTGTTGCAGTTACTCAGAGTCGAGCATCGCCTTTGTGCACGGCCTCCCGGCTTTGCGTGCTACATATGTACCTGTATTCTTGTGGACGCGGTACATCGATGTGAGGAGCGCATTGCTTATGGCTGAGAACATAGAAATCGGCATTTGTAGCAAACGGCTTGTGCGCACATTGTTAAAACGGACATGATTTTCACGGAGTAAGATGAATCATTTCAGGACATATATAAAGGCTTATATCTTTTTAATGTGACGTTTACGAGAGGCCGGCAACATAACAGCGAAACTGACGTTCGCAGCGGATAAACGGGTGCAGGGGAAAATGGCCCCGAATTGTAGTGAAAATGGCCCCGAATTGTAGTGAAAATGGCCCCAAATTTGGGAGTAAATGTTGACCCGAATATTGGAGAAATTAAACTACAGTAACACAGATCTGTAGTGACTTAGTTTATTTATTGTTTTGATATTTAGTTTACGTATTGATTGGATATTCTGGAATGTCATGGATGGCACTGCGTTCAGTCAGTAGTCGTGAAAGTGTCATCTGTCAATCTGTCCAGAGTCATTGGATACAGCCTGTTGGTTTCTCCGTGCCGACTTTCTACACTTGTGGCAACGAACAGCCAGCTTTAGCATCATAGCGTTGTTTCTGTTCATTTAGACTTTAATCTTGAACTGAGCGTTTAACATAGATAAGGAAAAGGTCCGAGTGTTTGACTGCATATGCTCGTTACCGAATACCCTCGCTACTATCCAGCCTAGTAAACAGACCGATGACATCGACTCGAGCATCTTGTCGTAAGAGGTGACTAACGGGATCGGGTGGTCAGGCTCACTGGCTTGGTTGATGCATGTCATCGATCCCAATTGTGTGGATCGATGCTCATGATGTCAATCACTGCATTGTCTGGTCCAGATTCAATTATTTACAGACCGCCGTCATATAGCTGGAATATTGCTGAGTGCGGCGTTAAACAACAAACCAACTAACCAACGACTCGAGCACCTGGTGTCATCACTAATTGTAAGTGATCTATTCATATATAATTTTCAGGATTTTTACGGCTTAAATTACGCCCAAAGAAATCTGTTTCGGCAATAATCAAGAGAGGGTATTCCCTGGCTTTGAAGTAAACAATTTACACTTTAATGGCCATGGCAGTTTCTTACCTCGAGCCACGCAAGACACTGTCTTAAACCAAAGAAACTATTTTATGGCAAATCAACAGGTCTACGGATGCACAATGGCAAAATAGGAAACGACTCTGGATTTTGAAGAATAACAAGCAAATAACACAAATAAAATGTTATTCATAATTGGAATTGTGAAAAGGATAGACTACATAAATTGGGCGACGTCCAAGACAAGGGATATGGAATGGACTGGGGCACGATCATATGCATACCAAGTTTCCCAACTTTAACAGTAAAGATAACCGCCGGTTATGTGTGTACTAGACAACTAACGGAAAAAGTAACTGCGCTTCCTATAAGGTGGCGTCTATGTTATGTAATTGAAATAACAGCATAATATTCGGTCATTCGTCACATTCATTGACAATACCCATACCTAGTTAAAGGAAGCAGAACCAAACGCTCAAAAAGAGGGTTGGAGTAAATAACCAATTAACAATGTCTATATATACTAGTATATATATAGTATACTAGTAGATATAGTGTGTGACCACCATTTGCGTTGATACAGGCAAGGCAGCGGCAGCGCACGGACGACACCAGATGATTGAAAACGGTCAGGGGATGTTGTTCCAAATGTCAACTAATTTGGTTCTTGTCGTGCCATGGGCGTCGTTCAATCTCATCCCAGTCATGGAGGAGAGTGAGTGAGTTGGGTTTAACGCCGCTTTTAACATTATTCCAGTTATATCGCGGCGTGTCAGCTTAATCTGGGAGGAAAGCCCGAAGTGATGCAGGTCTCAGACATTTACCATTTCGGTGAAACCCACGAGCACGGGTATGTGAAACATAGAAACATAATTGGGGCGAACCGGGATTCGAACCAACAATCATAGGTTTCTGGCGTGCCCCAGGGACGCAACTGCACAGCGAATCGCAGCGCCTTAGACGACTGTGCCACCCGTGCCACCCGTGCACCCCCTTCATGGAGGAGAGGCAAGGAGAAACAGTCAGTACAGCAATGTTATACGGCCTCAGAAAGTGTGGGCGGGCATTATCCTGCCGCAACTTTACGTTACATCCCTGTATTTGCACAAAGAGTATGCCCGTGAAAATCCGGGTTAGAACTGGTCTTCAGCAATACATGGTTGTCGTAAGAGGCGACTAACGGGATCAGATGCTCAGGCTCGCTGACTTGGTTGATGCATGTCATCGTATCCCCATTGCGTAGATCGATGCTCATGATATCAAACACTGGATTGTCTGGGCCAGACTCAGTTACTTGTAGACCGCCGTCACATGGTTGGAATATTGCTGAGTGTAGAGTAGAACACGATCTCAAATGATGTCGTCCCGAGAGTGTGCGTCATTGAAATTCCCATTAACAATGATGAGTTGTGCTCCCACCTGTACCATTACACCTCCATATCAAACTGATGAAGCTGAGTAACGCAAGCGTCGCTAACACGTCCTCCTTGGCGTATGTAAACCCTTGCACGATCTTGAAACCTGGACTCATCTGTGAACAGTATACTGTCCCAGTCTTGTCTTCTGTGGGGACACGGGTGGCCCAGTCGACTAAGGCGCCGCGATTCACTGTGCAGAGTTGCGTCCCTTGGGCACGCTAGAAACCTATGATTGTTGGTTCGAATCCCGCTTCGCCCCGATTATGTTTCTAGGTTTGTCAGCACCATACCGGTGTTCGTGGGTTTCACCGAAGTGGTAAACGTCTGAGGCCTGCATCACTTCGGGCATTCCTCCCATATTAAGCTGACACGCCGTGATATAACTGGAATACTGTTAAAAGCGGTGTTAAACCCAACTCACTCACTCACTTGTCTTCTGAATCTCAGATGCTGTCTACACCAAGCTGACGGTGACGTGGCGGCAAAACAGGGCGTTTCGCTGGATGTGCGTGTGTGTATCTAAAATGTTAAGGGTCTTTCGTAGTAATCAGATTTACATTCATGGTCAGCTTCCTGTATTAGAGAAATACTATTAGTCACACAGCAACAACAAAATACTGAACACATGCATTTTCAAATATCACGGCGAGATGCGAAACTGCAACCTTTTGATTTGTAATCCTTTGCGATACCACCTGTGTAATGGAAACCGTTGTTCTCACAAGTGTCACCATCAACCAAACTTGGATGGTTGTTGTGATTCCTCAAAAAGGCTGTTGTCCGTCTTGCCGTGTAAGGCCGGGCATTGTCTTGTTGGAAAATGACGTTCTCTTGGGAAGGACTTATGGCCGAAGAATCTTATCCGTGTAACGTTGTGCTGTTAAATTTCCCAGAACTTGCACCAATCTGTTGTACCAGTGAATGAGATGGCTGCCAACATCATCACACTACCACCACCAAATCTGTTCACTTCCTGTATGCAATGTCTTGCATAGCATTCCCCGCGGTCCTCTAAACATGGCGTCTACAACCCACAGGGCGAAGCATAAAACGTGACTTGTCTTCAAACTTGTCTTCATCGTATTTGTAGCCCTACTCTGTGACCTTGCCACTACTGACGTCTCAGCCGACGATGCAGATCCGTCAAAATGACACCTCGAACTGGCCGTCGAGCAAGAATACCTTTAATCGCGTAAACGGTTCCACACTGTATGGGCTGAAATCCCACGCAATCTTGGAATTGCCGTAGTTGTAGAGGTGGCGGTGGTGGTTCTTTCCCGTAAGAGATGTAGCCGTATGGAACTGTCCTGTGCTCCAGTAGTGATACGTGGTTGACCAGATCTGGGAGGGTCATGTGTTGTCCAGTGTGTCTGATACTGGCGCTTGGTGCTACGTGGAGAAATCTGGCTACAGCTAAGGATGATTCTCCTGTTTGCAGTCGGCCGATGGCATTGTTGCGCTGTGGCATGATCTCGCTGTTCACTTGCTGTAAGATTGTGATGGCATGCAAACAAACAAGATACAACGTTTTTATAGCCCAACAAATTATGTTGCACGTTATGTTGGTGTGTTTCGGCGTGAGGCTCTCACGTGGTTGTGTTTTTGCAATTTCCCCATCTTTTCAATTGTCTGCAGAACTTCATAAATCAATAAATACACACAAATCAATCCTAATTAATGTAGAAATGACCAATTCATTTTGGTATTAATTTTGTTTGGATGTCGGCGGTCTGGCAATACTCTGTCAGATATTTACCATTTTACTACTTTTGCGTTTCTTTTTTTTTTGGCAGAGTATGTATAAAGATATCTAAATATGATTAAGTTCGAACTTTACCCATGTTCAGGGTGATAAAACATTGTACGTTCTTACAGGAACCCATGAGCCAGGCCACGAAGCATCTTCCCGAGACAAGCGAGTTAACTGACTATAAAAGTCCAGTTTCCACCCTTGCCGAACTAGGCTGGTATTATGGTGTTACATTTTGGCTGGACTAACGAGTCTATGCATAGTCCAATCAAAATCTCGCAACGAAATCGAAATCCGGTTCGTAAACTGTCGTGCAGATTACGGTTGATTGCAGGATTTGCAAAGCATGTGCACCGCCAACTCGTTGTCAACAGATATTTTCCAAACCTTTTCATGTTTTAGTCATGGTGCTCGCGTGATTTGATGCTTTTCGCGATGTAAGACCCGTTTTATCACAATATGGATCTTGATTAACGATCAGATCGTCTCGAGTGGGCGCCGCCATTTTGTTCGAAACAAGTGCAAGTGATGGAATCGGATTGGTCCATAGAAGAAGGGACATAACTCATAATAGCCACTGGTGGCGCTACTAAGAATGAGAATACATCTAACTTCCGCCGAATGATGTTGTACAGACGACGCTGTTTATCTGCTGTTTATCTGCTGTCTCTGCTGTTAGACAGCTGTCTCGAGTGTGAAGCCCATTTCTGGGCCGTGATATTGCTGGAATATTGCTGAAAGCGGCGTAAAACCATATTCACTCACTCACTCATGTCTCGACATTGTATCACTTTGATCTGCCATTTGATGTGATGTCTCTCATGCTTTCCCAGGAATGCGAGCTATCACAGGATCATCTTCCAGATCTGTTACAATTGTTCCTATCACAGATCCTGCAGTGGCATGTATACCACTGTTATGAGGACAGCATTTTGCCTTTGTCTCTGGCGTTGTACAACACCCCACCACTCCTATCCTAAATCTTTCGGAACCGCGAAATCCTGCAGATTCAAAGAGGCCCATTGTCCCCGAATCTCCATTGCCAAATGTACCGTGTGCGACATCAATCTCTCGTGGCCACAATTAACATCTTTTGTGGCATATATCAAGATGATCTGTGGTGCATTTGATGCACCATTGTTTGAATCATTTCTCCTTCCACATAGAGTATCAGTTGTATCATTCCCTAATGTATACTTAAGTCCCAGTTTGGAAATGACATGCATTCCAAGCATTGCTTGATAGGCTGACTTGTGCATCTGTGTGCATCAATATAGTTTGAGCCAACCTTAAAGTCAGTAGTCAAACGCAACTGACATTTTCTCACCATCAACAGCCCTTGGTGAGAAATTTGGTCTCGTTTCCCCCGCACTTGAGTTGCTAAATGTTCTTTAATCACAATTAAGTGAAGTCCATTATCCAACAACATTAGCATCTCACCACACAAATATTCCCTTCAATTTCAACTTTTGAACAACCAGCTGCATTTACAATTCTGCCTTTCGACGTGTTCTCGGAAGCTGAGAATATCCGTCCATCACACCCAGCCTCTAATAGTTTCCCTGGTATCTTATACTCTAGAGTGAGAACTTGGAATTTCCAGATTTGCAAGCATCAACGTCATGTTTGTGCACTTAACAAGTTCTGCATCTACCTGGAAGGGAACAAGTTTACACGACTAACGGGATCGGGTGGTCAGGCTCGCTGACTAGGTTGATGCATGTCACCGAATCCCAGTTGCGCGAATCGATGCTCATGTTAACTATCACTTGATTGTCTGAGCCAGACTCGATTATTTACAGACAACCGTCATATAGCTGGAATATTGCTAAGCGCCGCGTTAAACAACAAACAAATAAATCTCATTGCAATTCCATCCGTTTGACGGTACTTGTCTCCCCCCAGTCGAGAAATTACACTTTTTGATATGTCAAGTATTCAGGCTACTTGGGATATGGACGCAATTTGATTGGCTTTGTGGGCTCATTTTCTAAATTTTCTGATTAATCGATCCTGGACTTAATTGTTCGACAGGGCACACTTGTGTGGGGACGATCATAAACAATTTGTGTCTGCAGAAACAAGTTCCAAAGTCTGCAAATCACAGACTGAGACACATTCGACATATTGTTTGAGTTCTACCAGTTTGAATCACGCCAACAGCCCTAAGGTGTTCATCTCATTGTATAGACGATGCACGCACAATCTAATCACAAATACTGCATTAACGCAAGAGAAGAGATCTTACCCGTTACTGTGGATAATGAAAATGAATGAATTGCTCTGAGCAATTTGACCTTTCGCTGAATTGTAAAAAAATCACAAATGACCCCCTACCTAAAATATATTGATGAATTGCATATGCAATACTGTTGGTGTGTTGTGGCATTAGGTTTTGGTTTTGGTTTTGAAACCATTCTATCCCTGGCAGTCATTTTTCAAGCCGATCTTTTTCTGTCAAACGATCATAACAAATACTAATCAAAGTTAGCTAAGGATCACCACTTTAAATGGTAATACCTCAAATTGTATACATCTGTTTGAAATAGCCAAAGACAATATGTGAATTGAAGAAAGGTCCATTGTCATTGTGTAGCAGGGCGTTGAGTCATCCCACAGATGACATCCTTACCTTGTCAGCTTGCTCATTGGGTTACACCTGGTCATGTGGACAAGGCGTCTGACTTCGGATCAGAAGGTCCGTGGTTCGAATCCTATCACGGGCCGCTAAATTTGTCACAAAATGTCTACAAAAAACATGTGATCAATAATGAATCAGATCACCCGCCAAAATGAGGGTATCTTATCAAAACTGAAACGTAAACAAAAACCACGAAAACAAAACAAAAAATCCTTCAGTTGCGTGTATGTGATCCACATTATGCAAACACAGCCTGGCACCATCATCTCATGCTCCTAAAAAGTGAGTGAGTGAGTTGGGTTTAACATCGCTTTTAACATTATTCCAGTTATATCACGGCGTGTCAGCTAATGGGGGAGGAAAGCCCGAAGTGATGCAGGTGTCCTGCAGGTGTCCGTCGTTTACCACTTAGGTGAAACCCATGAGCACGGGTATGGTGCTGACAAACCTAGAAACATAATCAGAGCGAACCGGGATTCGAATCCACAATCATAGGTTTCTGGCGTGCCCATGGGACGCAACTCTGCACAGCGAATCGCGGCGCCTTAGACGACTGAGCCACACGTGCCCCTACCCAGTATTTGAGACGTTGACTGCAAAATGCAAATTACGAATTGGATCCCCGACTTCTTCAACACCCTAGTGCTCCACCATCTCAACACACCAACTGTTAGACCCCATAAGATCTGATCGTTTACTCTCCAGCACATATGATACTATTTTCATTTACCAACACCATATAGATCAGAAGACATGTCTTAATGATTCCCACTATCCTCTACTTTTTTGACACAGCATATTTAACCTAGCTTGATGTACTTTCAAAACCTTTCACCTTGAGACAATCAAGGCTTTTTGAATAACAATAGTGAGTGAGTGAGTTTAACACCACTTTTAACAGTATTCGATTCATATCACGGCGTGTCAGCTTAATGTGAGAGGAAAGCCCGAAGTGATGCAGGTCTCAGACGGTTACCACTTCGGTGAAATCCACGAGCACGGGTATGGTGCTGACAAACCTAGAAACATAATTGGGGCGAACCGGGATTCGAACCCACAATCATAGGTTTCTGGCGTGCCCAAGGGACGCAACTGCACAGCGAATCGCAGCGCCTTAGACGACTGTGCCACCCGTGCCCCCCTCATGGAGGAGAGGCAAGGAGAAACAGTCAGTACAGCAATGTTATACGGCCTCAGAAAGTGTGGGCGGGCATTATCCTGCCGCAACTTTACGTTACATCCCTGTATTTGCACAAAGAGTATGCCCGTGAAAATCCGGGTTAGAACTGGTCTTCAGCAATGGTGCTGACAAACCTAGAAACATAATCGGGCGAACCGGGATTCGAACCTACAATCATAGGTTTCTAGCGTGCCCAAGGGACGCAACTCTGCACAGCGAATCGCGGCGCTTTAGACGACTGGGCCACCAAATGTGTCTTCATGATGGATTAGCATACTATCTTAGATTTGTAATTACCCATCTAGTTGAAGATGTAAAGTGTAAAAATTGTGAACAAGTTGTATATTATAACAAGGGTATTTTAATACATATAAATGGAATACAAACATTGTATGAAATTCTGTAACTCAGAATTCCTGATAGGATTTTGTTGCTGCAAGAGTGTAACAAAGGATTGGTAATAAAAGGATAACAGTACACTGGTGAAGTGAGTGAGTGAGTGAGGTTTTGCGCCGCTTTTAGCAATTTTACAGCAATATCACGGCAGGGGACACCAGAAATGGGCTTCACACATTTACCCATGTCGGGAATCGAACCCGGGTCTTCAGCGTGACCAGCGAATGCTTTAACCACAAGGCTACCCGACTGCCCCATACACTGGTAAAGCAAAGACCTGTGAGTAATGTTCACAAATAACTCTATTCTAATCTGATACGGGAGCAGTAAAAATACTCAAGTGATGGCAAATACTTATTTAATAACTTTTGGAACATGGAATATTCCTGATACTTTCTGAATGCAAGACTGACCAGATGGCTAATGGGAGCAGGTTAGTCAAGAGAAGCACAGTTGTATTCTTTGAACCATAAATTGACAAAACGCAAATTAGTGAAAGACACATTAAATTAAAACAAAGGGATAAAGAGACAAAGAGTTATGGCTCATTTCACAGCTGTGACTACTAAAACAAAGAGACAAAGAGATATGACTATTTTTGGCTTTGGTACTGGTAAAACAGAAAGACTACGAGTGAGTGAGTTGGGTCTAATTGCTGCGCCTTAGACGACTGGGCCGTCCGTGCCGAAAAAGACCAAGAGGACAAAGAGTTACGATGATAATATTTTGTTTGTTGTCAGGGAGTGGAGTTTCCCCGCTGACCTGAAATGTTCTCTCTATTCTTGGATTTGGATTACTCAAAGTAATAAGTTCAGATTCTAAATGGAATACCACCATGACTACTGTGCTCTTCAATGCATCATCCAGACATGTGTCAGGTTATTGTGAATATAATAGTCAGGCAACAGGAATATATTGGAGGACCTATTGTGTAATATACTTAATCTATAATAAATACATTACCCAGTAAACTAAAGCCTGGTAAGAGTCAGTTGCCTAGATAGAAGACCGATATCTAAGGTTACATCATATGCAGGGAGTATTTACAGATTTTTTCCCCCTCAAAACCTGAAGAGCTGTGTGTGACATTTTCTGGTTACAAAGTATTCATTGTATATCTGGACTTAAGTTTGTAATCTCTTTTAATGATTTTATTCAAAATTTCATTCAATATTCTTTACATTAATTTAATCAGCATTGTGCAGTGACTGGCCAAACTGTTCCATACATAAATATTATACGGCAATATGACAAAGTTCTACGTTTATGGTTAATATTTTTAAAAATTATATATTGTAAGAGCTGCAAATACATATCACAAGATGGAAATATATAATTCCAAGTAAAAATAGAGTTACAGATACAATTTCTTCCATTCACTGCATCAAAATTGTTGAACATTATAATACTTGGTATTTCTTCACTGAATCACATGTAGATCATGGAAATTTTATCTATTTCTTGCGAAGTTGACAAGAAAGTACTCACAGTGATCTTAATCTCTGCCTATAAAACAATATCTAGAAGTACAGGAAGTACAAAATATGGTAAATCATCGCGGGAAATAGTGAATAATTTTTTAATTTATCGATTAAAAATGATAAATTGAAATGGAATACGTATTTCAGACATTGTGAAATGTGACAGATTTAATAAATGAATGATATTACAGGTAGATCTAGGTCCATAAAAATATATACTATTTTGATGTGACGTGAGATAAACACATATTGATGTTTTGAGATTTTCCGAGCGCGCGCCTCGGCCTCGGTTAAACGGCTCATCGTCTATAACGCCCACCAATTATTTGGACCCCATTGGTAGCGTTATAGCGAGCGATCACTGTATATAGTGATGTTATATAGAATATTGCACATTGTCATGACCTTGTTTGTAATCTCCAGTGCGTTCACCTGAAGCAATTGATGTGGAGTTTTACTGCACATAACATTTCAAGCTACCGGTATTTTGACTCAAGTGTCGCTGCAGGTTACATGATCGTGATTTTTTTCCCCACATTCAGTACAATGAAAACCATGTTTTCACCCGTATCAGTAACAGATTGTTGCCTGGGATCATTTGTTTCAAGCAGTGCTCTCTTACAGCGAGTGTTTCCATCTGTATCAGTAACCGATTGTTTCTTGAGAGCATCTGTCTCCGGCAATGCTGTCCCACAGTCAGCGTTTCCATCTGTGTCAGTAACAGAATGATCGAGAGCATCTGTTTCAAGCAATGCTTTTCCAAAGTCAGTGTTTCCATCTGTGTCAGTAACAGAATGATTGAGAGCATCTGTTTCAAGCAATGCTGTCCCACAGTCAGCGTTTCCATCTGTGTCAGTAACAGAATGATCGAGAGCATCTGTTTCAAGCAATGCTTTTCCAAAGTCAATGTTTCCATCTGTGTCAGTAACAGAATGATTGAGAGCATCTGTTTCTAGCAATGCTTTTCCAAAGTCAATGTTTCCATCTGTGTCAGTAACAGAATGATTGAGAGCATCTGTCTCCAGCAATGCTCTGGTGACACCTCTGTGAATCACCATGTGTCTTTGAAGGTGACATGCTTTCTTAAAGTATTTCCCACATTCAACACACAGAAAGGGCTTGATTCCACTGTGACTGAGCATGTGTGACTTCAAGCGAAATGCTTCAGTAAAGTCTTTCCCACATTCAAAACACTGAAAAGGCTTGATTCCACTGTGACTCCACATGTGTGTCTGCAGGTTACCTGAGAGTACAAATTCTTCCCCACACTCACCACACTGAAAAGGCTTCACTCCACTGTGACACCGCATGTGCCTTTTCATGTCATCCAAGTGGGTAAACGTTCTCCCACATTCCCGACATATATATGGCTTGATTCCACTGTGAATCCTCAGATGGGCCTGCAGGGTACATGAATGTGTAAAAGTTTTCTCACACTCATTGCACTGATAAGGTTTGATTCTACTGTGACTCCGAATGTGTGACTTCAGGTGACAAGACTGTGTAAATCCCTTCCCACATTCAGTACACTGATAAGGCTTGATTCCCCTGACAGGACTGGTGTCTCTGTGATCCCTCATGTGTCTCTGCAGGTTATACGAAAGTTTAAATTGTTCACCACACTCACCACACTGAAAGGGCGTCAATCCAGTGTGGCTAATCATGTGCCTTTTCATGTGACATAACTGAATGAATGTTCTCCCACATTCCTGACACATATATGGCTTGACTCCACTGTGAATTCTCAGATGGGCCTGAAGGGCACACGAGTGTGTAAATGTTTTCACACACTGATGACACTGGTAAGGTTTGATTCTAATTTGACTCCTCATGTGGTACTTCAGATGACCTGACTGTGTAAATCCTTTCCCACATTCATCACACTGATATGGCTTGAATCCACTGTGACACCTCATATGTCTCTGCAAGTTCGATGAAAGTGTAAATTCCTTCCCACATTCACCGCACTGAAAAGGCTTCACTGCATTGTGACTTCTCATGTGCCTATTGATGCCACCTAGGTTTTTAAATGTTCTCCCACATTCCTTACACGAATATGGTTGGACTCCAGTGTGAATGCTCAGATGGGCCTGCAGGTGACTAGAGCGTTTAAATGTTTTCCCACAATCAGCACACAGATATTTCACAATTTTACTGTGACTCCTTATGTGTCTCTGTAGGGTGGATGATTGTGTAAATTCTTTCCCACATTCATTACACCGATAAGGTTTAATTCCACTGTGAATTCTTGAATGAGTGTGCAGGGCGCTTGAGTGTGTAAATGTTTTCTTACACTCACCACACTGATAAGGCTTTATTCCACTGTGAACCCTCATGTGTGTCCGCAGATCACCTGGTAGTTTGTATCTTTTCTCACACACTATGCACTCGTAAGGCTTGATTCCACTGTGACTCTTCATGTGTGACTTCAGGTGACATGATTGTGTAAACTTTTTCTCACATTTAGTACACTGATAAGGCTTTACTCCAGTGTGAATCCTCAAATGAGTGTTCAGGGCATCCAAGCGGGGAAACGTTGTCCCACACTCACTGCACTTATGAGACTTCTTTGTTGGAAAATCACAATCTTTGTGTTTCTTGACATCATCGGTTTCCAGCAATTCTCTCTCACAGTCCATGAGAACATTTGTTTCAGTTGCAGAGTCAGGATTCTGAGGTTGGTCTTGTGTTTCCATTATCAACTGGTGTCCACTGAAAACATAAAAGTGAGTGAGTGAGTTGGGTTTAACGCCGCTTTTAACAGTATTCTAGTCATATTGTGGTACAAATATGGAAACATAATTGGGGCAAACCGGAATTGGACCCCACAATCATAGGTTTCTGGCGTGCCCAAGGGACGCAACTCTGCACAGTGAATCACAGCGTTGAAGACGACTGGGCCACCTGTGCCCCCGAAAACATAAAAGAGTTTTTACTTAACTTTATCATGTTAATGCATTTCCTAAAGATGTTTCCACAAGAACACCACCAATAACAGCTTGGGTTGGGACCATGCAGAGTTTGATGATAGGATTTACTGATACACAATGATAATGCATCATAAACTTTAACACACATCAGGCAAGACGTGCTATTGTGCTCAAGTCCATTTTGAAACACATTGAATGTGTATCGAACCCTAACCACAACAAAGTTGTGGCCATTTTGCCACATATCACACAAAATGGAATATGTGTTTTCAAGTGACTTATTGCAAGCAGAAACCAGCTAGTGATCATGGAAGATGAAAATTCATAGTTCAAAATAATTGGGGGCAAAGTCAAATATTGAAAAATCAAACAATAATTATCATAATTAATTCCAAGAATTACATCATTGCCAGGGATCCTGTATTCAGGTTGTCAACACACAATAATAATCTTCGGATTTTTCAACTGAAGTCCTCGTCACTTTCAACTATCCATACCTAGTTCAGATACTGATAGTATTTCCCTTTTTCATGCCTTTTGCGAATGAATGAAATAGGAAAATCTCACTTCTTTCAAACATCAGCAACCTTGATGCAGATTATTGGGGGAGGGTGCAATGTAATGGAGGTAGTATTCTGTACATTATAACAATAACTATTGTTTGATAATTCCTATTGTTATACAATGATAGCAACTGTATTATATTGTTTCTGTTGAGAATCAGTCAAACTTAACCTCATTGTATTTGGACAATGATTAGTTGTAAGGAATGAAGTACTTTTTCATGTAATCAGCAGTGAGGAGGTAAGTATATTTAGAGTGAGTGAGTGAGTTTGATTTTACACCGCTTTTAGCAGTATTCCAGCAATATCACAGCCGGGGACACCAGAAATGGGCTTCACACACTGTACCAATGTCGGAAATCAAACTCTGGCGTGACAAGTGAACGCTTTAACCACTAGGCTACACGACCGCCCCCAACTATATTTAGGTGCCAGTGTGATGTGTTAACTTCCGGAATACTGTTGACTAGTATGGAGCATTAGGAAATATTCTAGAAGCTAGTGAGATTGTATATAAGGGGCAAAGAGCATGCCTCTTGCATCTCTCGCACATCATCTCATATTTCATCACATCAAGACCAGCTTTCGTGTGAGGATCACTGATCATCCTGGATTCCTTGCCTTGGCCCATCTTGGAAGCTTGACCACTGTCGCTGCTGGGTGAATATATTATTATCACTCTTTTGCTATCACCACTGTATTTTTGTATTTGATACTGACAACTGTCAACATACGTATTGCCATTGAATATTGTACTACCATTCTATTGTCTACTGCCATTGTAATTGAGTGCAGTAATTTGTATGGATATATTTGTACCCCACTCAGACACAGTATACTGACTCTGCGCCGACCAGTCCTTGTTTTAGCCCCTTAATGCCGAACGCCAGACAGGGTAACAACAAGTACCATCTTTAAACGTCTTTTTGGTACGACGCGTCCGGGGATTGAACCCCAGACCTTCCGCTCTCCGGGGGAACGCTCTACCACAAGACCATGGTGGCGGTCTTCAATTTGGAAAAGACGCATAACACTATGAAAACAAAACCTCCATCACATCATCGACAAAGTATACCAGACGGAATGGTCGGTTCTGACATCTTGTGACATCCTGGAAAGTTCACAACAACTTTAAGCCAAACTCTCATTTTTGGGTATTTCTATCATAAAATCATTCATTTGGGCCATCTAATGGTTCCAACACCATGAACACTGACTCCATTTCCTTTGTTTTGATCAGTATGAGGTATACATAGGAGCGAATCACATCAATAGGCCTCATTTTGGAAAAAATGTGGAGGACATAAGCAAATATGATGTAAAAGTCCATAGAACTACAATAATATTTACATCAAATTCCTAACTCAACAGCTTAGTCTTACCATGACCAAGATGTCCATGACAAAACTTACGGTAGTGATGCCATCATTTCCAGTGGCCTTGTTATCAATCCTGATTGTCGAGAATGCATTACATGGTGCTGATCATGTCAGTAAACTGACCATGCACTTAGACACTGTTGATAATCGTGACTTGCGAGTTGTACAATTCATGCTGTGGCTTTAATGTTCCATTGCCTCATTAAGACGAGTTCCATTTACATCACATACATTGTCTACCAGAATCAAGTTCTACACCCACGAGCATGGGTATGGTGCTGACAAACCTACGAACATAATTGGGGCAAACCTGGATTCGAACCCACAATCATTTGTTTCTGGCGTGCCCAAGGAACACAACTCTGCATAGCAAATCAAGGCGCCAAAGACGACTGGGTTACCCGTGCCCGTGTCATGATGATGATGTTAATGGTGGGGAAAAAACATATCACATAATCTTCATTTGGGGTAGTTTATTGTCAATACAGTTTATCAGATGATTAAATTGGAGTTTACACTACAGGATTTGAATGATTGGATGATAACAGCATCAAGGGTTGTAGGTGTCTTGTAGGTTGCAGGAAATGTATCTGGGATTAGAACTTCTTCGTGTAAGGATTAGCTGTGAAAACAACCCACATTAATTCAATTAGTTTGTTTATAATAAGGAGGGAATTATTTCCAAGAGATTAACTACACAGCCATTTTGTTGTCAAAATTAAACAGTAATTGGCATTACAACCAGGCAATTGGAACATTCTGAAAAAAAACAAAAAAACATTGGCATTTGCATCATAACAAGTGTGGCATTATAATCAGGGAATATTGCACGGCAGGACTCTGTTCTAAGGAAAACATGGCAATATAACCTGGATGGAATAATAACCAGGTAAAGCTGTATTGACTAGGGCTCACTGTGTGGGGCCAAGGATTAACATTTTGTGTCAGCAGAAATCATTCTATCTCTGGCAGTGATTTTTCAAAACTATCTTTTTACTGACGAACGATAAGTTTTCAGAAGATTGATCATAACATAAATATTTCATGATTCCACACTTACTTTCGTAGTAAGTATATACTGGTACTCCGAAATGTCGTGTTCCTCACAATAAAGAAGTTGACATCTTTTCCTTTTTCAAATTATAGCATTTATGATATATGTATCCTTTCTCTGTCAACTAAGTTTTGTTTCAAGGTGTGATAATATCAGATCATGGTTACTGTAGTCTTAATCTGTGCATATTAAATACCTAGCTGTACAAGAAATACAATATAAATGGTAAATCTGCAGTTGACCATGTTGACTTATTTCAAATTTCACATTTTCTTGACCAAGTTTGTTATCTCAAGTTTATTCACCCGAAGCAATACAATGTAGCTTGTTACTGCAACCACTGAAAATCAGTGATGACACCAGGTGTTCATGAAAACCATGTTTTCACCTGTGTCAGCAACAGGAGTGATTCTTGAAATCTCGTTTACAGCAATACTCTCTCAAAGTCAGTGTTCATATCTGTGTCAGTACGGATTGTTGCTGGAAATCCCCTGTTTCCAGCAATGCTCTCTCACAGTAAATTTTCCTTCTGTGTCAGTGACAGAGTGGTTCTTGAGATCCCGTTTCCAGCAGTGCTCTCTCACAGTCAATGTTTCCATCTGTAGGAGTAACAGGTTCTTGCTTGAGATCCCCTGTTTCCAGCAGTGCCCCTCCAGTGTTTCCATCTGGGTCAGTAACAGGTTGTTGCTTGAAATTACCTGTTATCAACAATGCTCTGTCAAAGCCAGTGTTTCCATCTGTGTCAGTAACAGGTTGTTGCTTGAAATTACCTGTTATCAACAATGTTCTGTCAAAGCCAGTGTTTCCATCTGTGTCAGTGACAGATTGGTTCTTGGTTTCCAGCAATGCCCTGGTGACACCTCTGTGACTCCTCATGTGGTACTTTAGGCTACTTGACTGTGTAAATTCTTTCCCACATTCAGTACACCGATAAGGCTTGATTCTACTATGTATTCTCATGTGTCTCTCCATATTAGATGATTGTGAAAATTCTTTTCCACATTCAGCACACAGATAAGGCTTAATACCAATGTGAATCCTCAAATGAACATGCAGGGCATTTGAGCGTGTAAATGTTTTCTCACACTCACCACATTGATAAGACTTGATTCCACTGTGACTGCTCATGTGTGTCTTCAGCTGACATGAATTTGTATATTCCTTCCCACATTCAGCACACCGATAAGGCTTGATTCCAGTGTGAATCCTCAAATGAGACTTCAGGCAACTTGAGTATGTAAATGTTTTCTCACACTCACCACATTGATAAGGCTTAATTCCACTGTGACTGCTCATGTGTGTCTTCAGCTGATCTGAACTTGTATATTCTTTCCCACATTTAGTACACTGATAAGGCTTCACTTCACTGTGAATCCTCAAATGAGTCTTCAGGCTACCTGATTGTGTAAATGCTCTCCCACACTCATCGCACTGATAAGGCTTAATGCCACTGTGACAAAGCATGTGTCTTTTCAAGTTGCTTGAATGATTAAATATCTTCCCGCACTCACCACACATATGAGAAGGCTGTGCACGAACTTTATCCAGCAGTGCTCTGGTGACACAGATGCGATTCCTCATGTGTCTCTGCAGGGAAGATGGTTGTTTAAATTCTTTCCCACATTCAGTACACTGATATGGCTTGTTTTCACTATGAATCTGCATGTGTTTCTTCATGTTGGATGAATGTGTAAATTCTTTTCCACATTCATCACATCGATAAGGCTTGATTCCAGTGTGAATCCTCAAATGAGCATGCAGGTGACTTGAGTGAGTGAATGTTTTCTTACACTCACCACACTGATAAGGCTTGCTTCCACTGTGGCTGCTCATGTGTATCTTCAGCTGACCTGATTGTGTAAATTCTTTCCGACATTCAGTACACTGATAGGGCTTCACTCCACTGTGAATCTTTAAATGAGTGTTCAGGGCATCCAAGCGGGGAAACGTTTTCCCACACTCATTACACTTATGAGACTTCTTTGCTGGAAAGTCACAATCTTTGTGTTTCTTGAGATCCCCTGTTTCCAGCAATGCTCTCTGGAAGTCAATGTTTTCACCTGTGCCAGAAACAGCTTCTTCCTTGAGATCCCCTGTTTCCAGCAATGCTCTGTGAGAGTCAATGTTTTCACCTCTGCCAGAAACAGCTTCTTCCTTGAGATCCCCTGTTTCCAGCAATGCTCTCTGAGAGTCAATGTTTTCACCTGTGCCAGAAACAGCTTCTTCCTTGAGATCCCCTGTTTCCAGCAATGCTCTCTGAGAGTCAATGTTTTCACCCGTGTCAGAAACCGGTTCTTCCTTGAGATTCCCTGTTTCCAGCAATGCTCTCTCACAGTCCATGATTACATTTGTTTCAGTAGCAGTCAGGATTCTGTGGTTGGCTTTGTATTTCCATAATCAACTTGTGGTTGTTATGGTTTAACTGAAAACATAAAAGAGTTTTTACTTTCCTCTATCATGTTAATGCATTTTGTTACGTTTGGTTTCCCAAACTGAAACAATATGTTAACCCAGAAATCTGTATGTAAAAGAATTTAGTGTGAAACCAACAAACAACCAACAAGTGGTATACAATCAACAATTGTATTACAAACTTAACTAGGTTTACAAATCAATACAAATTACTTCACAGCAATTACAATGGCAGTATGCAACAAAGTGGTGGTACAATATTCAATTGCAGTATCAAATACAAGATATGATGTATTGCTGAATTATGCTGATGCGATGTTAAAGTTTAACTTACTCACTATGATGCAGTGATGATAGCCAAACTTTCAGTGATAATAAAATTCACATATCTGCAACAGCGGTCAAGCATCCAAGACAGGCCTAAGCTGAACACCAGGGTAAAAAGAGATAATGACAAGAGAGCTGGTCTTGATGTAATGGCAGATGAAATGTGAGACGGGACAGACATGTGCACGCTCCACTTCTATAGTCCACTTCCAGCACTTTCCACATGTTTCCATAATACTTGACATCCATGCTATTCCGGAAGTTTACAGATAATTCCGGCATCTAAAAATAATAACTTCCTGACCACTGCTCACATTAAATAGTACTACATTCTTGACAACTTATCATTGTCCAAATACAATGCAATGAACTTCAACTGAATCAGTGTATTGTCAGGGGTGCAAACAACCAAGAAAGATGACAAGTTGTGTGGTAAAATAATGAATGTTTGAAATGATTTGATCAATAATTGGTCATGCCCTCATCATTGGCTTCAGGCAAAAATGATTCAATTTGTTAACAGTCATACAACATCTGGTCCCCAAGCATGTAGACAATTTCTGATTGTGTGGTCAGAGACTTGAACTCCAGTGGCCTGGCACAAGTAAACAGAGTTTTGATTAGTTGTTTGGACTAGAATTCTAGAAGCCTGGTTTCTGATTAATTGACCGTGGGCTTGTACAGTCCTCCTTTCTGAAATTGCCACCTTTTGTCCTGTAGAAGATATGGCATTATAATTATATCCAGGGAGGTCAAAACCAGACCTTACTGACATATATAGAAGATTAAATAAGAACCAAGACACTTCCATTCAAGCCAAGGTATTTGTTCACAAAGACTTCAACATATACATTGCCAACTCTGGGGTCAAATGTGGACAATTTTAATTTTAAAAAGAAGCATTTGAAACAAGTCTTCTAGTGTCAATCAAGTATGAGCACTGCTCAAAAGTCCCATCTTGTGGAATTGCTGGTGCCTCAAGACTCCTCATCACCTCCATGATGTGCTTGCATAATCTTCATATGGGGTAGTATATTGTCAATATAGTCTATCAGATGATCAAGCTGGAGTTTACGGTACAGGGATTTGAATGTGGTGAAATGGGGTTTAACGTCGCATCCAAGATTATTGTACTCATGTAGCGACGTGCATGTACATGTGTGTGTTTGTGTGGCTGCTTGTTCTAGTCTGGACTGATGCCGATTTATAGTGCTAGCTCACTGAGATACCATGCCGCAGTGTAACATGAATAGCCCACTCAGACACAATAAACTGACTCTGAGCCCACCAGTCCTTGTTTTAGCCCCTATAGCCAGACAGGGTAACAACAAGTATCATCTTTACATATCTTTTGGTATGACACAGCCGGGAATCGAACCCCGGACATTCCGCTCTACCACTAGACCACAGGGATTTGAATGATTGGGTGATAACAGCATGGGTTATAGTGTCTTGTAGGTGGCATGAAATGAATCTTAACATGTGACAACCGTTCAAGGTGTTCATCACATTGCAGATGATGCACTCCCAATCTGATAACAAACACTGCATTAAAGCAAGAGTAGAGATCTTACCTGTTACCATGGTTACTGTGGAGAAGGAAAATGAACAATTCTAATTGCTCAGAGTGCAATAGTCAAATATCAACAATGACACCCCTACCTACATGGATGAACTGCATGGTCCACACACAAAGCCTCTCGTGTGTTGTGGTTCTGAACATGTCTGAAAACATTCTAATTTTTTTTGCAGTCATTTTTCAAAAGCTATCTTTTTCCTGCCGAACGATCACAGCATAAATATTTTATGATTCTATAATGATTTTGGAGATTATTTATTGAAATAGTGAGTGAGTTTGGTTTACGCTGCATTTAGCAATATTCCAGCAATATCATGGCTGGGGTAAACCAGAAATGGGCTTCACACATTGTACTCATGTAGGCAATCAAACTCTGGTTTTACCCCATCGCCCCTTATATTGAAATAACTAACTTAGCTGGATGTACCTTCACCGCTGTTCCTGGTGAGCAGACAACCAAAGACTTGAAAAACAATAGAGTAACAAGTTATTAAAAAGTGTCTTCATGATTCACGGACAGTTTTAGATTCGTAATTACCCATGTCCTTGGAAAATAAAAATCACACAAATAATAAATTGTGTATATGTTTACATGCAGGAAGGACCCATGAAGATACGGGTTAGAATAGGTCTTCACCAACCCATGCTTGCCGAATATGGTGACTATGCTTGTCGTAAGAGGCAACAAACGGGATCGGGTGATGCATGTCATCGTATCCCAATTGCATGGATCGATGCTCATGACATCAATCACTGGATTGTCTGAAATCTATTTCATTAATTTTATTCAATATTCTTCACATTAATTTCAGCGAAATCGTGTGAGAACAGACTGGCAGACTGCACCAAGTCACACCAATTTAATGCAACCATGATCAGATATTACAATTATCAACACCTTTAAACAAAGCTTAGTTGACGGAGAAAGGATACAAAAATTGTAAATGCCATAAGTTACATTTGTTACTGTTTGACAATTAAATATGAACTGATAGTTTTCTTCATCGTTATAAAAGTTATTGTGCAGGGTATTTCTCCACTGAATCACATGTAGATTTTAGCGATCTTCCTTCATCTGGCAAGACCAAGTTTGTTATCTCAAGTTTGTTCACCTGCAGCAATTTGATGTACATTTTTACGGCACATAATACTTGAGGCTAGATTCTATATTGGTTCTTCATTTGTCTTTGCAGGTTACACGAATGTCTAAGTTTTTCCCTGTACGGACCACAACGAAAACCATGTTTTCACCTGTGTCAGTTAGAGGTTGTGGCTTGAAATCATCTGTTTCCAGCAATGGTCTCACAGGGTCAGTGTTTCCATCTGTGTCAGTAACAGGTTCTTGCTTGAGATCCCCTGTTTCCAGCAATGCTCTGTCACTGCCAGTGTTTCCATCTGTGTCAGTGACAGGTTCTTGCTTGAGATCCCCTGTTTCCAGCAATGCTCTCTCACAGCCGATGCTTCCATCTGTGTCAGTAACAGGTTGTTGCTTGAGATCCCCTGTTTCCAGCAATGCTCTCTCACAGCCAGTGTTTCCATCTGTGTCAGTAACAGGTTCTTGCTTGAGATCCCCTGTTTCCAGCAATGCTCTCTCACAGCCAGTGTTTCCATCTGTGTCAGTAACAGGTTCTTGCTTGAGATCCCCTGTTTCCAGCAATGCTCCCTCACAGCCGATGCTTCCATCTGTGTCAGTAACAGGTTGTTGCTTGAGATCCCCTGTTATCAACAATGCTCTGTCACTGCCAGTGTTTCCATCTGTGTCAGTGACAGATTGGTTCTTGGTTTCCAGCAATGCCCTGGTGACACCTCTGTGACTCCTCATGTGGTACTTCAGGCTACCTGACTGTGTAAATTCTTTCCCACATTCATCACACCGATATGGCTTGATTCCACTGTGAATCCTCATGTGTCTCTGAAGGGCAGATGATTGTGTAAATTCTTTCCCACATTCAGCACACCGATAAGGCTTGATGCCTGTATGAATCCTCAAATGATCGTGCAGGCCACTTGAGTGTGTAAACGTTTTCTTACACTCACCACACTGATAAGGCCTGATTCCACTGTGAACCCTCATGTGTTTCTGCAAATGATCTGGTAGTTTATATCTTTTCTCACACACAATGCACTCATAAGGCTTGATTCCACTGTGACTCTTCATGTGTGTCCTCAGGTGACCCGATTGTGTAAATTCTTTCCCACATACGGTACACTGATAAGGCTTGACTCCAGTGTGAATCCTCATGTGTGACTGCAGGTTACTCGATTCTGTAAATTCTTTCCCACATTCGGTACACTGATAAGGCTTCATTCCACTGTGACTCCTCATGTGTCTCTCCATGTTAGATGATTGTGAAAATTCTTTCCCACATTCAGCACAACGATAAGGCTTGATTCCAGTGTGAATCTTCAAATGTGCGTGCAGGCCACTTGAGTGTGTAAACGTTTTCTTACACTCGCCACACTGATAAGGCTCGATTCCACTGTGAACCCGCATATGTGTCCGCAGATCACCGGGTAGTTTATATCTTTTCTCACACTCTCCACATTGATAAGGCTTGATTCCACTGTGGCTGCTCATGTGTATCTTCAGCTGACCTGATTGTGAAAATTCTTTCTTACATGTAGTACACTGATAAGGCTTCACTCCACTGTGAATTCTCAAATGAATGTTCAGGCTACCTGATCGTGTAAACGTTTTCCCACACTCATCACACTGATAAGGCTTCACTCCACTGTGAATCTTCAAATGAGTGTGCAGGTGACTTGAGTGTGAAAACGTTTTCTTACACTCACCACACTGATGAGGCTTAATTCCACTGTGACTGCTCATGTGTATCTTCAGGCTACCCAATTGGGTAAATTCTTTCCCACATTCAGTACACTGATAAGGCTTCGCTTCACTGTGAATCCTCAAATGAATGTTCAGGCTACCTGATCGTGTAAATGTTTTCCCACACTCATCGCACTGATAAGGCTTAATGCCACTGTGACAAAGCATGTGTCTTTTCAAGTCTCCTGATCGATTAAATGTCTTCCCGCACTCACCACACTCATGAGACGGCTTTGCACGATCTGTATCCAGCAGTGTTCTGGTGACAACACTGTGACTACTCATGTGCCTCTGCAGGGTAGATGATTGCGTAAATTCTTTCCCACATTCAGCACAACGATAAGGCTTGATTCCACTGTGAATCCTCACGTGTTTCTGCAGGGTAGATGACTGTGTAAATTCTTTCCCACATTCAGCACACCGATAAGGCTTAATACCACTGTGAATCCTCAAATGATCGCGCAGGACACTTGAGTGTGTAAACGTTTTCTTACACTCACCACACTGATAAGGCCTGATTCCACTGTGAACACGCATGTGTTTCTGCAGATGATCTGGTAGTTTATATCTTTTCTCACACACAATGCACTCATAAGGCTTGATTCCACTATGACTCTTCATGTGTGTCCTCAGGTGACCCGATTGTGTAAATTCTTTCCCACATACGGTACACTGATAAGGCTTGACTCCAGTGTGAATCCTCATGTGTGACTGCAGGTTACTGGATTGTGTAAATTCTTTCCCACATTCAGTGCACTGATAAGGGTTAATTCCCGGAACCTCACAATCTTTGCGTTTTTTTAGATTATCTGTTTCCAGCAATGCTCTCTGAGAGTCAGTGTTACCACCTGAGTCAGTAACAGGTTCTTTCTTGAGATTTCTTGCTCTCTCACAGTCCATGATTAAATTTGTTTCAGAGCCAGGATTCTGAGTTTGCTCTTGTATTTCCATATCAATTTGTGGACGTTATGGTGTTCACTGAAAACAAAAGAGTTGTCACTTAACTTTATCTTGTTAATGCATTTCCTAAAGATTTTTCCACAAGAACACCACCAATAACAGCTAGGGTTGGCACCATGCACAATGAAAATCAACTGATGTGACATGATGAGTTTCTGTGCTCAAGTCTATCTTGAAACGGGGCCACGGGTGGCTCAGTCGTCTAAGGCGCCACGATTCGCTGTGCAGAGTTGCGTCCCCTGGTCACGCCAGAAACCTATGATTGTGGGTTCGAATCCCGGTTCACCCCAATTGTTTCTAGGTTTGTCAGCACCATACTCGTGCTCGTGGGTTTCACCAAAGTGGTAAACGTCTGAGACCTGCAACACTTCGGACTTTCCTCCCACATTAAGCTGACAAGCTGTGATATAACTGGAATAATGTTAAAAGTGACGTTAAACCTAACTCACTCACTCACTCACTATCTTGAAACACACTGAATGAAATTTAACTTGAACGACGACATTGATTATCTCATGCCTGAATACACAGAGCAATTTAAATTTATTTTTTGGGCCATTTTGCCAAATATTACATAACATTGAAAACGCATTATCAAAATCATGTCACAAAGAAAATGAATCCACATGGAGAAAATCATAGCTCTGCAATATGTCATTGCCATTATCCTGTATTTAGGATGTCACCACACAATATTAATCTTCAGTTTTTCAACTGACATCATCGTCACTGTCAACTATCCATAACTAGTTGAGATACTAATAGTATTTCCCTTGCCAAGCCTCTTATGCATGTGTGAGGCATGAAAACCTCAGTTCTTTCCAACATCAGCAACAAAGATGCAGATGGAATTACTCATGTAATAGAGGTAGTACTCTATAAATTATTAACAATGATAGCTACTGTTTGATAATTCCTATGAAAACAAGCCTCTATTTCATCATTGCCATAGTAATAGTACCCTTTTTGTCTGTCCAGTTCCAAGATTTGAAGGACCTGCCCCAAACTTTGGATGACTTGTACCCAAAGTTGAATGACTCGTACCCATTTATTTCTTAAAGCATGATGTTTGAAACATGCTTGCTTTTACTGGTATACATGGTATGAAGCGTAAAAAACAAAAACAAACATGTTTCTAATAATTTATTCAGCACTAAAAATGCATATATTCTGACATGCACTTTCACAACAATTTATTGATAGCACCAATACATTTCCAAAATTTGGTCATTTTACACTTCAAACATTCATTGTAAATTTCAAAAATTCATTTTACATTTCAAACATTCATTCATAAGTGGTGAATGAACAATCAATGCAAAGTGACAATGAATGACTACTAAAAGGCCATTCCCACTTAAACATACAAGTAACATTGGGATCAACAAATTGAGTCAACTCAATCGGCCGTGTTGACATATTGTTGATTTAGTATTTAATTTTAAGATACTTGGTTCTTGGAAGTCGGACAGTGTAACAAGAAGTTTAAACTGTTGATGAATTAACTACTCATGTGTTATTATATGAAACACAAAACAAAGCCTTAGTTGAAAACATGTTTAATTTTTCAAATCGTATATTGTGGTACAGAAAGTTTCAGGTCTGTGGTCAGTCGTTCATTCTTCTGGTCTGCATGGTAAGCCATGACATGGACAATAAAATCTGTCATGGCGACACAGAACATTACAACAGTATTTTAGATGGACCAATCCTTCAAACATACACTCCCCATTCTGTGAACATAAGGTGTACACAGTTTCGAGTGAGTGAGTGAGTATGGTTTTACGCCGCTTTTAGCAATATTCCAGCAACATCACGGCAGGGGACACCAGAAATGGGCTTCACACATTGAACCCATGTCGGGAATCGAACCCGGATCTTCGGCGTGATGAGCTAACGCTTTAACCTCTAGGCTACCCGACCGCCCCTACACAGTTTCTAAGCTCTCGTTGCTGAAAACAATGACATTGACAACATTTGTCTTCATCTTGAATTTCATTTCCATTGCCGATATTGTCGTCACAGACAAGCAGGATGTCAAGGCAAGAAGGACCAAGCTGAGAAGAATTTAATCTGGGTGCTAGGGTTACTTCACTGGCTTTTCTTTCATGCATTCATGGTTTTATGGTTTTCCTGATGCATTTTTCTCGGCTGTGATTTCAAAGGGTTTTTTTTATGGGTGTTCCTTTCAGTTTCTTTTTTCAGTTGGCCGTTTTGTAGCCTCCAGATAGTCAGACACACCCGCAGAAACTTCAGATTCAGTAACAGCCTTGACACCTACGATTCTAGGTATAGATCTTCTCTCTGAAGGTTTTTATCTGGCTGTTTAGCTGTGAAACAGTAACCTGATGTCTGTGGTCTGCTGATGATTTGCTGTGGTTTGCAAAGCTCGTAGTAAAAGCAAGAGGCCTGATATCACTGATTCCAGCTGCTGTCGTTCCTTCCTGGTCTTGTGTACATTTGCCATTATCTTCAGTATCGGAAGACTTGGCATATTAGGAAGACGGAGGTAAGTCGTCTCAATTGCCGACAGGTCAAACGGGAATATTCCAGACTTTTGGAAAGCTTCTTAAGATGTTAGATGAAAGTGCCAAAGTGTGAGCCTTACATGTAAGAGAACATATGTTGTAGCAATTTACAACCCTCCTATTAGGTTTCTGCCACTTGTGACATTTCCCTGTGAAAATCTTGGAGAATGGGCCAAAACAACCAACGTCCATTGGCTGAAGTCTGTGGGAAGTGTGTGGTGGAAGAACAAACAAGATTATGCTATATCATATCGCCTATTCAATCAAGTTCAAGGATGTGTGTGACCTGTGACCATCATAAAGAAGCAAATCTTCCCAGCATGTCTGCCATTCGCCCATCTTAAGAAATGCTGTTTTAAACAACATTAAATAAAAATGTTCTGAAATCGACCATCCTGAATCAGATACTAAACTTTTAAGTAATTTGGGATCTGTTCTTCACATGTTGCATCAGCATGCAACTCAGACAGTGATCTTTGCTTTGTCACCTTCTGGACAACGTCCAAGAAAACCGTGAAACCAACGCATGGACAATGATGTATCATTGAGTTTATTGTTCAAACTTGTTGACAGTCTGCAGCAAGACTGATAGCTTCTGATCGTGTGTATCCATAACCAATTGAGGCCATGAAAGAAATATGATCAGACAGCTGACTTTCCCCAAACTGTTTCAAAAGAGGGGTGGGGTCCGACTTGGTTGTCGAAATATATCTCAGATATCTCAGAGTCTGTCCAGGCACTGCATACATTTGTGCAGCCTTGAAGACATAAGTTTCATTGTCAACTACCTCACTGAATGCTTTATTGATGGTATCAAACGTGTATTTGGGGTACTAATTTGTGCAGAAAGCAATGAATAAATATGAGATGGCCCGAAAAGGTTTCCATACTTTTAAAAGTATGTCAGCAACATTCCAGAGTCATCACGTGATATTTAATCTGGGGAATTTCTGCTTGCAGACAACGACAGGAGACTTGTTCCTTACTTATATCTTTGATTGTATTGATATTTGAACTCTATCAAAAGTGCATTAGCACAAGACATTAATTGTGTTGTTTTCAGTAGTTTTAAGGTAAACTGACATCGATATCTCATTTATACCCAGGAGTATGCACGCTCGTGTGCATGCCAAACACAACAGAACATGGAAGGAAGCCATCATAGTTTACTCAGACATCGCATCCATACATGACGTCATCATATGACGTAACGAGATAATGTGTACTTTAGATATTGCGGGAAACTGTACCACACAAGATGTAAACAACTAAAAGGACTACAATATCCACAATTCTCTGCATTTTGTGCCTCTCATAATAGTGGACAACTCAACATCAAAGGAAACTTGTCGGTGGTGCTATGTCTTTGATGTATCGAAAGAAATACTGCAATAAAGACACCACAAAACAGTTTATGGGAGGGTATATTCTGCTGCATTAAAATCAAACTTTTACTGCATCTTCAGATAAACTATTCACATTATGTCTCTCTTCTAGTGTTTTTAAAGTTATTAAAGGGGCACTGATCTAACGCCATTCCCCGGACTGGTTGTTGCCTTTGTTATTGTTTTTCCCCCGTGAGTACCCGGATGATACACAACGCAACTGAGCGTGACCAGAGACTGGGCTACCGTCTGCAAGGACAGCTAAATAAACTTGGAGGCTGGAGGCAATATTTGTTTTACGCATTTTTGCATAAACACTAATTGGTTAACTGTGATCTATAAAGATTCGGCAAAGGGCGCATGTTAAATAATTTCTTCAGCCTAAACAAACAGACAAAAAGAACGGCGGAGCTCATCGGAAGTCGTCATTTGGAAATACCCCAGATGGTTATAGTTTAATACTAAAAAAAGTATCCATGCAGTGAAAGCATTTTCGGATTTCGGATTGTGTAATACGATTTCTACTCCCTTGTTGTCATACACGTTTTCTCGTATAACCCTACACTTGTGTATTTGTCGTCATTCACTTGATGCTCAGTTAATGAATTTATTACAGGTACAATTAGTGGTAGCACCACTTAGATTACCTGACAAAGGTTCTCATTTGGCATTTATTGTGTCTGGGGTAATTATTCAATCTAAATCCAGGTTTGAAGTGAGGTTATGTAATATGCACGTGGCAGCCCAGCAAGAGATGAATGATCAGTTGATTTACTTTTTTTGGTAAATCAACGGATCGTTCCTAGTCATCAAAGGATTAACAGAAAATACGTTGATTGATTAATCACTGTTATCTTGCACAGTGGATATGTCAAAAGTGAGTGTTTACATGTCTAGGTTTTCTAAAACAAAGGGAATACACTCATATCATGGCGTGAAGTGCCGATGTAAAAACAACATACAATTTGTTCAAAGGGTTAACTGATAATACGTTGATTGGTTGCTCATTGTTATCAAACTCAATGGATTTTTTAGGAACCGTCGACGTAATGAAAATAGTTGTCACGTGGCCTTTCTCAGCCGACCCTTGAGACTTGACACCCGTAATGATATATATCTTTTAGAATATTTGATAGTTACAGAGACACGTGACATCAAATAAGTTATTTTGTATAGCTGCAGACGAGTGGGATATTATTCCTTTGTGTTGATATTCACGGATACATTCCTCGAATAAGGAAGCTGCCTATTTATACACATAAATTTGGTAAGTTGTAATTATGGTATTTCCATTTTGTTTTCCTTCATTTGAACCGATTCGTTCTTGTTTTTCTACGTCTTGGTTGGGAAATTCTTCAATGCGCGATAGACGTTGTTTTCACAGGTCATTTCCTTTGTAAGCGTGTATAGATTACCGTCAATTTGTAAAATGTGATTCTCTCAGTCAATTTTTAAAATGTGTAAATATTTCAGTCATTTTGACTAAAAAATCTGTCCAGATTGATTAAGACGATCAAAAGGGCCTACAAACATCACAACAGATTATTATGTAGGATTAGAAGCCAAACAACATAGAAATGTACTTTTCAACGTAACATTTTCAGTCTCTTGGTGATGACATTAAACATCAAAATGTTTGGAATTCGTTATCATAATAATACAGATGGAAATGTTTTTCAGTCACTTTGTAAAATAACTGAATATTTAGACGTTTAATAAATATGTTACACATTTTGACAGTAAAAAAATATACACACTAAAAAAAAAGCAATGCTCAAGTGAAATATTTACTTTGTGTTGCAAGTCAAAATAGTGTAAACGAAAATCGCAAAATTACCAAGCAAGTGACTTATCAAAACTTCGTCACCATTACCGATGCTACCCACAAAGATGCCTACATTTCCTTATTATCTCGAAAACTGTATTTCATTTTGTTGATCAATGTGACCATACGCTCTTATTACTACCAGTATCCATAAAAGTGACTAATGCGCTTACGAATGGCGCAACAGAGGTCGCGAGCTAGTCTAGATTTCTGCTCTACATCCGGGTACTCACTGGGAAAAAACAATAACAAAGGCAACAACCAGTCCCGGGGAATTGCGTTAGATCAGTGCCCCTTTAACGAAACATACCTTTCAAACAGTCTTTCTTCTAAATCTGTATTTCAGACACCTTTCAAATTAAATGACTACACATTCGCGAAATTTTCACTGGCTAAGCTGAAAAAAATACTGCAGAGCAATGTGGGGGAGGTATTGTGAACATGACATGCGCACATTTCCATTTAATTAAACGAAACAGACGATCACTATTCTTCTTCAGGGGGCGACTGGGGGTGATCTATACTGGTGCACCTACGATGTCATTTCACGATGTAAATATATGTAGTAATTACTTACATTCGAGTATTGCTTTTATGCAGGAAATCCCGACTTTCTTCATATAACAAATAAACTCTTGGTGCAATAGCAGCAGATATCTCAGATTCGTCAGGCCAGGAAAAATGGCTGGCAATGCCAAATGACCAGCGCCCTCTGTTGACATTGGAGCTGATGACATTGGAAACGGCATTTGTAGCAAACGGTTAGTGCGCAGTTAGTCAAACCGGACACACTATGAACAGAATGGTCAAGAGTGAGCGTTGAAATTGTTTGAGAACAGTTTAGGGGAACATAGGGAGGGTGACAACCCTCTTTTGATACGTTGGATGCTGAGTCCAATTGCTGGTGGAATCCCGAATGCCGCAGTGCAGTACACTGGATGAAATCAAATGTTATCTGGTTGGCGGATGCCAATATTTCAATCTGCTTTTCTTTCAGAGGGTGGGTGACTGAGTATGGTTTTACGCCGCATTTAGCAATATTCCATAAATATTACGGTGAGGAACACCAGAAATGGGCTTCAAACATTGAACAGTCTAATGTACTTAAAATCAGTGTCTAACTGTGGCGTAGCTAAGGCAGTTTATAAGTTTTGGCAACTTTGGAGATATAAATTTCGAAACAATTTTGCGAGGGCATTATAGGCCTAGCCAAGCGGGATCAGAAGCCATATCTGTGATTGAAATCTTTTCCGCAAATTAAAATAGTTGGATTTGGCCGAAATATGTTTGAATTGTTACCTTGTTTCGTTTTGTCGCTGTGTGAACGTCTGACTGCACTTAACGTTATGACAGGACAGGCCGACTGTCAACAACGTCTGAACGTGGCCGCGACGTCTCATAGACTAGGGTTAGAGTAGCTTCCCTTTGACAAAGGTCAGCTACTCTAGCGGACAGACCGATGGATTGTCGCGAAAGGCAAGTAAAAACAATTGTTGTTTTGCGTATATGTTGCTTCGACACTGTATAAGAAACAGATTTCAGTTGGAACTATATTGGCTACTGTCACTGTCCGACTGACACATCACTTACCCTGTGACCCAATAAATATCAATGCGCGCATTCAAGCACAGACTTGAAGAATGACATTAGGCCTATATGATAAAGAGGTTATCACGCTTGTGTATTTAGGGATGGTAAATATCCCCAAACACACTTGCGTAATAACCTCTATTTATTTTCATTTACAGTATATAAACATATATATGTTTATCATGAGGTGGCTTTGAGGTGGAGCACCTTCAGAATGCAGTACCACATCATCTCGTGAGGACGATCTCCGCCGTAGGTCACATGTCTCAAGACAAGCAACCAGTTTTTGTAAGAATCCGTCGGACGCGAACCAACGACCTTCGGATTGTTAGCCTGACAGCTAACCGACTGAGCTACGTCCACACCATTAAACTTAGTGCAAATTTACCTAGTCATGCCTATGACGTTACGGAACTGAACGAAAAGGGTCGAATAGGTGACGGACACTTACGAAGGTTACGGGTAGGCATGGTGTCTCGTGACTTTAGTCTACGGACACTTACGAATGATCCCGATGCCATTTGGCACACTCGTCCCATTCCGTAATCTACAAGATACCGAGTGGTGAGGAATGAGCCGATATGCCGCGAACTGAAAACGGCTCCAGGCGTCAGACGTCAGACGTCGAACTCGCGAGTACGCATGAATGATATGGTGATTTTTGTGACAGAAAAGTGTGGTAGGGAACACTGTAAGGATGTTGTGGATAATAGTAAGGAAAGAGGGAGGAATAAGCATGACTAGTGACGACACAACGGTGAGTTCGCTTTTGAATCAGTACTGAAAAAATGTAGCCGGTGAAAGTGGCTTGTGTGAATGCTCCAGGACAGTTTCCAGTAGCCAAAGTATTCGACACGAAACCATTTCATACTTTTTACTCGACATTTTTGTGTGAAGAATATTAGGAGCCACTATAGAATCTACAGTAGCCACTAAACGGGTAGATTTACCTAACCCTAATGATCGTAAAGGGATGATTGACCGTAAAGGGGATCCAAGGGCTAAGGACAGTTTGAGTAATCTAATGGCCACTAGACGGGTACCTAACCCTAATGATCGTAAAGGGGCGATTGATCGTAAAGGGGATCCAAGGGCTAAGGATAGAGTTCGGGGTAACCTACCCTAACACTAGCGATATTTGGATGTGTTCAGCGCCAATATAATATCCCTAATAAACTGCGTTCTTGTGCATAATAATGAAAATTAATGAACCGAAAAAATAATATAAGTATATTAGTTCCCATTTATAACCATTTTAGCCACTTGCATTACGAGAAAAACGAAATAAAAAATATATAAAAAATAAAAGTGCTTTCGTAAACTAGCGCTTGCTATAAAATGCACCGGCGCAGGCTATATTTAGTAAACACATATTCAAAACTCTCCACACTGCTTGGCGTATTCAATGGCATTTCATGTAGAGATGATAGATCACTGGGAGGAGCTTATGCACACCCAATGACCCCTGACGTCACAGGGCATTGTTTCGCCGGTGTGACTGGCAACAAAATACTACAAATTACGCCATAGTGTATTATCACGTGTTTGAAAAGTTTGTGGTACCGTATTCTAAAGGTAGGCCTACACTTCGTGTTGATATGAATTTATCTTATCTAATTTGAGCCCTTATGTTGGTCTCAGCTTAAACATGCGAAATACAGTCCTAGCAACAAGACTTGTCAGTCTTTTGGAGGGTTCATAAATTGTTTTAGGACTAGGGATGTGTACGTGAAAACTCATACATTTTTCCCATATTGACGGACTGTTGACTCGGTGTTTATGACACAACGAAACACGAAATTTCAACTTTTTTTAACTGTACATATCGACTTCCAAACTGAAAGTACCCGTGAAGAACCAGATCAGAATAGGTCTTCACCAAACCATGCTTGCCGTAAAAGGCGACTATGCTTGTTGTAAGAGGCGACTAACGGGATCGGGTTGTCAGGCTCGGTGACTTGGTTGATGCATGTCATCGTATCCCAGTTGCGTGGATCGATGCTCATAATGTCAATCACTGGATTGTCTGCTCCAAGACTCGATTATTTACAGACCGCCGTCATATAGCTGGAATATTGGTCAGTGCGGCGTTAAACAACAAACAAACAAACAAACAAACAGACAGTGTGAAACAAACATTCTTTATAAATTCACTCTCATTTGAAAATACACTATATATATTTGACAGTACATGCACAAAGGCCGATGGTCCATTTTCCTGATAGCGAGACAATGGGCAATCTAGAACACGTGTTCGTTTGTCCACTGTCATTAGAAGTTAGGGCTTCAGAAGAAAAACGAATAATGCTTAAAGCATTCACTCTGTTTTTGACATCCTTACACATTCTGAAAATGTTCAGGGCCCCGTTCCACAAAGCCATCTTAGCGCTAAGGTGATCGTAACTCTCATACCTTAACACTGGCTTACGACAATCATCGCCCTAAAAGCACGTGCACGTGCAACATACTTTTTGAGGCAGCACAACATTGCAGTCCTGCTATGGCCGACTGTTTCTCAAGCTAGAAGCTGTGCCTCTTAATTATCTGATAACATCTTTAGCGCGCCAGGGAGCACGGGTGGCCCAGTCGTCTAAGGCGCCGCGATTCGCTGTGCAGAGTTGCGTCCCTTGGGCACGCCAGAAACCTATGATTGTGGGATCAAATCTCGGTTCGCCCCGATTATGTTTCTAGGTTTGTCAGCAGCATAGCCGTGCTCGTGGGTTTCACCGAAGTGGTAAACGTCTGAGACCTGCATCACTTCGGGCTTTCCTCCCACATTAAGCTGACATGCCGCGATATAACTGGCGTTAAATCCAACTAACTCACATTAGTGTGTCAACTGTGCTTGACGATAAAGAGTTTACTTTAATGATTTCACTTCTGACTTTATATTTCTTTATGCTTATGAGTTATAGAAATCTGTATGCACATATTAAATATACATACGTAAAAATTAGCTGTATGACATTCCTTTCCACGAAATTTGTCTAGAACTTGTGTCCTTCTCGAAGTCTTTTATTTTTTCTGGTCAACTTCTGAACGGCTCCGCAGAAGCATACTAGGCGCTGTTACTATACAATTCGATATGTTGACCTCTCTTCATACATCGTGATCGACCCATGAATGTAAATAATCGAGTCTGGGCCAGACAATCCAGTGATTGATATCATGAGCATCGATCCAGGCAATTGGGATCGATGATATGCACCAACCATATCAGCGAGGCTGGCCACCCGATCCCGTTAGTCGCCTCTTACGACAAGCATAGTCGCCTTTTACGGCAAGCTTGGGTTTCTGAAGACCCATTCTACCCCGGATCTTCAGGGGTCTCATCTGACGGTATAACATGAGAAAACATGCTTGGGTCTCTTGAATACGGAGTAAGTTCAATTAGTTAGACAACAGACTTGTAGACAGGTGCATTGTCTTTAAGCTCCAGTTTTCCACAACGTTTAGCCTGGATGTTCTCGTGCATTTGCCTGAGCATATTATCATAATGTTTCCCATTAATGATCTGACCTTTCCGAAGGTGGGATTCTGTTGGAATCCAAAACACGGTCATCGCCTTGTCAACTGGTGGAACAGACTAAGCGTTCTTCACAGTGAATGAGTGATTTTGGTTTTACGCCGCTTATAGCAATATTCCAGCAATACCATGGTGGGGGACACTAGAAATGGGCTTTACACATTGTACCCATGTCGGGAATCGAACCCGGGTCCTCGTCGTGACGAGCGTACGCCTTAACCACTAGGCTACGCGACAGCACCCTCTTCTTCAGAGGAGACGTTAGATGTCTCCACAACTAAACTTACTATTGTTTAGTCTCTGACTGATAGCGATTGACCCATGACTCGTTCATGGTTACAAATTGTTTATCAAAATCAGGTAGGTCCGATTCAAAACGATATAAATTCTTCTGAGAAAGGATGAACCTTGAGCATTTGGGATCCGGAGTCAGACACCTTGAAACCCACAATCATAGGTTTCTGGCATTTCCAAGGGACACAACTCTGCACAGCGAAAAGCGTCACCTTAGACAACTGGGCCACCCATGCTCCCAGTCACCTGTGCTCGCTCCCAGAGGGTGACTGATCAAATGCTTCTTGGGGCGGAAGTCAGTAAATTTGTCATGCACTTCATTGACCACCTGTTGACATTCAAGCTGTGACTGCAGCTTTTCTACCGGTACATGGAAAAATGATACCATTTATTTTATATTCGTTGTCAACAAGAAATACCTCTGCATGCATGAAATATGCACAATAATATTCTACGTTTTGATATCCTCTTATATTTCATGTTTACATTATTATCACATTTGAATGTGATATCAAGTTCCATACATCTATATTCTACATTCTCAAACTTCATTTCATTATAATTTCAACCATTTTTTATTCAGGAAGAATTAGTAACATGAAATTCAGAAGGTCAACGCCAGAGAATAAAGTTCAGTTCATACACTCAATACCAGAAATGGCTCTTGTTTCAGGCAAATACATTGGAAATTATCAGACAAGTACATAACAACAATCACTAAGTTATCATCCATTCTTCATGGTATAACATACACATGCCTATATGTCATAAAGGGTACTGGTGGCGGGGTGGCCTAGCGGTTAAAGTGTTCCCACATCATGCCGAAAAACCCAGGTTCGATTCCCCACATGGGGAAAATGTGTGAAGCTCATTTCTGGTGTCCCCTGCCGTGATATTGCTAGAATATTGCTAAATGCGGCGTAAAACCATACTCACTCACTCTAAGGTTACTGGATTACAGGTATAAATGTCAAGTTTCCACGGTACATTCCTTCATTGTAGTGTATACAAACTCATGGGTATTGACGACACCCACCACTAAGTTCCTTCCACCTATCACTTCAGGGTTTACCCTTGCAAGTTTGAGTGAGTGAGTGAGTGAGTTGGGGTTAACGCAGCTTTTAACATTATTCCAGTTATATCACAGCGTGTCAGCTTAATGTGGGAGGAAAGCCCGAAGTGATGCAGGTCTCAGACATTTACCACTTCGGTGAAACCCACGAGCACGGGTATGGTGCTGACAAACCTAGAAACATAATTGGGGCGAACCGGGATTCGAACCCACAACCATAGGTTTCTGGCATGCCCAGGGGACGCAACTCTGCACAGCGAGACGACTGGGCCACCCGTGCCCCCCATGCAAGTTTGAATAGAGCCATGTATCACAAAAGCCTGGCAAATGCGTCAAGTCTGAAAAATCATGAAAAAACAAAACTACAAACTCTAACTTAAGTCACATTTTAGTGAAATGTTTCTACCGACATCATCGTGCAGTTGGGGCAGGTTTATGGCTGAAACGGACCAAATTATGGCCCAAAGCCGGCCCCTTATGATCAGGGAAAATATTTTACGTATATATTATACATACATGTATTGAAATAAATACTAATTTCAACAAACTTTGATACACTTGTACAAATTAGTGTGATTTTCGCAACCATTTCCCTTTGGCATGACAATCAAAGATTCTGAATCAAAATAGAGTAACAACTTGTTAAAAAATGTCTTTGTAATGGATAATCTCCTTTGGGATGAACATTTTAAAGATAATAATAACATAAATATAGGCAATAAGTCTTATATGGACTCTTCAACATATGTATTTATATAGAGCATTCTCATTAAAATCAGATCTAAGTTCTTGCTGCCGTTAAAGATCTGAGGAAATCCCATTACGGGTCACCTCAGAACGAACTTTCGCGAACTTTGCTCGACCACTGAAATGACTAACAAGATGTCAGCCAATTAGACAGCAGCTTTCTCGACTTTTACAGCACTTGTTTCATCCTGGCGACTTTCATTTCAGACTACACTTCAAATATATGTTGACACAGTTCTCAATTAAATTTTAGAAAACTGAACGAACGAACATTCTTGAATGTCTAATATACGGTTGAGATTGTATGGCAGTGCTTCCCACGTACTGTGCAATGCCTTTTCCGTTCTTATATTTATCCCACGGAAGCGAGAGATAGATGATAATTTTGACGGAATCAGTCGTAAGGGCCGTAACTGTCGGGAATACACCCTGTTAACATTTTCGAGGTTGCATGATTAGAAAACACATTCCGACTGTCACTTTCATGAACTGGTATGCGACGCTTTGATTGGTCGGATGAAAGGTCGTTCTGACGTGACCCGTAACAGGATGTCCTCAGATCTTTGTTTAGCGATAGCGAGAACTAGGATCTGATTTTAATGAGATTACTATAAGGAGTAAATTGAATACACACATCTCTTGGTGTCAAAAGCCCATGCATGACAAAAACACGTAACATTCTGTCTTCCAAGGATTAACTAACACAGTCATTGATTTATCATTTATCAGTTGTGGTGCATACATTAAAAAAAGTTTTCTCGCACTCATTACTTATTGAGACGTCAATCCAGTGTGACAAAGCATATGTGTCTGCAGGTAAACGGAGCGTGTAAATGTTTTCCCACACTCGCCACACTGAAAAGGCTTCAATCCACTGTGGCAAATCATGTGCCTTTTCATGTCACCCAATTGAGTAAATGTTCTCCCACATTCCCGACACATATACGGCTTGATGCCACTGTGAATTCTCAGATGGGCCTGAAGGTGGCTTGAGCGTGTAAATGTTTTCTCACACTCATTGCACTGATAAGGTTTGATTCCACTGTGACTTCTCATGTGTGACTGCAGGTTACTTGATTGTGTAAATTCTTTCCCACATTCGGTGCACTGATAAGGTTTGATTCCACTGTGGCTCCTCATGTGGGACTGCAGGTTACATGATTGTGTAAATTCTTTCCCACATTCGGTACACTGATAAGGCTTGATTCCATTGTGGCTCCTCATGTGTGACTGCAGGTTACATGACTGTGTAAATTCTTTCCCACATTCAACACACTGATACGGCTTGACTCCACTGTGAATCCTCAAATGAGTGTGCAGGCTACCTGACTGCGTAAACGATTTTCCACACTCTCCACACTGATATGGCTTCACTCCACTGTGGCGAAGCATGTGTCTTTTCATGTCTCCTGATTGGACAAATGTTCTCCCACATTCCCGACACATGTGAGGCTGTTTTGGTGACCTCCCACGGCGTCTGCGTTTCTTGACATTCCCTGTTTCAAGCAACGATTCATCACATTCTGTGTTTCCACTTGTGTCAGCCAAAAAGTGGTTCTGGAAATCACTACTTTCCAATGTGTCTGTAACAGATTGTTTCTGAAAATCACCTGTTTCCAGCAATGCTTCATCGTAGTCTGTGATTACATATGTTTCAGGAACAGAGTCAGGATTCTGGGGTTGGCTTTCTGCTTCCATCATCAATTTGTGGACGTGATGGTGTTCACTGAAAACAAAAGAGATGTCACTTAACGCTATCATGTTAATGCTTTTCCTGAAGATGTTTCCACCATAACACCACAAATAACTACAGCTGGGACCATACATAATAATATGATATATGTATCATGGCAAAAAATACTTATTAATTTGCAAATAGATTGAAACCAGCTGATGATTTAGAAAGGACAGTCAAACACTGAAATTTTTTGTGATGGATCTTGGTATCAGTTAACCAGTAAATAGACCAGTGAAGATTCTGGGGTAGAATAGGTCTTCATCAACCCATGCTTGCCGTAAAAGGCAACTAAAGGGATCGGGTGGTCAGGCTGGCTGACTTAGTTGATGCATGTCATTGATCCCAATTGCGTGGATCGATGCTCGTCATATTAATCACTGGATTGTCTAAGTGGTTCATAAACTCATGTCCATGGTAGAGTGGGAATCGTACAATCGACTCTACTTTTAGCAGCGATTTCTTATGAATATGGAGAGGTTTTTGCGCTTTCATTTATTGGGTTGGTTGGTTGGTTGGTTTGTTGTTTAACGCCACACTCAGCAATATTTCAGCTATATGACAGCAGTCTATAAATAATCAAGTGTGGACCAGACAATCAAGTGATTGATATTATGAGCATCGATCCACGCAATAGGGATACGATGACATGCATCAACCAAGTCAGCGAGTCTGACCACCCTGATCCACAATGATCCCGATCTAGTGGCTGATCGACAATGTATAAACCCTCATATAACATACTATACACTCACTTTATGTGTAACACTGTAAACATACTTGGAGTATAAAAGAATATAGTATAAATGTTAAACAAAGAAACTCAAAAATATTTCCCCCTTTCACCAGACTCATCTGACACACAGCATCAATAGTACAATATGCATATATTAACTCTCTTTATGTACATGGAAAATTTCGGATCCTTGTACACTTTATAATGTATTCAGCAGTCATATCTACAAAGTGAATATCTGTCATAGCCCTGAGGAAGTGATTTTCATTAGATGCTTGTCTGTTTATCCATGATGTCCATGGCAACAGCTTGCATCTCATATATTCATATAAGTGGACATACAATCGGGTCACTTTTAATGTACTTAATCTTCTACAACTGCATACTGAAACTCACTTTGGTGAGGTGAAATTGGGTTTAACGTCGCGTCCAAGATTATTGCACTTATATAGCGACGTGCATGCACGTGTATGTGTGTATGTGTGTGTGTGGCTGCTTGTACTAGTCCGGACTGATGCCGATTTATAGTGCTAGCTCACTGAGATACCATACCGCAGTTTAACATGAATACCCCACTCAGACACAGTATACTGACTCCAAGCCGACCAGTCCTTGTTTTAGCCCCTTAATGCCGAGCACCAGACAGGGTAACAACAAGTACAATCTTTAAACGTCTTTTTGTATGACGCGCCCCGGGATTGAACCCTGGACCTTCCGCTTTCCGGGAGGACGCTCTACCACTAGACCACGGAGGCGGTCGAACCACTTTGACAACATTTACAAATGTGACAACACAGATCTCCTCCTGCTCAGCCTCTAGTAGTAGTATGCATACATAGCTTGAGATTTCCACATTGGCACCTATTGAAGAACACCATAACTTTTTATTATATATACATGACTGATATTTTTCCAGATGCAGATTTTCTAAGGTTATAATATTCAAGTTTGCTGCTAATGTTTACATTTTCAGATCATGTCTGACTCCATCAATCTTCCATTCTCCGTCCAACAATGGAGAGAGAACAGGGTTGATCACCCACATCTTGCTCTATCCAGGCCAAGCCAAAACCTTAGTTGTCACCAGAGACAGTATACTGGTATATGGTCTCTGGGTGTACAGCAGGTATTCTACACAAGTGGCCCATGTGGTTTTGCCAGATTCATCAGACTGGTATAACATGATGCTTGGCGTTATTCATATAACAATTTCATCCAGTATTTATCACATTAAAAATGTTGGTTACATAAACAGCTGCCTTACTTCCACTTGTGTTTACAGACAATAACTTTCTAAGGATCTTAGTGTGCAACTGATTGGACCGTTTTCTAAATGCACACACCTGATCAGGTTGTGCTAAAGTACTTCTCACCATATCCCTAAAAATCTTTGGGGTGAAATATATTCCCAAGTATTTGTATACAATTTGAAGTTCTCACCTTTGAACCATCACTTTCTGGTTTGTTTGATAACTCCTTCTTTGTAAAATACAATAATATTTG